>NC_064923.1:783233250-783858250 GCF_023897955.1 Schistocerca gregaria | reverse complement strand
CTCCAATTTCCTTTCTTGGGTATTGTTTGTCTTTTACAACTTTCCAAGCTCTGGGTACGGATCTTTCTACCAGCAAGTCGTTGTGTATGGTTACAAACTACGAAGTCATTGTATCAGCATACTCTAAAAGGAACCTGACTGGTGTACAATATGGACCGTAGGCGTCTCCTTAATGAAGTAATGTAAGTTGCTTCTCTACGCCGAGGATATTTTATTCTAGGCTACCCATTTTGGCAGCTGCTCTAGATTCGAATTCTGCAATATTTACTTCGTCTTCTTTGGTGAATGAATTTCGGAGAATCTTGTTTAGTAACTCGACTGTCATCAGTGACATCTCGGTGCCTTTTTTTTGTTTTTGTTTAGTGCAATGAAGGCATTGATTGCGTCTTGCCACTGGTGTAATTTACATATTACCAGAATCTCTGTCGGTTTTCTGCCAGATTTCGAGACAGAGTTTCGTTGTGGAAACTATTAAAAGCGTATCGCACAGAAGTTCGCGCTAACTTTCTTGCTTTTGTTAAACTTCGTCAATCTTAGGTATTTTGCGTTCTTGACATGCTTTTTGCCTTTCTTCTGCAATAGTGTTCTGACCCGTTTTGTGTGCCGCGGGGGTCAGTACCGTTTCTTGTTAATTTATTTGGTATATATCTTTCAATTGCCGTCGATAGTATTTCTTTGAATTCAAACCACATCTGGTCTACGCTTACTTAGTAAGATCGGAAGGAAGGGAGATTGTTTCTTAGAAAGGGATCATTAGAGGATTTGTTAGATTTTTTTTAAATAGATGTACTTTGCGTTTATTTTGATGGGTTTAGATTTTACTGCGTTCAGTCTCGATACATCAACCTTGTGGTTACTAATTCCTGTATCCGTCATCATGCTTTCTATTTGCTCAGCATTATTTGTTACTAAGTAGTCAAGTACGTTTTCGCATCCACTTACGCTCCGAGAGGCCTCCTGACTAACTATTCAAAACAGTTTTCTGAGAAAACAGTCAGTGCAGACGTTTTGTGCCTATCGCCGTCTTCAAACGCCTCAGCGAGGATGCACGAAGTGAGCACCAATTACAGTCGTGTGAGTGGGGCGTCAAACTGAAATAAGACTCAAGCTTGTTTGTAATTGATCAGCAACTGTATCATCCAAGTCAGGGGGTCTGTAGTAGTTTATTCCGGTTGTCAGATACACCTTCTACCCATACTAACTCACAGGAACTATCTGCTTCAATTTCTGTTATTCTTTTCTTGGCTTAGTTCTGCCCTCTAAATCTGTGAAACCTTGAGCTTTTTATTTAAAAATCACCCTGTTGTATACCTCTGGTTCATGTATTCCCATTTCTCTTAGATCCCCTTTCTACCACATGGATTCAGCGTACTTTGGTTCTCTTGTTCAGCAAAAACTGTATATTTTCTGTTGTTAACCTCCCCTGGTTCATTCGCAGGTTGTGTCCGAAGAACAAGCTCCTTCTTTTATTGATGAGGTTCAAGATTCTCTCATCTTAATATAGAGCTCTTCCACACAATATTATTATTATAATTATTAATTCCACTCATCAGACACAAAGCATTAACAGACTGAAGTACTTCATTTCTGCCAGTCCAGGTGAAGGAGTACGGCAATGAAGCGATTTACAAACAGCACTACTAAGTGTTTAACTTCTCTCTCCATTAAAGTTATTGCGACTGAATAATTTCTAGTTACTTGAACGGAAGCTTTCAGACGAGGGAAGTCGCTTCCACAATATTTTAACTGAAATTTCTCCCACACCCCCAGATATAAATTTAGTTCCTATTCTGAATTCTCAAGTCTATAAAACTAAATGATTAAACAGTAACAGTTCAAAATTGTACTCTGTCTGCCTCTCGATGTCGGAGTCAACGCATGGAATAAAACATCAGTGGCTCTGCAGAATTACGGCTATCGTTGACTTTGAAAATTCTTGAAATAGTCAGAGGCACAATTGTACACCGTGGGGAAGCCGTCTTGGGTGCTATGACGCACTCACTCTGCGGCGTGGGAATCAGTGTCCAAGTTGTTTATTAATTTCGATGAAAGTCCAGAGATTAGTCTCTCAAAATAGAGCATGAACGATCGTGGTGCGGGTTCAAATAGTTCAGATGGCTCTGAGCACTTTGGGGCTTAACTTCTGAGGTCATCAGTCCCTAGAACTTGGAACTACTTAAACCTAACTAACCTAAGAACATCACACACATCCATTCCCGAGGCAGGATTCGAACCTGCGACCGTAGCGGTCGCGCGGTTCCAGACTGAAGCGCCTAGAACCGCTCGGCCACTCCGGCCGGCCATGGTGCAGGCTTTACTGATTTTCCAGGATACAAAGTTCCCTACGAGTTATAACACACCACATAATGTTCTGAACCACAGACAAGGAAGAAGTTAAAACAACCAAAGAATTAAACATACCATTTCCATACACAAAATTATATTTTTCCGTAAATGATCTTCATAGCTATGTTTCAGGATACATCATCCTCTTGCATAAGATCAAATGCTATCATAACTAATCAAATTACGTTACGTATTCAAAATAGCAGCTTACAAGAATGCGGCTAATTACAATTCCGATGTGATCATACTCTCCACAACTGCTAAATCTGACGTAAGTAAGCCCATAGCATACGCAATGTTCCACGTTATATCCACAGAGTTCTTATGTCACAAGTCAGAGATAATCTGTCTCTCGCAGTCGTAGAGATAATCTGTCTCTCGCAGTCGTAATGAGTCATTAATATAGATGGATTACGCAGAGAAGCAGGAACATTGCGAGCTTAGGTTTAAGAAGTATGACAAAGTGGGTAAAACTTACAAGTATATGCACACGCTGTAACTGGGGTGTTTTCTAATGGGAGTGCACGGCTTGGGAGAAGCAAGAGTCGTGAGTGAGAGGAGCGGTTCAGAGGAAGCATGTATTGTAACAGGGTCTGCCCTCAATGTAAATACAAAGCTTTCTATTCTGCGAAAGAACTGGACGCAGAACTAGCGATACTCTGAGAATTGCTTCACCAGTTGCTAGAAACAGTCACTGCCAATTGAGTAATCAGCTCTTCGTTTAATGAAATATCCACAGACACCAAATATCGTTATTAAAGTCGGTGGGGGCGAGGGAGGCTACTAGCTATTCTCTGACAGCAGTCAGGATTAACGGCGTCAGCATCTGAGTGTAGAGGAGCGACTGCGGCCAGTAAACACCACTGCTTGACGGGGTGTGCAGTGGAGAATCTGTACAGACGACTGACGACTGGCTGGAGCACTGTGCGTGCAGACTGCAGGATGCGGAATAGTTTCGCGGGTGAGTCGGTAGTATTTATTTCTCGTTTACTTGTGTCCGCAGTCCTTACAAATGGTATTTACTGTGCCTTTCACAAGTCATGTTACACGCTCCAAGAGGTTGTGGAGGGGAATAAGCAGATAAAGTTTTCATAGGAACCCATGTCCGGAAACAGTTCGTTTCCATCTTACAAGGAAAACAAGAGCTACTCACATCTACATGACAACTCTGCAATTCACATTTAAGTGCTTGGCAGAGGGTTCATCGAACCACAATCATACTGTCTCTCTACTATTTCACTCCCGAACAGCGAGCGGGAAAAACGAACACCTAAACCTTTCTGTTCGAGCTCTGATTTCTCTTATTTTATTTTGATGATCATTCCTACCTATGTAGGTTGGGCTCAACAAAATATTTTCGCATTCGGAAGAGAAAGTTGGTGACTGAAATTTCGTAAAAAGATCTGTCCGCGACGAAAAACGTCTATGCTGTAATGACTTCCATCCCAACTCGTGTATCATATCTGCCACACTCTCTCCCCTATAACGTGATAATACAAAACGAGCTGCCCTTTTTTGCACCCTTTCGATGTCCTCCGTCAATCCCACCTGGTAAGGATCCCACACCGCGCAGCAATATTCTAACAGAGGACGAACGAGTGTAGTGTAAGCTGTCTCTTTAGTGGACTTGTTGCATCTTCTAAGTGTCCTGCCAATGAAACGCAACCTTTGGCTCGCCTTCCCGACAATATTATCTATGTGGTCCTTCCAACTGAAGTTGTTCGTAATTTTAACACCCAGGTACTTAGTTGAATTGACAGCCTTGAGAATTGTGCTATTTATCGAGTAATTGAATCCCAACGGATTTCTTTTGGAACTCATGTGGATCATCTCACACTTTTCGTTATTTAGCGTCAACTGCCACCTGACACACCATACAGCAATCTTTTCTAAATCGCTTTGCAACTGATACTGGTCTTCGGATGACCTTACTAGACGGTAAATTACAGCATCATCTGCGAACAATCTAAGAGAACTGCTCAGATTGTCACCCAGGTCATTTATATAGATCAGGAACAGCAGAGGTCCTAGGACGCTTCCCTGGGGAACACCTGATATCACTTCAGTTTTACTCGATGATTTGCCGTCTATTACTACGAACTGCGACCTTCCTGACAGGAAATCAAGAATCCAGTCGCACAACTGAGACGATACCCCATAGCTCCGCAGCTTGATTAGAAGTCGCTTGTGAGGAACGGTGTCAAAAGCTTTCCGGAAATCTGGAAATACGGAATCAACTTTAGATCCCCTGTCGATAGCGGCCATTACTTCGTGCGAATAAAGAGCTAGCTGCGTTGCACAAGAGCGATGTTTTCTGAAGCCATGCTGATTATGTGTCAATAGATCGTTCCCTTCGAGGTGATTCATAATGTTTGAATACAGTATATGCTCCAAAACCCTACTGCAAACCGACGTCAATGATATAGGTCTGTAGTTAAATGGATTACTCCTACTACCCTTCTTGAACACTGGTGCGACCTGCGCAATTTTCCAATCTGTAGGTACAGATCTATCGGTGAGCGAGCGGTTGTATATGAGTGTTAAGTAGGGAGCTATAGTATCAGCGTAATCTGAAAGGTACCTAATCGGTATACAATCTGGACATGAAGACTTGCCCGTATCAAGCGATTTGAGTTGCTTCGCAACCCCTAAGGTATCTACTTCTAAGAGACTCATGCTAGCAGATGTTCGTGTTTCAAATTCTGGAATATTCCATTCGTCTTCCCTGGCGAAGGAATTTCGGAAAACTGCGTTCAATAACTCCGCTTTAGCGGCACAGTCGTCGATAACAGTACCATCGGCACTGCGCAGCGAAGGTATTGACTGCGTCTTGCCGCTTGTGTACTTTACATACGACCAGAATTTCTTCGGATTTTCTACCAAATTTCGAGACAATGTTTCGTTGTGGAACCTATTAAAGGCATCTCGCATCGAAGTACGTGCCAAATTTCGCGCGTCTGTAAATTTTAGCCCATCTTCGGGATTTCGCGTTCTTCTGAACTTCGCATGCTTTTTCCGTTACCTCTGCAACAGCGTTCGGACCTTTTTTGTGTACCACGGGGGATCCGTTCCATCTCTTACCAATTTATGAGGTATGAATATCTCAATTGCTGTTGCTACTATATCTTTGAATTTGAGCCACATCTCGTCTACATTCGCATAATCAGTTCGGAAGGAAGGGAGATTGTCTCTTACGAAGGGTTCTAGTGACACTTTATCCGCTTTTTTAAATAAAATTATTTTGCGTTTGTTTCTGATGGATTTGGAAAAAATGGTAGTGAGCCTAGCTACAACTACCTTGTGATCACTAATCCCTGTATCAGTGATGATGCTCTCTATCAGCTCCGGATTGTTTGTGGCTAAGAGGTCAAGTGTGTTTTCGCAACCATTTACAATTCGCGTAGGTTCGTGGACTAACTGCTCGAAATAATTTTCGGAGAAAGCATTTAGGACAATCTCGGAAGACGTTTTCTGCCTACCACCGGTTTTGAACAAGTATTTTTGCCAACATACCGAGGGTAGGTTGAAGTCCCCACCAACTATAACCCTATGAGTGGGGTATTTATTTGTTACGAGACTCAAACTTTCTCTGAACTGTTCCGCAACTGTATCATCGGAGTCTGGGGGTCGGTAGAAGGAGCCAATTATTAACTCAATTCTGCTGTTAAGTATAACCTCCACCCATACTAATTCGCACGGAGTATCTGCTTCGACTTCACTACAAGATAAACCACTACTGACAGACACAAACACTCCACCATCAATTCTGTCTAATCTATCTTTCCTGAACACCGTCTGAGACTTCGTAAAAATTTCTGCAGAACTTATTTCAGGCTTTAGCCAGCTTTCTGTACCTATAACGATATCAGCTTCTGTGCTTTCTATTAGCGCTTGAAGCTCAGGGACTTTTCCAGCGCAACTACAACAATTTACAACTATAATTCCGACTGTTCCTTGATCCAAGCACGTCCTGTAACTGCCAAGCACCCTTTGACATTGCAGCCCACCCCGCACTTTCCCGAGGCCTTCTAACCTAAAAAACCGCCCAGTCCACGCCACACAGCCTCCGCTACCCGTGTAGCCGCCAGCTGAGTGTAGTGAACTCCTGACCTATTCAGCGGAACCCGAAACCCCACCACCCTATGGCGCAAGTCAAGGAATCTGCGGCCAATACGGTCGCAAAATCGTCTGAGCCTCTGATTCAGACCCTCCACCCGGCTCTGCACCAAAGGTCCGCAGTCGGTTCTGTCAACGATGCTGCAGATGGTGAGCTCTGCCTTCATCTCGTAAGCAAGACCGGCAGCCTTCACCAAATCAGATAGCCGCCGGAATCCAGAGAGAATTTCCTCAGATCCAAAGCGACACACGTCATTAGTGCCGACATGTGCCACCACCTGCAGCTGGCTGCACCCTGTGCTCTTCATGGCATCCGGAAGGACCCTTTCCACATCAGGAATGACTTCTCCCGGAATGCACACGGAGTGCACACTGGATTTCTTCCCCTCCTTAGCCGCCGTATCCCTAAGGGGCCCCATTACGCGCCTAACATTGGAGCTCCCAACTACCAGTAAGCCTACCCTCTGCGATTGCCCGGACCTTGAAGGCTGAGAATGATCCTCTGAAACAGGGCAGGGAGCTGCATCTGGCTCAGCCAGAGACAGTGCCTGAAACCGGTTTGTCAGACTCACCGTGGAGGCTTTCTGATCAGCCTCCGGGGACGCCTTTCGCTGCCTGCAACGCCTTGTAACGACCTCCCAATCAACCACAGGCGAGGGCTCAGCCCCACTGCGGGCAGCAACCGGGGCAACCACAGCGGCAGACCGATCTGGGGACAGACGGGACGAGGTTGACATCCCCGTGATACCCAAGTCCGGCTCCCCACAGTGGTGCCCATTGGCAACAGCCTCAAGCCGAAGTCAGCGCCGATTGCAGCTGTGAGCGAAGGGATGCCAAGTCAGCCCTCATCCGAACACAGCAATCGCAGTCCCTGTCCATTCTAATCGATGTTGAACAACAGTGAAACACGAGTACGTGCCTAGATAACGCAAGCGAAACACGCAAAGAATGTATCAACTAACCTGTACAAATGCCTAACGTCTGCGCTACAATCTGCTGAATTTACGATTACAGTAACTAAAACTCGAAATTGCACCTTCTATACGAAACTCACACGCAATTTAAATAAGAATCTACCAAGTAAACACTAAAGCGCGATGCTACGACTGTCAAATACTATAATACGCCCGAAATATGAATGAAACAATACAAGTACCCAAAAACACGCAAAGAAATTAATTAAACTATCTGACAAACAAGTAAGCTAGGGTTATACGACTTGCTGCTGCAGCTGCTTATCCAACGGCATCAGGGAGCACCCTTGTGCGGCTGGTTCCGGCGGACCTTCGAGTGCTCCCTCGGGCATGGGTTTCTTTGGCCCTAGGATAATTTAGGTTAAGTAGTGTGTAAGCTTAGGGACTGATGACCTTAATTTCTATACCTGGTTTTTATGCCATTGTGTGGATTTTCTTCAGTTCCAAGGAAAATTTTGTTCACCGACGAAGCGCATTTCAACGTGGGTGGTGTCCTGAACACTCGAAATAGCCACATTTGGGATCAAGAAAACCCCGAAGGCCACTCGTACACAAAGATTTCAGCAGACCGTCGACATCAGTGTTTGGGCAGGTATCGACGAGATTGGGCCGTACGTCGTTCCTGTCCCCGTAAAGGTTACCGGGTACTCCAAATTCCTGCAACAGGTGCTGGCGGAGTTTTTGAAAGACGTGCCATTGGAACTTCGCCACGAATTGTGGTGCTTCCAGCACGATGAAGCGGCAATACATTTCGAGTTCGCACCGCAAATGATCTGAATGTAGTCTGCGGGTGAGATTTAACCCACCTGGACTTTTCATTGTGGGGTCAAATGAAGCATCTTGTTTACGAGACCCCTAACCGGGAGAAGTGATTAACAACAGACCATGATTGTTGGAGAGCGTTTATGCAAACTTACGGTGCATATACACTGTGTGCCACGGACATGGTGGTCGTCATCTGGAACAGGTATTGTAATATCACAGTAAATGGAAATGAGATCTCTACATCTTGTTTTCCTTGTGACATGGAAACGAACCGTTTCCCGATATGAGTTCCTATGTACAACGTGATCTACAAAGTCCCCTCTACAACCTCTAGAAGCGTGTAACATGGATTGTGGAACACCTTGTATACTCGCTGTGGCTGGGTATGGATCCCAGGAGGTTGGCTCCCGTCATATACTCGGCTGTGGAAATGCCGTACTATGCTGCACGATTTAACGCTATCGCGTCCTACCAGCGGTACAACTCGTTTTCCCGCAGCCTAACTGCAGCTTGTACCAGCGTTATTACACAGTCCAGCTTTATGCAACGGTACTTTCGCGTTCTTGTCAATACGTTACCAGAACTTTCTACCACTGTAAAGACGGAAGATCCGTGATTCGAAATGTCAGAACTGTGCAGTAAGTAGCGCCACAAAATCACGCAGCACTAACACTGCAAACCATCGACTCTCGGAGAGAGATTTTAACTTTGTTCAACCCAATGGTAAAGTATCGAACTATTTTTCTCCGAATCATACAGTTTGAGACAAAAGCAGTGAGAATAATTACTTTTGGAAACCTTTTATCAGACGAAGCCTGTTATAACAATAAACTGTTTCGCTTAATAAAACCGCCACCAGCTCAAATCGGGCACAGTGTCTACACAAAAAGATGAAGTCAGATGGTTCAAATGGCTCTGAGCACTGTGCGACTTAACTTTTGAGATCATTAGTCGCCTAGAACGTAGAACTAATTAAACCTAACTAACCTAAGGATATCACACACATCCACGCCCGAGGCACGGTTCGAACCTGTAGCCTTAGCGGTCGCTCGTCTCCAGACTGTAGCGCCCAGAACCGCACGGCCCTTCCGTCCAGCTAAGGTGAAGTCAATTTTCGACACTGAATAAATAACTACTTTCACTTACTATGGTCACTTGCCAGTAAGTACTATTAATCCCACTTTCTGTTACTTATTTTCTAAATTTTTCAAAACTATTATAGAACAAAAAAAACTTTAAAATATACTACACTTCACTAATTATTTAAAGAATTCAACAAGGATCCAAAAAATATTAAACTTATCATTAATATGGCCTAAACTATTATTTAACACGACTAAATTTCATTTCTTTAGGACTGTTATTTGTTAACGTTTTACTAACACCAATATCTGTCTGGCTTTCTTTTATATGGAGAAGCAACACGAACAATTACTATTAAGATTGTTGCAGTTAAACAATTATGTTACTTTACTTTCAGAAATACTATTGAAAACTTATCCTCATGGTCACGCAAAGCGGTGGTCCTTAAACTGATACGTTCAAACTTTAGTATTTTATAATTATTTTGATAATTTACTACCAAAACAGTACTCTTGCCAGTAATTTACTATTATTCAAGCTTCAATAAACATCAGGATACTCGGAATAAATTCGTTTACGTAAGGAACCTACTAAGGTAAATGACATAGGAAAATCACGCTTAAACACAGAGGTACATTTAACACTTACATGCCACTCATTGACGATGGATAGTTCATACTGTGATACACTTCTAAATGAAGTACTTTGCCTGATTTCAAAGGTGACGTGAGGCGGTGCTGCGTAGTAACATTGCGCAGGTACGGCTCTTGATGTACATAGCTCTGTCTTCCTCTCGGCGGCGACGATAAAATTGCAAATTTCTGAGTTATTAATTGATTGCAGTACTGAGCCAATCATGTAGAACACGTCCGGGGCAAAAACCCAGTCTTGCAGGTAACTTCGGGTCCTCTAGTGGTTGACCAACGTAACGCGTGTTCACGACTTGCAGGGCAGCTGCCGACTGTCTGGGCCACTTGCGCGGCAATATCACTCGCGCGCCCCTCCACCTTTTCCACTCCACCTCAGAACGGAGTTCCGTTCTACCTATGATCCCTACACCTTTTCAATTTACACTTCTGCTTACAAAAACCCTAAGTATGAACCATCTACAATAGCATGACAGCATATACATACAAAATTGACAAAATTAATTACAGTTGTACTTGAAATATTGCATAATTATTTACAAAATATGTTTCAAATACATTTATTCCATCTACGTCAGAGATGCTATTTTAAATAGATAAACTACACTTAACAAAAGTTTACTCTCGTTATAGTATTTTCTAAATTTTTCAAAATTATTATAGAACAAAAAAAACTTTAAAATATACAGATTAATTGCAGTATTATATTTACAATAGCATTACATTCAGAATGGCGACTGTGGCTTCTGCGCGGATTATCTGACCGGTTACAAAGGCGCGTTTGCAGCTTGGTACATAGAGTAAAATATTTCCCCTTCCAGTTTCATATTCGTGAACGTAACTGTTATTTTGAAACTGTGATTCGTTCATGACAACATACCTAATAATAGATTACGTGTATTGTGAGGATGTTATATGGCAACTGTTTAAGGAACTGTCCACGTGAGATGTAGTACGTTGTATCGATCCTACGTAAAACGGACAGTAACGAGCAGACAGTTTCATTTCCTGACGGAAAAAAAAACTTGAAACAGCAGGAAGGAGTTGTGCATTTGTGCGACATTTACGAAAGTCGGTAGGGGTGTTTCTACTTCAGAAAGATGATGCCTATTCAACACACCGGTGCAGGCTGCATTAAAATGTTTTCTGGTCTCGGGTTAACAGAGCTACTAAGCGATGGGTAATTTGTGGGTGAAAACTTCAATATATTATTATTTGTTTGCTGCAAAAACGCGGTGAAGCCAGTGCTAATCTTAAGTTACTGTCTCGACATTGACACGCAATTCCTGTCACTCTTAGTAGGCGCGTAAGGCTGGCGCTAGTAGCGCACTTTGAACGGGGTCGTGTAACAGAGCTGGATGTAGCCACTATAACATTGCTGGCAGCGGTTGTCGCTAGAATTACAGCAGCAAGAAAACCAGGGTCCTTACGGCCACATGGCTCTGCCGAGAGGGAACATCGTCGCGTTCAGTTGCGGCTCTGGTACATCACACTGCGCCGGCAGCGGCAGACTGAGTGGCAGTTGGCACCACGGTGACGCAACGAACTGTCACAAATCGTTTACATCAAGGAGAGCTCCGAACCAGAAGCGCTGTAAAGCGCGTTCCACTGTACCCAAGCCACCGCCGTTTGCGACTTCGGTGGTGTCAATCGAGAGCTCACTGGAGGGCGGGGTGCAGGTCTGCTCCGCTTTGTGATGAACGTCAGTTCTCCTTCGACGCCAGTGGACGCCGTGTGTCGGTCCGAAGGCTGCCAGCAGATGACCTGCACCCATCTTGTCTGCGTGCTACACACACTGGACCTACACCTTTACGTGCCACTGTCATTACCTCCCTTTTCTGTTCCAGTCGCGTATGGTTCGCGGGAAGAACGACTGATGGAAAGCCTCCGTGCGCACTCGAATCTCTCTAATTTTACAGGTGTAAGTAGGGGGAAGCAATATATTCGATACCTCATCCAGAAACGCACCCTCTCGAAATCTGGACAGCAAGCTACAACGCGATGCAGAGCGCCTCTCTTGCACAGCCTGCCACTTGACTTCGTATAAACATCTCCGTAACGCTATCACGCTTCCCAAATAACCCTGTGACGAAACGCGTCGCTCTTCTTTGGATCTTCTCTCTCTCCTGTGTCAACCCGACCTGGTATGGATCCCACACTACATCTACATCTACATCTACATCTACATCTACATCTACATCTACATCTACATCTACATCTACATCTACATACATACTGCGCAATCGCCTACGGTGCGCGGCGGACGGTACCTCGTACCACAACTAGCATCTTCTCTCCCTGTTCCACTCCCTAACGAAACGAGGAAATAATGACTGCCTATATGCCTCTGTACGAGCCATAATCTCTCTTATCTTATCTTTGTGGTCTTTCCGCGAAATATAAGTTGGCGGCAGTAAAATTTTACTGCAGTCAGCCTCAAATGCTGGTTCTCTAAATTTACTCAGTAGCTATTCACGAAAAGAACGTTTCCTTTCTTCCAGAGACTCCCACCCCAGTTCCTGAAGCATTTCCGTAACACTCATGTGATGAACAAACCTACCAGTAACAAATATAGCAGCCCGCCTCTGAATTGATTCTATGTCTTCCCTCAATCCGACCTGATAGGGATCCCAAACGCTTAGCAGTACTCAAGAATAGGTCGTATTAGTGTTTTATAAGCGGTCTCCTTTAGAGATGAACCACATCTTCCCAAAATTCTACCAATGAACCGAAAACGACTATCCACCTTCCCCATAATTGCCATTACGTGCTTGTCCCACTTCATATCGCTCTACAATGTTACTCCCAAATATTTAATCGACGTGACTCTGTCGAACGCTACACTACTAATGGAGTATTCAAACATTACGGGATTCTTTTTCCTATTCATCTGCATTAATTAACATTTATCTACGTTTAGATTTAGCTGCCATTCTTTACACCAATCACAAATCCTGTCCAAGTCATCTTGTATCCTCCTACAGTTACTCAACGACGACACCTTCCCGTACACCACAGCATCATCAGCAAACAGTCACACATTGCTATCCACCCTATCCCAAAGATCATTTATGTGGATGGAAAACAACAGCGGATCTACCACACTTCCCTGGGGTACTCCAGATTATACCCTCACCTCCTGTGAACACTCACCATCGAGGACAACGCTAATGAGCAATACTCAAGTATAGGTCGAACGAGTGTTCTGTAAGCCACCTCCTTTGTTGATGGACTACATTTTCTAAGGACTCTCCCAATGAATCTCAACCTGGCAACCGCCTTATCAACAATTAATTTATATGATCATTCCACTTCAAATCGTTCCGTATGCAGACTCCAGATATTTTACAGAAGTAACTGCTACCAGTGTTTGTTCCGCTATCATATAATCATACAATAAAGGACAACAGCAGGATCACTCTCATGGTTATCCTAGACACCCTTGCTGCAAATTTTTACGTCAATCTGATGATTCGATCTGTTGTGCTGCCATTCATGAACAGCAACCCATCGGGTGTTTTCCAACAGGATAACGCTCGTCCACATACCACTGTTGTAACCCAACATTCTCTACAGCGTGCTCAAGCACCAGAACTGTATTCAATTGAGTTCGTATGAGACATCATCAGACTGCAACACCAGTGTCATCCACAGACAACATCAACCACCGTCCCTCTAACGAATGACCAAGCATGGAATTCGATCCTGCAAACTGGCATCCGGCATTTGAACAATACAATGAATTTACGTTTGTGTATTTACTGGCAACATTCTGGCGGTTACACCGGTTATTAATGTACGAGAATTTCACATTTGCAACGGCTTATTTCGTGCTTACATTAACCTGTGATCTTCCAATATTAATCACTGAAACATGTTACGTAAATAAATGCATTCCCAAAATATCATTATTCTACATTAATTATATTTTGGTGCTTATCACGTAGCTTTTAGAAAATGCAGTTAATTCATACAGCGATAACTGTGCCGTTATTCCTATTGTATGAAATGGTTTTGAAAATGCTTTCATATTTGTTAAAAGCCACGGCTAATTTTTCTCAGGGCGCTATCGCCAGTAATATCACACCTATCGCAACGTGAAGACATCCGTCTTAAACACGATGGAGTAAAAATCTTTCTTTATATTACGCGACAATCCATTAAATACAATGTTTAATTTTTTATCTGTGAGGCTTGACGCTCCAGGATAGTTGCGTATGTGCAATGGCAGCATAAGCATTTATCGAAATTGCTGTTAATAAACTGTACCTCTGACCTAATATGAATAGGAAAATATTACCAGACGCCGTTTTCCATTTATTGAGATTATTATTTTTAATACTTTTAGCATGAAATGATTAATAAAAGAGCTTATATCATTTTTATCATTAATGGTGACGCTACAGCAATGAACGTACACAAAAATGACCAGGGCAACATTTAATTATTACGTAACTAAATCATATTCAGGAAAGGTATTCGCTAGTGACAAAAACACATTTAATAACCAGTAGTTTCATATATATTCAAATATGTTCTAATATTGCTACAGATAGTTGTATGAATTACAGACCGTGAACAATAAGCGTCCGTTAGCTAGAACATGGGAATCGAGAAAATGAAACAAAAACCGCTCATTCTTTTTATACAAATGGAAAAACATCATAATTATTTCGATTCGGAATGCGCAGATCACGCTTCTTTCTTGTTACGTATCGATAACATATTTATACTCCATTTTTACCGGAAGCTATGCTTTATCTGCAATTTTTTTTTCGTCTGTACTCGTGAGTCATGGTTCTAACACGAAGGTGTGCACTATCATCCAGTAGCAGTTCTAAGCAATTTCGACTGTGGCCAAAATGTGTGAGCGTCTTACGGACATAGATCATACTTAGCTAAGCCAGTATATTTTGTAACTTCTGCTTATATTACTTCTTCTATTAATTACTGTAATTTAATAAGTTTATTAGTGTGAATGGGAAGTAATATGATAAATCAATACTGTTATGTACATTAATTGAGTATACGTTAGCGTGAGAATGTCTCTGTACAGAAAATGATGCATAGTCTCAGGGAAAATTTGTACAGTGCAGCTAGCCAGTTGATGGGAGAGGGAACCAAAAAGCATTTTATCATAGTTCTGCAACTTAAAGAGAGATCTGTTTTGATACTTGTACATTTTGTAAATTTGTTCGTTTAATAAACTGTTCATAAAAGCTATTAGCTTGTGATTTGTCAAATGTAAAAGACCGGGATTGCCCAAGTTAATACTGATATCGGTTTGGCTATGATGTGTAGTAGCTAAACAGAGGAAAGCATGTTCGTGTGTGTTCTGTGAACTAAGAGAATTGCTTTCTAAAGTCTGAGTCTATAAAGAGCTCTGTACAGATGTGATACATTTGTGGAATTATAAATTAAACTTGACAGTGTAGTGCCGCAAAGTGAACGCAAACAGCGAGAACGACAGACGAGCGGAATTCTGATTTATTCTGCGTGTAAAGTGTGACTTTTGTGTTAACCAAATCAGCATGGCGTGTTGTACAAGCCCCGACCGCGAACTCAACACTCGTCGTAGTCAGTTTGTGTAACGTGCGAGCGCGACAATCCGTTTTGTAATCTGTTTGGTAAGTGATTCGGTTACATCCATTAGCTGGCTATTGCGAGTCACTGCGATCGCGAGTGAATGTCGAGATGGTAACATAAGATAAGCACAAGCTTGGCCGCATTTTTGTACCAAACAAATAATACATTGAAGTTTTATCCACAAATTAACCATTGTTTAATAGCTCTGTTAACACGATACCAGAAGACATTTTAATGCAGCCTGCCGAGGCGTGTAAGATAGCTAGTTTCAGCTGCAGCTTTCTCTAACCAAAGAACATTATTCATTAGGTAACGTGTCAGGCCTGTGGACCGGACTGCAGAATAAGACATCACCGAAAGGTGACTGGACGTTTTTTGTAGGACGATGCCATTGCACCCGAGAAGTGTGCATCGCCCGCTCTGCCTGTGAGTGGACATGAGGCCGCTCCTTCAGCAAGGTCCGAGCAGGCACAGGGGGGGAGGGGTTTATTAGTTATTGGGAGCTCCAACGTTAGGCGGGTGATGGAGCCCCTTAGGGAAATAGCGGAAAGGTCGGGGAAGAAGGCTAGTGGTCACTCTGTCTGCTTGCAGGGGGTCTCATCCGAGATGTGGAGGAGGCCCTGCCGGCGGCGATAGAGAGCACTGGGTGCACCCGACTGCAAATTGTTGCTCGTGTCGGCACCAATGACTCCTGCCGTCTGGGTTCAGAGGTCATCCTCAGTTCGTACAGGCGGTTGGCGGAATTGGTGAAGGCGGAAAGCCTCGCTCGTGGGTTTGGAATCAGAGCTAACTATTTGTAGTATCGTTCCCAGAACCGATCGCCGTCCTCTGGTTTGGAGCCGAGTGGAAGGCTTAAACCAGAGACTCAGACGATTCTGCGGAGATCTGGGGTGCAAATTTCTCGACCTCCGCTATCGGGTGGAGAAATGTAGGGTCCTCCTGAATAGGTCAGGCGTGCACTACACGCCGGAAGGGCTACAAGGGTAGCGGAGTACGTGTGGAGTGCACATGGGGGTTTTATAGGTTAGAGAATTCCCTGCCTAGGCCCGACATGACGCCTCCTGAGACGCGGAAAGATAGGAGTTGGGAAAATGCAACAAGGAATAACAACAAAACAAAATGTCCAGACACTCTGTGACCACAATGGTACTGAGACAGGGGATGGTAGACTAAAGGCCAAAATACTAAATGTCTTTTTCCAAAGCTGTTTCACAGAGGAAGACTGCACTGTAGTTCCTTCTCTAGATTATCGCACAGATGACAAAATGGTAGATGTCGAAACACACGACAGAGGGATAGAGAAACAATTAAAATCGCTCAAAAGAGGAAAGTCCGCTGGACCAGATGGGATAAGAGTTCGATTTTACATAGAGTACTCGAAGGAACTTGCCCCTCTTCATGCAGAGGTGTACCCTAGGTCTCTAGAAGAGCGTAGCTTTCCAAAGGAATGGAAAACGGCACAGGTCATCCACGTTTTCAAGAAGGGACGTCGAACAGATGTGCAGAACTATAGACCTATCTCTCTAACGTCGATCAGTTGTAAAATTTTGAAACATGTATTATGTTCCAGTATAATGACTTTTCTGGAAACTAGAAGTCTACTCTGTACGAATCAGCATGGGTTCCGAAAAAGACGGTCGTGTGAAACCCAGCTCGCGCTATTCGTCCACGAGACTCAGAGGGCCATAGACACGGGTTCTGAGGTAGATGCCGTGTTTCTTGACTTCCGCAAGGCGTTCGATACAGTGCCCCGCAGTCGTTTAATGAACAAAGTAAGAGCATATGGAGTATCAGATCAATTGTGTGATTGGATTGAGGAGTTCCTAGATAACAGAACGCAGCATGTCATTCTCAATGGAGAAGTAAGAGTGTTTTCAGGTGTGCCGCAGGGGAGTGTCATAGGACCGGTGCTATTCACAATATACATAAATGACCTTGTGGATGACATCGGAAGTTCACTGAGGCTTTTTGCAGATGATGCTGTGGTGTATCGAGAGGTTGCAACAATGGAAATTTGTACTGAAATGCAGGAGGATCTGCAGCGAATTAACGCATGGTGCAGGGAATGGCAATTGAATCTCAGTGTAGACAAGTGTAATGTGCTGCGAATACATGGAAAGATAGATGCCTTATCATTTAGCTACAAAATAGCAGGTCAGCAACTGGAAGCAGTTAATTCCATAAATTATCTGGGAGTAGGCATTAGGAGTGATTTAAAATGGATGAGCATATAAAGTTGATCGTCGGTAAAGCAGGTGCCAGAATGAGATTCATTGGAAGAATCCTAAGGAAATGCAATCAGAAAACAAAGGCAATTGGTCACAGTACGTTTGTTCGCCCACTGTTTAAATACTGCTCAGCAGTGTGGGATCTGTACCAGATAGGGTTGCCAGAAGAGATAGAGAAGATCCAACGGAGAGCAGCGCGCTTCGTTACAGGATCATTTAGTAATCGCGAAAGCGTTACAGAGATGATAGGGAAACTCCAGTGGAAGACTCTGCACGAGAGACGCTCAGTAGCTCGGTACGGGCTTTTGTTAAATTTTCGAGAACATACCTTCACCGAGGAGTCAATCAGTATATTGCTCCCTCCTACGTATATCTCGCGAAGAGACCATGAGGATAAAATCAGAGAGATTACAGCCGACACAGAAGCATTCCGACAATCTTTCTTTCCACGAACAATACGAGACTGGAATAGAAGGGATAACCGATAGAGGTACTCAAGATACCTTCCGTCACACACTGTCAGGTGGCTTGCGGAGTATGGATGTAGATGTAGATGTAGATGTAGATGTAGAGGTTCTAGAGTGGACACCACATATCCTCCTCATGGTCCACTGCTGTACAACAAACACTATTTTCGTCGATGACGAATTACCTCAGAATATGACGACATAAAGCATTCATAAAAGAAAATAGAAAAATTAAGGCAATTTTTTTACATTTTCGCTTGAAAATGTGATATCCGTAACACAGTAACAGCAGAGCTTAAAAGTTTGAGAACACCAGCAGCATGTGACTACCAGTTGAGGTACCTACCTAAAAATCTATAGATTTAAGTTCATGGATTGTTTTTATCAGCATGGTGAAGCCCTGCGCAGTACGGAACTGAACATGTTTTGTTTTGCCTAAATGCAGCAGCAATGGGCCACTTACTGAGAAAAAGTTACTAATTTTGAAGAAAATATTATCATTATCAAGTGTTGAAATTACTCCTTTAGGCTTATTATAATTCATGCATACTCAAGAAGAAGACCTATTTCTACGCTTTTGATATATATATTCACTGAGAATAGACGAACAGAACTCTAAATAAAGAACGTTTGTTGTGGACATAGGGTTTTAAACAGCGGGAATCAGTCTAAGTAAGCACCTCGAGTTTGTTTTTCATTAATGCACTTCTGGTAGATATAGATTTTCTGCTCTCTAACGACGAAATCCGTAAGGCACATGCCCGCTTCGGAGAGAGGGGGGTATCTTTTTGCAGTCAAAGTCTTCTCGCAGAGAGAGCGCCACATTCATCACAGCTAAATAAATTTGCCGAAGCGAAACGCGAAGCTTTTGTTGAGAATTTCTCTCGGGGCTTTGTTGTTTGAAGCGTGCTTATTCTGAATTAAAACGGCCGTCGCTTTGAAAGGAGGTCTCTGATGGCTTTTGGGGTACATTTATTTTCTATTTAGAGAACGACGCTATCCGCAGCATTTCAGCAACTGAAATGCCGAACGAAAGTTCCAGACAGTCCAGACATCCCTACCCCGCGTTTTGACTGTACTACAGAAGACGGGATAACCTTGGACAGTTTTCAGGTACAGTCGCAGAATATCCCGAAATTGAATTTAGACGCACACATCATGTGGTGCGCCTTATTGTGTAGCGGTGTTATGATTCCTGCGACAGTATCAGCTAGTTCGGTGTTGCCCTTTATTCTGGTTTCAATTCTAATGCGCTGCGTTATGAACAAGATGGCAACATCTTGTGTGCGACACAGGCACCTGCGACTGTCTGTCCTTGGCCGTTTATCTTCCTTGATTTCCCATGTGCTCCGCCCATGTGTTTTCAAACACAAGGGACCATGCAAGAATTAGTTTGAAAGCAGACAAGTTTTATTCAGGATTACAATACACATAATTTTAGACCTATTTCTATGCCACCAGTGTTTGCAAAAGTCATTGAAAAGACTGTGTATGTAAGGATAATTGATCATTTTATATCACACGATTTGCTATCGAAAGTACAGTTCGGCTTTGGAAGTTGCTTAACAACTGATAATCCTATATTCTCTTTTCTCTGCGACGCACTGGATGAGCTAAACAAAAGGTTTCGACCGCTTGGGATATTTTTTGATTTTAATTAAGGCATTTGATCGTGTCGATCACAAAATATTGCTCCAGGAGTTTGACCATTACGGAATACAGGGAGTAGCTCACAACTGGTTCAACTCTTACTTTAGCAACAGACAGCAAAAGGTCGTTATTCACAGTGTTGAGAATGTCTGTGATGTGGGGTCTGTGTGGGGTACGGTCAAGTGGGGGTGCCCCAGGGATCAGTGTTGGGGCCACTCCTGTTCCTTACTTATGTAAACGATATGCCCTCTAGTATTAGGGGTAACTCTAAAATATTTCTGTTTGCTGATGACACTAGCTTGGTAGCAAAGGATGTTGTGTGCAACATTGGCTCGGTTTCATGACCTAAGTTCATGGCTTGTAGAAAATAACCTATCACTAAATCACAATAAGACTCAGTTTTTACAGTTTTTAATACACAATTCAACAAAACCTGACGCTTTAATTTCACAGAACGGGCGTATGATTAGTGAAACTGAACAGATCAAATTTCTAGGTGTTCAGATAGATAGTAAGCTGTCGTGGGAAGCCCACATTCAGGATCTTGTTCAAAGGCTTAATACTGCCATTTTTACTATTCGAACCGTATCAGGAGTGAGTGATTGTTCGACACGAAAATTAGTCTACTTTGCTTATTTTAATTCGGTTATGTCGCATGGTATTATATTTTCGGGTAATTCTTCCCATTCTACAAGGATATTTTTGGCTCAGAATCGCGCGGTTCGGGCAATAAATGGTGTGACTTCACGGACCTCTTTTCGACCTCTTCACGAGTCTGGGTATTTTGACATTGACCTCTCAATATGCATATTCCGTATTGTCGTTTCTTGTTACCAATATTAGTTTATTCCCAAGAATAAGCATTTTTCACTCGGTTAATACTCGGCGGAAATGAAACCTGCATTTGGATCGAACTTCCTTAACTGTTGTGCAAAAAGGTGTGCAGTATACTGTTGCATCCATTTTCAGTAAGCTACTACTCGAATTCAAAAATCTTAGCAGTAATTCACGTGCTTTCAAATCGAAACTTAAGAGTTTCCTCATGGGTCACTCGTTCTATTCTGTCGCGTAGTTCCTTGAAAAATTAAGCTGATTGTTATTGTATTGCTGACAGCGTTTACTTAAATTTATGGACTGACTTTTTCAGGTTCATGAACATTTATTTTTGTGTGTTTTTACTTCTGTGTTGTAATTTCATGCACTGACAAGTTCCATGACCTTGGTGATTTGCTCCTCAATTTGGTCCTACTGAACTTGACGTGTAAATAAAAAAATAAAAACCATATTATTCCTCATTCGTTTAGCTAAAAAATCCAGTCTTTCAACATAATGTCCGTTCAATGCGACGGCATTCCGCCCGCATGGTACCAATTCACAGGTGGACGTCGGAGCCACTGTCTCGCTGTATCAGTAACCTCCCCATCATCCACGTACTGCTTCCCGCGAAGTGAATCCTTCATTGGGCCGAACAGACGGAATTCGGAAGGTGCGAGATTTGGGCTGCACCGTGAGTGAGGAAGGGCAGTCGAGTGCAGTTTTCTGAGCTCCTCTCTGGTGCGCGGGCTTCCGTGGTGCCTTACCGCCATGAGTCTGGCAACGCAGCAGCGAAGCCACGCAGGCGGCCCTTCGTTGCTGTTTATGGTCTTCTGTTGGGCCGCAAGGAGCCGAGCGGCCACACACCTCCGAACACCGTGATTGGCGGACGAATGTGTCAGCACCACCAGCAGAGACATCTAGTTATGCAGCGAGGTGTTTGCCATCCGACGACTACCTCTAGCTAGAGTGTCGGCACGGTACAACATTGCAGGAGTGACAGCCGTGTGCAGCTGGCCGGCGCGCGGTGTTGCGGTGGACAGCCGCCTCAGCCGACGACCCACTGTGCGCTCCTCCACTGTCGAGTCTCCGTAGACGTCGTCCAAGCGCCTGTGGCCATCTGCGATGCTCTGGTGAGTGCTCAGTGACAGTTCTCTACATGGAAAGCGTCTCCGTGACAGACGCCATTTAGAAGGCAATGTACACCACCGCCACATTCGGAACTTCGTGACCTGTACGGGCTGAAGCGCGAATATTCCACGATGTTCCAAGAGAAATTCGGCATTTTTTTCAACCGGAATCAGACGAGATAAAGTCGCGCACTACTCAATGCACGCCCCTTATACGTTGTCGATGTGTACTGCGCCAGCTGAATATCGA
This sequence comes from Schistocerca gregaria, assembly GCF_023897955.1. Taxonomy (NCBI): domain Eukaryota; kingdom Metazoa; phylum Arthropoda; class Insecta; order Orthoptera; family Acrididae; genus Schistocerca; species Schistocerca gregaria. The sequence goes on along the minus strand of NC_064923.1, from coordinate 783,836,195 downwards.
ATGTCACTTAAACAGCTACATCTTAAAGGCATTTGCTAGTCTTGTTTACCTACTCTGCGCTGACTTTACCACGTATATGTGTTAATGGTCTAAGGACTTTTAGCATTGTATTTGATAATGTAGATTGTCCCGAAGAAAAATACAGTTATATACAGACAAATGGCGATGTATTCTTCCAAAAACAGTACACGTGTGGGACTGGCTCAGATGTCAGCTCCATCCGAGAGCCAGTGTCCAGGATGTCAAGTTGTGCACCAGGACGCAAACGCTTTGTTACAACCTTACAATCGAATCAGCGCTAGCCTCCAGCCCAAGAAACTAAGCCCCAAGAAATCCCAGGTCATTCTTATATCTCATCCAAAGTTAATCAGCCGGTACTTTCGCGAAACAGTCCCTCAAGTACTCCTCAATGGTACCCACCTACCATACCAAAAAACAGTAAAAGACCTTGGAATAATCTTGGATGAACACCTAAACTGGGGTGGACAGTCACACCTTGCCGGAAATCGCTCTCCTCCCTACATGCAATCCAAAAACTTAGAAACATATTTCCAACCCATGTTAAACAAAAACTAGTCCACTACTCTTGCTAATCTTTACTACTGTGATGTAGTTCAACACGGCACAAATAGTGAAAATTCGAGACTCCTCGAGCTAGTGATGAATGCTTGCGTTACATATGTGTGAAATATACGGTTGTATGATCATATCAGTCCTTCATACTCCCAGCTAGGTTAGATACGCCCACATAAGGTAGGCGATCTCCACACAGTGTGCTTACTTCATCGATTTCTTAGTCACTGGTCCCCCAACACTTGTCTTCTCACATTAAACACCTATCATCATTCCACAACCGCAATACCAGATCGGATACGTCTAGAATCTTGGCTATACCCTTACACAACACAAAATCTTTCTCGGTGTCACTCTCAATCTCAGCCATACGACAATGGGACGCGCTCCCCTGTGATCTGCGTCTTATCCAGAACTACTCAACATTCAAGAGGGAACTCAAAACTTACATATTAGGGATGGTATAGCCACCATTGTTATGCCGCTCTCATCTCTTTCTTTCTCCTCTCCACCATAGCGTCGAATTTTACATTCTATTTCTCTTCCTCAAACCTACCTACCTCTTCTATATCTCTTTCACCCCATTCTATCGTCTTTTGTACCTGCTGGATGTCAATAACTCACAAGCTGCAAGAACATAACGAGAAAATTCCCGACGAGCAATAGGACTGACATTCATAAAAGAAAAGTATGTTTACTTTCGTATACATAGCCATCACTATTATTATTATTATTATTATTATTGATTGTTATAACTATTTTTGGTTGTTATAATTGTCCTTGTACTGCTGTTATAATCTCTATTTTTTCTTTAACATTAGTACTGTATAACACGCACTATGTCCATAATGTTCTGTACAAACTGAAATTCGTTCAATCTGAGTATGCCTGAAGGCTCTAATCTTGACACGTAAAATATTTGCATAAATAAATAAAATAAATAAATATGCATCTGTCTGTTTTGTGTATACAAAGCACAGTGTATGTGTGTTCTTCTGGGATCTCCTCTTAAACCTCTGGGTCGACTTCAGCGAAATTTGGCAGAAGAAAGGCAGGCCTCGCAAGTATCAGCAGTGCAGGGTTCATAACCTCCTACCTCCTATAGGAGTGGAGACATGAAGAAGAAGGTCTTTTTTCTAGTCCCTTGTGCATAGCCTGCTCTGCACGACAGGCACGCTATGTGGAAACAGTATAGTCCTGTTGTATAATTCTGCTCTGCAAGGCAGACTACATTTCAGGGGCATAAAAAGGTTTTCCAGCCCTGACATGTAGCCTGGCATTCGTGACAGGCGAACAGGGTGCGGTATCAGCCTGCCTTACTGTTCTGTGTTGCTGTGGCTACATGTGCTGATGAACACAGCTGGGGACAGGTTGAGATGAATTGAGGAAGGGACGGATAGAGTAAGAGGAAGAAGAAATCGACAGACACAGGGGATGTGGGGCAGATGCATGACGGTGGCAGAAGGTATAGACAGGAGGGGGCAAGTTCAAAAGGAAGAGGGGGAGATGGAAATGGAAAGAGAGGATATGGCCAGGTGGAAGGGAGAGAAAGATATGGACAGGGATATCAAGGACAGATGGAGGGCCGGCTGATGTGGCCGAGCAGTTCTAGGTGCTTCAGTCTGGAACCGCGCGACCGCTACAGTAGCAGGTTCGAATCCTGCCTCGGGCATGGATGTATGTGGTGTCCTTAGGTCAGTTAGGTTTAACTAGTTCTAAGTTCTAGGGGACTGATGACCTCAGACGTTAAGTCCGATAGTGCTGAGAGCCATTTGACAAATGGAGGAAATTGACAATGAGAGGTGGAGGTCTGGAGACAGAGTGTGTGCATACTAGGAGACATATAGAGATGGAAGGCTGTGATGCACAGACGGAGGGAGGAACTGGTAGACACAGGAAGGGGAGGAGGTGATGCATTCAATGTGTCAAAATCCTGAGAAGAGCCAGTTAGCGACTCTTGTCTGAAAAAGAAGGTTTTAGATTAGGTAGGCGTCGTTCTCACGGTGTGCATGGCCACGTTTTGGCAATGAAACATCTACCGAGATGGGACTGCAGGCCCATAATTTATGGTGTGATTTAATATTTCCAGTCCGACCATTTACAATTCTCAAAGAAGGCTGTTAAGCTTTCCAGACAGTTGGGTCCATAAATATATGTTTTTGCTCTCACTAAAGCAACCTGGCGACTTCCTGGCATTGGAGGAGGGCGAGGAGTTACAGTCCTGCTTCCAGCGGACACACACACCAGTCACTCTGTCCGTATCCTCACAGCTTCTAACGTTAGAGTACACAGGGATTTATAACCTTCCCACCGTTTGCTCAAAAGCTCACTTTACAGCAGTCTCTTAAGTTGCTTTGTCCTCCCACTTTCAGCCATTTGGCCGTCTTCCATCGTGGACTGTTGCCCGGTCCATGTAAACTGTTTCGCAAACTGGCACCCTTTACCGGACGGAGCCTAAGCGAAAGAAGGAGAGAGCTTCGGCCAGAAGTCCCTTTGCAGGCAGGACCCATTGGACACTGTTTCCCAGAATCATTCGCACATCCAGGTCGCTGTGCTCAGCATTTATGGCTCCCAGTTCGTCTCTTTCATTATTCTCGGTCGTCTTCGCTATGCCCCCCCCCCCCCCCCCATTCCATGGGTACAGGCTCTCAACAGGCTACACATTCAGTTACAAGAACATTCTGCCCACAATTTCCTCATGTGGAAAAAGTCATTAACCACACGTAGCAAATGTAGTAGTGGGTAATACTGAGATCAAGTCCTAAAATATGAAAGTAGTCTGACTTATTTACAAGGCCGCTAAAGTGAGAGAGTGGCATGCCACCTCTCAGGGTCTGCGCATCCTTGCTGCGAAGATGACAGAAGTCTCGCCTGACGACTCACCTTGCGTTTGTTTACTGCCAGCTCTCTGTAGACACTCTTCAAGCACCTATGAATTTCTAGGATGCTCTGGTTTTCCGCCAAAGGAAACTCAGTGTCGGCTCTCTGCTTGGAAGGCATCTCCGTTACAGGCGCCACTTCGAAGGCACGTGTAGCGCTGCCACCTATCGGAACTTCACGAAACTGTATGGACTGAAGCGGTAATATTCCACGATGTCCCAAAAGAAATTCCGCAACTTTTCAACCAAAATTGGTCGAGTAAAAAATATTTCACATTTTTGACTGAACGCCCCTCGTAGTCTAGAAAAGAAAAGAACACAAGATATTGAAATATGCTACTACAGAATAATGCTTTAGATTAGAGTGTGGGAAGAGTAAGTCAGAGATACTGATATGAATTGAGTGAAAAGGAATTTGCGGAACGATTTGACTGACGGAAGGGATGTATTGATAGACTGCATCCTGAGGTATCCGGGGATCACCAGTTCAGTAAGTTAGCTATTTACGTGTTTCATTGATGAATCTCACGGTAACCGTTGTGATGTCGAACATGTCAAGTGCATAAGAAATAAACACAAGAATCAAGTTTTCTTTTCGTTTTTTTAACTTAAAATTTTTATTACCTATCCCATTCCCTTAATGGCACAAAATGTATATATTATACCTACAGATTTATTTATTCCTATCCAATAAATCATCTGTGGCGTAGAAGGAATTGTCAAGGAGATATGATTTCAATTTATATTTGAAACTGTTACTGCTGTCTATCAGACGTTTTATTTCATGTAGTAATTTATCGAAAAGTCTTACAGCAGTATATTTTACCCCTTTCTGTGCCAAAGATAGGTTAAGTACAGGATAGTCAAAGTCTTTGCTTCTTCTGGTATTATAATCACGTATGTCACTGTTGTTTTTAAACTCGTCCATGTTGTTGAGAACAAATTTCATTACTGAGTAAATGGACAATGAGGCTGTTGTAAGAATTCCTAACCTTTTAAACAGATGCCTACAAGATGTTCGATTATGAGCCCCATACATTATCCTAGCCACTTTCTTCTGAGCAGTGAATACTCTTTGCCTAAGTGTTGAGTTATGCCAAAATATTATTCCCTATGACAGAGATTGAAAGTATGTGAAGTATGTTACCTTGCTAATTTCTATACCCTCAAAATTAGCAATTACTCTGATTGCAAAAGTTGCTGAACGTAGTCGCTTTAGGAGATCCAAAATATGTGTTTTCCAATTAAGATCCTCATCTATATGTGCACCCAAAAACTCAGTATGCTCTACCCTGGCTACTGACTTCTGTTGATGGGTTATATTTATTGAAGGAACTGTACTCCTTGCAGTATAAAATGGGATGTACTGCGTTTTTTCAAAGTTCATAGCAAGCCCATTAGCAGAAAACCAATCAATAACTTTTTCAAAGACATTATTTGCATCATTTTCCATTGGAGTTCCTTTTACTGTATTAATAATGATGCTTGTATGATGAGCAGACAGTGTCAGTTTAGTTTCTTGTTTCAGATAAGAAGGAAGGTCATCCACATATATCATGAACAGAAGGGCACTCATGATCGAACACTGTGGATCACCTAATGTAATTGCACCCCAGTTAGAGAAGTGAGAAGCTTCCTTAAATCAGCTAAACCATATAAAGGAACTTTTTGCTTCCTGTTCTGTAGATATGACTTGAACCACTCGTATGCTGTTCCATTTATACAGTAAAATTGTAATTTCTGTAACATAATGTCATGATTCACACAATCGAATGTTTTGGATATGTCACCGAAAATAGCTATTGGTGACATTTAACTATTTAAACACTCTATTATGTCGGCAGTGATATTTTAATGGAGGCAACTGTGGGGAATAAAATTTTGTAAAGGCAGAGCAAGGCTTCTCTGCAGTAAGCAGTTTTAGATGGCTGGAAGCTGTAGTAGTTAAGAAGAGACTTGGACACGATGGACAAACGTGGAGAGCTGCATGTGTCTGTAAAAGGGAGACCACGACAACAACAACAGTAGTATTGGGACTGAAGCGACGACTACTGTTCGAGTTTAGGGGGAAAACCAAGTGGGCTGGGATGTGAATGGGAATCTGGACGGAGGAGGCCGGTGTGCTAGGGTAGTCCGCGCAACTCTGCAAAGCCGCTATGTGAGGGCGTGTAGTGAGTAGTGCACCTGACTGATGAGCAGAGGACACCGGTCGGAGTGGTGGGCTCGGCTCAAATTTTCATTCGTCGCTTCCGTCTGCATATATACATCATAGATGTTTGAGACCTGAAAAGGTACTTGAAACCATATAGTTCCATTTGACTAAAGCACCTATGTCTCGGCTCCGGGATAGATCCCACATTTCGTTCGATGCTCAGGTGCTGTTCCAACACAGTTGGAGAGCCTCAAAACTGCTCTTAGAATCTACAGGGAATATCATGTGTGCTGAGGCGTGCGTGATTGGGCATTTGGATTGAGGATGGAGCGAGTCGTACTACGGTAGTCTGTGCAGGTGTGGAAGGCCACTGTGCAAGGTGGCGTGGTGGTTAGCGCATCTGCCCGCATCCGAATCCTGGCCATGGTACAAATTTTCAATCGTTAGTTCAGTCTGCATATATACGTATTAGATGTTTAATACTCGAGACCGTCTCTGGAACCACATAGGCTCACTGGATTAACAGCAGTATTGTAAAGCTGTTGAAAGATACGGTTAACGTTCCTCGGCGAAGGTAGACGTGGTACTTGAGTCTCCACATGACAAAGGACAGGCGACACAAGAAAAATTAGTCACAGTGGTTAGCGGAAAACTGTCAGCGGTGTCTGTCTTTGTTGCGAGTTAGTATTCAGGAGCGGAGACGTCACGTATTTCCGTGGGCATCCGCAGGTGAACTTTAGCGGTAGACTGCAGTCACGCGCCTACGCAGTTAATAAGATCGTTATCACAGAGGGCGGGCCGCGCCGCAGATCGGACCACGATCAGCCAATTAACGCTCTAACGACCGGCCTAGTGCGGCCGCGGTAATTAACACCGCTCCGCGGGAAGCATTCCTGGAGTGGCACCTGCAGAATTCCAGTGCTACACCGAGCTGCGACATTCACGGAAGGAGTCGCTGCCCTGCAGCATTCACTTCGGCAGGAAATATTTTCGCAACTGGGCAGCTAATTTGCAGCACAATCTGCGACTCGAGACATTCAGCAAGATAGAAAAATCTTGTTGAATGAAAATCACTTTTTATACCTTGTTACAGAATGAGTAAGTGCAATTAACGGACATTTCGCTCTTCAGCAGTAAGACTAAAAAATTCATACTCCGTGAAGCAGTGAAGGCAGCAGAGGATCAAGTAGGTAAAAAGACGAGGGCTAGTAGAACTCCTTGGGTGACAGAAGAAATATTGAATTTAATTGATGAAAGGAGAAAATATAAAAAATCAGTAAATGAAGCAGGCAAAAAGGAATACAAAAGTCTCGAAAATGAGATCGACAGGAAGTGTAAAATGGCTCAGCAGGGATGGCTAGAGGACAAATGTAAGGTTGTAGAGGCTTATCTCACTAGGGGTAAGATAGATACTGCCTGCAGGAAAATTAAAGAGACCTTTGGGGAAAAGAGAACCACTTGTATCAACATCAAGAACTCAGATGGAAACCCAGTTCTAAGCAAATAAGGGAAAGCAGAAACGCGGAAGGAGTATATAGACGGTCTATACAAGGGCGATGTACTTGAGGACAATATTATCGAAATGGAAGAGGATGTAGATGAAGATGACATGGGAGATACGATAGTGAGTGAGGAATTTGACAGAGCACTGAAAGACAAGAGTCCAAACAAGGCCCCCAGAGTAGACAAAATTCCATTAGAACTACTGACAGCCTTGGGAGAGCCAGTCCTGACAAAACTCTATCATTTGGTGAGCAAGATGTATGAGACAGGCGAAATACCCTCAGACTTCAAGAAGAATGTAATAATTACAGTCCCAAAGAAAGCAGGTGCTGACAGATGTGAAAATTGCCGAACTATCAGTTTAATAAGTCACAGGTGCAATATACCAACGCGAATTCTTTACAGACGAATGGAAAAACTGGTAGAAGCCGACCTCGGGGAAGATCAGTTTGCATTCTGCAGAAGTATTGGAACACGTGAGGCAATACTGACCTTACGAATTATCTTAGAAGAAAGATTAAAGAAAGGCAAATCTACGTACGTAGCATTTATAGACTTAGAGGAAGCTTTTGACAATGTTGACTGCAATAGTCTTTCAAATTCTGAAGGTGGCAGGGGTAAAATACAGGGAGCGAAAGGATATATACGATTTGTACAGAAACCAAATGGCAGTTATAAGAGTCGAGGGGCATGAAAGGGATGCAGTGGTTGGGAAGGGAGTGAGACAGGCTTGTAGCGTCTCCCCGATGTTATTGAATCTCTATATTGAGCAAGCAGTAAAGGAGACAAAATAAAAATTCGGAGTAGATATTGTGATTCTGTCAGAGACAGGAAAGGACTTGGAAGAGCAGTTGAACGGAATGGACAGTGTCTTGAAAGGAGGGTATAAGACGAACATCAACAAAAGCAAAACGAAGATAACGGAATGTAGTCGAATTAAGGCGGGTGATGCTGAGGGAATTAGATTAGGAAATGTTACACTTAAAGTAGTAAAGGAGCTTCGCTATTTGGGGAGCAAAATAACTGATGATTGTCGAAGTAGAGAGGATATAAAATTAGACTGGCAATGGCAAGGAAAGCGTTTCTGAAGAAGAGAAATTTGTTAACTTCGAGTATAGATTTAAGTGGCAGGAAGTCTTTTCTGAAAGTATTTGCATGGAGTGTAGCCATGTATGGAAGTGAAACATGGATGATAAATATTTCGGACAAGAAGTGAATAGAAGCTTTCGAAAAGTGGTGCTACAGAAGAATGCTGAAGATTAGATGGGTAGATCACATAACTAATAAGGAGGTGTTGAATATGATTGGGGAGAAGAGTAGTTTGTGGCACTACTTGACCAGAAGAAGGGATCGGTTGGTAGGACCAGTCCTAGGGCATCAAGGGATCACAAATTTAGCATTGGAGGGCAGCGTGGAGGGTAAAAATCGCAGAGGGAGACCAAGAGATGAATACACTAAGCAGATTCAGAAGGATGAAGGTTGCAAAAAAGTACTGGGAGATGAAGAAGCTTGCACAGGACAGATTAGCATGGAGAGCTGCATCAAACTAGTCTCAGGACTGAAGACCACAACAACAACAAATCCGTGAGGTGCATTACACGTACTTGCTTTATTGCATTCCATCAAAATTTATGTCTAGTGTGATGTCACAAATTAAGCGACATTCATGGAATAAAGCTAAAAATTTGAAAAGAACATTTAACGAGTTGTAAAGATCACGTAGCACGAGCAATTGAACATGGGATATAATGTCAATCTAACACGAAAGTACCTCCATTCTTCCAGTGTGAGGCTTCAGAACTTGGGTCGAATGAAAGCAAGCACCTAGAACGTAAGTGGTCATCATCGTAGCAAACATTAGCAATGTTATTTCGACAACGTGTCATATAGGTAAGCTGATCACCGATGTTAGTTCTATAAATGTGCCCGTACGGTGTGTCTTCTCAGATAAGTGACTAGCTAAATAAAATAAGGATAGACAATGAAACTTCTTGGCAGATTAAAACTGTGTGCCGGACCGAGACTCCAACTGGGGAACTTTGCGTTTCGCGGGCAAGTGCCCTACCATATTTTTTTTATTTTTTATTTATTTATTTTTTATCTCTTTTTGTTCATTTTCGTTCGTTGCATCTGCTCGGGGCGGACGTCGTAAGACGTCCGTTTAAGTTCGTTGTTGATCGATAAACTCAGTTTTTTTGTTTCAGAAAGAAGCCAACTCTCTGACGGAACACGCTGAGCTACCGCGCTACCCAAGCACGACTGACGCCCCGTCCTCACAGCTTTACTTATGCCAGCAAGTTTCATATCACCGCACACTCAGCTTCAGAGTGAAAATTTCATTCTGGAAGTATGGACAATGATTGGTTGAAACAGGTGAAAACTTTGAAATGATTATGGTAGTCAAATGAGTACTGTAAAAGTACTGGGTCATCTCATATGAATAGTACGATTGTTGCACTTGTAAATGGTATGAATGAGTTTTTTATTACGGGCTTCATGTGGGCTAAAGTATTCAATGCTTTGTGTTTCAATATTCATGACAAATGAATTGTTTTAAGTGATTTTCGTAAGTATATTATTATGTGATTGCTACACGCCAATTTATGTTGCCTCAATGTTTTTCTATAAATTGGAATATTGTGTTGTTAGGTACAAGATGATGGCTAGGGCAGAGGCCTGTAGAACCAATAAAATCCAGTTAATGTACTCTCATGCTCATAAGGATAATGCTGATACATAGTGAAACAACGCTCTGGTGGGCGGTTTGCGGGATTAAATCTCCTCGCGGTATGACCATTCGGTGCATTTGACTTGCGGTCGTCGCACGGTGGCGCTGGCAGCAGTCCACATGCGCAGAGGTGTGTTGGTGCATGTCAGACTACGGAGCAGCGAGTAAGTGTGCAGACGTGCTAATGGTGGCTGTGTGTTGAAAATGTCTCAAAGACACATATTGATGACGTTATAAGGGGTAGAATACTAGGGCGACTGGAGGCTGGTCAAACACAGCAGGTCGTAGCATGGGCCCTCCGTGTGCCATTAAGTGTGATCTTAAGATTATGGCAACGATTCCAGCAGAGAGGGAACGTGTCCAGGAGCTACAGTACGGGACGTCCAGAGTGTACAACACCACAAAGAGACCGATATTTCACCATTAGTGCCAGCAGACGGCCACGGAGTACTGCAGGTAGCCTTGCTCGGGACCTTACTGCAGTCACTGGAACAACTGTCTCCAGACACACAGTGTACAGACGACTGAACAGACTTGGTTTATTCACCCAGAGACTTGCAAAGTGCATTCCACTGACTCCTGGTCACAGGAGAGCCCGTAAAGCTTGGTATCAAGAACACAGTACATGGTCCTTGGAACAGTGGTCCCAGGTTACGTTCATGGACGAGTTCAGGTATAGTCTGAACAGTGATTCTCGCCGGTTTTTCATCTGGCGTGAACCAGGAACCAGATACCAACCCCTTGATGTCCTTGAAAGGGACCTGTATGGAGGTCGTGCTTTGATGGTGTGGGGTGGGATTGTGATTGGTGCACGTACACCCTTGAACGTATTTATCAGAGGAACTGTAACAGGTCAGGCGTATCGGGACGTCATTTTGCACCAGTATGTCTTCTTTTCAGGGGTGCAGTGCGTCCCACCTTCCTCCTGATGAATGATAGCGCACGGTCCCACTGAGCTGCCATCGTGGAGGAATACCTCGAAACAGAAGATATCAGGCAAATGGAGTGGCCTACCTGTTCTCCAGACCTAAACCCCATTGAGCACCTCTGGAATGCTCTCGGTCGACGTATCGCTGCACGTCTTCAAACCTGTACGACACTTGAGGTGTTCCGACAGGCACTGGTGCAAGAATGGGAGACTATACCCCAGCAGCTGCTCGACCCCCTGATGCAGAGTATGCTAACCCGTTGTGAGGTCTATGTACGTGTGCATGGTGATCATATCCCATATTGATGTCAGGGTACACGCGCAGGAAACAGGGGCGTTTTGTAGCATATGTGTTTCGGGACGGTTTTGACAACTTACCACCAATACCGTGGACTTACCGATCGTGTGTGTTCCCTATGTGCCTATGCTATTAGTGCCAGTTTCGTGTAGTGCCAAGTTGTGTGGCACCACGTTCTACAATTATCCTTAATTTATGAGCATGCTTGTAATTCAGTGTCACTAGTTTATTGAAACATACATCGAATGCTGAAAACTGCCTGAAAAAATCCTATGAAAGAAAAAGTGGTCACTACTAACACGATTAATTGGCGTTTAGTGAGAATTACTGTGAGAAATCGGGTAAGGTGGCACTTTGTTACCCGGTGTTACGGCAGGGAAAGCCAGTGCTGGGAATGGTAGAAGCGGCCCGCACAAACGACGAAGACGGACTGTGAGGCTAGTCGAACAGATACTGTCTCGTGGACTGTGACGTTATTTGTGACTAGAACCAATGGGAAGCTCGCTTTACAAGCCAGAATATTACTGAATTTTATTACTCACTGATACTGGATCACATAAACAATGAGCACAGCGTTGTACGGTAGTGAAACATGGACTGCGGGAAAACCGGAACAGAATGGAATCGAACCATTTGAGATGTGGTGCTACAGACTAATGCTGAAAATTAGGTGGACTGATAAGGTAATGAATGAGGAGGTTCTGCGCAGAATCGGAGAGGAAGGAATACGTGGGAAACACTGAGAAGGAGAAGGGACAGGATGATAGGACACCTGTTAAGACATCAAGAACTCATTTCCTTGGTACTAGAGGGAGCTGTAGAGGGCAAAAGCTGTAGAGGAAGACAGAGATTGGAGTACCTTCAGCAGATAATAGAGGACGTAGGTTGCAAGTGCTAATCTGAGATGAAGAGGTTTGCACAGGAGATAAATTCGTGGCGGGTCGTATAAAACCAGTCTAAAGACTAATGAGCGAAAAAAAAAGGAAAAGTAAAAAAAAGAAAACGACACTCAGAAGCGTTTGCAGATGGAGTTGTAGTCTCGCGAATCGTGGTCAAGGCTTGACGCCCACAGGAACTGATGCTCACCGCTGTTCCTCTACCACGCCAAAGCGAATCGGGGGTGGTGTGTGTGGGTAGGTCCACCAGCCAACGCCCGGACTCCAGAAGACGACCCGTCACCGAACAGGCGAGGTAAAGTAGCAACTCGCCAGTAGGCGGACGCTCAGACCGAAATGTAAACATCAACCTTACAGACACGAAAAGCGACGACCGCAGCTGCGAACGCACCGCGAGCCTCCGCGAATGCGGCCGAATCCCAGCCGATCACAAGTGATCCCTCTCGAGCCAGCGAGGAAACTGAGCAAGGTTGCCAAGCGACGCTAGGCAAATGGCTTCCGTAAGCACAGGAATCGATATAACCCCGCTTATGATTTGGTAACATTTCTACAATGAAATTGTATTTCTTCGACGTATTTATTTTTCTCTCAAATTGTAACAGACTCACTCTCCTTGTGAGGTTTGGTCCAAGGCTTGGGCCATCGTTGAGAAGTTCAGTGGAAGTAGACTGATTTCCTGTTACGATCGATGTGAAATTGTATTCGACAGAGGAAATGTTGTAGAAATCAAGGGTGGAACTTGGATGATTCCTCCAAATATCTACGTCTACCAAGGTCGCTCCGAAAGTAATGGATCCTATTTTTTCTGGTGACTTTGGATGGCCGCGCCGGATTCCGTTGGTGTAGTGTTAGTGCTTGAATCTTTCTCTTTCATTTTCAGGTGGTTCCGCTGTTTTGCGGTAGTTGGAATCAGCAGAGGGGTGTTCCAAACTGGAGTGTGATGTGGACGCGCGTATACAACATCTGTATATGATTGAATTCCGACTGCTGAAGAAATGCGCCGATTGAAATCATCGAAGCTTGCTGAAGGTGTACATACAATAGACGCGAGCAGTGTGAGGCGAAGGGGGCGGCATTTGAAGGTGGTGAAGGGGGTGGAGCAAGGGCCAGTGGAGCCGTCACCCGCCGCAGCGAGGAGCGCCTTGATCACTCGTCCATGCTGACAGGCGGACGACGACCAGCGAACTGTGTGCACAGCTGAGTGTCGCCTGCACTGCCTTGGAACGTACTGGTTATCGCAAGATGGATGCTTACAGAAGAACAAAAACTCATCAAATGGAAATTTGTCAGGACGTGCTCGACCGATGTGAAGCTGAAGGTGACAAACAGCATCGTCAACGGAGATGACTCGTGGCTTCAGCACTACGAGCCGGAATCCAAACGACAGTCCACGGAATGGCGAAATTCGAAATTCTCTCAAAAAAAAAAAATTCAGAACAGAGCCGTCTGCAGGCAAAGTGATGTGCACAGTCTCCTGGGGTACCAGGGGTGTGGAGCCTGGAAAAACTGTACAAGATGACACTTACTAAGCTGAAAAGCCAAATTTTCAGGATGAGGCCAGAGAAGAAGACCAACTTTCACCTGCAACATGATAAGGCCAGGCACCACGTTTCAAAGTTTTGTGAATTGTCCCACGTTTTAAACAAGATTTTGGGGAGATGTTTTGAATGTGTCAGCAGGGTGGCTGGCTCACCCATGTTTTTTGTAATTGGTCATCCAGTCACATTTACCTGTGCTGTTCTCTTAGCTCTTCTGTGTTTTGTTTCACGTCTCTTTTAATTTCTTGATTAGCTGCCTTGCCTCCTCATTGGTTTTAGTGCATGTGGGAGTTCCTGTGGGATACAGTAATTATGTGGTCATTTCGTGTGCTCGCGCGTGCGACAGTTATTGTTCTTACCCACATCAGTTTATTCTAACCACTGTTGGGGCGCTAATAAGCTCGCCGCTGGGCGCCCGTGAGATCCCACACACCAGTTCTGCGACCACGCAACTTCTCGCAAAATTCGGCTGAACTGTCTTACTACATCCACCGTACAGTCCCTTCAAACTCCCGTCGCTTTCGGTCTCTGAAAGATGGACTACGTGGCGAACATTTTCAAAGCTCGGATGCCGTTTTTAAAGCTGCAGGGAAGTGGCTGGCCTCAGCTGTTCCAGTGTTTTACAAGCGCGGCATGCGGGCTGTAGTTCATCGTTGTCAAAAGTACATAACGAATGGTGGTGGCTATGTGGAAAAATGACAGTCTGTAGCAAAAATATTGCTCTGTTTAGCTGTGCTGTTATGATTTATGTATCCATGAACACTAAAATGTAGAATTTCGCGGCCGGACACGTCATGTCAATTATAATTATCCGGGCTGTTATGCCGTGGTCGATTGATGAATTATGTTTTCAGTTCCCAACGTTTCGTTCCCGTCTGCGGAGGACATCTTCAAGGGGGTCGATGGAAGGTCCAACACAGCCACTGGCTCGCTACTGACTGCCGCTAAATTCCGTGTCCGCGCGCTCCCGCGCTCAGGCGTGACGTCACGTGTTTTGAAAACGTCAGTGCAATTGGCCGCTGTCCGCTGACGTCGATCGCCGGTGCCATCACCCAGTGGTGGACGGGTGGTACACTTCTTCAACACCGGCATCCATATACCGTTTAATTTCACGCCCTCCTTCTTTCGATTGAACTTATTAGGTGTTTAGCGACATTCGTCCGCCGAAATAAAACGGCGATTTCGATTGCATTCCTTAGAGCCTTTCGTAATATCCGCTTGTGGCCGCTAGTACTTGCGTCCCCTCGAAACGAATATTGTGGTTGCCTGGCTGGAAAGCATGCTCCGCAACAGCTGATCGTTCATTTCTCCTCTTCTACAATTGAGCTTGTGCTCTTCCAAACGTTTTGAAACAGTTATTTTAGTGGTACCCACACAAACATCTCCACAACTGCATGGGATCCTATACACTCCAGCTTTTTCCAATGGTTTGCGAGCGTCCTTGGCAGGCTTAAGGTATTCCTGTATCTTCCTGGTGGGCTTGTAAATTACGGTAATATTCCGCTTCGTCAAGATCCTCCCTATTCTTTCCGTTACATTTTTAACAAACGGCAGGAAAACCTTAGATTTTGCAGTTGCCTGTAGGTCACTATGGTTTCTGCGTGGCTGTCTCAACGCACGTTTTATTTCGGCGGACGAATATCCGTTCTTCATTAGTGCATTGTGGAGATGTCCCATCTCAGCGTCGAGGAAGTCAGGTTCACAAATATTTATAGCTCTGTCCGCTAACGTCTTGACAACACCCCGCTTCTGTTGTGGGTGGTGGTTCGAATCCCGCTGTAAATAACGGTCTGTGTGCGTGGGTTTGCTGTATACTGAGTGGCCCAAACTACCATTTTCGTTTCTAAAGACAAGCACATCGAGGAAATGAATTCATTTGCAGGGAGGAACTAAGCCGGTTCCAAGAACATGTGAATAGTATAAACTCGAGAATTCAGTTCACAATGAAGGCGGAGGTGGACAGCAAATTACATTTCCTCGATGTTTCGATGAATAAAAATAGGAGGCATCGCTTTCGAAACGACCCTCGTACACAGACAATCCGCAAGGCACGTAAGGTGCGTGGCAGAGGGTACCCTGTACCGCTACTACTCATTTGCTTCCGTGGTCCTCTCGAAAACAGAGCGAGGGAAAAACGACTTTCTGTATGCCTACGCGTGAGCCCAGATTTCTCGTGTTTTATGCTCGAGGTGCTCACTCGAAGTGTACTTTGGCAGTAGTAGAGTCGTGTGGCAGTCATCTTTATATGCTGGTTCTCTGAATTTTATCAGTAGTGTTTTTCGAAAAGAACTCCGGCTTCCCTCCGCTGATTCCCGTTTCATTTCCCAAAGCATTTCCCAAGCTCCGTAACACATACGTGTTGTTCGAACCTACAGGTAACAAATCTAGCAGCCCGCCTCTGAATTACTTCGACGTCTTCCTTCAGTCGGACCAGATACAGATCCCAAACGCTCGAGCAGAACTCAAGAATAGGTCGCACCAGCGTCCTATTTGCGGTGTGCTTTACAGGCGAACTACTCTTCCCTAAAAGTGTCCCAACAAACCGAAGTGGACCGTTCGCATCCCCTATCACAGATCTCACGTGCAATATTAATCGAACTCAACATCGATAAACTGACACAGTGCTTTGCGAACTTTGACGTTCTGCGGTTGTTTCGCAGCGCAGCACAGAACGGAAGCGGCTCCTCGCCCAAATCTCGACTCTACTAGCTGGAAGCTGAATAGCCGTGTGCCCCAGTGTGTGAGGGAGTCAGTGCCAGGCAGGTGCGAGCGGTCGGCGGCTCCCCTGACTGTGGAGCTCCCGTCACCGCCCCTCCTGACTCAGGTGAGCGCAACGACGCCGGCTCGTGCCGGCACTCGAACTAGCAAGACTAAACGCGATATTTGAATCCATCGCACGCTTCGCCGCAAGTGCTTGGGCTCACAGACTGAACACACAGACTAACAAGACAACTGCAAGACGAGGTCAGTGTAGTGTTCTCCTGAGAATCATCGAAGCCTTCAGCACCACGTCAGTAGAGGCACTTTGCGCTGTGATGGGGACCTGCCCCATAGACATAACAACACGTTAAAGAGCTGCACTTTACTGGCTTAAGAGGGACATGGTCGATAAAGTCACCGAAATTACGGGAACCAACATAATGAACAAAACACAAATGAAACACTAGCGGATTCAAACATGGCAGAGAGAGTGGGACGCATGCGGCAATAGTCGCCGAGTACACTCTTTCTTTCCTGATGTAGACGAAAGACTACAACTGGAAGATGTCGACCCAAGCCGGGGGATGGTCCGTTTCCTGACAGGCCACGGGCCGTATCCGGTACATTTAAACCGTATGGGACTGACTGACGATGAAGTATGTGCATGCGCACAAACTGGGACACAAGAACATGTCTAACTGCTGTGCGGCACGCTCGCACAAGTGACACCTACACAGAATGACATCGCCAGGATAGTACGTAATCCAGACGACTGGAACACAGTAAATAGCGTAGACGATATTGTATCCAACACTCTGCATGAAGAATACAAGCGCCAAAACCCATATGGAAGGAGTCGTAGCAAAGCACAAACAACACAACAAACCACATGGGAAGACACAAACACGACGACAGATTCCGAAACCGAGGAAGGAACAGTAAGTGCACATGACTCAGAACGGTTCAACATGTAAGGGACCAAAACCAATCTAGGCGCTTCAGTCCGGAACCGTGCGACCGCTACGGTCGCAGGTTCGAATCCTGCCTTGGGCATGGATGTATGTCATGTCCTTAGGTTAGTTAGGCTTAAGTAGTTCTAAATTCTAGCGGACTGATGACCTCAGAAGTTATGTCGCACAGTGCTCAGAGCCATTTCGGAAAAAAAATGACCCTGCATGCCACAACACACTCACAACCGACACAGCAATCATAAAACAAATAAACACCAGTACCACATCCTACGACTGTAGTTATAAGGCAATGTCGCTTGGGAGCAGAAACCTCGAAGAACTTACATTCGCGACTGCCTGTCCCCAACGACATCCTACATAGTGTTTAAAGTATACTGCACACAAGCAGTAATGCATTGCTCGTCTTATTGTGTGCAGACAGAAGTATATTCTCTTCTCTATTCAAAGCTATAATCAGTGAATTTCATATATCAGAAATGTATTAAGTTATTTAAGGAATAGTGGATTCAAGTAGCAATGAACTATACTCTATTTCAACTAACAAGTTACAAACATAAGTGTATTTCTCATGTGAAGCTAAAATTCATGTATTCCATGTATGAAGTGCTCAATCAGCACTTAATCTGTACAATATGTGTAAACGTACATCAGCGCAAACCATTTCAGGTGAGAATGGCTCGAGGTTGCACCGAGACCTTCTCATCTGAAATAGAGAGAAATAGGCCATTACTAACCAACATGCTACTTAAACTGTATTACTCAACCAAATACAGCATATCACTTCCCTCTATATACTACAAATTATTCTTAACCACGCTCAATGTGTTACATTTTCTTTTTTCTTTCTTTTTTTTCCTTGACATTTGCATTGTATAAATTATATTCTCACCAACTAGGTAGTAATAAATTATATGGAGCTATTTTAACAATTGTTAAGCATTCAATTTGCTGTAACCTCAGAGAAATCTTTGTACATTATGTTCTTTATATTATTAAAAAAAAGCATTAACAACTGTATACCAATCAGACCGTAACAATGAGAAGTCTTTGCTGTTACGTTCAGAAGCATCCGACCCACCATACATTTCGAGGCGGTGGGTTGCTCTGTACTGTTAATGAAATAAATAAATAAATGGTACTCGAACCCGGAGGCCTGCTACCGCTCACGCCACACGGCAGGGCTGGAGGGAAAGGACGTGCTAGGCCACAGATTGCCGGCGCTACGCTACACCATTTGACGAACAGTGTTACCTCCTTTCCCCTCCCCCACCCCCCAGGAACCACCCGTCCCACCAACATCTCGTTCTTCCCGTTCACTGCGCGCCAAACTCATGTTTTTGCGGCTGCTCTAGTTTTTTTCACGTCATCGGCAGCTTGTGCCATCCTTTTGTTTCTGTCCATCCGCAGGAAATATACACAGCTTGATAAGAGGTGTCGCGTCCCAAGCGTGGGTTTTGCGAGGGATTGAGCGACACGGTTCGTAAACGGGAATTAGCCGGTTGACCTAATTGAGAGGGAGACTTTTGATCTGGCTAAGATGTTAAATTCCCTGCTGTGAAGGTACAAGGCTAGGATGTTGGTAGAAGTAAACTCGTATGGACGTTATAAAAGTTCTAATTTATTCATAAAGAATACAGATCACCCTAACTGCGTAGTGATTGTACCTACAGAATAGCCAAGCCCATTACAGAGACGGTGACTGACTTCCAGCGTTCTGGCTGCCTGATAGAACTTTCCAGCACTTTGCTGCCCACACTAGCACCCTACGTCAGAGTCCCGCGGTCGCTGCCTAAACGCTCATCGGCGACTATCTCCAACTGTCTGCCTGCAGCCCGCCCTCAGCCCAAGTCGGCTGCTACTCACGCTGACTACCGTCGCTGCCTAAACCCGAGAGAGAGAGAGATCCCCGGAGCGGCGTGCCTCCGAGTTTTGTTAGCTCTTCCCCTTCGACCCCGCCAGCGCTTGGCATGACGTAGCGTCGAGTGCAACTTTTCCTTATTAGGGATTGTTTTAGTATTAACTTCAGTACTTTTCTTCAGAAGCTGGGTGGAGGGGTAGAGGGGCCTCTCCCTATATGGTCACGCACTGCGTCCTGAGCCCTTCATTGGCTCCTCATGACGTAGTGCGGTTCCCACCTAGGGCCCTCTTTCTTTCTCTCTCCGCTCCCAGACTTCTCCCTCTAGCCAAGAGTGTTGATACTGCAAGTTATTGTTTATTAAGGGACCTGCCCAGAGCGCCCTGTTTATCTTAATAGCTGAGTCTGCTTCCTTGCTTATCACGCGCAGCTGCCTGGCCGCTTGGACCGCCGCCTCAGCTATCTGGCTGCGTCGTTATCTTTTGTGACCCCTCTGACACGCCTGGCGTCCCCTGTTAACTCTATCTCCCCGTATGATTTCTGGTGTATCGTCTGAGAACAACTGCATTTAGACTTGGCTTTTCTGCGGTTACAACACCTCCCCCGCCAGGGAAATTGGCGTTACTCCTCAGAGTAGCGTCAATTGTGACTCTTTTTTTTCCATTACATGCTTTACAGATTTGTTTATTACATTAGCATCTGATATGTTATATTTTTCATTTTCATTTAGTAAAGTCAAATTCATTAAACACACAATAATACAATTACATTATACATGCCTAACATTCAGTTATGTCAAAAGCATTTGCATTAAAATCAAAAGACACTTTCATTGATACATACATTCACTTTTCAATTAGAATTACATTTCAAATACAGTTACATTTCAATTACACATTTCAAATACAGTTACATTTCAATTACATATTTCAAATACAGTTATTTAACGTCTGTTTCTGAAAGCGACCGTATCACCTTGGTCTTTTCCACATCTTTCATAAATTACTATCTCTTCAGTTTCTTTATTACTGTGTCTTCTAGCTGAACTAGTCTCTGGGTATTGGTTCACTATGGTATTTCTTATACATACTTTTCCACAACAACCACTGTCTTCAAAATATTTCCATATACTTTTAAAACAGTCTTTACAACATTTACAGTTTTTACAACAACATGTTATTATGATTAGAATAACTATTGATATGGCTACATACGTAGTTATGGAGTAATGTGTGAAGTACCTGGAGTACTTCATTTCCTCCTCTTGTCTCTCTACCATCTTCTGGACATCATCCAGTCTTTTTCCTGCGACTTTCAAGTCGTCTAACTGTGTTATTAC
The DNA here is from genome assembly GCF_023897955.1 of Schistocerca gregaria. Classification (NCBI taxonomy): domain Eukaryota; kingdom Metazoa; phylum Arthropoda; class Insecta; order Orthoptera; family Acrididae; genus Schistocerca; species Schistocerca gregaria. Next base: position 783,815,835 of record NC_064923.1, on the reverse strand, counting down.
CTGGTCCAATGGCAAATCTAATGCTAACGTTGAGACATTCCTTTTTTCCTTGTTTACCACGCAACAATCGACTTCTAGATTGATCTGCGGAACTATGTCTTTCTTCGTCACATTACTCTGGATCACTCTGTCTGTTTGTATGAACACTCTAGTGCCATACCCCTTACATTTACTGTAAAAACTAATTTTTCCTACCCCTTTTATTACTAGGTCCTTTGGTGGTTCCCTTCCACACAATACTGTTAAGCCTTCTTCCTTCGGTGCTACATATAGCCATTCGTTACTGTTTAGATGAGTCCAAAGGCTCTGATTCAGTGCGACTATTTTTCGCACACAATCTTCCGGAATTTCTCTTACCCGTTGCAACAATTTGGCTTCGCACTCTTCGTGGTCGAATGTTGACAGCAAGGCGAATGCTTGTTTGCACAGTCTCCTATTTTTACTTAGCTCCTTGCATTTTAGTTCCTCCGCAGAAAGTTTCGCGTACTGCCTTTTGGATTCATCTATTAGTAAGAATTCTTTCTCTGGCTGTATGTACACATATTTACCTTTCATGTTTGGAATTTCTTTTGGTAGTGGGAGTACTCTATACAAATTGAAATTGTTATTATTTATTAATGGAATATTAATTACATATCCTAATATGCTACCCGAGATGAAAACATCTAAATCAATTATTCTTAACAATAGATAACCTGAGGACTCCGTAAGAGGAACAGGAAACTTTACATCTTTTAGTTCTTCCCGTATTAAACTTAGGTATTTTACAATTTGGACTGGATTAATTATATGAGGCTGTAGTATTCCCTTCTGAGCATTTACAATGGCATTTATCATTTGTTCGTATTCCTCTTCGATCTGACCAAACACTGCCGATAGTTGTAATACTTGCTCTGTTACTGTGGCGAAGGACGCTACACGTTTAAACCCTATATCGGTTTCCTTCACGTATTCCTTCATGAATCGTTCTAGTCTTTGCATACCTGTCTTCAGAACGTGCTCATTTGACTCTAGTGTATATACCGTCCTGTTTACTCCCGCCAATGTGGCTCTTACCACTGCCACCTGTTCCTTTGTTAGCCTCAACAACCCTTCTGAGTTTTTCTCCATAGCGTCTATTCTTTCCTTATAGTATGCTGCATCTGCTTCGTCCAACGTCCCGAACAGTATTTTACTTACCTGCCCGACGAAGTTGAATACTCCTCTCTTCCTTCTGGTCTCGTGTTTCGTTAGCTGCTGTACTAAAAATTGCAATCCTGTGATTTTTTCCACATGATGGGTTACTTGTTGGTCTAGTACCCTGCATTCTATTAATCCTACATTTAATTGTGTTAGTGTTTCTCGGCACCTCTGTACCGCTGCCCTACCATACCTCTCTGCATTCTGAAACCTTTCTGTTATTATATCTAGATTTACGTATGTGACTATTCTCCATGTGGTACTGTATATTTCTACCTGTCCTCTATTATCGTAATATAGTCCTGATGAACTCGGAAATGGCGTCACTTGGTACTCATTTGTTGCATGCTCTGATGCAGTGATGCAGTATGCTGTTATCACTATGACGAATTTCACGACCTGCCACTTGAGTGCCATACCTGAAATTTAAAAGAATTGTTTCAGCCTGTTGGCATGTACTTTTGTTTCCTTATTTCTTTTTTAACTTTTATTACTACGTTAGGACCTTCCACTTTTACTACTTCAAATGGACCTCTCCATTGTGAATCTAATTTCCGAGATCTACCCCGTCTCACCGACTCATCGTGCAGTAATACTTTATCTCCTACCTTGAAGTTTTTTGGATTTTGTTTCATGTCATACTGTTCCTTACTGATTTTCTTACTTCTTATAATCGAGTCTCTGGCCACTCTGTGGGCTTCCTGCATTCTCGCTCTTAGTTTATTTACATACATTTCATAATTGTAACTTACCTGCTGTGTTTCTTGCTGCAGTACTCCTGGTATGTTAACCTTTCTTCCGTATAGTAATTCAAATGGTGTGTATCCTGTGCTGCTGTGTGGTGTAGTGTTGAACACAAAAATTGCATACGGTACCCATTTGTCCCAAGAACTTTGATCTCCTGTTACAAAGTGTCTGAGATACTCTACAATAGTTCTATGACTTCTTTCTAGTGCACCATTTGATTCAGGGTGGTACGCTGTAGTATTTATACGCTTTACCTTCAACAATTTACATACACTTTTAAATACATCACTCAGAAAGTTAGACCCTTGATCTGTTAATAATACTGATGGGATTCCATACCTTAATACTACGTTTTCCACAAATGCCTCAGCTACTGTTTCGGCATCTTGTTTGTCAATTGGGATTGCTAAGGTAAATTTACTCAGATCGTCTTGGAATGTTAACATGTACCTTTTTCCTGTATTAGATACATCTAGTGGACCCACTATATCCATCGCACACTTTCCGAATACTGTTTCTGCTGTGTCTGTAATTTCTAAGGGCATCCTAGTTTTCATTTGCGTGTTTTTATTCTTTTGACACGATGGGCATTTCCTAATGTAATTTTCAATGTCACGCTTCATTCCGCGCCACTGCTTGTATGCTTTAATTCTTTCGAGTGTCCTGTGCATTCCTTGGTGACCTCCCAAGGGATTGTCATGCATTTCCTTTAGTATATTTTCTTTTTCTTCGGGACTAATTTCCTCACCACTATCCGTTTCCTGTTCTATTTCACTCGACACTTGTGCTTGCCGCACGTTTACGGAACTTTCTTCCCCATTTGCTTTTGCTGCCGAGATCTCTGTCTCCACCTTCTGCTTCGCATCTATCTCTTCCTTCCCTTCATGCCTTATTCTACTCAGCGCATCCGCATTACTATTTAACTTTCCTGGCTTGTATATTACTTCATAATCATACTCCTCGAGTTTCAGTCTCCACTTCAGGAGTCTCGAACTCGGATCTTTGACACTAAATATCCACGTTAGTGGCTTATGGTCTGTCACTACAGTGAACTTTCTGTCATATACATATGGTCTGAACTGTTTTACTGCGTAAACTATAGCCAACAACTCTTTTTCCGTTGTGCTATAATTTAGTTCGGCTTTGTTCAATGCTCTGGATGCATATGCGATGGGCAAGTCTTCGCCAATCTTCTTACCTTGCGATAACACTGCACCCAAGTCTGCGTTACTCGCATCCGTTGTAATCATGAACGGTTTCGTAAAGTTAGGGTACTGAAGTAACGGAGGGTTTATTAATTTCTCTTTTAGTTCTTCGAACGCATTGTTCTGACGTTCGCTCCATCGGTACTCCACTCCCTTTTTTAAGAGCTCATGGAGAGGTTTCGCAATCTTGCTGAAGTTAGCAATGAAACGGCGGTAGTAACCTATCAATCCGAGAAACCCTTTTAGTTCCTTAGTTGTCTTTGGCTGTGGGAAGAACTTCACCTTCTCCACCTTCGCCATATCTGGTGATATTCCTTTGTCAGTGATGCAATGACCTAGGAAGATTACTTCCTTCCTCAGGAATTCACACTTGTCTGGTTGCAGCTTCAAATTGTGCTCTCGCAACCTGTCAAATATTTCCCGGAGCTTTTCGTTATGCTCCTGCAGGTTTTTCCCATAGCATACTATGTCGTCTAGATATACAAAGCATTTCACTCCTTGTAAACCTGCCAAGACTGTATTCATCAGTCTCTGAAAACATCCTGGGGCTCCCTTCAGTCCCATCGGCATTCGTTTGTATTCGTAATGCTGATAGTTTGAGCTAAATGCCGTTTTCTCTCTGTCCTCGTCCGTCAGTATTTGATGGTACCCGCTTGCGAGGTCAAGCGTCGAGAAGTACTTAGCTTGCCCTAACTGATCCAGTATCTCGGAGATATTCGGTAGTGGAAATGCATCGCCTACAGTGATATCATTTAATCGTCTGTAGTCCACTACGATTCTCCATTTCTGTTTGCCACTAGCGTCTAGCTCTGTTTGGAACTAACAGTAACGGTGCGTTCCAAGCGCTCTTACTCTCGACAATTATGTCATCTCTTAGCATCTGCTCTATTTGCTCCCTTAGCACTTCCTTTTGCGCTTCCGGGATCCTGTACGGTCTAGCGTTTACTACCTTTCCCGCGTGTTCCGGTGCAATCGGTATTCTGTGCTTCACTGCGGAAGTATAGGACAGGTTGTCCCCTGGTAGATGAAATACATCTCCGTATTCCGCGCAAACCTCTGCTAGAGCGCTTTTCTCTTCAGCGTTCAAATGATCCATTCTTAATTGCCTTCGCAACACACTAGTACGACTTTCTGTCTTTCCTATGACATTAGTACAACATTTTACTTCGCGTATTTTCCCTACTTTTTCTAATTCTTCCGTCATTAACCTGACGTTTTCTAACTGCACTCTGTCTTCTGACAAGTTTAATGCACTTACTATGCATTTCCCATTTCGCACTTTTACTAACGCTTCAGGTACATGTACCCCTTGTGCAATCTCCTGCCTAGGAATAATCATTTCCTTTTCGATTCCCCTTTTTACATTTCCTTCCACCTTTAATAACATTATTTTTTCCTCTCGGGGCCCTATTTCCCCGCCTACTTCTGAATCTTGTTCGTTCTCGTGTCCCTTTGGCTCTTCCTCTACTACTAAGGGTATATCTCGCCCTTTTAGTCTCACTATTTTACCTGCATAGTCTAACTTAACTCTATGCTCTCTCAAGAAATTTCTGCCTATCAGTCCGTCGTACGGAATATCTAATCCTCTCCCGTACACGTGAAATTTTTGCCCTACTTGCTCAGAACCGTCCACACTTAAGTGTACCTGTACCGTACCTATTGTGCTGACGGCCTCACTGGTTACACCTTTTAGCCTAAGCCTTTCCGCTTCATTAATTGCAAGTGTACTATTTATCGGAATACTCGTTCTCTTGAGCAGACACAACTGTGCTCCAGTGTCTATTAGCAACTTCAAATATCTTTTTAATTCTATGCAGTATAAAACCAAAACGTCATTTTCTGTTGCACAGTCGATTACCCTAACTGAGGGTTTACCTATCGCAACAAGGCCCGACTGTGCGGCCTTGCCGCCTCTTAGTTTCCCTGCACCACTTTACCGGTTTTGCTCGATACTGGCACCCTGCCTTTTCTCCATGCGTGCCAGGGCCCTGCGTGACAATCTTTCGCGTAATATCCCGGCCGCTTACACTTGAAGCAAGCAACGTCTTTTACCCTCGTACACGGAACTCCACAGTTCCCTGGTAGATTACATTGTGGGCAACTCCACTCTCGTAACCCTCCATCAGCTTCCCTATGATTTCCTCTAAAGTCTCTTGTATCTATCGGCTGAATTTTTCTTAATCTTACCCGGCATTCCGCGTCTGTATGTCCTGGCTTGTCGCACCCGTAACAAAAATTCGTAAACTCTTTGCCCATCATTATCCGTACTCTTCCCTCTGGCCTATTCTTTCTACACTTGCTTGCCATGTGCCCTTTCAATCCACAATTGAAACATTTCAAATCTCTAATATCTCTGGTATTCTTCACCGTTTCCTTTCCCCGGTTGAAAGTTACTCTTGGGGCTAGTCCCCGCTCTTTCATTGACAGTATTGCAATTTCTTCTTGCAATGCTAGTTCCACGGCCGCTGCTAGCGTGATTTCATCGCCTCTACTTCTTACTATCGTCTGTATTCTATCATTGCTTAACCCTTGTATAAAGCATGCTCTTCCTAGTGAATCAACCAGTTCTATTGCGCCCTTTAAGTTCTCCCTAGCCGTAACTCTGCTTACTGCTTCCCTGAAATCCCTTTGCATTTCATCTATTCGGCTTGCCCATGTCGCAATTGGCTCTCCTTGTCCCTGTCTCGATTGAAATATCTTGCACGCGTAGTAGTCAATGGTACGCTTACTCGCATAATTTTCCTCTAGAACATGTTTTACTTCCTGCCATGTCCCAGTGCGTTCCCTTACTTGCAGCCTCGATCTGGCCTCTCCGGTTATTTTGGCTTTAACAAACTTCAGTAACGTTTCGTGTTCCTCCGGTTTCACAAGTTCAAATGCAGCGTCTACATTTTCAATAAACTCCCTAAGATCTCTCTTATTTCCTTCGAACACTTTTGGAACTATACACAAGGCTTCTTTCACTGATATCTTACCGCTACTGGAGGATGACGGAACTTCGTTAGTTTGGGCCATCTTACCAACTTAACTATGTTATCACTTTACAATACAAGATACAAAATTCTTAATATAATTTTACATGTACCGCTTCTCTTGTGGTGCGCCGTCTGTTCCGCTGATCCGCGTTGTCCCGCGTTGTGCCGCGCTGCTCCGCACTGTCTCTGTGCTCTCTATGCCCGCGCTGTTCCGCGCTGCCGCGATGCGTCGGCCGCCGCTCTGCTGGGCTGTGCCGACCCCGTCGCTCGCCTCGGCTGCCGCTGCTACGGCTGCTGCCGCTGCTCGGCCCGGACCCCCGGTCTCGAACGCTGGCTGCTTAGGCACCTCTGTGCCTCGTCGCTCCGCGTCGTGCTGCCGCTATCCTGCGTTGCCCTGCACCCGCGAGGACTACTTCTCTGGACTCTGTCGTAGTGGGGCTACTAATGCTGAAAGTTGCGAGTCGCCACAACTTCCTGCTAATTGCCACAGTCGCTGTAGCAAAATCTACTGGCTCCTATCTCCTTTTTGCCTATATGCCTTTGTGGTACCCCACACCTGGCACCAAAACTTTTATTTATGTCGCGTCCCAAGCGTGGGTTTTGCGAGGGATTGAGCGACACGGTTCGTAAACGGGAATTAGCCGGTTGACCTAATTGAGAGGGAGACTTTTGATCTGGCTAAGATGTTAAATTCCCTGCTGTGAAGGTACAAGGCTAGGATGTTGGTAGAAGTAAACTCGTATGGACGTTATAAAAGTTCTAATTTATTCATAAAGAATACAGATCACCCTAACTGCGTAGTGATTGTACCTACAGAATAGCCAAGCCCATTACAGAGACGGTGACTGACTTCCAGCGTTCTGGCTGCCTGATAGAACTTTCCAGCACTTTGCTGCCCACACTAGCACCCTACGTCAGAGTCCCGCGGTCGCTGCCTAAACGCTCATCGGCGACTATCTCCAACTGTCTGCCTGCAGCCCGCCCTCAGCCCAAGTCGGCTGCTACTCACGCTGACTACCGTCGCTGCCTAAACCCGAGAGAGAGAGAGATCCCCGGAGCGGCGTGCCTCCGAGTTTTGTTAGCTCTTCCCCTTCGACCCCGCCAGCGCTTGGCATGACGTAGCGTCGAGTGCAACTTTTCCTTATTAGGGATTGTTTTAGTATTAACTTCAGTACTTTTCTTCAGAAGCTGGGTGGAGGGGTAGAGGGGCCTCTCCCTATATGGTCACGCACTGCGTCCTGAGCCCTTCATTGGCTCCTCATGACGTAGTGCGGTCCCCACCTAGGGCCCTCTTTCTTTCTCTCTCCGCTCCCAGACTTCTCCCTCTAGCCAAGAGTGTTGATACTGCAAGTTATTGTTTATTAAGGGACCTGCCCAGAGCGCCCTGTTTATCTTAATAGCTGAGTCTGCTTCCTTGCTTATCACGCGCAGCTGCCTGGCCGCTTGGACCGCCGCCTCAGCTATCTGGCTGCGTCGTTATCTTTTGTGACCCCTCTGACACGCCTGGCGTCCCCTGTTAACTCTATCTCCCCGTATGATTTCTGGTGTATCGTCTGAGAACAAATGCATTTAGACTTGGCTTTTCTGCGGTTACAACAGAGGGAGAAAGATGAAATACTCAGGAAACGAGGAGGAAACGAAATCGATCTTCATGGGTTGAGATGGTATGTGATGTTTTTTTTAATGATCACGAAATCAAAACTGTAAAGATCTTGGCAGTAAGGGACCGTTATCAATGTAACACTGGACCCCTCTGGACTAGCTGAATGCTCTGATTCGGTTAGGAAGACTATCTTGAAGCCGCAATTGACTCTCCTGAGGCGAGCTGGTGCACAAGCTGACCCCAGTCATGTTCTACTGGGTGCCGACCTCGGGAAATTGCTGGCTGCGGTTGTAGCTCAGTACCGAGCAGAGTGTTCATAGATGCCACGTGTGGACGAGCAATCCCTGTTGACAAGTGGTACCGCGGTACTGCGCATGAGAGGTAACACGTGAGTACACGGCACACCAGCGATGTCCCACTGTGCTTTGAGATTCACGAGCACACCATTGGTCATCAGTCCTCGACTCGCGGACGTTTGTGTTGTGGTGTTAACTGAAGGCATGAAATCTGAAAATGAGTCCGTCATCATATTTTGGCGCCTTATTTCACAGGACCGTCTTGATCACACAAACTTTTACACTTCACTATTACCGGTTTCGGATACTGCACCGAGCGAGGTGGCGCAGTGGCCAGCACACTGGACTCGCATTCGGGAGGAGGACGGTTCGATCCCGCGTCCGGCCATCCTGATTTAGGTTTTCCGTGATTTCCCTAAATCGCCCCAGGCAAATGCCGGAATGGTTCCTTTGAAAGGGCACGGCCGACTTCCTTCCTCTTCCTTCCCTAATCCGATAAGACAGATGACCTAGGTGTCTGGTCTCCTCCCTCAAAAACAACCCAACAACAACTCGGATGCTGCCATCTTCACACTATAAAAAATTCTAATGTAGTATCAACGTCAAACTAAACACTCAGGTACATACTAAGCATAATTACTACGTACCTACATGTTCAGTTTGACGTTAACACTACATCAGAGTATTTTATGCTCTCAAGACGGAAATAGCCGAAACCGGTAACAGTAAAGTGTGAAAGTTTGTGTTCAAATGGTTCTAATGGCTCTGAGCACTATGGGACTCAACATCTGTGGTCATAAGTCCCCTAGAACTTAGAGCTACTTAAACCTAACTAACCTAAGGACATCACACACATCCATGCCCGAGGCAGGATTCGAACCTGCGACCGCAGCCAGTCGCGCGGTTCCTGACTGAGCGCCTAGAACCGCTAGAGCACGGCGGCCGGCAAAGTTTGTGTGATCGAGACGGTCCTGTAAAACAAAGTTAGCGATAGCCTCCAGCTGGGACCGTAATTCCCTACTGCGGCTGCTGCTGCTCCCCGAGACGTGCTGCAGGATGAAGCACAGTGCCGTTACTTGTTCTCGGCTGGGGCGCGCAGACGCCTCGGGTCAGGATGTGCCCGGTGCACAGCGCGCGCCACCCTCTGTTGTGCTGATCATACGTGGCCGACTGAAACCTCAATGACGATTACGCCTGCCTTCATTTTTCTACGTAGTTCGACATCGGGCACTGCTACCTCCGACTGCTCCACAAATTCATATGCTGCACGATTCGATGAGCTGGCGAAAGGGAAATCCCTCCAGTGGATAGGCAAGGAGTGGAAACTGACCCTTGACATAGACATAGACAAATGTATGTATTCCGAATACATAGAAAGAACGATCATTTATTGCATGATTATATGATAGCAGAACAAAGACTGGTAGCAGTTACTTCTGTAAAATATCTGGAAGTATGCGTGCGGAACGATTTGAAGTGTAATGATCATATAAAATTAATTGTTGGTAAGGCGGGTGCCAGGTTGAGATTCATTGGGAGAGTCCTTAGAAAATGTAGTCCATCAGCAAAGGAGGTGGCTTACAAAACACTCGTTCGGCCTGTACTTGAGTATTGCTCACCAGTGTGGGATCCGTACCAGGTCGGGTTGACGGAGGATATAGAGAAGATCCAAAGAAGAGCGACGCGTTTCGTCACAGGGTTATTTGGTAAGCGTGATAGCGTTACAGAGATGTTTAGCAAACTCAAGTGGCAGACTCTGCAAGAGAGGTGCTCTTCATCGCATTGTAAATTGCTGTCCAGGTTTCGAGAGAGTGCGTTTCTGGATGAGGTGTCGAATATATTGCTGCCTCCTACTTATACCTCCCGAGGAGATCACGAATGTAAAATTAGAGAGATTCGAGAGCGCACGGAGGCTTTCCGGCAGTCGTTCTTCCAGCGAACCATACGCGACTGGAACAGGAAAGGGAGGTAATGACAGTGGCACGTAAAGTGCCCTCCGCCACACACCGTTGGGTGGCTTGCTTAGTATATATGTAGATGTAGAACTCTGTCAGCTGCTGATAATGGTGTCTCACAAGACCGCACGCCATTTCCGTGTACTTCGCGATAGTCACTCAACATGTGATGCCGTTCACGTCCCTTCTTTTACTCCGCAAAGCGGTGAGAAAGAGCTCCCCGTAGCCACACCGTCGGCCTGTTCGTAGTGTTGACTGCTGAAGACGAAGTATGTGGGTGTAAGTACGTGCCTGAACAGTTGTTTGAACTCGCTGATAAGGAGGATCGTGTGTTATCCAACTTATTTAAGGAGAGTTTCGAAGAGGAGGCACTGCAAGCGGTCAAAACCAAACCTGTATGCTTTTTCCGATACGTTTGTTATCTGGCCCCATGGACCTGATCATCTACAGACGTTTTTAGAACATCAAAATTCCGTCCACTACAACGTACGGTTCACCACAGAAATCGAGACGGAAGGGAAATTACCCTTCCTTGATGTACTTGTAGAGCGGAGATCAAATGGCACACTGGTTCATAGTGTGTACCTCAAGCCTACACATACGGACTAATATTTACATGCCTCGCGTTGCCACCATCCTGCACAACTCAACGGGATGCTCTACACATTTGTTCACAGGGCATACTCGATATCGGACGAGCAAAATCTGCACATAGAACTCAGACACGTGAAAATGCGTTCCGCAAGAAGGGGTACAGCGATCCACACATCTAGACAGCCCTCAGACGAGGGAAACACAGCAGAAACCCAGATGAAGAACAGTCTAAAGATGAGGAACCAGGCCTTGCTTTTCTACCGTATACAGGCAACGAGGCGTCAAAAATTGGGAGACTGCTAAAACAACACAGAATTGACACTGTCTTCCGACTACCATCCAAGATACGCGCCTTACCGGGGACAGTGGAAAACTGATTTGGCCTCAAGAAATCGGGCGTATATAATATCCTGTGTGGTTGCGGAAAATCCCACATCTGTCAGGCAATCCGAACAACCGAATACCGCTGCAAGGAACACCAACGCCACACGCTACACTACACTACACGTTTCCTTGTGAGCAAACCATAGCTCGTGAGTGGGCCAGGTGAGCGGCAAGTGCTATTCCTGCAAAGCGTGGATTTGAGAATGAGAGAGAAATGACTGAGTTGGATTGGCCTGTCGTATGCTTTGCATCCATTGACCGTTACGAGTGCTTAGGCTCACAACAGGTCAGGCCAACGCGCCGTTGGTCATCGGTGGATTGATAGAAATTTCGCGCTGATTGACGAAATCGCTCCCTGAGAACAGGGCTACGCGTCCCTGTAACTGGACAGTCGGTTAACGCCGTGGCAGTCGTAGGGCAAGTCGAAGTTCTCAGTTCCGCACCCTCTAGAGCTCAGCAACGTGTGGGGACGCCTTAAATTCATGCTGATTTTCCGTAGTCCACACACGACTATTCTAGCTATTCACGTAACTGGAGAGCAGAAACTGTCTCATCCGTGAAAAACGTTGCGTCAAGAATCCTCTCACCATTGTCCTGCAGGAAGGACAGAAACCAGTTGCAAAAGTTGGCACGCGCCTGGCGGTCGGTATCTCTCAGTTCATGCACAGCCGACATTTTGTGCAGATACGTGGACAGTGACTTCCGGAGAATGTTGTGAGCCGAACCCACGGAGACGTGGGCCTGATGAGTTGGTCGTTTAACCGATTTCATTGGACTTTGCAGCATCGTGTCTTGCACCTCCGCCACCTTCTCTTCGGAAGTGGATATGGATGGCCTGCCTGATTTGGGTCATTATGAACGCTTCCGGTCTTTCGAAACTTGGTGATGAGGTTCGATACAACATTGCAGTTAGGCATCTTCACTCCTGGGAACTTTTCTGCAAATGCGGCCTCTACTGCTGAGGCAAACGTGTTCTGCAAGAAACACTCTTTGTTCAATCGTCAGCATGATGACGTGGGTTACAATGATGTGACACAATACGTTGGTCTTCACTCAAACTGGACCTGCGAACAAATAGCAGTACCTGGTCAAATATGGCTCAAATGTATTGAACAATGGAAAATGTATTAATAATTGACATTAATATAAAAAATGGTTCAAATGGCTGTGAGCACTATGGGACTTAACATCTCAGGTCATCAGTCCCCTAGAACTTAGAACTACTTAAACCTAACTAACCTAAGGACATCACACACATATATGCTCGAGGCAGGATTCGAACCTGTGACCTTAGCAGTCGCGCGGTTCCAGACTAAAGATTCTAGAACCTCTCGGCCACCAGTGGCCGGCGACATTAATATCAGTCGTTGCTCAGCACATCAAAGCATGGCACTGCATAGTTACTTTCTGAACAATATAGCGAGGCAGTGGGCCGCGACCGTAAAAAATGAGAACTGTGAGTGTCCGAGGGGAGAGGAGCGGTGCTGTGGAGTAAGCCCCGCCTCCCACTCAAAGGGGTGCCATCCGACGTCATCGTTCTGCTCCTCCACGAAACCAGAACTGACGTAACAATCATGGGGATCGCTGATCGTTTTCTTGTGGGAGTCTCATTCGAATCCCTTTATGTTCCTGAATTAGGCCCTCCACTCATTTCAAAACAAGAAAAAACAAAACAAAACAAGCAGTCCACAACACAAAGTAAATTGGAAGCACAAAGCATTTGGTAGCGGCTACAGCGCAATTGTTTGCTGAGGTTGGCATTGGTCGTTCAGACCCGACCTCTACCGGTATCTTGCGCAATTATAGTTCAAACCACTCGCCACTTAAAACTGGCACGGTATAGTGTCGGCAGAACAATACTGACGTGCACTGCAGTGTTCTTACAAGTAGAGCGCTTTCACACACCACCTGTCACTCACCACGTTTACAAGAGAGACAGTTTGTGGAAAAAGAATGTCACTTTCACGAATGGATTATGTGAATCTGCCGTTTCAATGAAGCTAACCCAAAGAGAGAGAGAGAGAGAGAGAGAGAGAGAGAGAGAGAGAGAAGGTTGTTCAAAATGAGATGCTGAAAATTCTTATAGGTCCGAGACTGTTCCATCATTACACCCGCCAAATCATGTGCGTTATTGAAACTAACTGAGAAGAAATCACTTGTTGAACGTTATTGTACTCAATCATTTTGGACACTTACAATGGGTAGAAATATTCGGAATGCTTAAAGGCATTGCGAGTAATCAACAAAAAGTATTTTCGTGATGCTCTAGAGCATTAACATCAGTAGTGGTGTTCCAAGCAGTGATGTAATTCTCATGTCTTAGAAAAATGTTCCAAACATATGGGGCAGACAGATTATAATAAACGTGTAACAAGTAAATGCATTGCAGTAAGACCACGAAGGAACGCAGAATGACTGTAAAAGTACATATGATGATGCAAGTTTCCTCTGCCCTCGTATTCTTATTAGTTCGCTTGTACAGACGCTTGATAGTTATATGATTTTGTACTGGATGAGATAATACTATAAGACTTACCCAATCCTAGTGCAAAATAGTTCGTTAGGTGGGGGTATTGTAAGGTGGCTATAATTTCGCACCTTACAAGCACTCATCCACTTACTCGGCCGTGAGTTACAACCACAATTACGTATCATTTGGTAGGTTGTACATCGTATATATGAATATTTAAGGAACACTATCATTGTTACGTGCCTTGTAAATAAGTGTTAACGCTTTTGCATGAAAGGTGATGGAATGTCTTTATTATAAAAACGGTGTGAGCCGTACCGTCTCTTATTTAACGCCCTGTTTTTACCGTACTGCCACCTCATTATGTTAATTTTCAATTTCTGGTGTCACTGAGTTGCTGTCTTGCCTGCCCATGAGCGGCAGCAGCAGCACTTATCGATATAGGCCCTGCTGTATTACCTTTGCTGGACTGCTATTACTTCCCGATCGTCTTGTGTCACCAAGGGAGTTGGAATGCGCCAGCAGTGGAGTTCGGACCTGGCAGTCGGACAGTTGGGACGCGGTAGAAGTTGGGTCGGGTTGGAGCAGCAGTGAGGTCCGGATAGCCACGACTCGTCCGCAGACATGGCTGGGGACGGTCTTGGCTGATCGTCGGTTGGTCATCTTTCTGGCCGATCGCTTATGGGTCGGCGGTGTGTGTCTCAACTCGTGGTTCGGCCGGGTGATTGCACAGTCACCGCGTTCTTCGTCCAAGTGTTTGTGAAATTGTGTGTAGCCTGTGATGTTCACTGGCCAGTTAGTTTAGTGCTGTCTCCGCGCTGATGTGTAGCAGTTGGTCGATTGGCGCAGTCGCGTCGTAGAACCAGTGGGGCATGCAGCGCCAGCGAGGCGCGGAATGCCATCACCCGCCGGTGATTGCCGACACACGTGGTGTGAGTGGGGACGACTTTGGTTGGTGGTCGGTCGGTCGTCTTGTCGGACGACGTATATTTGGCTGGCGAACGCTTATGGGTTGGCTGTGTGTGCCAACTCGTGATTCGTCCTTGTTTTGCTCAGTCACTGCCGTTAGCATTGTCTAGTTCTTCGTGCAAGTGTTCGTGAAATTGTGTGTAGTTTATGTGGTTTGACTAACAAGTTATTTGAAGGTTGTCGGCGTACTGGCTCTGAATTGGTCGGTTGGCGTGCAGTAGCGAGGAAGGATAGGATAGCCGTCACTCGGCCGACGATTGCCGACACACACACGTTTGACTGGCAACGACCTTGCTTGGCCGTTTCGTCTGTCGTCTGATTAGACGACGTGTATTTGGGTCGTCCACCGCTTATGGGTTGTCTGTGATCCGTTCAGGTTGTTTGTTGTTGCAGTCTCCGCTGTCAGCATCATTTGAGTTTTCGTGCAGGTGTGGAGCGGAACTGATCTTGGTCATTGGTCTGTTGACTGTCCGTCGGTTGGGTTCCTGGCGCGTTGAAAATGGTTGGATCGACTTCCTGTCTCACCTAAGCGAACTTTAGTGTTTGGATTCCAGGCCGGCCCTCCAACATCCGAGCACCCTTCTGTGTACTGCCCTATTTTTTTAAAAATTTGTTCTTGTTGTTTGTACTTCTAGCCGATTTTTGCTTTAAATTAGAATTGTTTTGCTCTTAAGGCCTTCAGCCTAGTTTAAATACTGTTTCATAGTACTAAAAAAATAATGTTATTCTGTTTTAAGTGTTAGGCCTTCAGCCGATTTGAAAATAACTTGTTTACTTCAGCCTAACTAAAGAACTGTTTTAAGATAAGGCTTCCCTTTTAAACTTCTGATTATGCTTGCGTTTTAAGTTATTGGCCTAGAGCCGTTTTTAAATTAAAGTGCAGCTCCACTGCACTCCCTGTAAAAGAATCTTAATACTAACTAAATTTAGTGGAAGGGGTTCAAGGCTTTCCTATTTTTAGTTAGCTGGTAAAATAACGTCGAAAAAGCAGTTAAGTTTACCATTGGAAATTTTATTCTACTCACAAAACATTGTTTATAAATTGCACTATTGATAAAAGGAAATGTTTTAATACAGGATGGTAATAACCAACTGCGTTCAACAAAAATGTGAGCGAATATTCCCTGAATGGGTTTCCAAGTTCTACAATGGATCGAAGGATGACCTATGCTATGGTTTAAATTAAGTTTCACAAAAGAGAAAACTTTCAAAAAGGTCTACAATGACCCTCAATTATCTTTAATTACTTATCTAACTTGTCGTAAATTACAGTGGCTGATGTGGCTTCTCAATAACTATATAGCAGAAAAATCATCGCGTTTCAGACTTTTACTTCAAGTGGCAAATGTGAACATCATGAGATTTGATTGACGATCGACACTAGTATTACGCAAAAAGGGGGTGTAACAGATGAGACTTCTGCAGTTCTGAGTGAAGCCTGAGGCGCTCAAAAATGCGGCATCGCGTGCGTTCATTACCTTGTCGGTGTTTAGGCAGCGTCAGGGCGGCGCCGGGCAGCACAGCTCCGCTCACCTCGCCATCTCGGAAGCAACTCACTTCTCCTAACTTCCTTACTACCATTTACCGAAGTTGGTTTTAAAAAAAAATCTTGCTGTGTTTTCATCTGACCAATGAGGGTCTCAATGTTAACCTTAAGCTCCGCCTACAAAAATTCTCTCTATCCAATGAGAAACGCTATACTCTGCTACAGAGACGCGAAAAAGCCTCACGCTAAAACTTGCAGCTAGTGTGGTCCTTTTAGCATTATCGTAAGATCTATACTGTTCTTCTGGAGGGCTCTAGCTTTTAACATGGGCTGGGGGGTGGTCCTTGACGTAACAGAGATGCGAAAAATTCTCTCGCTAAAACTAGCAGGTGGTGTGGTCTTAGCAGTTAGTTGGCGACGTGGGCATCCGTCCATCCCTTATCGTAGGGCCTTCCACCTTAACACGGTTCTGCTCTCGGCTTCTGTTCTCGTTTCTCCCCTCGGAACTGCGTCTGTTTCATGGTGGGAAGGTATGACATGCATTTAGGCATTATTGTCTTAGTCTGTGGTATTCCATTTGCTCACTCGTTACTCGTATTACTTTGGTTAATTTAATGTCACGATTTATTCGGAGCTATGTGACATACTACTGGATTTGCTTATCATGTCAGGGTTTTCATGGAAGGTGTTGGATTTGCCTGACACCTTACAGAGCTTCTGTAAAGTTTGCAAGGTAGGAGACAAGATACTGGCAGAAGTAAAGCTGTGGGGACGCGGCGTAAGTCGTGCTTGGGTAGCTCAGTTAGCAGAGCACTTGCCCGTGAAAGGCGAAGGTCCCAAGTTCGAGTCTTGGTCCGGCACACAGTTTTAATCTGTCAGGAAGTTCTAACAAACACAGTCTTTGGACATCTTTCCCTAATAAGAGCATTGAAACTTTCAATAGGTTTCTGTGTTTTCTCTTGCAGACGTTTTTCTAGCAGTTCTGGTGAAGCCAGTGATCTAAAAGTTGGTTTAATAGCCATTGAAACCTCATAAGGAAGGTTCTTTTTTTGGGTATAAGCTTCCCAACTTTCCTTACTTTTCAAAAATTTGCACCATTCGTCACAACAGAGGCCATGTTGAGGTGTAGAGTCTGTCAACAAGTAAGGAAACCAAATGGCCCATACTGCTTTCCTCATACTGTCCAAGCTTCTGAGGTTACTTCTAATTGCAGCACCATAATTGACTTGTAGGCTGTCAATTCTCTTCTTTGTTATTCTGTTTTTACCTCCCAGTGGCTTCCCATCCTCTAGTGGCTTGTTTTTATTGTCTGCAACAAGTCTTCATAGTCATCCACCCATTCTCTTCTGAATATGGCCTAAGCACTCCACTTTCTCAATAGTGCAATCTTTTCCATAGGGCTGATTTTCAACTACATTATTGAAAGCACTAGAGTCTCCATCTCCTAAATACTGTACGTCTCTTAATCCATACTTTTCCAAAGATCTATGGAAAACGAATTTCATAAATGCATCTACCATCCCACCACTGGAGCCTGCATAATTTCTGCTACAAACATCTTTATGGGCTTCTTGCCATTTTGTTTCTTTACCTTCATCAATATATTTCTTGTCCAAGGAACATACAGAACAATATTTAGACATCACCTCTGAGTCTAATACTTTTCCAGTGTCGACACTAATGATTGTTGAAACTCCATGCAGAGAAGTAGATCCCCTCTTCATCCAGGAACTGTCACAGGAAACTGCTATATCATTGCTATTAGTTGCTTCACAATTTTCCTGAATTTCCCCCAGGACTGCCATTTTCATGCTCTCTTCACTTACCTCTGCAACTGCATTGAGGAGAGCAGTATTCATTGCAGAAAATTTAACGAAGGACCAGGCATGTTCATAATACCACATAAAAGGTTTCCACCATATCTTCCAATCCCCGTACATATTCGTCCATAAGTAAATGTCATATTGGCTTCATAGATTCTATTACTGGCCTTTGGTGTCTTGAATGGTCTGTCAGCATCACAGTTTTGACACAAAATGTGCAATGTGCAAACCAAACCTTCTCTCTCTCCATAATCAACCAAATCCACATTTCCTCCACAAACAGAGCACTTGCAGGCTTTCTAAGTACTTCTGCCACCATTTCCAGATCCACAATTCTGAAACCTGTATTTCTGTGATGATTTGTTTCTTCTGACACAATCCCTGTCCCAAGTTTTATTTTAGATGCACTTGGAGACAAGCTAATGTTTGCATCTGCTGGCCGACCCTAGCCTCAATGTTAGTTTTTCGCTTTATATTGGAAATATGGGTCTTACTATATTTTTTAAATACTTTACCAGGCCTAGGCATTGTAAAAAAGGATCAACAGGCTCAACCTTCCACAAGCAACGTCACAATAAATCAAGCATTACTCGAATTCCACTGAACAGCACAAAAGTTGTTTACAACACTCCACAGCCTTCTATACCACACTGACTGAACCAGAAAATGGCTCCACAGCCTTCATTGCAACACTGCTGTTATGTATACAAAAATCACAGCCTTCTAAAGCTATGTTTTCTAGGTTCACAGGCCAAATTCTGGAATAAAATGTTTCCTCCATTGGATACATTGAAAAGCGGGCTTGGAGCATTACACTGCTTAGGGTTTTAATTTTCTTATGCCATTTGTAGTTTGAATTTAAAGGAAAACAATTGGGATAATAATCTTAATTACATTTACTATCAAATAAGCAAATAAAAATAATTTGTAAATTTTTCATTATTTCTGCCACCGTTTCCCCTTAAGAGATCGTAAGATGTGCTTCAAGGGGATAGTCATACAGGGCCAAACCATCATTTTAGCGTTCATTATTTTCCGTTGAGCACATTAATTTTACACGCACCTGTAGTAGCATCTTGGATAGTATAGGTTATAAAAACCTATCTGTGACAAGTCAGATTTTATTTCTAATCCATAGCCACGTCAATTTAATCGTCATATTAAGTCTTTTAAAATCCATGAACTTATAGACGGTCGCAAAAAGTCGATACCAGACTCCAGCTGCGAATTACTGAATGTCTTTCCACTGGCAAAGCACTGTAGGGGAGAGCGTTTAGCAGTAAGAAATACTGGGTGTAACAGTTTATAAATTAACCTTCTACGGAGGGTAGTGCGGTTGGCATCGATTAGTTTTGTTAATTTATAAAATATTTCAGCAGCTGCTTATCTTGTTCCGTCAAACAAAGGTAAACTGTGATTCTCCTCAAATAAATAAAGACTTCATTACCCATTTCTAAGCGATGTTCCTACGCTTTGGATTTCGAGTCATGTATGAGAAGTGAATGCTTGAGGAAACCCATGTGACAGCCTGCATGCACAACAATTCAAATCCAACCGGCACTTTTATTGGACAACAATCCTCTATTTTTTTAACGCCACATGTAATAGCATTCTTTGTAATTTTACTACAGCTTTTCTAAATCTTATTTTAACGCCATATCTAATAGTACTGTTTATAACTTTGCTGTTCCTATCCCTGGCAGGGCCAAAAATTCTGAATATGGGTTTAACATAAGCCGAAACTGGTAAATAAACAAATATTATTGCGATCTCGACTGTTGATTTTAACATAAATATAGCGCCAGGTCGCTGTTTTCTGTGGACAGTGTCGTCTATATTTAGTCCCATAGCCTGAACAATTCTTCCTTGCTAGTCTTGAACTTCAGTCCTCTGCGACAAAAGTAGCGTAGTTTTCACGAAGTTTGTATTTGTTTATATTGTTCGTTGTAGCGTAGAATTTGCTAATAAATTTACCCATATCGTAGGTGGAATACTTATTGCGAGCATTTAGCTTCTCATTCTTTGGCGTAGAATTTTGAATTCCATTCTGTTGCTCAACTTTAAAATTTTGGCTGCACGTTCCGACGGCTTCTCCGGTGGAACGATAAATCGGTTCTCCTCCTGATTGTCAATAAATTTAATTGCGGTAATCGGAAGTAGTCGGTACTAGTCCACAAAGGCACTTTTCGCGCTCATCTTCCGTGTTTGCAGTATTTTAATAGGAATGAGACCGTACCTAGTCACACGATGAAGTTAGTTGCCGTAACGGCCATCTTACCACTTCGATTTGCTGGGTAGTATACCCTATCAGGCGTGGTAACAACAGTACCATAAACACGAATACCGCTAACGCGCCGCCGTCACCTTGCGACCTGTTATAGAGAACTGCAGCTCTGATCATTTACATAGCCATTGTTGGTGTGTACTTGAAGGAAGAAGTGACGTTAACATCCAACCGTGTCTTCTTGGTGGTTCGTTTTTTTGTCAGACATGTGTGTTACAAACGTTTTTGGAAGGCGGCTATCAAGAGCTGTCAAGTAATGTAAAAAATGCATGTTTGACCATCAGATGCTTTTATTTTAAACCCAAATATTGAATGTTTCTAGCCATGGACCATGTTCACGGATAGGGTTGAAATTGTTTAACCCACAACATTACATCTGTCATTACTTGAATAATGTGTAGAGCATGTCATGAACATCGATATACGACACAGGACTGTCAGAAGCAAACATACTAATAACAGGTGTACACGGAGCAGTACACATTTAAGTAATGACGAATGTAATGTGACTTAAACCTTTGTAACCCTTATCCGTGAATACGGTTCGTGACTGAAACCGGTCCATGTTTGGGTTTAAAATATAAGCAGCTGATAGTCAGACATGCAGTTTATACAAGTTTGTTACGTTCAAGAAATTTCCATGTAAAATACGAGAGAGTAAACACGTGATATTTATGAAACTTCCTGGCAGATTAAAACTGTGTGCCGGACCGAGAATCGAACTCGGGACCTTTGCCTTTAGCGGGGACGGCAAAGGTCAGACCTATGTCAGACTTACAACCTATGCTGACGTACATTTTGTTGTACTACCGCAATAAATAGTGTCTACAATGTCCAAATGTTGAAAAATACTGACTAATTAGAAAATTAATTAAGTAAGGAAATGAATAAAACTGAAAATGTCCAAATGAAAGACATGAAGACATCGCGGATAGTACAAATACAAAAGAAACATGGTCCTCTAGCAATGAAATGAAACTCGTGTCGGGAGCGACACCTGCTCACGACCCGACGTTCGATAGAGCAAGAGCGCCATCTATCGACACCATCTGAGCTACCCAAGAACGACTCATGCCCCGTCCTCACAGCCTTACTTCTGCCAGTACCTCGTCGTCTACCTTCCAAACTTTACAGAAGCTCTCATGCGCACACTTCGCTGCAGAGTGAAAATCTGAGTGTATGTGATATTTATGTTGATAATATGAGTGACTTGTTCAAATTTGCTTCACATGAAAGAGATTTGTCCAAATTTGCGATAACTTCCCTCAAAAGAAAATAACATTAACTCGTGAAAAGCTTGTGACTAGCTTATTCGCCCTCACAAAAGATTTCATATTTCTCTATTGCATTTTCGTTTGTAGCCTCGAAACAGTCTTCACTTTAAGTGAATTCTCTACATCGATGTACGAGAGGATTATCGCAATGTCTCGTTCCATGAGCTACCCACACGCGACTCTTGTTTTAGCAAACAAAACAAAGCATGTTGTTTTCAATGGAGAAACGTCTACAGACGTTAAAGTAACCTCTGGCGTGCCACGGTGGAGTGATATAGGACCATTGATTTCCACAATATATATAAATGACGTAGTAGATAGTGTGGGAAGTTCCATGCGGCTTTTCACGGATGATGCTGTATTATACAGAGAAATTGCAGCATTAGAAAATTTGCAGCGAAATGGAGGAAGATCTGCAGCGGATAGGCACTTGGTGCAGGGAGTGGCAACTGACCCTTAACATAGACAAATGTAATGTATCGCGAATACATAGAAAGAATGATCCTTTTTTATATGATTATATATGGTAGCGGAACATAAACTGGTAGCAGTTACTTCTGTAAAATATGTGAGAGTATGCGTACGGAACGATTTGAAGTGGAATGATGATATAAAATTAATTGTTGGAGAGGCGGGTGCCAGGTTGAGATTCATTGGTAATGTCCTTAGAAAATGTAGTCCATCAACAAAGGAGATGGCTTACAAAACACTCGTTCGACCTATACTTGAGTATTGCTCATCAGTGTGGGATCCGTACCAGGTCGGGTTGACGGAGAAGATAGAGAAGATCCAAAGAAGAGCAGCGCGTTTCGTAACAGGGTTATTTGGTAAGCGTGATAGCGTTACGGAGATGTTTAGGAAACTCAAGTGGCAGACTCTGCAAGAGAGGCGCTCTGCATCGCGGTGTAGCTTGCTGTCCAGGTTTCGAGAGGGTACGTTTCTGGATGAATATACTGCTTCCCACCTGCTTATACCTCCCGAGGAGATCACGAATGTAAAATTAGAGAGATTAGAGCGCGCACGGAGGCTTTTAGGCAGTCGTTCTTCCCGCGAACCATACGCGACTGGAACAGGAGAGGGAGGTAATGACAGTGGCGCGTAAAGTGCCCTCCGCCACACACCGTTGGGTGGCTTGCGGAGTATAAAAGTAGATGTAGATGTAGATGATCCTACTTAACTGAACTTGGTGGAAGCTTTCGTTTCAGTTTGGACAAGCCGTTGTAGATAGAGTTTTAATGAGCCAGGAAGTCTCTAAATAGCGCGCACTGCGCTGCAGAATGGAAGTTGCTACGGACTCTACTTAAGAGTGTTATTTCACAGACGTTTTGCTCTACAAGTGCGCGACAAGCCTGTATTCGCGTTAACAGAGTGCCGTACAGAAGGAGGCAAAAGAAGCGGGAGGACGTGGGAACTTCTTTTCTGCACGCCGTCTCCTCAAGAAGCTGCAAGCGTGCAGAGAGAAGCCAAGGTCGCCTCACTCGTCGGCGAGCAGACTTGCAAAGCGCGGACCTGACGCAGGAGAAGACGCCGGCCGGAAGAGCAGGGCGCGGCTTCAGTGGGAGGGCAGGAGGAGCCCTAAAGGGCGCGCGCAGGGTCCCTCGGCGGCGCGCCGCTGCCCGCCGCCCCGCCAAATGTCGGCGTGGCGCTAAGGTCAGGGGTCGCCGGGGCGCCGCCGCCCCCCGACCCCGGAGCAGAGAATGCGTCGCCAGCAGCAGGACGCGCGTGTGCGTGTGCGTGGGTCTGTGTGGGTGGCGGCGCAGCCTCCGCCGCCCCGGTCCGCCTATCGATTCCCGCCGCCGCCCACTCGCCTGTGTCTGTCGACGGCAGATGAAATTTTGCCACCTACACCGGCCGTTCCTCGAGTATAGGTCGCGCTGGAACCCGGAACTACGGGACTAAACTCTGAGGTCATCAGTCCGCTAGAACTTAGAACTACTTCAATGTAACTAACCTAAGGACATCACACACGTCCAAGCCCGACGTAGGATTCGAACCTACGACCGTAGCGGTCGCGCGGTCCCAGACTGTAGTGCCTAGAACCGCTCGGCCACACTGGCCGGCACGAAGGAGGTACACAGCTCGTGTTGTCTGTAGTTCAACCATGCATAGACGGTCAATACCACGGTCCATCTACATCTACATCTACATCTACATCCATACTCCACAAGCCACCTGACGGTGTGTGGCGGAGGGTACCCTGAGTACCTCTATCGGTTCTCCCTTCTATTCCAGTCTCGTATTGTACGTGGAAAGAAGGATTGTCGGTATGCTTCTGTGTGGGCTCTAATCTCTCTGATTTTATCCTCATGGTCTCTTCGCGAGATATACGTAGGAGGGAGCAATATACTGCTTGACTCTTCGATGAAGGTATGTTCTCGAAACCTTAACAAAAGCCCGTACCGAGCTACTGAGCGTCTCTCCTGCAGAGTCTTCCACTGGAGTTTATCTATCATCTCCGTAACGCTTTCGCGATTACTAAATGATCCTGTAACGAAGAGCGCTGCTCTCCGTTGGATCTTCTCTATCTCTTCTATCAACCCTTGAAACGTCCGCTTAGAAAAATTTATACACGACTGTGCTTAAAATGACACACAATATTTTTGGCGCAACGCAATCTGACTTTCAAAAATCCCTACGAAAGAATGGCACTGACTAACATTAACCTATACGTTTCACAAATCACTTACCTCACAAAAATCTTCGTTACTCAAGCTACAGCGAGCGCCACTACTGCCAGCTAAATAAAAGATTCAAACTACTGAAGGCACTAACTACTGATAGGTTAGTTAGCAAATGAAAGATTTTAGCAGAGAACAATGTATTTACCTTAGTAGTCATAATATATATATCACTTCAGGACACCAATTCTTACAAATTTCAAAACTCCGCCATCTCTCTCCCCACGTCTACCACTGCTGGCGGCTCACCTCCAACTGCGCAACGCTACGGGCTGTTAGCATCCAGCTGCCGCTGCCCAACACTACAATGGCAGACAACAATGCAAACCAGCCACAGACTGCACACGGCACAGCCAGTGATTTTTATACAGAGCGCTACGTGGCGGCGGCGTTACCAATAAAAAAACCTAAACAGCCTACTTACACCCTATCTGGTGGGGACCCCACACTGCTGAGCAGTATTCAAGAAGTGGGAGAACAAGCGTACTGTAACCTACTTCCTTTGTTGTCGGATTGCATTTCCTTAGAATTCTTCCAATGAATCTCAGTCTGGCATCTGCTTTACCGACGATCAACTTTATATGATCATTCAATTTTAAATCACTCCTAATGCGTACTCCCAGATAATTTATGGAATTAACTGCTTCCAGTTGCTGACCTGCTATTTTGTAGCTAAATGATAAGGGACCTATCTGTCTATGTATTCGCATCACATTACACTTGTCTACATTGAGATTCAATTGCCATTCCGTGCACCATGCGTCAATTCGCTGCATTGTTACCTTGTGCCAAGAAGGGCTCTCAGCAAGGGAAGTGTCCAGGCGTGTCGGAGTGAACCAAAGCGGTGTTGTTCGGACGTAGAGGAGATACAGAGGGACACGAAATGTCGATGACATGCCTCCCACAGACCCCCCAAGGGGCTACTACTGCAGTGGATGACTGCTGCCCACGGATTACGGCTCGGAGGAATCCTGACAGCTCCACCGTATTGAATAATGCTTTTTGTGAAGCCACAGGTCTACGTGTTACGACTCAAACTGTGAGCAATAGGCTGCATGATGCACAATTTCACCCCCGACATCCACGGCGAAGTCCATCTTTGCAAAAACGACGCCATGCAGTGCGATACAGCTGGGCCCAACAACATGCCGAATGAACCGCTCAGAATTGGCATCACGTTCTCTTCACCGATGTGTGTCCCATATGCCTTCAACCAGACAATCGTCGCAGACGTGCTTGGAGGCCACCCGGTTAGACTGAACACCTTAGACACACTGTCCAGCGCCGGGCGCAGTGACCGAGCGGTTCTAGGCGATTCAGTCTGGAACCGCGCGACCACTAAGGTCGCAGTTTCGAGTCCTGCCTCGGGCATGGATGTGTGTGATGCCATTCGGTTTAAGTAGTTATAAGTTCTAGGGGACTCCTGACCTCAGCTGTAAAGTCCCATAGTGCTCAGCGCCATTTGAACCACACTGTCCACCGAGTGCAGCAAGATGGACTTTCCCTATCGTTTTGGGATGGCGTTATGTGGGGCCGACGTACGCCACTGGCGGTCATGGAAGGCGTTGTAACGGCGGTCCGATACGCCACTGCCATCCTCCAACCGATAGTGCGACTATATCGGCAGCACACTGCACAGGCATTCGTCTTCATGGACGACAATTCGCGACTCCGTTGTGCACACCGTGTGAATGGCTTCCTTCAGGATAACGACATCGCTCGACTAGAGTGGCCAGCATGCTCTCCAGACATGAACCCTATCGACTGAAAAGGGCTGTTTATGGACGACGTGACCCACAAACCACTTTGAGCGATCCACGCCGAATCGCCGTTGAGAACTGGGACAATCTGGACCAACAGTGCCTTGATGGACTTGTGGATGGCATGCAACGACGAATACAGGCGTGCATCGATGCAAGAGGACGTGCTACACGGTATTAGAGGTACCGGTGTGTACAGCAATGTGGACCACGACCTCTGATGGTCTCGTTGTATAGTGGTACAACATGCAATGTGTGGTTTTTATGGACAATAAAAAGTGCGGAAATGATGTTTATGTTGATCTGTATTCCAATTTTCTGTATAGGTTCCGGAACTCTTGGAACCGAGGTGATTCAAATATTTTTCTGATGTGTGTATAATAAAGAGAAGGTCAAATAATCATGTCATACAATACAGCCTTACCAATCAAATAAGGTAACATAAATCTTAAACCAAATCACTTGTGTACAATTTTAAATGAAATAAGTACATAGCACCCGTGATCGTTACATGCATTGAGAACAACCTTGAACAATGTCCATACAGATGTCTAGGAGAACACGTGCTGTTGTACACGAGGAGCTGACGTAATCGATAGCTGACTGCATCCGCAGTGTCAAATACCACTAGCGGAGCCATAGAGTGAGCTAGGCGGCAGCGCTTCTAATGACGTGCAAAATAGAAATGTTAATATAAAATAATGAAAACTGAATTTGCTCTGATGTACAAGAACGTCAATTGTAAAAACAGTATAACAGTATAAGACATTCAATTTATAACAAGGTCGTATTACACAACCACACATAAACAAATTATGAACAGATCATATTGACTGTGGTCTTATATGACGTTGTTGAAAATTGAATGTCTTGTATACAGGGTGGTCCATTGATCGTGACCAGGCCAAATATCTTACGAAAACTACAAACAACGGAACTTGTCTAACTTCTTGAAGGGCGAAACCAGATGGCGCTATGGTTGGCCCGTTAGATGGCGCTGCCATAGGTCAAACGGATATCAACTGCGTTTTTTAAAATAGGAGCCTCTATTTTTATTACATATTAATGTAGTACCTAAAGAAATATGAATTTTTTAGTTGGACCACTTTTTCGCTTTGTGATAGATGGCGGTGTAATAGTCATAAACATATGGCCCACAATTTTAGACGAACAGTTGGCAACAGGTAGGTTTTTTAAATTAAAATACAGAACATAGGTACGTTTGAACATTATATTTCGGTTGTTCCAATGTGATACATGTACCTTTGTGAACTTATCATTTCTGAGAACGCATGCTGTTACAGCGTGATTACCTGTAAATACCACATTAATGCAATAAATGCTCAAAATGATGTCCGTCAACCTCAATGTATTCGGCAATACGTGTAACGACATTCCTCTTAACAGCGAGTAGTTCGCCTTCCGTAATGTTCGCACATCCGTTGACAATGCGCTGACGCATGTTGTCAGGCGCTGTCGGTGGATCACTATAGCAAATATCCTTCACCTTTCACCACAGAAAGAAATTCGGGGACGTCAGATCCGGTGAACGTGCGGGCCATGGTATGGTGCTTCGACGACCAATCCACCTGTCATGAAATATGCTATTCAATACCGCTTCAACCGCGCTCGAGCTTCATCCATCATGTTGGAAGTGCATCGCCATTCTTTCATGCAGTGAAACATCTTCTAGTAACATCGGTAGAACATTACTTAGGAAATCAGCACACATTGCACTGTTTAGGTTGCCATTGATAAAATGGGGGCCAATTATCCTTCCTCCCATAATGCCGAACGATACATTAACCCGCCAAGGTCGCTGATGTTCCACTTGTCGCAGCCTTCGTGTATTTTCCGCTGACCACTAGTGCATATTATGCCGGTTTACGCTACCGCTGTTGGTGAATGACGCTTCGTCGCTTAATAGAACGCGTGCAAAAAATCTGTCATCGTCCCGTAGTTTCTCTTGTGCCCAGTGGCAGAACTGTAAGTTCAATGTCGTCGCCATGCAATTCCTGGTGCATAGAAATATGGTACGGGTGCAATCGATGTTGATGTAGCATTCTCAACACCGACGTTTTTGAGATTCCCCATTCTCGCGCCATTTGTCTACTACTGATGTGCGGTTTAGCCGCAACAGCAGCTAAAACACCTACTTGGGCATCATCATTTGTTGCAGGTTGTGGTTGACGTTTCACATGTGGCTGAACACTTCCTGTTTCCTTAAATTTGCACATGGCGGCCACTGAGTGACGCGCGTTTCTTCGGCTCGCGAGTTTTTCCGCTCATTGAAGGTGTTACAGAGAAGTGCGACAGTCCACAACGTGTGCATCTGACTAAACAAGTGTTACTTGCCGTGGTGTATTGTTCTCCGTCGATTAACACAAGTGATAAGTGATAAGTGAGTGAAAAATGGGAAGAGCACGAGTAAGCGGCAGCAGGCGAGGCTACAGGGGCGCAGGCAGCGCGGGCGCCCGGTCTCCGGCGGCAGGTGAGGCCCCGCTTCCCGACATCGGGGAGCTCGTCCGGTCCCAGGTGAGTGCGGCGCTGCACAGCAAAGACACGCTAGACGTAACCGTGCAATCCATCACCGACTCCGTGACGGCCGCGCCGCGGTCACGGACAAACTGCAAGAGTCTGTCGGGCGCAACAGCACCGAAATCCAGTCTCTTAGAAAGTCCCTGGCCGCACAAGAGAAAAAAGCCGCCGACCTACAGGCTAAACTGTCAGCTCCCACCGATGAAATTGAGCAGTATCAGCGAAGGAACAGCTTGCGCTTGTTCGGGGTAGCTCAAAACGATCGCGAAAACACCGACGACCAGGCCATTAGCCTCGTGCGTGAGAAACTTGGCGTGCAGATCGACGTGGCCGATATTGACAGAAGCCATCGTGTTGGGCGCAGGATACCAGGCGCCACGAAACCCAGGCCTATAATAATTAAATTTGTGTCGTACCAGAAAAGAGCTGAAGTGTTTGCTCAGAAAAGAAAACTCGCCAAGAGTGGGGTTACCCTGAGGGAAGATCTGACGCGCGAAAGACTAAAAGTTTTGAACGCTGCGATCACACAGTTCGGCCTTCAAAATGTATGGACCCAGGACGGCAGGATCGTAGTCAAGACGGAAGGAGGGAGGAAAACGGTGACGAACATGTTCGAACTGAAAGACTGAGCGAAATCTCGCGAGACACAAAGTCTCATATTGTAATCTGTCTAATATAAGTTAATTTTTATTCTTTCTTTTCATGTTTTAGCTTAAATATAGCTCCGTTATTTCTATAAGTACCATAAGTACTCTATTTAAAATCAGTCAATTATTTCACATAAATATTGTTTCTTTATTTGTCTATCATAAGTGCTCATGTATACTCATATTGTCAGTTAAATGGGAATTAACATTCTCCATTAACAGGAATCTCTTTACAACCGCCTTTCTATATCTGTTATTTTCATCTTCGCCACTACCACTACTGCTACTATTATCTTTTTCGTAACCACTACTGCCACTTTCCATCTTTCTTTTCGCTCCCTTCTCCGATACTTCCAGCGTGTTTTTCACCTTTAGTTCACAGACGCTTGAGTCAGTCACGACCTTGGACACCTGTAAACATGTTTTCCCCCACAAAATCCAGCTTTTGTCCCTCTTCCGGCCAGCAGGTAAACGGAGCGCGCTCGGTCCTACAGGCGGCCACAATGGGACGGACCGGTCCCGGCGGCGGGCGCTTTGTGGCCCACGCGAACGCGCAGTCGCTAACGGCTCACTTCGACGAGTTCTGTGACCTGTTCTGCCAATCGCTGTTCCACATTATCCTCGTCTCTGAAACTTGGTTGAAACCAAACATTTCTTCCGACGCTATCCGAATCGCTGGTTACTCTCTCCTAAGGGCAGATCGTGAAACACGACGCGGGGGTGGTGTGGGTGCCTATGTTCGCTCTGATCTGACACCTACTGTACTATGCACATCGGATGCAAAGGGCGAAGGAGAAGCAGAGTTCTTGTTTTTCGAAATAAATACATCAAATCAGAAACTGCTAATTGGAGTAATCTATAAACCTCCAAACGTCGGTGCCATGTCCTCCTTTCAGTCTGCCCTGTCCTCACTCGTGACACAGTATGAACACATAATCATTATGGGCGACACAAACATCGACTTACAGTTAAAATCTCCCTCTGCCGAAAAACTAAGGCGACTGTTCCACTCCAATGATATGAGTTTAACACCGCTGGACCCAACTCATCACACGTCACACAGCCACACACTCATAGATATAATAGCAACAAAGCGACCAGATAAAATAATCCGCGCCAATCAGACATCCGCTCCGGGACTCTCTGCTCATGACGTGATATTCTTAAATTACTCAGTGCATACTACCAAAGAAAAATCTCACTTGGTAACCTACAGAAACTTAAAAAATGTTAACCATGACGCTCTTCAAAAGGATTGCTCAGACATCCCTTGGCATGATATAAGCAATGAACCGACTTTAGACGGAAAAATTCGGCAATTATGTAGCAAAATTATTGCACTGTATGATAAACATGCTCCTCAACGCACTGTCAAGGTAAAGAGAGCTCCTGCTCCATGGCTCACCACTGCATTACGCCAGTTAATGAATAAACGTGATGCTGCACACAGGGCCTTCAAGCGTAACCCAACTCCCGAGGCGTACGAAGCTTATAGGAAACTCCGAAACAGAACGAAGCAAAGCGTGAGAAATGCCAAAATCAGACATGCCCGCTCTGTCGTATGCGGCATATCAAAACCTGCTGCACTGTGGAAAAAGCTGCGCAGTTTTGGTATAGGGAAGCGAAGATATGACGCTGTTTATCAAGCGTCTGCAGAAGAATTAAACGATTTCTTCTCAACAGCTGTAATCTGCCACGCAGCGACAAATTACCAGCCCCAAGATATCAATCTCTTGAGAGACAAGTTTTTCCTAAAACATGTCACTACCGGCACAGTACACAAGGCAATTATGAGAATCTCTTCCGAGGCAGTAGGAAATGATGGAGTGAGCATTGGCATGATTAAAAACGTCGTAGCCACTATTATTCCAGTTATCACAGACATCTTCAACCTGTCTCTTGTCAGTAGTATATATCCTACTGAGTGGAAGCAAAGTTTAATCCAGCCTATACCCAAGACTGACAACCCTAAGTCGCCAGGTGACTACAGGCCGATCAGCATACTACCTGCAATATCTAAAGCCCTAGAATACATCGTCCATGAACAGCGGACGGATTACCTCAAAACTCATAACATCCATGACGAATATCAGTCAGGCTTTCGAAAGCACCTTAGTACAGCAACTGCATTAATCAAAGTAACTGATGACATTAAACATGCTATGGACAGACGTGAAGCTACTATCCTAACACTGCTTGACTTTAGCAAGGCTTTTGACACAGTTGACTTCGATATATTACTAATTAAAATGAAACAGCTGAATTTCTCAATCAGCGCAATACACTGGTTCGACAGCTACCTCAAAAACAGAAGTCAACAAGTCGTTTGTGGGTCGGAAAAGTCATCATGGAAAAGCGTGCACTCTGGAGTTCCCCAAGGCTCCGTCCTTGGTCCACTACTCTTCTCACTGTATATTAATGATATTTCTTCAGTGATTCACTCCTGCAGATACCATCTATATGCTGACGACATCCAACTGTACATGTGCAAGCCCCAAAAACATTGCTGGCGCAGTAGCGAGTATGAACGCAGATCTTTGCTCTGTTTCTCGATGGGCACAGAACCTAGGTCTGAAACTAAACCCCAAGAAATCCCAGGTCACACTTATATCTCATCCAAAGTTAATCAGCCGGTACTTTCGCGAAACGGTCCCTAAAATACTCCTCAATGGTACCCAACTACCATACCAAAAAACAGTAAAAGACCTTGGAATAATCTTGGATGAACACCTAAACTGGGAAGAACAAACAGTCATAGCTTGCCGGAAATCGCTCTCCTCCCTACATGCAATTCAAAAATTTAGAAAAATATTTCCAACCCATGTTAAACAAAAATTAGTCCAAACACTAGTCTTGCCTAATCTTTACTACTGCGATGTAGTTCAACACGGCACAAATAGTGAAAATTCTAGATGCCTCGAGCTAGTGATGAATGCTTGCGTCAGATACGTGTGCAATATTCGGTTGTATGATCATATCAGTCCTTCATACTCCCAGCTAGGTTGGATACGCCCACATAAGGCACGCGATCTCCACACGATGTGCTTACTTCATCGATTTCTTAGCCACTGGTGCCCCCAATACTTATCTTCTCACATTAAACATCTATCATCATTCCACAATCGGAATACCAGATCGGATACGTCTATCATCTTGGCTGTACCTTTACATAACACAAAATCTTTCTCCGTGTCATTCTCCATCCCAGCCATACGACCATGGAACGCACTCCCCTGTGATCTGCGTCTTATCCAGAACTACTCAACATTCAAGAGGGAACTCAAAACTTACATATTAGGGACGGTATAGCCACCATTGTTGTGCCCCTAACATCTCTTTCTTTCTTCTCTCCATCACAGCTTCGAATTTTACCATTCTTTTTCTCTTCCTCTAACCTATCTACCTCTTATATATCTCTTTCACCCCATTCTATCGTCTTATGTATCTGCTCGATGAGAATAACTCACAAGCTGCAAGAATATAACGAGAAAATTCCCAACTAACTGACATTCACAAAAGAAATGTATGTTTACTTTCATATACTTAGTCACTATTATTATTATTATTATTATTACTATTATCATTATTATTATCATTATTATTGTTGATTGTTATAATTATTTTTATTGTTATAACTATCATTGTACTACTGTTATAATCTCAAATTTTTTTCGTTTGACATCAATACTGCATAATACGTTAAATGTTCTTAATGTTATTTAGAAACTGTAACTCGTTCAATCTGAGTATGCCTGGTTAGGTGTAAGAGAGGGCCTGAAGGCCCTAATCTTGCCAGGTAAAATAAATGCATAAATAAATAAATAAATAAATAAATGACGTAAGTATCCGGCGAACGGCCCGGACACTTGGATGATGTCGTCCAGGATTCCGAGTAGCATACAAAGAACACGCACGTTGTTCATTTTGATCACAATAGCCGTACATCAACACGATATCGACCTTTTCCGCAATTGGTAAACAGTCCATTTGAACACGGGTAATGTATCACGAAGCAAATACCGTCCGCACTGGCGAAATGTTACGTTATACCTCGTACTTATACGTTTGTGACTATTACAGCGCCATCTAACACAAACACAATAACAAACACAATTGAATGTTCTAGCAGCACAGGTAGAGTATCCCGTATGAAATCATTGCGGTGAATCGAGGAAGTACAGTACATACTGACGAAACTAAAATGAGCTCTAACATGGAAAGTAAGCGTTCCCGGACATATGTCCACATAACATATTTTCTTTCTTTGTGTATGAGGAATGTTTCCTGAAAGTTTGGCCGTACCTTTTTGTAACACCCTGTATGTTTGTGTGTGTGTGTGTGTGTGTGTGTCTGGTGTGTGTGCGTGTGCGTGCGTGTGTGTGTGTGTGTGACTTTTCCGCAATATGCAGTCTCTCCTAAGGACAGATCGATGAGAGGATACAGAACAAAAAGTGTAATGAACTTACGTCCAGAAATGCATGGTTTCCATGCTAGAGACCATTTATTCAGTCATACATTATTGCAGAGACTGCAGTCTAATACACGCTGCATCATTCAACCACAGATACATTATATGCTGAAAATGGTTTCCATGTGCCCAGTGTATGCGTGTATGGAGTCGTAGCGTGTTCTGTCTCACACGTTCAAATAAGTCAGCCGAACAGTCAAAGGCAGCACGAATACGCTGCTCCACTGTCTCCACATCTGGAATGGGGTCTGCAAACTCGATACTTTTGAGATGGCCCCACAACCAGAAATCACAGGGTTGACATCCGGTGAATGAGCAGACTATGTTGCTGGACCCCTTCTTCCGACCCATTGACCAGGGAAGACGCGACTGAGAAGTGTCCGGATGTTGATGGCGAAGTGGGCTGGAGCACCATCACGTGGCAGCCACATAACCTTTGAATCATCAACGGCACTTCTTCCAGCAGGAGAAGCAGAGTCACCAGAAAGAGACGCCAGTAGCTCCTGCCTGTTGGGCGATCTGGAAGGAACACTGGTCCCAAAATACCGTCGCCAGTTATCCTGCTCCCCACATTCCGTCTGCACCGATACTGATGATTTTCTGTAATCATATGTATTATAATAATATAAATAATTAAGAGGAAAGAATGAAAGGAAATTTTAAGGGTATCTTATGGGACCAAACTACTTAGGTCATCGGTCCCTAAGCTTACATATTACTTACGCTATGGATAACACACACACACACCCATGCCTGAGGCAGGACGCGACCCTCCTGGTGGGCGGCGGGGAGGGGGGGGGGGGGGGATCCTCGCAGATCGTGACAAGACACCTTAGGCCACGCGGCTATTGGTAATTGTCCTTTCGCTTGTAATGAAAGAAGAATATTAATACAGCGTATTATTATGAAATGTTTTGCGTGTACGAAATTGTGCTATTGTTCATTCAATTTACCTCGCGTCGTCTCTTTTTCTGTGTCCATCACTATGTATATATATATTTGTCGTCTTCTGAAGGCTTCTCCTTCTGTTAATTTTACGAAAATATGACCGTGGACTTCTTTCCTCCACTTGAATTGTAGATGGAGACAGCCAACTCCAGGGAACACAAGTGCCTCTCAAGATGACATGAAGTATGAAGGAATTCTTAACTTGTTTCTATTTCACTTTAGTAAAGTACTTAATACTATTATTAAATGTTCTCTTATTCAGACACACATGTGATACATAACACTTGTAGCGCATCATACTCCGAGCCGTACATCTTAACCAAACTCCTACATACGAGAGAGTAAAAAAAAAATCATATAGAGAAAAGGGATTGATGTTGTATGGTCATTTGTCTACGGTTTGTCTGACGCTTATAGTCGGTCTTTGCTTTTATCGTTATCGCTGTTTAATTTTTTAATAATTTTCACCTTTACCCTATACAGGGGGTAGGGGGGTCTTTCACCATGTACGTAGACAATTTCCCCCACACTGTACGTTGACATGGTATGGAGACGTATACTGTTTTTGCATCTACATAACTTATATTTACCTTTGCAGATAGGGGTCGATGCCCTTTATTTAATGGAATGGATATGTCAGCTTATCCTATGTATGTTAGGGTTCTACAAGAAATTAAAAGATTATACACATAATAAGATGGTTCATTACATATCTGAATTTAGCGCGCTGACAATAATCTTCAGTTTGCTTCGCCCTCGTTGCGTCGGCGCACTTGTATGCTAAGCCCGAGCCGTTAACGGTCAACCAGCTTGTTGCTACCGTCGCACGTGCGTGCTTTCGTTTCTTAGTGTTCATTTATTTCACACTGAGTTCCACGCTTTCAACTGAGTATTACATTTTTTTTATTTTCATTTTTTTTACCGGGCTCGATGTTGCTTAACGTCGGTGATCGGACGTGAACCGGCGTATTTTTTTTCTCTTTGTTCTCCCTTTTTTTCTTTCTTTCTTTTTACATTCTCTTCAAGTGGAACCGCATCCTATTACTCAGTTACACTCTCTCTCTCTCTCTCTCTCTCTCTCTCTCTCTCTCTCTCTCTCTCTAATTTTCATCCTTTGTTTTGCTAATATCAACATATATATACTAGTTTATAGGGGGACACATGACAAATATACACAGATACATGGCGATTGGTTATATTTCACCACCTGACGCTAACTATATGTCTAGACTATTTTTGCTAGAACAACACGTAAACCACAAAAATTAGATTAGTGCAGGAATCATTAAAACTCATTAGCGAGACTAAATGGACAATTGAGGGAAATAAGAGGAGCTCGCACACATCTTAGAGTTATTTTGTATATGCATGATGTAATGCAGCTGATAAGAAGTTGGCAAAATATTCATGGTGTTTTTCACTGTTTTTGATTTTAGAATATTGTTCCCAAATGTAAGTCAAAAAGGTAAGTCCATCGTGAATTTGGCGATCGATGAGGGCGTAGACAGTATGGCCCAACAACCACACAGCAGCACTATGTTTTGCACGTGGGAAATATTTAAAATCCGGTACAATGACACTATCAACAGAAACGTGGGCCGGTGTAGTTCGCGTGATGAGAGCCACCATTAACTGGCAAGTCCTCCACACATCGGAAACAGCTTGACATTGCAGGCCGTGTTCTCTGGTGTCAGGCACGCCACACCTGCCACAGTTGGGGAAGGCGAGAAGCTGAATATCGGCTAAACGCTCATTGGTGGGCAGTGTGTTGTTGACAAGTTTGTACCACAACGCAGACACATCGGACAGCAGAATACTGTTATTAATATTTGACCACGTTTGCTTCGAGCTTACAGTAGGTAGGCGAGGTTGCAATTTATTAAGGGGAGGCTGTCCCATCAATTCAACATAGAGTTGCCGTGATGTCCTGTGTGGATCCGTGGCCGTGCGGAGGACGTAGCTTCTATTAAGGATATACTCTGGTACAAAAGACATACGGTAAGGGATGTTGGCTACCGATACTGGGGCGCTTTCAGATTCTGGTCGATAGGTTTCCAGCAGGGCTGCTGTCGATCCCTCGGGGAAGCCGGCCTGCAGTTCGGCTGTGCGGCTGCACATTTGCGACTGAAGCCTGCAAGCCTGCTAGCCCGAGTGCTCCCTGTGACGGGTCCAACACACAGACTGCTGCTCGCACTTTAAAAATTTCGCGCTGCCAGCGTAGCCAGTAAACTGCTTGAGATGTAGCGCGTCCTGTTAGTTTCGGCACGCTAAGCAACTGCGCCATATACCACGCCTTACATAGGATAAAGGAATTGATGAGTTTGACTTTCTGGTGCAAGTTAAGGTGCCGGTTTGCGTGGCTTTTGCAGAGGCCCTTAACGGAGTTGAGAATTCTTCTCCAATTTCGTGATTGCATATGCTGCGGGCACGCAGTTATGTCTAGACCCAATACTTGGTGCTCTCTCACGACTCTGTACCCTGGGCGGACATTATTGGCTAACAGACCCAGTGGAAGTAGAACAGTTTTAGAAATATTGACTCTGCTCCAGACGCACGTTCATACTGCTGAAGAGAGGCACGTATCGAATCTACATCTGCTGTGTGGTGAATAAAAGCGCCTACGTCATCTGCGTATGCCACACGTTTAATGGAAGCATTGTGTATTTGTACACCTTTTTATGTCCTGCCTGTTGTTATGAGAAGCGAGTCTATGGTGATCACGAATAAGAACATTGACAGCGGACATCGTTGACCGATAGATCGGCAAATAGGGATCGCTTTAGTTTGCCATCCATTTAATGTGACTATTGATCTTGCTCCCTTGAGAATATTTTGAATAATTTTGATAAACTCTCGGCCAAATCCCATTTTTGTCATGACTTGACAAGTATTTGTAGCTTATGCAATCGAAAGCGTTCGCAAAGTCAATGGATAGAATAGCTGTCGATGACTTACGGACTGCCGTGTGCGCTACTACGTCTCGGTACAAGGACGCTGCGTGGAAAATATTGTTGCGTGTGACTCGGCACGTTTGGTAGGAGCTGATAGCTTTGTTCGTGACTGGCTTCATCTTCGCTGCAAGGCACCTTGCAACGATTTTGTAATCGGTATTGAGTAACGTGATGGGCTGGAAATCCTGGACACGACATGTATGTTGCGTTTTGGGCACGAGCACAACTCGACTTTCCAGAAATTTTGCGGCAATTTCGGTGCCACGAATTACTTCGTTTACTATGTCGGTGAGTTTTTCCGCAAAGATGTCCCAGTAGGCGTGATAGAATTCGTTTGGCAGGCCATCAGGTCCCGGCGACTTTCCTTTAGAGCACGATTGTATAGTAGGTTTTGAGTCTTGTACTGTCATCTCTACTGTCAATTGTTCTCGGTCCGCGTTCGAAATGTCAGTCTGCAGGTCACGTAACAAGTACTTTAGCGCTACGTCGTCTGTCGCAACGTCTCGAAGTAAGGCCGTGTATTGGGCTGTAATATGTTGGAGCTCGCCTGACGCCGTCGTTATCGTTGCTACGTATTTGTGACTTGCCCGCGTTCTTTCACGCGCGAAGTGATAAGACGACGGTTCTTCGTCGTCCACAGCGCATAAGGCGCGACTTCGGACCAAGATTCCTTTTGCCTTTCCGTTATGTATACGGAGAATCTTTGCTTTAATACGGTTTAAGCGGAGGCGGAGATTGTCATTTGGTCCGGCGAGGGCATTTAAGGCATCTTTGAGGCACTGTTGGTAAAATTCTGATGTGCGCTGCGTCCGGAAGGGTACCTCGTGGCTACAACATCAAGCAACCACCCTAATTTGCGGCTTTGCGTAGAAAGCCCACCACTCGAGTACTGAGCTGTAGTTTTCTCTTTCTGCAGCCAATGCTGCCATACAGATTGCATTTTCGAGTGCAAGTCTGTCGCGGTAAGATGTCAGAGGATTGCCGTGGCGGCTGTCTTCATTCTGGGTGCAGTGTGTGTGTGCTTGCTGTTCAGAATCTGACGCTGAGGCAGAAGATCTCCATTTTTACGGCCCGGGGATCATTATTACCTGTCATAATCGCACTCTCATCGGAGAGAGCCCTGGCCAACAGCATCCGTCGATGAGGTAAGTACTGGCTCAAACAACTATAGCTCTCCTATTAACGTATAAGGCGTTGTGGGACACAGTACTCAGAAATTACTTCGTTGTACACGTATGTTAATGTCGCCACACTTCACCGTCCACTTTTTTGAAACACTCATATTGCCGTCCAAAACAATGCATAAGTTCCTTGTCTTTAAAGTTCACTCCTTTACAAAAAGTTTGGTTTTTCATAAAAATTCGTACAAGTATTCAGTTACAACAATATATAACAGGATAGCTTATACATATGGCTGACATTCCATCCATCGCTTCTACTACGAACATAAATTTCTTAAGTTTTAAAACGTCATATATTTTTAATTACGTGTTTCTGTTTGTTTGTTAGTTTTAACTTATCTTCGTTCACAACACATATACAAATTAATTACGTAACACATCATTATGGTACAATACACGCATGTGATACATTTATAACTCATTTTATGACATGCTTTTTATCACTTATGGAAGCTCATTACTTCCTCAGGTAGAGGAGGGAGAAAACATTCAAACTAGGACTACAACATTACGCACTGCTGGCTTAACTACGCTTGGCGCCGCCTCCTTTGTTTGGGAGGGAAGAAGGGATATACTCATCTACTGGTTCAAGGATTTATGAGGAATTGTTACTTGTACAAACATGGACTAGTTGCGAAGGAATTCTTATTTCTTGGAAATGATATGTACTGCCTAATCATTCATGTACTATCACGATGTTTCCTCATGCGCTAGTGCTGTTTACGTCAATTCACGTGTAGCTCAGAGTTAATTACGAAGGAGTTTCAACCATCGTAGACTTATCTTTCTCGAATACATGGAAATGTGACATGATAAAAATCAATTGGTTTTTGTAAAAGCACATGCTCAAATGTTTAAGTGTACCTTGCAGCGAACAGGTACTGGTAAATGTCAAAGAGCTATACTCGACGATGCATATTTGGTACCTGGTACTCTCGATGTAATTCTCTTCTTCTGCGCCATGACGATGCACCGGTCACTAAAATAAAATAAAATCTTAAAACTAATTGCATTAATTAGCTCGGTGGCCACTGATATATTTGGTCATTACATCCATCTGCAGATATTTACATACTTCGTTTAAATTCATAGACATTCGTTTATTCTGTTACCCTTTACGATCATTTACCATGCAAAGAGAATTATTTGACATTTCCTACGGTATTTTATCGTTTCTTCTTAGCTCACACGTCTCGTATGTTTCTTCATAATGCTTCCTTTTGCTTGTAAATATGTTGAATATAGCTTAGCATTTAATTAAATCTCTGTGTAAATATTTCAATAGTTCTTAGTTCTTAGACAGTAGATGTAACAGCTTAGTATTTCCGTTTACTTTGTAGGTAAGTTAGGTACTTGTACATACGGCGTTCGTATTTGGTTGCGCCTTATGCCAGTCTGTCGCGCATGCGCGCAGGTCAATGCCTCCTCTCCTACTACTGACGTCATCGCTTACTGTTGAGCGCGCACAGCTGAGCCATAAGCAGTGTATTACTTTTCATTCCTGTTGATTTTACGCTTACGTGCACAAGTTAAAATAACTGCTTATACCTATACACGTTACTTTATCCTGAATACATTTCAGAAAAAAAATTGTACATTATGTGCAATTATCTTGTAATAGAAAGAAAAATGCTACGTTCCTGTATCATTCTATAAAAACTTTTATATCTTTGTGAGGGTGGAGACCCTTGTCTCTCCCTGCTTTCTCTGTGACTAATCTGTATGTTCCAGGGTAAGGTATTTTAGAAATTATATATGGTCCTGCATAGAGTAATTACCACTTCTTATTTAGTCTTCCAATGTTTGTCGATTTAGGGTGCGTCCGTAACAGGATTCGCTACCCTTCAAAAAATTGTGTAACACGTTTGAGTTTCTTATTATAAATTTTATTTCTATCTGGGCTCTGTTTTCGAGTGTAGTCATAGCTTGTCTGACTTTGTCTTGTAGTGTCATTCCTGTAGTGGGTACTTTAGGTATGGGCAACTCCCACTAAGTCGTTTGTTTTGCCCTGAACATGAATTCATTAGGTACGAAGCCTGTCGAAGAATGTGGAAGGTTATTGACAACTTGCATGAAAGGAGTTACGTATCCTACCCATCGGTTGTGTTTGTATGTCCTAATAAACCAGTTAAATTCTTTAAAGACGCTTTCTAAGAGACTTGCTTCTGGGTGAAAAAGCTTGCAGATACATGTTTTATGCCCTGTGAGATCATAAATTGTATCCACTTTTGCCCGTCGAAATATGAAGCATTATCAGTTAGTAGTACCTTTGGTTTACTTACCTATTCTTCTCAAATAGTCTTCCTCAAATCTTTTCCTGATATTTGTGGCTGTTGTATTTTTAATGGCATACATTTTGACATGTTTCGAGGAAACATCGCATAGTGTTACTACGTATCTTACTCCTCCTTTCCTTCTTGGATGTGGAGCAGCTATGTCCAGGGATACTACATTTAAAGTTTTTTGTGGATGTTGATTGCATCTCAGTGTATTTTGACACATTGGACTGTTTTAATTTTTGTCGTATCAGAATACTTTCTTAATACCTGTAGGACTCGCCTTCTGAAATTTGGAAAATAACAAAGTTTTGCAATTTTTTGGTACATTTGCCTATTCCATAACGTCCCCATACTTCATGTAAGTTTTTAACTTCGTGTAAGTTATAAACTTTCAAATTCGTCGATATAATCCTCAGGAATACACAAACACCATTGATCAGATTTTTCATGTTTACTATGAAACAAAACGCCCTTGTGCTCCTGACACCATTTACTTACGTTTCCACCTTCATCTTGCTTAAGGTTTTGCACGACTTTACTTCATCTGCGATATTGCTGTTGCATAATTTTCATTTGCTTACAAAACGTTTCGTAATCAGACTGTTGTGTTGTACCTTGTATCAATAACGTTTTGATTTCAGCACCTTGCTCTATGAATTAACTAAATTCATCTAAACCTTGTGGTAACCTAGACAAGGTATCTGCATTATCATTTTGACTTCCTTTAGTATAAATGATCTCGAAATGGAATTCTTGTAAATATAGACACCACCTAGATAATCCACAGTACAACAGTTTGCATGTTGCAAGAAATGGCAGTGATGATGGTCGCAGTGAATGTTGGTATTCACCCCCCCCCCCCCCCCCACACACACACACACACCATGAACAATGGACCTTGCCATTGGTGGGGAGGCTTGCGTGCCTCAACGATAAAGATAGTCGTACCGTAGGTGCAACCACAACGGAGGGGTATCTGTTGATAGGCCAGACAAACGTGTGGTTCCTGAAGAGGGGCAGCAGCCTTTTTAGTAGTTGCAGGGGCAACTGTCTGGGTGATTGACTGATCTGGCCTTGTAACACTAACCAAAACGGCCTTGCAGTTGTCGTACCGCGAACGGC
This sequence comes from Schistocerca gregaria, assembly GCF_023897955.1. Lineage (NCBI taxonomy): Eukaryota > Metazoa > Arthropoda > Insecta > Orthoptera > Acrididae > Schistocerca > Schistocerca gregaria. The sequence goes on along the minus strand of NC_064923.1, from coordinate 783,774,019 downwards.
TGAAAGCATGGAGAAACGTCAGCCGTAATTTCTCCCGAAGGCATGCAGCTTTACTGTATGATTAAAAGATGATAGCGTCCCCTTGGGTAGAATATTCTGGAGGTAAAATAGTCCCCCATTCGGATCTCCGGGCGGGTACTACTCAGAAGGACGTCGTTATCAGGAGAAAGAAAACTGGCGTTCTACGAATCGGAGAGTGGAATGTCAGATCCCTGAATCGGCCAGGTAGGTTAGTAAATTTAAAAACGGAAATGGATAGGTTAAAGTAAGATATTGTGGGAATTAGTGAAGTTCTGTGGCAGGAGTAACAAGACTTTTGGCCAGGTGAATACAGGGTTATAAATACAAAATCAAATAGGGGTAATGCAGGAGTAGGTTTAATAATGAATATGAAAATAGGGGTGCGGGTAAGTTACTACAAACAGCACAGTGAACACATTATTGTGGCCACGATAGACACAAAGCCCACGCCTACTACAGTAGTACAAGTTTGTATGCCAACTAGCTCTGCAGATCACGAAGAAATTGATGAAATGTATAATGAGATAAAAGAAATTATTCAGGTAGTGATGGGAGACGAATATTTAATAGTCATGGGTGACTGGAATTCGACAGTGGGAAAGGGAAGAGAAGGAAACGTAGTAGGTGAATATGGATTGGGGGTAAGAAATGAAAGAGGCAGCCGCCAGGTAGAATTTTGCACAGAGCATAACTTAATCATAGCTAACACTTGGTTCAAGAATCATGAAAGAAGGTTGTACACATGGAAGAACCCTGGAGATACTAAAAGGTTTCAGATAGGTTATATAATTGTAAAGACAGAGATTTAGGAACTAGATTTTAAATTGTAAAACATTTCCAGGGGCAGATGTGGACTCTGACCACAATCTATTGGTTATGAACTGCAGATTAAAACTGAGGAAACTGCAAAAAGGTGGGAATTTAAGGAAATGGGACCTGGATAAACTGAAAGAACCAGAGGTTGTACAGAGTATCAGGGAGAGCATAAGGGAGCCATTGACAGGAATGGGGGATAGAAATACAGTAGAAGAAGAATGAGTAGCTCTGAGGAATGAAATACTGAAGGCAGCAGAGGATCAAGTAGGTAAAAAGACGAGGGCTAGTAGAAATTCTTGGGTAACAGAAGAGATACTGAATTTAACTGATGAAAGGAGAAAATGCAAAAAGTCAGTAAGTGAAGCCAGACTCAAAAATGAGATCGACAGGAAGTGCAAAATGGCTAAGCAGGCATGGCTAGAGGACAAATGTAAGGATGTAGAGGCTTATCTCACTAGGGGTAAGATAGATACTGCCTAGAGGAAAATCAAAGAGACCTTTGGAGAAAAGAGAACCACTTGCATGAACATCAAGAGCTCAGATGGAAACCCAGTTCTATGCTAAGAAGGGAAAGCGGAAAGGTGGAAGGAGTATATAGAGTGTCTATACAAGGGCGATGTTCTTGAGGACAATATTATGCAAATGGAAGAGGCAGTAGATGAAATGAAATGGGAGATATGATACTGCGTGAAGAGTTTGACAGAGCACTGAAAGACCTAAGTCGAAACAAGGCCCCGGGAGTAGACAACATTCTATTAGAACTACTGACAGCCTTGTTAAAGCCAGGCCTAACAAAACTTTACCATCTGGTGAGCAAGATGTATGAGACAGGCGAAATTCCCTCAGACTTCAAGAAGAGTATATACGAGGGTATCCACAAAGTACATTACGTTTTGGAATTACAAATAAATAAAGTATTGGAAATGGTCGAAGTAGAGAGGATATATAATGCAGAGTGGCAAAGGCAAGGAAAGCGTTTCTGAAGAAGAGAAATTTGTTAACATCGAGTATCAATTTAAGTGTCAGGAAGTCGTTTCTGAAAGTATTTGTATGGAGTGTAGCCATGTATGGAAGTGAAACATGGACGATAACTAGTTTGGACTAGAAGAGAATAGAAGCTTTCGAAATGTGGTGCTGCAGACGAATGCTGATGATTAGATGGGTAGATCACATAACTAATGAGGAGGTATTGAAAAGAATTGGGAAGAGGAGGAGTTTGTGGCACAACTTGACTAGAAGAAGGAATAGGTTGGTAGGACATGTTCTGAGGCATCAAGGGATCATCCATTTGGTACTGGAGGGCAGCGTGGAGGGTAAAAATCGTAGAGGGAGACCAAGAGATGAATACGCTAAGCAGATTCAGAAGGATGTAGGTTGCAGTAAGTACTGGGAGATGAAGAAGCTTGCACAGGATAGAGTAGTATAGAGAGCTGCATCAAACCAATCTCAGGACTAAAGACCACAACAACAACAAAAAACCTCACAAAAAATATTCCAACTTCTTAAATGTCCGTATTACAGCTAAACTTTCCAAATCTGTTACAGAGTAAGATCTTTCTGCTTCTGATAATATTCGACTAGCAAAACTGATGACCTTGGTTACTTCTTTACCCTCTTCTTCTTCTTCTTCTTCTTCTTCTTCTTCTTCTCGCATCTGGAACAAGCATGCCTCCAGCCCCTGTGCATAGTCAGAAGTCCTTGAACATGTCAGGGTGGCTAAGAATGTTTGAATTGACTAATGCCTGCTAAATGTTATTAAAGTCCTCCTGACACTTATCATACCATAACCAAGATCTATTTTTTCGTAGTAAGTTGAGTAAGGCATCACTGTTCTTCAGTTGCTCTGATACGAATTAACGATAGAAGGATGCTAGTCCAACATAAGCTTTAAGTTACTTTTTATTGCTTGTATCTGGAAAATTGCTTATGACATCTTTTTCTGTCGTATTTATGTTGTTAGTGTAGTTACCTGTAACTCCAGTTGGTTATTATTGAGGTGTTGGAGTTGTGGGTATGTTTACATTTTTCACTTTACAACAGTCAGTATATACCTGTTGTAGGAATCGTGACAATTTGTGGATAAATACCGACAGGTTATGTTTTTTTCAGTGTTGCCTGTGTATTATTTACGTGCAAATTGCGAAATCCGCTAATATTTTCTTCTAAAAGATTGCGGATCCTAAACTCCGCGGCTTATAGGTTAATGTTTACCTTGGTAACTATTTCATTTTCTTTTCTCTGAATAGCTTTTCTTATTACGTCTGTGTATAACTTAAAATAGGTTACTAACTGCTTTGCAATGGCAGTACTCTTACCTAACATACCTGCTTCAGCTTGACTAATGATATCACTTAGATTTTCAAAGATCTTCTCTCTCTCTCTCTCCTTCTTAGCACATGTTGAGTCAGCTTCTAATATTGCTACCCTTGAAGTAAGCTCTTCTGCAGCTAGAGGTAGTTCGTCATACTCTTTGTTTAGATTGCTAACGACAATGGTTACCTTTTTTACTGTCGAACACAGCTGGTTCTGTGTGGCTTCAATGTTTGTGATCGTGCCTGTGACTTTCTTTATTTGTTGCTCTACTAATCATGATGGTAGTTAAAAGAATCTACCTTCTGTTTTAACTCCGTAATGTTACTGTTAACTTCAGAAAGTACTTCATGTTTCATTTGTTTTTTCATATCATTCAATTTGTTGCTTTAATTTTAGACACCAGTGTGCGTAGGAAATGGAGGGTAGCCAAGGTGAATAGCTGCAGCAAAAATGTGAAGAAAGCGAAAAGGAAATGATGGTCGTCGGGCTGACACATCATATAGAAAAGCCGAAACAACTTTCGGTGAAATTAAATGCAAGACTGGCAACATAAGAAGTGCAATGGAAATTCTAGTGGTAATCGCACGGGACGGAACGAATAGGTGGAGAGAGTACACTGAAGGCCTCTATGGGCGAGACGAATTCTCTCATGACGTGATAGAAGTAGAAACTGGAGTCGCTATGTAAAAACGGGAAATCCAGAAACAGAACTTAAAAGAGTTTTGGGAGACGAGATTAAACAAGGTAGAAGGTATAATGATATTCTAACGGAATTTTAAAATCATTAGAGGAAGTGGAAACGAAACGACTATGCAAACTGGTCCTTAGAAAGTATGAGATTAGCGACACATATCGTCAGAGTTTCTAAAAAAAGTGTAATTCACACAATTCCGAACATAGCAAGAACTGTCACACAGTCAGCTTTACAATTCGTGTCTCCTAGTTGCTGACAAGAATAATGTAAGTAAGAAGGGAAAAGAAAATTGAGCAATATCAGGTGCCGATCAGTTTGGCTTTAGGGAAGGCAAAGGCAGCAGAGAGGCAATTCTGACATTGCGCTTGATAATATAAACAAGGGTAAAGAAGAATCAACACATGCTCATAGGATCGGTCGACCTAGAAAATGCGTTCGACATTGTAAAATTGTCCATGATAGTCGAAATTCTGTGAAAAATAGGAGAAAGCTTTAGGGAGGGACGAATAATCTACAATACATACAAGATCAAAGACGGAACAATAAAACTGGACGAGGAAGAACAAAGCTGTATGATCAAAAATGCTGTAAGAGAGGGATGCAGTCTTTTAGCCTTACTGTTCAATCTGCGTATCAAAAAGACGCAATCATGGAAATAAAATAAAGTTACAAGAGTGGGATTAGGACTCAGGGCAAAAGGATAGTATTGGCTGACGCCACTGCTATCCTGAGTGAAAGTGAAAATAAGTCAGAGGATCGTCTGAATGGAGTAAAGAGTCAAATGAGTGCAGAAATTGGATGGAGAGTAAACTGAAGAAAGACAGAAGTAATTAGATGTAGCAGAAATGAGAAGAGTGAGAGGCGTTACATCAGAATTGGTGAGTAGGAAGTAGACGAAATTGTGGAAGCTGAATGCCGGCCCGAGTGGCCGAGCGGTTCTAGGCGCTTCAGTCTGGAACCGCGAGACCGCTACGGTGGCAGGTTCGAATCCTGTTTCGGGCATGGTTGTGTGTGATGTCCTTAGATTAGGTAGGTGTAAGTAGTTCTAAGTTCTAGGGGACTGATGACCACAGATGTTAAGTCCCATAGTGCTCAGATCCATTTTTGAGTCACATTTGGCAGTATCTGTAACCTGGAACGTAAACATGGTTCGCAGGGAACAAGTGTTACCCTCTCATCGAAGACTAAAGTGCGTTTCTTTCAATGGCTTATTCGTTATGTCACTTCCGCACGTCCTTACGAATGTTTCCCCAAAGTCTCGTTGCCCTACAATTTGTTTGTCGAAGGAATTCTCTCAAGTAGCGAAAGTTCAATTGTCACGTTGTATATCGACCAAATAATCTTGGACGTGGGTTGCCGGTCGTGCTCGATATGAAAAGGTTGGCACAGTAGAGGAATTCGTGGCGGACTGCGTCAGTCCATTCAGAAAGCTGACGACTCAGAGAAAAAAGTGATATAATGCTTTGCGTATTTATTTGAAAAGATATGAACGTGTGCAGAACTTGAAAGAAAGAAGACAAAGGCAAGAGTGATAATAAACTGAAATGAAATAAAACTGTAGTTCTTCGAAAGAAATGGCGCTATGACCTTTAAAATCGTTCGAAGTTCTGACACGTACCATCTAAGATCCCAGCTGCGTTAAAAGTCCGTGGACATCTTTGTACCATACAACAAAATGTTTAGCTGTGTCCTGTTGCGACTGCCGACTTAATCATTCTGATAGACGAGGCGGTGACATCATTGTACCTCTGAGTGAAGCTTTGACTCTAAACCGTACGGTATAACTGTGTTACGAAATACTGAGTCAGTTACACAATGCTGTAACCAAAATTTCCAAATGACAGGACTCGATAACTGTTGCTTATTTCTGGGGCTGACTGTCACGGTAATTCTGCAGATGTCAAGTTTCGACAGTCCGTTAAGGGTGACGAGGCTGCCGTGCTCGTCCGTCAGTCAGCGCGGGGCTTAAAGCGGGCGGGAGGTGCGAGGCGGAAGGTGGGGAACGCAGATGCAGCTGCGGCTGCCGCTGTGGCGGTGCGACTGAAGCGCATTTCTGCTTGACCTGCCAGTGCTAGGACGGGTGCGACAATATTCATACCATAAGCCCATTGCTTGGATGGTGCCACCAGGCAGTGGGAAACGGAGGCTAGGTGTTCTACCGTCGAGACATGGACTTTGAAAAGGAACTAAAAAATGTTGTAATTTAATCTCAAAGATATAAGAAGAATACTCTCAAGAACTGTTTTATCCTTGTGGTGTGCGTACTGTAAGACCTTCGGTACACACACCATCAGATTATCTGACTTGTCGCTCTAACGAAGTAGGCGAGTGTCAGCTATATGCCTCGTGGTCTTTTCGTGGCGTGTTTATCTTCTGCCGTTAGGTCAGACGATAGAAATACCACTTGCACGCTTAGAGTTGCAGATTGCCGGTGACCCACTTTAAACAGAACTTGATTAATTTTCACACACATTTATTAAAATAATAGCAAGCTTAAAAATTACTTAACTTGGTTCTGGATGCTATTTACAACTGACAATCGGAAGTTCCTTATTCTCACATGTCTCTGATACTTGACAAAGTGTCTATACGTTTCTCTTCATGGCTATGTACAGGAATATGATAATCTTATTAGGCGCAGACTGAAACTTGACAATAGACTAATGCAGACTGACTGTCTGTACACTCATTATAATACCTCGAGCGTTCAGGTATCACTGCGCGAGTGTGATCCGTGAGGAGAAAAGATTCTACGTTAGCAGCAATCTCATTGGCTGCATTACATATTAATACGCGGATCGGCGGAAGCAGAATTCGGTCCGTCTCTAGGGAAGCGCCATGTCGTAGTGCGGAGACGGACGAGCGCTGCTCCTGCGCTGTTGTGCTTAGCGGGGCGCGCTCTAGTGGGAAAGTTGTGTACGCGCTGACTACGCGGAACTATGTACACAACAATCCTTAATACACAAAGGACTAATTTCGAGATTCTTTTATTACTTCGAGTATTAACTACTTCTTTTTGTTCTGATGTGCTGGCGTAAAGATGTACTGTATAATTTCATGTCTATGTGTGTACTCAATGATGAAAAATATGTTTTATAATTTCTGTCAAGATCAAGCCTAAATCAGATACGAATGGAGTACATATTATTCTGTTAATCCGAGAAGGCGAATTTTAGATGGATCTTCACGATCTTCACGACGGCGCTGCTCAACAATAGAGGTACGTGATTGTTCTCACTACTTTCCTTTGGTGGCCGCTAAGATTAATTCTGATGTGTTTTCGCCGAGACATTCAGAACATGCAATCTTCCTTTTCGTATAAAAATAGGAGTCCGATATAAAAGAAATATTCTTAAATTTAAATAATTGCAATTCTTTTACCCAGGCCATGAGGAATGATAGAACGTACGTGCCTCTACCGTGATTGTGCGTTCACAATCTCCGAGTGTGTTACGACGTAATTATTTTACGAAAAAAAAATTAAGATAGATCTTTCTCATCAGATCGCAACCACTCGTATGCGAATGTACGTACCCTCTGAATGTGTCTAGTCAGTTGTGAGCATTGTTCTAAAGGTTTTCTGTTAATATTCAGTGGATTACATCTCCGCAATTAATTTTTGTTTATGCCGCAAATCGCACTTTACGGGAAGTATTTATTACGCAAGTTTCAGGCTCCATTTAATGTCAAAAAAATTCCGAAGTACGGCTGACTAAGGAAACCGCTACAATAATTTCATATCTCTACAACTACAATAACACAAATCAACAATAACGTAACAGACGGGGTACGTTACAACTTCTCGTTTTGACATCCCGCAAGGGCACCATCTGACAGCATTTATTAACCCTCTATGAGCAGGTGTGTCAAGCAAAAAGACCAAAAATTTGTGGGAGATCTATTTGTGTTACTTAAGAGCCACAACAAAGATACTTTGAAGAAAGTGTGTACAAGTCATCGTTATATACAAATTGGCCATAATTACAGGTCCAATTTCAAGACGCTGTACAAAGAGAACCACTGTTCAGAACGACGTCAAATTTGAACAGCATGTTATTGGCGCGTAGGGAACCGTAGTGGAAGAAATAAAACTTAACGAAAGTTTTACTAAATGATGGCGCTAAATGCCAGATGAATCGCAATGCGACGGCTACGGTTCGAGTCGCTCATCCGTACTCTTCAGTGAGCACGGCTCCACAAGTTCAGCAGTCAGCAGTTGTCACACAGTTAGCTGGTTAAGCCCAGGCACCACGCTAAGTCCGTACCACATCGGATGAGAAATATCCCTGTCTCATTGCCTGAGGCCACAGATGCATAGCAAACAAAATGACATCGGTTTTGTATTGTCCTGGGGCCAAACACTGTATGAAAAGCAAAACGATTTCAGTTTCTAATGACCGTGAGACTAGCGCAAGACGTGTTCAGTATGCTGTCCACCATTTTCCGCCACAAGGTGAAGCCGATAAACCGCATGTCCAAAAACTGGTCAGAGTGTCTCGGGGAGTCACATCCAGAAAGCGTTGCGCAATGCAGGGCTACTGTTGAGCAATGAACAAAACATAACACGTTTCTTGTAGTGGCCATTTTCGCAGCAGTTGTATATAAACTGTCGTTGTTTCAAAGAAATGGCCCTTTTTGCATGCTGCACATCGAAATTTTTATTTTCATTTATGCACCCAGTTATTTTGTCATTTAGTAGTTGTTTCATTGCAGCCTTTGTTTTGTATACATGATAATTTTTCTGCAATGTTAGGAGACATCTTCCATTTTTATTCTAATTATTTTCATATCATTTTCTCTTGTTGTAGGTTCGTTGCTATTTTCAGCTTCAAGAAACAATTACTAAATGGCCAAGTAAATATGACAAACAACTCAGTGATTACACTGATTGATCATATAATAGACAGAAATCCCAACAAATGATTGCACATTTGATTCCTTTCATAAGTGTATATGGGAAAATAACAATAATAATAATAATAATAATTATTATTATTATTAAGAATGAATAAATGAATAAAAAATAGTAATAAAAATAAAATAAATACTTGTTGTTTTATTAAAAAATCTCTCTCCCTCTCTAATGCACACACACACACACACACACACACACACACACACACACACACACATACACACACACACACACACACTCACACTCACATTCAGAAAACAGTTGAATGCAGAAAACTGAGAATATTGGTAACACTTAGAAAAACAAATGAATCTGTATTAAAAAGATGGCAGTTACAGTGATGTGTAATGTAAACAATGAATTGAAAGTGAACTGTAAGACGTCCACCTCATTGCCAGATGAGAAAAAGCAGTTTGCTTAGATGCAGTGAATTAGAAGTTACATGTAAATACGTTTCCATTTCATAAAAATCATTAAGGAACTGTTTTTAAATCTGTAACCTAGATATGAAACCAACCTAGATGAGAAACCAAATCTGTGTGTAAAAAGGACAATTCATGTAATATTTCAGGACATCCACTGAAGATGGCTTCTAAAAAAGGCGAAACGCTTCTGGGTGCATAAAAATTTCGATGTGCAGCGTGCAAAAAAGGCAGTTTCTTTGAAACAACTCCAATTTATGAACACAACATCTTTCAGACAACCCCACAATCGGATGAAGATCAGGTGATCTGGACGTCCAGGCTGTAAGGAAATGAGGGCTGGTAATCCTAGTACTTCCTCAATGCCTCTGCAGCATCCGCTTCACGGGCCGTGCAATGTGCGGTGGAGCGCAATAGAGCACGGAAATGATCCTACCCCCACCTGCGCGATGTCGAAGGGTTGCAGTGACGTTGTTACCCAAAGGACTCTCACAAGACTCTCACAGAGTTTACCAGTTGCGCTACAGGTAACAAGAGCCGCGGGACGCACCTCCTTAAAAGATTACGGTGCTAAGGTAAGCAATCCCGTCATCCCGCACGACCCTGCCACCTTTGCAGAATGAAGTGGTACAGGTTGATTTGCTTGTGGATCTTCCGTTGCCCGCATTCTGCAATTCTGCGTATTGATATGTTCTTGGAAACAGGCTTCGGCTGTCCACAGGATGTTCTCTGGTCATTCATTGCCCGCTTTCACGAGAGCAACTCCAGAGCGAACCTTTATCTAGCTGGAAGGTCAGTAGAAAGCACTCCTGAACATGGGTGATTTGTGTGCATAGCAACCCAGGACGTTTCTTTGGATTTTATGCAGCGCGTTTGCAGACATGTCCAACGTTCGGGCAATCCCCCTTGCACTGCTGGTTTGCACACCACGGCTCGGCACCTCCTGCAGTCCCGTGGACACACGCTCGAAAGACGTCGGATCAACCTCTTTGCCACATTGCGCTTCAAAATAACCTGTCTTTTAGAATCTTGTAATCATTTTCTTCAGACCCTTAGTAGGCATCAGCCTTACGCCTTTTTTCATACTCTTAAGTGTTCGAAACTTCTGCAGGGCAACTGGCGCAGTCACAGCCGTTGCTACGTGTCTACAGGTGTGCATGTACTGACTCTTACAGGGCCATCTATCGGTAGAATTTTCGTTAAAAAGATTTCGTTCAAATTTAACGTCTTCTGAGCAGTGGTTGTCTTTCTACAGCGTTTTGAAACAGGTACTTGAATTTTGCAGTGCCATTTGCTATAGCAGGACATCAGGATTAACGATGAATTAAATGTTTGCTTCCGAATCATTACAGATATACTCTCCCGCACGCTTTTGGCACCGTTCCTCGCAAGCTGCTTCTAATTAATTTGCGTACATACGGAGTATCGTCGCACTTCTGCGACTGTATTCGTCACTTCCTGTCACAAAGGTCACTGTTCGTAGTAACTGGCGGTGCGACAACTGCCTGTTGACTGTAAACAATAAAAGGTGTGAGAGCGTCCACATGAGTACTAAATGCAATTCATTAAATGTCAGTTACATGATTAATCACACACATTTAAAGGCTTTCTACTGAACTAAATACTTGGGGATTGCAGTTACGAATGACTTAAAATGCCACAATCGCATAGAAAGCGAACCAAAGATTACGTTTTATGGGCAGGACACTTAGAAGATGCAACAGATCTCCTAAAGAGACTGCCTGCATTGCGCTTGTTCGTCTTCTGCTAGAGTATTTCTGTGCGGCATGGGAGTCCTCTAGTGGCAGAGGCTTGCATCTTGTGTCAGCGAAGCGAGAAACTTGACCGAGTAATGTACATGACAACAAATACCTCAACCGATACTGACAACAAAATAAAATATTCGGCTGAATTTTACCCCTTCCCCCACACTCCCTCCCCCCCCCCCCCCCCCCCCGCCACACCATGAACCATGGGCCCTGCCGCTGGTGGTGGTGGGGAAGCATGCGTGCCTCGGCGATACAGATAGCAGTACAACCACAAAGGAGGGGTGTCCCAGGCAGACGTGTGGTTCCTGAAGAGGGGTGGCAAACTTTTCAGTATTTGCAAGAGCAACAGTCTGGATGATTGACTGACCTGGTCTTGTAACGTCAACCAAACCAGCATTGTTGTGTTGGTGCTGTGAACGGCTGAAAGCAAGGGGAAACTACAGCCGTAATTTTTCCTGAGGGCATGAATCTTTACTTTTTGGTTAAATGATGATGGAGTCCTCTTGGGTAAAATATTTCGGAAGTAAGATAGTCCCCTACTCGGAACTACTCCGGTGGGCGTCGTTATCAGGACAAACAAAACAGGCATCCTACGGATCGGAGGATGGACTGTAAATCCCTTTATCTGGCAGGCAGGTTACAAAATTTAAAAAGGGGAATGAGTAGCGCTATTGCAGGAATAGGTTTAATAATGAACAATAAAACAGGAAAGAGCATAAGCTACTATGAACAGCATAGTGAATGCATTATTGCAGCCAAGATACACATGAAGCCCACACATAAAACACAGTCTTACAAGTTTATGTGCCACCTAGTTCCGCAGGCGATGAAGAGATTGAAGAACTGTATGACGACATAAAAGAATTTATTCAAATTGTTAAGAGAGATGAAAATTTCATAGTCATGGGGGATTGGAATTCGATAATAGGAAAAGGAAGAAGAAGGAAAGGTAGTAGGTGAATATGGACTGAGGGTAGGGAATGAAAGAGGAAGCTGCCTGGTAGAATTTTGCACAGAGCGTAACGTAATCATCGCTAACACTTGGTTTAAGAGCTATGAAAGAAGGTTGTATACGCGGAAAAGACCTGGAGACACCTGAAAGTTTCAGATTGATTATATAATGGTAAGACATAGATTTAGGAACTAGATTTTAAACTATAAGACATTTACAGAGGCAAGTGTAGACTATGGCCACAATTTATTGGTTATGAAATGTGGATTAAAACTGAAGAAATTGCAGAAAGGTGGGAATTTAAGGAGATGGGTCCTGGATAATCTGAAAGAACTAGAGTTTATGAGAGTTTCAGAGGGAGCATTAGGGAACGATTGACAAGAACAGGTGAAAGGAATACAGTAGAGGAAGAATGAGTAGCTTTGAGAGATGAAAGTGTGAAGGCAGCAGAGGGACGAGTAGGTAAAAAGACGAAGGCTAGTGGAAATCCTTGGGTAACGAAAGAAATATTGAGTTTCATTGATGAAAGTAGAAAACATAAAAGTGAAGTAAATAAAGCAGGCGAAAAGGGATACTGTAAGTAGGCTGTTTAGGTTCTTATATTGGTAACGCCACCGCCACATAGCGCTCTGTATGAAAATCACTGGCTGTGCTGCGTGCAGTCTGTGGCTGGTTTGCATTGTTGTTGGCCATTGTAGTGTTGGGCAGTAGCTGTTAACAGCGCGTAGCGTTGCGCAGTTGGAAGTGAGCCGCCAACAGTGGTGGACGTGGGGAGAGAGATGGCGGAGTTTTGAAATTTGTAAGAATGCATGTCATGAACTGATATATATATATATATATATATATATATATATATATATGGTAAATGCATTGTTTGTTCTCTATTAAAATCTTTCATTTGCTAACTGTGCTTATCAGTAGTTAGTGACTTCCGTAGTTTGAATCTTTTAGTTCGCTGGCAGTAGTGGCGCTCGCTGTATTGCAGTAGTTCGAGTAACGAAGATTTTTGGTGAGGTAAGTGATATGTGAAACGTATAGGTTAATGTTAGTCAGGGCCATTCTTTTGTAGGGATTATTGAAAGTCAGATTGCGTTGCGCAAAAAATGTTGTGTGTCAGTTTAAGCACAATCTTGTACAATTTTTCCAAGGGGACGTTTCATATGTCGACCCTTAGCCGAGGATACTTCACTGGAATCTTCTGATTTTTTCTTGTAGTTTGTGTAGTTAGTGTAGCCTTTGTTTATTGCTAGCGCGTAATTGTAGAGAGAATTTTCTCTGTAGTTGTAGTTTTTCATTGTTGTACAGTAAAACAGTTGTGGCATGCATGTAGATTTGCACCAAGTATTTCACAGCTGTGCTTGCTATTAACTACATATTATTTTCAGTGCTATGTTAATGTGTTCTCTTAGTTTTGCTCTTCATATTGTGCTTTTATGTGTTATCGTGTGGTGTAGTGTATCAATAATGGCGTGTGATAAACGTAATACTAGGCTTCAAAGTAAACAGAGAAATGACAGTGAAGACGAAAGCAGTGTGTTAGCGCCACCATGTAATGAATTAACTAATGTTCAAAGTAGTAATTTGGTAACTGTGCATAGGGAAATGGAGAGGGCTGCAAATAATGGTGTAGGCAGTGAAACATTTAGTGAACAGGGAAGCATTATCGATAGATCGGTCGGCAACAGCTCGCCTCAGGATTCCGAAATGACAGGACACAATCTTGCAAATACTGTAGATTCAGGTTTTGCGTCCTCGCCGTTTTCTCATATGAGTCAAGACACATTTTCTGCTTGTCAAAATGTGAATGTTGCCGTTGCAAATTCACTGCCGAAAAGCACTGAGGAACATGTTTCAGACACCAGTGCATTGTCATTACAATTAATGCAACAAATAGGACAAAAGCTTCAAAAGTTAGACAGAACGGAACAAAATCTTCAAAAGTTAGACACAACGCTTGAACAAAATCAGAAACAAATGGGACAAAATCTTCAAAAGTTAGACACAGTGGAGTTAGACTCAGTGGAACATACCCTTGAACAAACACATGAGGATTTAACTAGTGAGTTGCATAAAATCGAATCGAAATGTCAAAAAGACTGTAATGACGTAAAAACACAAATTTGTGAGCATTTCCAACCTATTTTTTCGCGGCATTAAAATACATTACAGAATCACGAATCATCCATAAAAGAACTGCAAACTATTGTTCATGAAAATCATGAGACGTTGCAAGCTAAAAATGACTCAGATGCATCTACCGATTCGGTTACGCAACTTGCAAAAACTCAGCAAAACTTAAAGGACACAGTAGATACGATTTCAACACAAATGAACACTCTGAAATTTGGTTCAGAAAAACGCACTGAGGAAATAAGTACACTATCGGAGAAAGTAGCCGAACTTTCGGATCAGTTCATTAACTTATCTGCAACGGTAGATGATGATCTGAATGATACAGAAGAGTGCGAACAAATTAGGAAATTGAAACGAAATCAGAATCAAATTAATACGCAACACCAAAGAGAAATCCGGGAAGTACAAGATCAGCTGACACATGTAATACAAGAATTACGTATTTCAGAGGACACCCGCACTCCAATACGGGAAGAGGGACTTAGAAATACGGAAAAGCCGCAAAATAAGAACACAGGGCATTTCGGAAATTATGAATATAATTGGCAAGGTGCACCGAATTTTGAGATGGAACCGCCGACACGACGTAACAATGGCCGATATGCTTCCCGCCGACACGATGATTTTGACTATAAGCTGTTCATTACTACACGTAAATTCAAAACATTTAAGAATTCTGACAACGACATTCATCCACAAGCGTGGCTCCATCATTTCTCTCATTGTTTTCCTCCTAACTGGTCATTGGAGCACAGATTAGAATTTATGTGTGGCTACTTAGAGAATGAACCAGCTGTAAGAATGCGATCGGTCATTCACGATTGTCACAGTGAAGGAGAATTTTATCATGCCTTCCTCTCACCATATTGGTCTCAAGCTACACAAGACCGAGTAAAACATAGCATCATTATGATGAAACATTTCGAACAATCAGAATTTTCCAGTCTTATGAAATATTTCGAAGACATGTTACATAAGAATAAGTATCTTTCAAACCCATACAGCCCCTCAGAACTCATCCGCATTTGCTTAATCAAATTGCCTCAACATTTACGACATATTATTTTGGCAGGACGTTGCAAAGACGACATTGAAGCTTTTCAGGGACTCTTACAAGAATTGGAAGTTGACACTGACAATTGCGGTACGCGAGTACTTGAACACAACAATTACAGGTCACATCTGTCACAATTCCGCGATGAAAGAAATAATAACTGGACACGACAAGGCTATTCTCACAACACAAATGGTGACCAAAGCAGTCACCACCCGTATGACACCGTTGGCAGAGTAGTAATAATTACAGGGGAAGATCACCTCTCCGCGGTAGTGACTACCACAGAGACAATCAGAGAAACAGACAATACGGTAACCAAATTAAATATTATCAGGGGAGACAGAATAACTTTAGACGCAATGGTCCAGTGCGCAGTTACAATTCAGGAAGAAAGTCTCCACCACGTGACTGACAAGCAATTAATTACAGAAATTACCGACATGACGACAGAAGATATAATCATAACGACAGACTTGAATTGCATCAGAACTGGCGAGATTCAAACAGAGCAGGGCACTCTCGTCAAGGTGAATTTGTAGAAGAGAGGTTTCCTAATCCCAATAACGACGCGCGCCAACAAAGAGACAGACAATGACTCGCACCACAGGCAGCCGCGTGCGCCGGCTGGCTCAGAGAAAAATAACATAAGCTAACCTTGAGCAAAATTCCAGTATTCCTTACTTACGTATACAACATGATAATATGCTTAGAAGTGTAAACGCTGTCCACTAGGAAGAGTATAAAGGATTACACCACATTTCACATGTAAAACCGTTTATTGAAATATAATCTGCTTTTTAACTTTGTCGTTGCCATAAAACATTTTACTTCACATTTCTAGTATGCTTTGTCACACTCAGAAACTGTTAACATGCAACAATGTTTAAAAGTTAACTATCCAGTCTAGACACTAGGGAACATTTTTAAAGAGAAATTACGAATGCATTGTTATAGTGAACAGACGACACAGTGTTGTTATTTGTACATTGTTGTTTGTTGTTGCACAATTACGTAACGACTATAAGGCTTACATACTTAGAATATATACTGTTAATGAGATTTTAATGTAACATTTTGGTTTAGTTGAAAAGACATTCTTGATTTGAAGTACTTTCTGTGAGATTAAAGATGACTTAGCATTTGGTTTCTTTGATAGCTACACGATTATATCACGACGCTACTAATGTGTGACACAATTTACATTGTGCTTTTGCGATGTATCTGTTTTATATCTGCACAGTTTTTCTGGATTCTTCTGGAAAGGAAAACAGGTTTTAGTAGTAACTTTGTGGTATAGCTACAATGAGAGAGCCTTTTCTGTAGCACCACAAAACGTTACAGTACAGTACTTACTTCATCACGGCAATAAGTGTAGTAACTACTTTATCTATACGCAAAGCATTTCACTTTTGTTTATCATGAGGTAAGTACATTGACTTCTGCAGAACTTAGCTTTCGGATGACGATAACTACGACACTTCCACAGAGATTATCTTAGAACAAGACGCACAGTTTAGCGCTACAGTACACGTATTGAGTAATTAATTTTGTACTTAAAACATTTATTTTTAAAGTTATGAGAAGTACAATGATACAAAGGTTTTCCGTGATACATTTCATTCCATTGCTGTAATCTGTAACACCTGAGGATATGGTTACATTAATCCTCAGGGGGGTACACGCTTATTTTGCGTACCATGTGTGCGGCAAGCACAAGGAGCCCTAGCTAATATGGTATTTGCTTATACAACTTTACACATCGGTACCATATTTCTCTAACACATTAGTTACCCAGCTATCTGATCATTTAACTGGGAGAGACAAACATTCATTTTACTACATCAGTGACAGATGTTTACGTAATTACACAGTTGGATAACTTCACACTTACGAAATTGTATTTTGTCTGTACTTTGTGAACTGTTCATATTTTTTCGGAACCATTGTGATATCTGAGCTTTGAATGACATATTTGGTATGAGATCATGATTTTTAAAGTACGTTTGAGATAGATGATACTTTTGACATGAGCAGAGAATTTTTTTAGGTTTTGAAATTATTGCAGAAAGCTATGACGTTTTTGAGATTTGACTGAGGTGTTATGATGTTATTATTAGGATGACGATGTGAATTATGCTGCTGAGGTATGTTTAAGCTGATGCTATATGAGTTATTTGGTTATGCTATGTATCTGTTATGATGAAATATTGAAGAAGTGTTGACGAATATATATATGTGTAATAATGTAAGCAATAATGAGTAGTGGTTAGGGACTCTGGTTTGTGAAAAAGGATGTTGGAAACCGAGAATCGTTTTTAAGAGTTATGAAATGTATGTATATGTGTGAATATATCACTATGCTGGTGAAATATTTTTGGACACTATTATATTTAAAGGATTTTGTTTCTAGTGATTTGTAACGCAAATTCTTGACCTGTGAAATATTGTTATATGATACTGTCACTGTAGCGGAAAGTGCTGTCATAAATATTTCGGTAAGAAAGTTAAGTGACCACCTGCACGTAATGCGTCGTGGGTACCCAGCTGCGCGACAGACTCCTGGAAAAAAGCCATTAGTGTGTGCCTGTCAGAGGCACAGGTGGAGAGAAAAAAAAGAGGCCATTATCCTCGCTATTGACATTTCTTTGTAGAAAGCATCGTAAATACGACGCCCTCAAACTTGAAAACATGATTACATTGTAGAGTTCTTAATTTATGATATTTACTGAAATGAAATGATGAGAAACGTTTCACGTCTATTTTCTTGCTAGTTGGAAGATTGTTTACTGCATTATGAAATGCCTTATGGCTAGCGAATGACGTTTCACGCCTTGCTTTGTCTACTTTGTTTAATATCTAGTTTCTAGCTGCACTGCAGCATTGGTTAAAATAAAATTTTATAGATGTACTAATACAAATATTTTCTGTCTACCGATCTAGTATATAATAATAATGTGATATATTTCCAAAAAAATGAGGGAGCACAAAAAGACATTTCCCTTCACAGGAATTGCATACATAATTTTCTTTTCAAGTACTTTGTAATTTATTGCGTAGAATACGTTGTGGTGCACCATCTTAGTTATATAGACATTAAGATGTGAATAGACATTTCCCTTATCTGCATTGTTGTTTTTACTGTAATATTTTTTCTGCTTGAGCTTTGTAATGTTTAGATATAAGTTATTGCATTTGCTGCTGCTGTTTGCCAGGCATAGTGCTACTGAATTTGACTTTGTATTACACTGTTAAGCCAGTTTTACTACAGATTAATTTTTTCTTGTTTGCTGTGCATTGCCTTATATTAGTTGTAATGTTGCTGCTTGCTTTGACAGTTTCAATGTTTTTCATTGCTGTTTGTATTCATTGTTTTGTGCTGCTGCATTGCCTCGTCCCTTAGTTTAAGCCTCTGATCTCAGTAGATTTAAGTTAGCTTAAGAGAGGGTAGCCTATATAAAAGAATGAGTTGTGATGAATTGGAAGAAATGCACTGAGAGGTTAACGAAATATGTATAGAAAGCAGGTATAGGTAGGATTTTCTTGGAAATAAATGATGAGTTATGATACTGGAAAATAAATGATGAGGTAAGAAACATGTGAACATATAAATACAGAAAGCATGCTTGGATAGGATTTTTTTGGTGGAAACAAATGTTGAAATAAGACGAAAGATCTATGGAATGAAGCTTTGGGTTGGACTGCAGTACCAAATGTTACACTGAAAACAAACCCTGCCCTTTCCTCTTGTGTTATCCCACTATGTGTTTGTGTACCCTTGTGTATTTGTTTTCTTCCTGTCTCTGTGTACTGTTTCATAGAATTTTTTCTCTTCTAATACTAAGCTACATTCACTATGATAAGGAATACTGTTATCCTCAAATATAATTTGCATTAATAACATGTTATTTACTTTGTAAAGATGTTTACACATTATTTATTGTGTTTTGTTCTAAAGCTCATGTGTGAAGTTGATGTTTCAAAAGTTATTCTGATCTTTTATGTATGTACTTATGTCATAATTTTTGTAACACTGATGTATTTGTTATTTCGATTCTTTTGTAAAGCCCCTATTACTACAAATGTTATCTGTATTGTTATGTTCTTTAATGATGTATTTTGTACCTTTGTTATTGTATTCTTATGTTATAAATTTGTAATTGACACCAGTTGATCAAATTAATTAATTTGTAAGTTACATTTCACTGCACACATTTCTGTTGGTCGTAGTTATGGACAATATGTGAGAAGTAGGGACTGTTAGTGTTTGCACATGTGTTGATAATTCATCAAGGGACTGGTTAACAGCATTGCTGGTTCTAAGGACACTTTTAAAAACTTTGTGCGTGCACAAGTGGTGGTTGATGGCCTTGTTATATTCTCCACAAGACTCTTCGCTGGTGATTGTTCACCAGATGGCTGCTGGCTGTCTCTACAAGGACTGATGTGGTTCTGAACCTTCGATGGCCCACCAATACCATTATTTCTACAAGGACTGCAGTGGATCTGCACCTTCGATGGCCCACCAATACCATTACTTCTACAAGGACTGCAGTGGATCTGCACCTTCGATGGCCCACCAATACCATTTTTTCTACAAGGCCTGAAGTGGGTCTGCTCCTCTGGTAGCCCACCAATACCGTAATCTCTACCAGGACTACAGTTGGTCTGCTCTGTGATGACCTGCCTACCAATATTCTTCAAAACTTCAACTGAACCTGCGGTGGGTTTGCTCTGTTGTGGCCCATTACCTGTCTGCATGCCAAGAGTCAACACTGTCTTTCTGTTGGAAGGACAACAGTACTTCTTCAAGACTGCATGGAAATCCACTACTTCTGTGTGCATTTTCTTTTACTGCTCGGGCTTTGAGAAAAACTGCAATTTTACTATGATGAAGGGTCAGGACTGTCTTTATGGACTATGAGCAAATTTTAGTTTTTGACCAACGTTTTATCAATAAGTGTGTGCATTTCATTTCTTTCTTATTGTAATTATGAAAAATTTTATCAAATCATTATTGGCCACTGCCCAAAACAATTTGTAAAATTTTTTGTGGGGAGCATGGGGGCTATGTAATTAGGCTGTTTAGTTTCTTATATTGGTAACGCCACCGCCACATAGTGCTCTGTATGAAAATCACTGGCTGTGCTGCATGCAGTCTGTGGCTGGTTTGCATTGTTGTTGGCCCTTGTAGTGTAGGGCGGAAGCTGTTAACAGCGCGTAGGGTTGCGCAGTTGGAGGTGAGCCGCCATCAGTGGTGGATGTGGGGAGAGAGATGGCGGAGTTTTGAAATTTGTAAGAATGGATGTCAGGAACTAATATATATATTATGACTATTAAGGTAAATGCATTGTTTGTTCTCTATTAAAATCTTTCATTTGCTAACTGTGCCTATCAGTAGTTAGTGACTTCCGTAGTTTGGATCTTTCATTTAGCTGGCAGTAGTGGCGCTCGCTGTATTGCAGTAGTTCGAGTAACGAAGATTTTTGGTGAGATATGTGATTTGCGAAACGTATAGGTTAATGTTAGTCAGGGCCATTCTTTTGTAGGGATTATTAAAAGTCAGATTGCGTTGCGCAAAAAATGTTGTGTGTCAGTTTAAGCTCAATCTTGTGCAATTTTTCCAAGGGGACATTTCAATACAAACGTCTCAAATATCAGATCGACAGGAAATGCAAAACTGCTAATCAGGGATAGCTAGAGGACAAATGTGATGTAGAAGCATATATCACTAGGGATATGATAGATGCCACCTACGCAGAAATAACAGAGACCTTTGGAGAAAAGAGAACTACACGTACTAATAACAAGAGCTCAGGTGGTAAATCAGTTGTAAGAAAAGAAAGGCGGTCCGAAAGGTAGGAGTATATAGAAGGTCTATAAAAGGGTGATGTACTTGAGGGCAATATTATGCTCATGGAAGAGGACATAAATGAAGATCAGATGGGAGATATGATACTGCGTGAAGAATTTGAGGCTGCTCGGGATTAGCCGTGCGGTCTTAGGCGCTGCAGTCATGGACTGTGCGGCTGATCCCGGCGGAGGTTCGAGTCCTCCCTAAGGCATGGGTGTGTGTTTGTCCTTAAGATAATTTAGTTTAAGTAGTGTGTAAACTTAGGGACTGATGACCTTAGCAGTAAAGTCCCATAAAATTTCACATACATTTGAAATGTTTTTGAAGAATTTGATAGAGCACTGAAAGATCAAAGTAGAAACAAGACCCCAGGAGTAGACGACATCCCATTAAAACTAC
Organism: Schistocerca gregaria; assembly: GCF_023897955.1. Taxonomy (NCBI): domain Eukaryota; kingdom Metazoa; phylum Arthropoda; class Insecta; order Orthoptera; family Acrididae; genus Schistocerca; species Schistocerca gregaria. Next base: position 783,752,677 of record NC_064923.1, on the reverse strand, counting down.
TCATAGCCTTGGGAGAGCCAGCCACGACCAAACTTTCCACCTGGTGGGCAAGACGTTTGAGACAGGCGAAACACTCTCAGACTTCAGGAAGAATATAATAATTCCAGTTCCAAAGAAAGCAGGTGTTGACAGGTGTGAAAATTACCGAATTATCAGTTTAATAAGTCATAGGAGCAAAATACTAACGCAAATTCTTTACAGGCGAAGCCGATTTCGGGGTAGATCAGTTTCGATTCCGTATAAATGTAGGAACACGCGAGGCAATACCGACCCTGCTACTTATCGTAGAAGATAGATTAAGGAAAGGCAAACTTACGTTTACAGTATCTGCAGACTTAGAGAAAGCTTTTGACAATGTTGACTGGAATATTCTCTTTCAAATTCTGAAGGCAGCAGGGGTAAAATACATGGAGCGGAAGACTATTTACAATTTGTACAGAAACCAAAAGTCAGTTATAAGAGACATTAGACACGAAAGCGGACCAATGGTTGAGAAGGGAGTAAGACAGAGTAGTAGCCTATACCCGATCTAATTCAATCTGTACACTGAACAATCAATAAAGGAAACCAAAGGAAAATTTGGAGTAGGAATTAAAATCCAGCGAGAAGAAACAAAAAGTTTGATGTTTGCCGACGACATTGTAATCCTGTCAGAGACAGCAAAGGGCTTGGAAGAACAGTTGAACGGTATGGGCAGTGTCTTGAAAGGAGAGTATAAGCTGAACATCAGCAAAAGCAAAACGGCTATAATGGTTCAAATGGCTCTAAGCATATGGGACTTAACTTCTGAGGTCATCAGTCCCCTAGAACTTAGAACTACTTAAACCTAACTAACCTAAGGACATCACACACATCCATGCCCCAGGGAGGATTCGAACCTGCAACCGTAGCAGCAGCATGGTTCCGGACTGAAGCGTCTAGAACCGCTCAGTCACAGTGGCCGGCTCAGGGACTGTCACTTGGATACGTGTTCTGTAATGATTTGAATAGTAATACCATCCCCCATGTTGTCAATCAGCTTCTAAAATTTGAAAGTGCCTTACTGTGCATAACACATGAAGATTCTGTAGCAAACGTTCACTAAAACATCTCGTAAACTGTTGGGATTAAAGCGCCACACCCCTGTCCATTTGATCCAACCCCTAGACACTCTGTTTCTATCCTCAACTGCTGCGTCTATGATATTACCTGGTAGATTGCGCCTATCTGAAAGAAAGAACGCCCCGCGCGGACTCAGGCGCCTTGCCACGGTTTGCGCGGCTCCCCCGTCAAGGTTCCGGTCCTCCCTCGTGCATGGGTGTGTGTGTGTTGTCCTTTGCGTAAGTTAGTTTAATTAGTGTGTAAGCCTAGGCACCAACGACCTCGGCAGTTTGGTTCCATAGGAACTTATCACAAAAAAAAGAAAGACTCCCTCACTGAGATCGCACATATGGAACAGAAGCACAATTCAATTACAAACAAAATAAATACATCTAAGAGGCACTTATAAACAGACAAAACACCTACAAATATTATTTAAAAAGAGATGTAGTAACAGTATATAACTCTGGGATATTGTTTGCAATTGAAGATGGATTGTGGGTAATTAGTGCGACCTTGTTACACGGAAACATCTTTCACAAGACTAGTAAATTTGAGCGTTTTGTTTTATCATTGATAGTAGTTTAGATCTGTAAGAAGTGAGAACGTCCTTGGTGGGAAGCTTTATTACTAAGTAGTGCAGTCAACAAACAAGTGAAAGATCCATGACTGGAATAAGGTAAATGTCAGCACTGAAGAATGAGAGTTTACCTCGCTTTAAATGGCGCATTGTGAACGGTTTCGACTTCGTAAGACGTGTATATTTCTATTGGCTATTGTCAAACCACAATTTATGAAAGAAGTTTATATTTTATTAATAGGATTACGTAGGAATAATTAATATTTGTCATGTTGGAAATAATTGTGGTAGCAGGGAATGTCTGCACCAAAGTATTGTTGGCAGGAGAGACCGCACGTTGATATAATTTAAAAAGGGGTGGGAGAGACCGCGTATGGATACATTTTAAGAAAAGACCGCGCATTGATATGTTTTGTAATGCTGTCAGGGATTGTCTGCACCAGAAAGCATTGTCGGCGAGAGAAACCGCACTTCAGCGTTCGTAGGAAGTCAGTAGTAAGCGAGATGTGAAGCGAGTCGGTAGCAAGTGTGAAGCGAGAGGTTGAGAGGAGCGGTGTGCCTGCCAGCCACTAGCTATGATTTACAAGAGATTATAAACGAATGTACAGAGACATCAGCTAACTATTATATAAGAGGAATTAATTTTTTGAGAAACTCAAGACTACTAAAGGTATGTTTGTTCATTGCTAGTTGTAAGATTATTGTAAAAGGTAAGTCCCATTTGAACGTTTGTATAATCATTTCATTCAGAATATAATTAATTTTTGCCAGCAATATTGCATTACTGATTATAGTTCATCTCAAAAACCATCAACGTATAACTTTGCAAAATTTTATTGCTGTCAAGAAAAAGTTTAACTATGAATTTACGTAACTTCAGTGAAATTAATTAAAGAATAACGTCAGCTTTGGTCTTAAAGAATAACGTCAGCTTTAGAAATAAATACAGCCACTTATTGTGACAGCCCACCCACAGGTAATAGAGTATAGTAAAACAGAGTAAGTATATTCATGTCGCAGTTCGATGTAGCAGTCAGATGGAGATCCAGTAACAGTAAAAAAGGTAAGGAACAGTTTTGGGTTATTGCAGATAACGACTGAGGGCCACGACGACGACACGTTCTATGTTTCGTCGAAATAATCAGAAAATAACTTTTAATAATCAGCAACTAAATTTGTACCAAAAGATAGAATACGTTTCAAGGGGAAGATTTCATTTGTTATTATCAAGCAAGAGATGGAAATACTAAGAGAAGATTTCATAGGTTATTGTAAAAGGGAAGGTTGCGTAGCAAAAGAGATATAGAGGAGACTGGAAGGTTTCAACTTCAAGTCATTGTTGCCTGATTATAAACGCCTCTTTTGCTTCCATGGCACGCTCTTTAATAACGTGATTTCAAGGGCATCGACAAAGCAACACTGTTCAATTTTTATCCCTATTGTCTATAAAATATCGGTAGTTAAATTAACCATTAGGTCAAAACACTTTGTTAATGTGACAACTATGTAAAGTTCTGACGTTGAAATTGCCCTTAACGGCACAAATGTCGTTTTAATTTGATGTTTTACTGAAGGAGAGCTGTTGAAAGGTAAATTTAAAAACGGCTTGAACCTATGTAACACAGTTTACTAATATTTGGCTGTAGGAATTACTTTGTACTGATGTTCCGCAGCAATGAGATGTCGGTTGACAGTCGACAGTGTGATCGCACAGACGTGCATTCGGTAGTTTCCTGCCTGCGGCGACAGCACCAAGATCCGATCCGTCAGGACACACCAAAAATAAAAGATCACTGGTCAAAAACCAGCACAGGACAAGGCCATTCGAGTTAATTTAATGCCAAGATTTTCAGAAACAACAATGGACGGCCGGCCGTGCAGCGAACCCGACATGCATTTTACCAAAATTAAACCGTTCAGAAGCTCTCCCCCCCACTGACTCCAATACAATTTTGAGCGTGCCAAACCAAGCCACGGCCGGCTCACTGCCCCAGACGAAGGCAGTCCGTTTCACTCGTGATATTTAGCTTAACTCGTAGCTCCAACGCAACGTAGCTCACCACGACTCCTCAACTGCCTCTTCGTAACATCACAAATAGACACTAATTTTCCTAATGGGCCTAAGCTACTAACAACGAAATTACATACATACATGTAAATAATATTACGCATTAAACAACAATATTGCTTCTATGTAATACACTCCTGGAAATTGAAATAAGAACACCGTGAATTCATTGTCCCAGGAAGGGGAAACTTTATTGACACATTCCTGGGGTCAGATACATCACATGATCACACTGACAGAACCACAGGCACATAGACACAGGCAACAGAGCATGCACAATGTCGGCACTAGTACAGTGTATATCCACCTTTCGCAGCAATGCAGGCTGCTATTCTCCCATGGAGACGATCGTAGAGATGCTGGATGTAGTCCTGTGGAACGGCTTGCCATGCCATTTCCACCTGGCGCCTCAGTTGGACCAGCGTTCGTGCTGGACGTGCAGACCGCGTGAGACGACTCTTCATCCAGTCCCAAACATGCTCAATGGGGGACAGATCCGGAGATCTTGCTGGCCAGGGTAGTTGACTTACACCTTCTAGAGCACGTTGGGTGGCACGGGATACATGCGGACGTGCATTGTCCTGTTGGAACAGCAAGTTCCCTTGCCGGTCTAGGAATGGTAGAACGATGGGTTCGATGACGGTTTGGATGTACCGTGCACTATTCAGTGTCCCCTCGACGATCACCACAGGTGTACGGCCAGTGTAGGAGATCGCTCCCCACACCATGATGCCGGGTGTTGGCCCTGTGTGCCTCGGTCGTATGCAGTCCTGATTGTGGCGCTCACCTGCACGCCGCCAAACACGCATACGGCCATCATTGGCACCAAGGCAGAAGCGACTCTCATCGCTGAAGACGACACGTCTCCATTCGTCCCTCCATTCACGCCTATCGCGACACCACTGGAGGCGGGCTGCACGCTGTTGGGGCGTGAGCGGAAGACGGCCTAACGGTGTGCGGGACCGTAGCCGAGCTTCATGGAGACGGTTGCGAATGGTCGTCGCCGATACCCCAGGAGCAACAGTGTCCCTAATTTGCTGGGAAGTGGCGGTGCGGTCTCCTACGGCACTGCGTAGCATCCTACGGTCTTGGCGTGCATCCGTGCGTCGCTGCGGTCTGGTCCCAGGTCGACGGGCACATGCACCTTCCGCCGACCACTGGCGACAACATCGATGTACTGTGGAGACCTCACGCCCCACGAGTGGAGCAATTCGGCGGTACGTCCACCCGGCCTCCCGCATGCCCACTATACGCCCTCGCTCAAAGTCCGTCTACTGCACATACGGTTCACGTCCACGCTGTCGCGGCATGCTACCAGTGTTAAAGACTGCGATGGAGCTCCGTATGCCACGGCAAACTGGCTGACACTGACGGCGGCGGTGCACAAATGCTGCGCAGCTAGCGCCATTCGACGGCCAACACCGCGGTTCCTGGTGTGTCCGCTGTGGCGTGCATGTGATCATTGCTTGTACAGCCCTCTCGCAGTGTCCGGAGCAACTATGGTGGGTCTGACACACCGGTGTCAATGTGTTCTTTTTTCCATTTCCAGGGGTGTACATTACATTGCATCTGTACCTACAAAATCCCTACAAGGCAAGATCTACATCTACATCTACATCCATACTCCGCAAGCCACCTGACGGTGTGTGGCGGAGGGTACCCTGAGTACCTCTATCGATTCTCCCTTCTATTCCAGTCTCGCATTGTTCGTGGAAAGAAGGATTGTCGGTATGCTTCTGTGTGGGCTCTAATCTCTCTGATTTTATCCTCATGGTCTCTTCGCGAGATATACGTAGGAGGAATCAATATACTGCTTGACTCCTCGGTGAAGTTATGTTCTCGAAACTTTAACAAAAGCCCGTACCGAGCTACTGAGCGTCTCTCCTGGAGAGTCTTCCACTGAAGTCTATCTATCATCTCCGTAACGCTTTCGCGATTACTAAATGAACCTGTAACGAAGCGCGCTGCTCTCCGTTGGATCTTCTCTATCTCTTCTATCAACCCGATCTGGTGCGGATCCCACGCTGCTCAGCAGTATTCAAGCAGTGGGCGAACAAGCGTACTGTAACCTACTTCCTTTGTTTTCGGATTGCATTTCCTTAGGATTCTTCATTCCTGCTGACCTGCTATTTTGTAGCTAAATGATAAGGGATCTATCTTTCTATGTAATTGCAGCACATTACACTTGCCTACATTGAGATTCAATTGCCATTCCCTGCACCATGCGTCAATTCGCTGCAGATCCTACTGCATTTAAGTACAATTTTCCATTGTTACAACCTCTCGATACACCACAGCATCATCTGCAAAAAACCTCAGTGAACTTCCGATGTCATCCACCAGGTCATTTATGTATATTGTGAATAGCAACGGTCCTACGACACTCCCCTGCGGCACACCTGAAATCACTCTTACTTCGGAAGACTTCTCCCCATTGAGAATGAGATGCTGCGTTCTGTTATCTAGGAACTCCTCAATCCAATCACACAATTGATCTGATAGTCCGTATGCTCTTACTTTGTTCATTAAACGACTGTGGTTAAGTGTATCGAACGCCTTGCGGAAGTCAAGCAACACGTCATCTACCTGAGAACCCGTGTCTATGGCCCTCTGAATGTAGTGGACGAATAGCGCGAGCTGGGTTTCACACGACCGTCTTTTTCGGAACCCATGCTGATTCGTACAGAGTAGACTTCTAGTTTCCAGAAAAGTCATTATACTGGAACATAATACATGTTCCAAAATTCTACAACTGATTGACGTTATAAATATAGGTCTACAGTTCTGCACATCTGTTGGACGTCCCTTCTTGAAAACGGGTATGACCTGTGCCGTTTTCCAGTCCTTTGGAACGCTACGCTCTTCTAGAGACGTACGGTACGCCGCTGCAAGAAGGTGGGCAAGATAAGCAACGTTGACAGAGAAAAGAAAAAAATCTCAAAAAAGAGATACATAATGACTTCATTCTAGTATTACAGAACCCTAAAAGCTTAGTAGTAGTTTGGTACAATGTAGTAACATAAGCCGAGTAAACCCGGTACAAAACCACTTGACGCTACCACTCGATAGCGTCAGTTTTACAGGCAGAGACGTGAAGCGGTAGCGATTTCGGTGCGATGCATCCACTTCCCTTGTCATGTGTGTGAATGCCCGTTGACAGCCAGCGAATTCCATCTTCCGCATTCTGCGTCTCGGAGGCGACACGCGGGGTGGCTTCACTCGTTCCATCTTCCACGCTGGCTGACGTATTCCCTCCCCGGCAGCTGGTAAGCTGTTACTGTTCTTGCACTCTGCTCTCGTTGTCTGCAATCATTATTTTGCGTAGGTATGTTCGAGTATTGCACCACATAGGAGGTCGATTCGACATGAAACGGAAATTGGTATGTCAACAGAGTGACGGCAGACATCAGAAAGAATACCGGGATCACAGTGGAAGTTTGAAGAGTGAGTCTACAACAGGTTTACACGTCTCCAGAAAGTAACTCACTGTCTCTGTCCTCCTATCGGATGCCTCCCCGCATCACCACTGACTGCGTCATCCATCTGACCGATTACGCTCACTGATTGCTATATTTCCCACTCACTACACTGACTGCTGTCTCTCACTGACCGATACACCGAGTGAGCACACCGACTGACCACGCTGACTGATCTTCCACGTTCCTCCTTGGTAGTTTTGTTAAGTTTTCCCACATCCTATCCTCAAGGGCGCTGAATTTCCCTCTCTATGTCACTGGTGAGCTCAATTTGCAGTCCCACCCAGTGAATACTCGATAGAGTTTCCACACAGACCGTCTTTGTAAACGCTCATAATTTCCAGGAACTCCCGGGTGTTCCTTGTTACGGTACTCCACGCTGCGGACAGGGAGTGCCTAGCCCCTTGCACACCACTAGCGTTTTCTTCACGTAACTGCCCGCATTCCTGAGTCTTCAGGAATGCAGCGACTCAACAACAGACGCTCGTGTTCGTAAAGAGAACGTCCATAGTTGGCTGGAGTGTCCGATGGTGTTCGTGCTCAGCGTCATCGCTTTTTCTGTCCGTCGTGGCTTAAATGGAACAACCCTTTCAGAGGGAAGCAAACATTTCAGGCAAGGCGTACCTGTACAGCTTTTGGAAAGTCTGACTTGTCCAGATGGTTGCCGAAGCTACGAGTTTGGCACCAATAAATAAAACAATTACGAGGTTTGCCTCTCAAGATATACGTTCTTCAGTATGCGAAAACTACTGCCTACCAAGACATTCCTAAACTCTGACATACGAGGTGTAGCAGCAAAATAAGAGGACCGATGCTGTCAGAGAGTGGGTACGATTGCGTCAGAGATGAACGACCGATAGTTGTGAAGCGTGATGCCTTCCCAGTCGAATGTGGCCTCTGTTGTCTGTAGACAAATGGGCGTGGACGTGGCCTTCGTTTCTTTCTGAGCTGTCAACTTGTTTTTCCGGAGAAATGATAAGTGTAATAATACAACAACAAACTATCGTCAAGTTTTCCACGAAACTTGGAAAAACTGCTACTGTAAACTATCTGTTACTAAAACAAGTGCCGGACGCTGTGGCCGAGCGGTTCTAGGCGCCTCAGTGCGGAACCGCGCCGCTGCTACGGTCGCAGGTTCGAATCCTGCCTCGGGCATAGGTGTGTGTGATGTCCTTAGGTTAGTTAGCTTTAAGTAGTTCTAAGTTCTAGGGGACTGATGACCTCAGATGTTAAAGTCCCATAGTGGTCAGAGCCATTTGAACCATTTGAACTAAAACAAGTGCATGAGGAAGTTTTTGTACTACGTACGAATGTTTTTAAGTGGTTCAGTCGTTTCCAAGAGGGCCAAGAGGACGCTGAAGATGACTCACGCCCGGGACGTCAAGAACAGATGAAAAAGAAGGTAATTAATTCTACCTGGCCATCGATTGATTATTCCATAGATTGCTGAAACTGTAGGAGTTGACAAAGAATACGTAGGGCATATTTTACATAACAAATTTAACATTTGAACAAAAAGAAGCCCATGAAAATGTTTCTAATGACACTTTCAATACCTTGCAAATGATCATAATTTTCTAGAAACAGCGATAACATCTTCGTTTTTCACTGATAATCCAGAAACTAACCGCCGGTCCATGCAATCAAAAGGTCCAACTTCACCCTCAGCGAGAATTCGAATGAGAAAATTAGGATTCAAAACGATGATGATAGTTTTTTCGATTTTCATGGAATTGTGTATCTGCACTGTATTCCTGAAGGCAAACTACCAATCAACATTATTATCTTGAGCTTTTTGCTCAGGTTGGTGAGCGAAGTACAGCGTCCCAGTCTTACACGGCCGATATTATTTGTCTGGACTATGACCCCGTGACTTTCACCCATTCCTCAAGGTCAAACCAGCATTAAAAGGAGCAAGATATCAGTGCGCTGAAGCAGTGAAGGAAAAAGTGGCATGCGTCATCAAGGAGCTCACAGAGGAAGGTGTCTTTCAGCACTGTCTCGATTAATGGGAAAGTCGCTTGGTGCGTTTTGGGGATAAAGGAGGGGAGTATATTGACAATCACAGTAACTACATACGTGTGTTTTTCAAGTAAAATGTCTTACAGCAATATTCCCGTTATTTTTTAGCCACACCTCAGAGATACCACATAACCTGTTCAAGATGGTCACAGTCTTGACGATATCAGGGAATACAAATCTCTCACCAGAGCCTGGAGAAAGTCCTCACGCTCTCGCGAGTTAACAAATCAAGGATGACTCGTACGTGTATGCGGGACGATGTGCCATCGACGATTATTTACGACTGGTATTTAGATCGTAAATGTCGTTAATTCTCCCTCTCTGTGGCAGGCTGAGAAGGGAGTTTGCTTAATTTTACCAGCAGGGATTACTTTTATTCATTTTTGTATAAGCCTGCTGTGGGGAAGGATCTTATGCACACTGTTTCTCTCTCGGCAGCGTAACCTTCCCTGACCATTCTGCCCGCTTTAGAATTAATGTTTAGGCCCATCAAAGTTCAGACTACAATGTTATCGATTGAATTTGAGGTCGCAACGGATAACGCAATTGTGATTTTGGGGGTGGTCAGAGAAAACTATGTCCTGCACGAATCTAGTCTTGTGCCAACAATTTTAGTAAAGGGGCAGCGTGATTAATATGATTCTCTTTTCTTAGGTATGGTTTAAATGAACAAGCCGAGAATGGAAATTACTTCGAAAACCAAAGTTAATTTTATTTTAACCATCATTGGACAAAAATTAGCGAAGTTACTTCTTAACAATCTTTTCAATACACATTTCACTAATTCCGCTTTGAATTTTCATTTAACTTGTAAGGTGTCAGGTAAATCCAACACCTTCCATGAAAACCCTGACATAATAAGCAAATCTACTAGTATGTCACATAGCTCGGAATAAATCGTGACATTAAATTAACCAAAGTAATACAAGTAACGAGTGAGCAAATGGAATACCACAGACTAACACAAGAATGCCTAAATGCATGTCGTACCTTCCCACCGTGAGGCAGACGCAGTTCCGAGGGGAGAAACGAGGACAGAAGCCGAGAGCAGAACCGTGTTAAGTTAGAAGGCCCTACGATAAGGGACAGACGGGCCAGCCTACCTGTACGACTACCACCAGCATGTTTTAGAGTGAGACTTTTTCGCGTCCCTGTTACGTCAAGGACCACCCCCCAGCCCATGTTAAAAGCTAGAGCCCTCCAGAAAAGCAGTATAGATCTTACGATAACACAAAAAGGGCCACTACCACCTGCAACTTTTACCGTGAGACTTTTTCGCGTCTCAGGTATGTCAAGGACCGCCCCCCCCCCCCCCCCCCCTCCCAGCCCATGTTAAAAGATACAGCCCTCCAGAAGTATAGATCTTACGATAACGCTAAAAGGACCACACCAGCTGCAGGTTTTAGCGTGAGACTTTTTAGCGTCTCTGTTACGTTGCAAACTTTAAAAACATTGCCCCACCACGAAAAGTATAACGTTTCTCATTGGATAGACAGAATTTTTGTAGGCGGAGCTTAAGGTTAACATTGAGACCCTGATTGGTCAGATGAAAACACAGCCAGATAGTTTTTTTAAACTAACTTCGGTAAATTGTAGTAAGGAGAAGTTAGAGGAGAGTTCCTTCCGAGATGGCGATGTGAGCGGAGCTGTGCCGCCGGCCGCTGCCGCCCTGACGCTGCTTAAACACCGACAAGGTAATGAACGCACGCGATGCCGCATTTTTGAGCGCATAAGGCTTCACTGAGAACTGCAGAAGTCTCATCTGTTACACCCTGTTTTTGCGTAATACTAGTGGCGATCGTTAATTAAAAATCATGGTGTTCACATTTGCCACTTGAAGTTAAGATCTGAAACGCGATGATTTTTCTATTTTATAGTTATTGAGAAGCCACATCAGCCACTGTAATTTACGACAAGTTAGATAAGTTATTTAAGATAATTGAGGGTCACTGTAGACCATTTTGATAGTTTTCTCTTTTGTGAAACTTAAATTAAACCTAGATTATAGATGTGATATGGCATAGGTCATCCTTCGATCGATTGTAGAACTTGGAAACCCATTCAGGGAATATTCGTTCACATTTTTGTTGAACGCAGTTGGTTTTAACCATCCTGTATTAAAACATTTCCTTTTATCAATAGTGCAATTTATAAACGATGTTTTGTGAGTAGAATAAAATTTCCAATGGTAAACTTAACTGCTTTTTCGACGTTATTTTACCAGCTAACTAAAAATAGGAAAGCCTTGAACCCTTTCCACTATATTTAGTTAGTATTAAGATTCTTTTACAGGGAGTGCAGTGGAGCTGACGCTGAGATTATTTAGTATTTGGTTATATCATCGCTAGTCTCACTGAACTCTTCTGAATTCTACATGTCATGTGTGGTCTGGCGTCTCTTTACCAGCAACAGGTCCCAGGTTCAAACTAGTCTATTCCCTAAAAAAACACGCTCAGAGCGTCGTTGCGCGAAAGTGGTAGGGAGACACGATATAGAACAAACAGACATCAGCATGAATGTTTAGAAACTATGGACAAAGGTTATTTAACTATGCACATGGATTATTACTCCTTTGAATTACAAGCCGTGTTGCCTTTGATTTGCATCGTGCTGTGGGGGGAAGCAAAATCTTGGAGAGCACGTGGTCACTACCCTACTATGCTGATACATACACATGCACTAAATCATCACTGAAATGCAAATTTCGTAACTATTTCTCTATGCAGATTTTCTATGTACAGTGGCTGGCATCGAGCAGGACTCGCGGCTGGTATCTCCAGCACGAAGTGCTTGAATACGAAACGATTCATCTTAGAAAAGCCACACTCGTTACTAAATTTTCAATAAGTTGTTAAACATCGGCACACGCTAGCTTAAATGTTCAGCAACCGCGAAAACTGGCTACAACTCCCTTTATTAGCTTTCTCGGCAGTTGCAGTTTGAAACTATGCACCACGTGGCGAATCGTAACCGAAATCTCGAACGGAGAAGATTATTCTTTTATCGGACAAATTGAACAAAAATCAATAAATGGTTCTTAATCAATCAATTGCGAAAAAACCTCTGATAACTAAATTGTTAACATTGAACATTTTTAAACATTCAAACACCTTTCTCCTGATTTCGACGCAGCGTTCTGAAGGAACGTCTGGTCGCTGACCTGTCTTCCAAAAAACTCCCCGTTACCGTTGCGCGGCTCACTCTCCCGAGCAGCACGAGGTGGTAGGGGGGGGGGGGGGGAGGCCCATGACTAACCTCTGCTAAGAGAACGTTTTTTTTTTTAGACTTTCGCACCTGTGGTCGAACTCTCCTGTTCCTGCTCTGTGCCTTCCATTGACTGTGTTAAAGTTGGTAGAAGATTCTGAGACCCACTACGTCTCTGGTTCTTCTGCTACCACACTCAAAACTTTCACACCTGATCACTTACTTTGAGGAGAGGTGGGGAAATGTAAATAGGGACACAGGACGTGCATATTGTAATGAGAATAAAAGACTTTGACCCATAATTGTTTCTACATGCATGTAATTTGGGGCTGAGATTATTTCACTGTTCATTAATTGCGTAAAGGGTTTGAATTTACGCAGATAATGTCTATCAGCTGATAGTAACATATTACAACACTGATTTTGACTATGTAACGAAACCTATTGTGACGTTACAACTTCACTCTCTTGTTTTAGTGAAATGTCGTAAATAAAGTCGAAAGCAGTACACTATTGGCCGAAACATGGAGTATCTAACTCGTTTTCTCGAAGATTGTTACCGTTCAAAACCTAACAGGAGGGCTTCACATAAAGTCAGAAAACGAACGTTTAACGTTTCATGGACGAAAACCGTTTATGTGTTAAGAGATTGATTGACAGGGAACAGTAAAATTTACTGACATGAGAAATAGGAAATACCCTGGGAGAGGGGGCGGAGAGGGGGGAATCGGTCACCTCCGTGTAAACATGACGTTGATACGCCGTAACACAACGCCACTAGCCTAGACGACGGCTTCATTCGGGCGCTCAAGGGAATCCACAAGTTACGGAGGGGTGTCTTATCCAGCTGAAGCCACTCAGTCAGAACCGCATCCTGGAGAGATAGCAGTTTCACGGGAAATTGATTGCTAAGTTTCACCTGCTGTTCCATGTAGTCTCATACTTTTTCTATGGTGTTAGGATTGGGCACTTTAGCGAGTCGTCCAGGTGCCACAGTCTGCCTGATAGTTCGCCATTTTGGAAGACGGGAGTGTGCCCAGCATTCTTATCACGAAGCTGTGGAAGATAGGGCAACATTTGGTCACCGAGAATGTTGGAAAAACTCCTGCTTAATGTTCACGATGACCTGAGTGAGTAGGTCCAAGTCATTTCGCCAAAAACACCTGTACAGGTAGATCTCGTCAGGCGCTATAGTTAGGTACCGAGGAACTGCCACGCGTACAGGATTCGCCTAGGCTGAGAGTAATTTTGTACGTAAAATACCAGGTTAGTTTCTCGTTTCCCCGCCTATCAAGCTAAAGTACCAGAGTGTCTTTGTATTTTTACCAAAAATAATCGTTACCATCTTTCTGAAACGTACATCAATTCACAATTTGTATACTTAAAAAGTTTTGACATTCATACACACAGTAATACATTAAAACAATTTTTCCAGCGAACTCTTAGTCACGTTTTCTCACAAACTTTTAGTTCCGTAAAATTTTAAAACTTGTACATCATAAGGTGTTTTAATTTGCAATTCCCTGCAGAATTTCCTCAGATAAAAGGGTGCATAAACCGTGGTGAACATTCGTAAACGTTTTTGCGCAGTGTATGGCGATGCTGCAGTGATAGGAGTAGTTGGGTGATTGGTAAAGAAAGCTAGAGCCTCAGAAAATGCAGAATCTTCATGGTCAGGCACGCTCGGGACCATTTGCGGCAGCCTTTTGTGGAGCGCCGCATTACGTTCTGCTGTCACAGTCACTGCTCCAGACATCCTGAATAGTGCGAATGCCATTATATGTGCAGCCTAAAGATTCTGTACGGGGAACACACTTTGAAGATGACGAGGGTGTCAGTTCTGCACTGAAAACATGGCTACACCTACAGGACAAGAGCTTTTAGCAGCAGGGAATACATGCTCTTCCACAACGTTGGCCATAGAACGTGATGGAGACTCCGTAGAAAAATAGGACATGGCCTAGAGATGTTGATGTACCGGTTGATTAAAAAGTCAGTATAAATTTGAAAACGCGATAAACCACGGAATAATGTAGATAGAGAGGTAAAAATTGAAGCACATGCTTGGAATGACATGGGGTTTTATTAAAAAAAAATACAAAGTTCACCAAATGTCCGTCAGATGGCACTGGACAGCTAAACGTCAGTGACTGCGCATGACAATCGTGTATAAAAGGAGCTGCAATGAGAGAGAGAATCAGGAGCGCCCTCAGTCGCAGCATGTTGACGTTACCTGAAAAGGCGCTTTTAGTGAAGCTGTATTATCAGAATGCTAGTTCAGCGTTACGATCCTATCAGCATAAGAAGGGGATTCGAAAGGGTAAAGGTCCGTTGACAAATGCAGCTGTGGCGAAAATGATTTCGAAGTTCGAAGCCACGGTTTGTTTGGACGATAGACCCCGTAGTGGCCGACCGAGCACAAGGTGTAATGCTGCTGAGACAGTTCAGGAAGAAATGGAGACTGTGGCGGGTTCGTCTCTGCACGGGGAAGTCAGCGCTCGTGCACTCGCACGTCGTACCGGCATTCCATACACTACTGTTTGGATGTAACTTAGGCGTACCTTCCGATGGTATCCGTACAAAATCCATCGGCATCATGAACTGTTACCTGGCGATTTAGTGAAGCGGAGGGCATTTGCGGTGTGGCCGTTTCAAAAGACAGCGGAAGATGACGATTGGTTGAGTAACGTGTTGTGGACCGACGAAACTCATTTCACACTCTGAGGGTTTTTCAACGCCCAAAACTGCAGAATTTGGGCTACCGAAAATCCTTGAACTGTCGTGGAAACTCCATTGCACGACGAGAAAGTCACGGTAGGGGTTGGTTTACCACATCTACCGTTATCGGGCCTTATTTCTTCGAGGAAATGCGTGATTCTGGTTTTGTAACTGCTACCGTGATGGCTGAGAGGTATGTCGATATGTTACAGAATCGCATCATCCCCAGCCTTGCTGATAAACACCTGCTGGAACGTACGACGTTTATGCAGGATGGTGCTCCACCCCATATTGCTAGACGCGTGAAAGATCTCTTGCGCTCGTCGTTTGGTGATGATCGTGTGCTCAGCAGCCACTTTCGTCGTGCTTGGCCTCCCAGGTCCCCAGACCTCAGTCCGTGCGATTATTGGCATTGGGGTTACCTGAAGTCGCAAGTGTATCGTGATCGGCCGGCATCTCTAGGGATGCTGAAAGACAACATCCGACGTCAATGCCTCACCATAACTCCGGACGTGCTTTACAGCGCTGTTCACAATATTATTCCTCGACTACAGCAATTGTCTTACTTTGTTATGCTAATTATTGCTATTCTGATCAGATAAAGAACCATCTGTCAGACAGTTTTTGAACTTGTATATTTTTTTGGTTCTAATAAAATCCCATGTCATTCCAAGCATGCGTGTCAATTTTCACCTCTCTAGCTACATTATTCCGTGATTTATTCAGTTTTCAAATTTATGTTGACTCTTTGATCACCCGGTACACTGTCGCCAAATTCTGACTCTTTAATAATAAATACGTTCTGAGAAAAAGAAATGTGGGGCGTTACTTACTGAACGACCCTCATAGTTTCGAGTACGAGCGCGGCACACAGTTGTAGTCTGCCAGGATGCTTCAAGTCCGCGGACACCCTACTTCAGAGCAATTCGTCGAGAACATTGATCCTTTCCGTGCATTTATACTTTGAACTGTCCCAAATTATGTTGCTATTGTAATTTCTTAGACTTTCCCGGCGATTTGATGACATCTCGTGGAAATCGGGTTTTCTGCCGGATATCAGCGTCTTCCAAACACGATATTCCGTCCGCGCCCACTCTGGCCGTCTCCGAGTGCAGCTGAGGCTTCCTGGCGTTCCTTTCTTGTTTCATGCCCGCAGTGTGCGGATGTCTGAGGCTCGTTGTTGGTGTTGGAAACATATTTTCTCCGGCTATGTTCTCCAACAGTTTATTGAACGTAACTTCCTCTACAATACAATAGCTAGCTGTACTATAGAGGTAGACGTCCGTCGATCTAGCCGGAGATGTGGTTCCTCTCGGTCGGCTGTGTATTACAGCGGCTTCGGTGATACCTTCTCGGAGACTCTGCTACAGCGGTTGCCATTAGCAACGGACGAAGACAGGTCCGCCTTCGACCGGCCGGGCCTATATAGTGGGCTGGCTCCAATAGAAAATCGGCGTAGGAATCCGTGGCCGGGTAAGTCGCGGCGACCTCTGCAAGGAAAAGGTTCCTATTAATCGACTGGAATCTTGGGCGTGTTTACCTGATGTCTTCGCCTGTTTGCTGTTCGTTTGTTTCCCTCATAGCGCGGCTGTTATGCAATGCTGCCTGCCATGTAGGGGAACCCGACGGCAGACAGTACAGCTATTATCACTGCTTCTGACGCTGTTTCATCTGATTGTCTGTTTCACTTACATACATACACGGGCAGCCCTGCGAGCCGCGCCGTAAGTCTCACGTCGACGCTGCTAATTGATTCTGAACTTCGCAGGGCCATTTGCGGCAGCCTTTTGTGGAGGGCCGCATTACACACTGCTGCCACACACTGGTGCAGTGTGGTACGCGGTGACCGAGCAGCAGCCGCTGTTTGTCATCGCGCGCAATAAGCAGCCACCGCTCGTACGTCACCCGGGCCGAAGACCGCCGCGATATTAGCCTGACTCACGCCGGCCACACAGCCACGCAGCGCAACAATTCGCTCGTAATTGCGCCGCCAGGGAGCAGCAGTAATGGTGTGAGAGGGGGACGGCAAGCCGGCGGGTCTCGCACGCAGTTTGGTAGGGGAGGGGGAGGGGGCTGTCGCACGTGATCACGCTGTGGACCCCCCACCCTGCCAGCATCACTCGGGCGCGTTAGCGCTTCTAATAACTCGGCACGTGCATCAAATTCCCACGTGGGGGCCGTCCCGCGTGGACCGGCTGCTGGAATCCACAGCGAGTTGCCGTGTGGCAACCGCAGTTACAGCAGAGGCTGTCGTGTCGCATGGTGAGGCCTTACCTCAGCTACGAGATAGCAGCGCCCGCGTTATTAAGAATTACTACGCAACTTGCCTTCGCACACCCGTACTTGTCTGGATGAATGTTGCGTAGTAATTCTTAATAACACGGGCGCTGGTGTTTCGTATTTACTCGCCAGTACCAGGACCTCCTCTTTCATTATGTCCTTCCTCGGTGGGACTGTAGGTCTATATCCTGACGGTGTGTGGCGGAGGGTACCTTTACTACCTCTATTGGATCTCCCTTCTATTCCAGTCTTGTATTGTTCGTGGAAAGAAGGATTGTCGGTGTGCCTCTGTGTGGGCTCTAATCTCTCTGATTTTATCCTCATGGTCTCTTCACGAGATATACGTAGGAGGAATCAATATACTGCTTGACTCCTCGGTGAATGTATGTTCTCGAAACCTCAACAAAAGCCCGTACCGAGCTACTGATCTCTCTCCTGCATAATCTTCCACTAGAGTTTGTCTATCATCCTCGTAACGCTTTCGCGATTACTAAATGATCCTGTAACGATGCGCGCTGCTCTCCGTTGGATCTTCTCTATCTTTTCTATCAACCCTATCTGGTGCGGATCCCACACTGCTGAGCAGTATTCAAGCAGTGGGCGAACAAGCGTACTGTAACATACTGCTGTTGTTTTCGGATTGCATTTCTTTAGGATTGTTCCTATGAATCTCAGTCTGACATCTGCTTTACCGACGATCAACTTTATATGATCATTCCATTTTAAATCACTCCTAATGCGTACTCCCAGATAATTTGTGGAATTAACTGCTTCCACTTGCTGACCTGCTATATTGTAGCTAAATGATAAGGGATCTTTCTTTCTATGTATTCGCAGCACATTACACTTGTCTACAATGAGATTCAATCGCCATTCCCTGCACCATGCGTCAATTCGCTGCAGATCCTCCTGCATTTCAGTACAATTTTCCATTGTTACAACCTCTCGATACACCACAGCATCATCTGCAAAAAGCCTCAGTGATCGTACGAGTGCGGGTTACGACAGATCCACAACGACGCATGGAAATTTGGGTCCGACCATGATAGGACAGGCGAGGTGAAGAAGTTCTCCACTCGCATAAAGCAGGAAATTCGACTTCAAGTTGCAGTCCAGCACAAATTTTCATTGCCGTCATTCTAATATACAGTCTATGATGGTACATATTCACAATCAACAATACATTTCCTGTATTTGTCACAACTGGTTTGACGTGCGCTGTAGTTACAACAAGTCGAAAAAGTGAGTGACAGAGCGAGAGGGATATGTATATACGTGCGTATTACAAACCTTACTCGAAAACTTCTCTCCTTCACACCTCCTCCGTATTACGACACATGTCGTGTCACTGATCTCGTCTGTACTAATATCGTAGTACACTCGAGCTGCCTATTTGCTTCCACTGCTCTGAGTGGAATGCACAAGTTCTAATAGATGTTCACCAACCTCCAGTCTTCTAAAGTTGTCGTCCCCTGCGCAGAAAACAGCACCTACGTATTGAGGCTGTAAGAAACTCTTAGCGAGGAATTGGTATTATGTGAATAATTAAATTTCCAAATAGCCTCTTTATATAGAATCTCACTCGCTTTTTATTGGCAGAAGATGAGAAACTGCACAATTACAGTCCACTTTAGAGTCACAAATAAATTCCACTCTTCAACAAAATAATGAACTGCGTTTTTCCGTTATAATTATCACACTGTTCTCACCTGCATGTCCATATAACCACAAGTTACTAATAAAGTCTTAACCTGATGCCGATCGAGGCAGACAACATGTCCGTTCTCCAACACTGCCGAACCAACCCCAATCTTACAGCCGAACCACTTCAAAAATGTCTCTTAGCACTGAACATCTGTGGTCATCAGTCCCCTAGAAATTAGAACTTCTTAAACCTAACTAACCTGAGGACATCACACACATCCATGCCCTAGGCAGGATTTGAACCTGCGACCGTAGCGGTCACGCGGTTCCAGACTGAAGCGCCTAGAACCGCAAGGCCCGAACCACTTCGCCCGCCATCCAAGTTAGGAGCGATCCGAATATCACCGACGCGCTTCGTCTGCCTTTTCGTTTAGCTGTTGTTTATTATTCTGCTGGTTATTAATACTTGTGAAATAATGAAATGATAGCACGCTGTTGAGAGGTGCGTTCATCTGAAATGCAAGTAAATGCGATGTTTTGTTTATCTAATATTAATAATAGAGGTTCATTATTTTGTCGCCTAATTGCCGAAAGTAGCAGCCAATCGTCGAGAAGGACCGCTCTTTCTCAGGACACCCGTACCAAACAATCCGCCTGTCATCGATAGCCCTCACCACATTACATCTGCCAATGCTGCCTTCCTAACTGTTCTGTGAAGAGTCTCAAGTAGCTGAATATGATGGCTGCAAAGCTAAAAGTATTACGCAGTACGTGGTGGTAAAAACCGCAGCATACAGGGTATCGGTCACCACCAGGAGACATCACGGCAACTCCACTTCTGCCCTCGATATGGCGACGATGGCAGTCCACAAGTTTCCTCAGAAATACTATATCTAGCTGAAGCTGAACGGTGGCTATAGGATCACGTACAACTACCGTACTGAGATAATTCTAAATCCTTTGTTTCATCTGCCGTCGCAAACACTCATAGTCATTTCCTGCGGGGTTAAGATCGAGTGAATTAACTGTTCACTTAGAGCGCGACACCCTATGTCAGTGTTCTACACACGACGAACACAGCTGTTGGCTCGGTAGCCCACATGTCGCCAGTACGCTCGCCCATGTCGAAGGAAGAACAACAGTTAGGCATGGAAATGTTGCAATAAATATTTCGATTCCTGTTCACAGAAACCTGAAGACTTAAGTCATGGTACGAACCCCTGCGCCCCCCTCCCCCCCCCCAAAAAAACCGAGAGAATGAGTCGCTGTGTGAGCTATGCCGTCCACAAACTGCAGGTGAAATGCCTCAAGCAGGCGTCGGTCCACTCAGTCGAAAAGAACCGAAGCGAAACCGCCACCCCTCAGACAACACTACACATCTCCAATGAGCTACAGTCAAGTTTCTGGCTTTTTTTTTTCCTTCATCCATTGCTGTGAGTAAGACAGTGTCCTACGTGAGAGACAGTAGCGAGTGACAGCGCGCGACAGCTTGAGGCGACATAACGCAGCCGCAGGTGTAGTTACGGAAGTGTCCTACGTGAGCGACATGTGTGTCGCTGCCTGTCTCCCACTGCAACTGGCAACGTTTGAATTCGAACGTGTTTGAATCTAGTCGCTGCAGCAAGCGCTACACCGAGCGACAGCCATGTGTCTTCTTGGCAAAGCAATGGATCGGATGCAACTGCAGCTACGAATTACTTAACATCCGATTTTAAGACAACGATTCGGAGAAAAATTTTTATTCTTCCGCAACCTATAGCTTGATCCTTAAATGATAAAGGTCAGAATTTGTTTTCGTTATTCGTCATAGTTACACGAAATTGAGGACATGGGTGCACGAAACTTTTAAGAATTTGCAGAGGTAAAATCACATTGTGTAGACTTTCGGTATAGTTCGTTTAAGGACATACATTACTGCGTATGAAATGTAACCAATATATATATAAATTGTATTTAAAGTTGAGACCGGAATGATCTCTCTTTTCCTTATTGAGATATTGGTTGTTATATATCTGCGGAGTGGTCGCTGGAGTCGCGTCCGAACCTTTCCTGCACTTCGCGAATCAAGTGGTCGTAAAAACCGTCGTATTTCATGAAATCTTCAACATATCGAAACGACGATTTTTGGAAATGACAGCACGCAGAATAGAATATTTTATCATATGATTAACACTGGATACGTTTTTGTAAACGCTATAATTTACACCATGAGGTTTTGTCCAAATTTTCATAGGCAAACAAAGGGAGAGAAACAGGTAAACAGGGTATCAAAATGACCAGCATGAGGTCTAGTTTGGCATGAAAATATTTAACTGCTTGAAAGTAATCACGGTAATGAACGAAAATTTAACTAATAAGCTGAGGAAGAATTGAAATATTTCACGAAAAGCTCCTTTAAATGAATTGTCAAAAAGTCATCTGTTCAAGACGTAAAAAGAAACATTGGTGCGGTATTTAAATGCCAAAAAGGCTTCCTTCGAAACACGTATGTCAGGAAGGCAAACGAGGAGTCAGTTAGATCACGCTTTCTGAATGAAACTTGAATTTGAAAATGGAAGACATACTCAAATATTTTATGAAATTATTTGTGTAAAAGAAATAAGTAGATCAGAGAAACGTTCCAAGTGCCTTTGAATGATGCTCGAAATCATGAACAGAAAATGAGATGCACCAAACGTTTCCCTAATATTTTTTATTTCATACTTTTAGACAAATCATTACACAAAATGTTTTACTTTCTTTTAAAAATTTTGTAAGCTTTTCTTTTACATGCTATTTAGAGTAATTGTAACTCTTGGCCTTAACACTGACTGCTGATGAATTACGTTCGCAACATTAAATATCTGTAAAATGTCATGGTTCATTACAATTTATTAGGAATTAAATGTGTGTGATATACTGGAATAGGTGTGAAGATCAAGTTCTTTGGCAAGACCTTAAAAATATACTTAGCGATGCAGTGTAAACAATATAGATAAAACTTAGTATACAGAATCGTAGTTGAGTCAATGAAAATATAAGCACTGTCGGTAATCGAACTCTTGACCTTATCCTCGCACATAATTACGAACCCCTACTCCACAGCTACCTCTTGTCCACGTATATCATTCTTTGTGCTTATGTTTGTATTTAGCGTAGTTAGTCATGTAATAGACATTCCTCGCATTTATTGGCTGTTAAAATTTCTCGATCATGTAAAAAAAATCGTATTTAATTTATTGATGAGATAGTCGAATGCTCCTCTGCTCATTCACGTGTATTCGAAGCCCTTTCTGGTGATCTTCGTATTCGCCGAAACTTATGAAATTCTCCATGGAGATTCTTCCATTTGTAAATTTCATGCACAGCATTCCTTTTCGCTTTGCTTTCTTAAGTAAACCTAATTCTGTAGCCTTACTCTCCAGCTACAGCATTCTACAGGTCAAGGACGCCGGTTTATAGAAGCAGCTGGTTGGCTCTAAGCAGCCATCTTGTAGCGCGACGTGGTCGCTCGCACGCTGGACACCTAAGGTTGTAACCCGATGTCGCTGCTTGTCGCTGGAGTGTCGCGCATCCAGAAGTCGCTTGCTTCTGTCGCTCACGTAGGACACGGCCTAATGGCCTTCTGCGAGATAATCCACTGAAAATGTTCAAGGCAATCGCAGTGTTCTCTTGGAAAGTGACAGAGATGGATCTGTATTCACTGACAGCACTAACTGGTCGAGCTTTAAACCGATTGTCATCGTCAAGACATGACGCTTGCCTCCTGTCCGTGTCAGATAGGATCCTTTTACATCAACTGTCAGCACATGGTGATACACATCAAACGTTTCATGTTTACACAGCAACAGTTAGTGCCGCGTTAGCTCCTTTCCACTTTTCTGTTATGTCTGCAGGTAGACCTATTTTACTGCACTAAATCTACATACTTACTGCACAAGCGACTGTACTGCGAGTACTGGGGGGGGGGGGGGTATCCTGTAGCACTGCTAGTCACTTCTTTTCCCGTTCCACTTGCACGCAGAGTGACAGAAAAGCAACTATACATACTGGTATGTCTCCATAGGAGCGCTAATTTCTCTGCCCTTACCCTTGTGGTCAGTACGAAAAAAGTACGTTGATGGCATTAGAATCATTCTGCAGCCAGATTCAGATTCGGTTCTCTAAATTATCTCCTCACTCTTCCTCGAAAAGGACGTCTCCTTCCCAAAACACCTCTGAGGTTCATGTGTGCGGTTCGATTCTTCAGGTAACAAATTTAGCAGCCAGCCTGTCAACGCTTCGATGCCTTCCTTGAATTCTATCTGGTGGTGATCCCAAACACTCTAGCAATACCCAAGAACAGGTCCCACTAGAATAGTAATGTGGTCTCCTATAGAGATGAACTACATTTTCCTAAAGTTATCCCAATAAACATAAGTCGACCATCCACCATCCCTACTGCAACCGTTACATGCTCGTTTCATATCGTATTGGTTTTCAGCTTTACGCCGAGGTACTGGACTATGGAATCTGCCTGATGGCATACATCCGACTTGCACATACAAAATGTCACTGCCATAACCTGGACGGCGATAGAGTGTCAGATGACCGCCTGATACCAGTTCTACGCGAGTATGGACTGTCAGAATGAGTGGGAAAAGCTTTATTTTAAATTAGTTTTTTTTTTCAAGTTTCGCTCTCTATACAGACGAACTGTGTTTCATTTCAGAGCCGGGAGCAGGCAAGAGCTGGTCCGGTACCGTTCACCACCGGATATCGGCGCCAAGACACCCCGCTCACGTGCACACGACTCTCACAGCGAGTGACAGACACGTTGAGGCTTCTAACACACCCTCCAGCATCCAATCAGAGCGCTCAGAGGTCACGTGGGAGTCGCAGAACGGGCCGCGACACACCTGTCCCGCTGCTGGCAGCCAGCTTTCGACCCATCCAGACGTGCCCTCCGCCCCTCTCTCGGACAATGTGCCTCTCAGTCTGTTGGTGACCTCCCAGCCTTTAGAGAATATAACTTAAAGTATACACAAAGCAAACAACCTAAAGAGTAGTTCCCTACGCCACATGTAAGAAATTCTGGCCTCCGTCAGTAGCAGCTTTGTGAGCTGCTACTGACCTCACTTCTGAAGACTGAGCGAGCCCACTGAGAGGGCGGTGAAGCGCTAGGCGGTTCTAGACCCCCCTGGTCATCCACATGTTCCCCATGGTTTCCCTAAACCATCTGAGCAGAGAGAAAGTGTGGTCCTTTTGATGGGGCGTAAGTGCTGCAATGCCTTAAAACCAGTATATTCATTTCAAAACATCCTATATTTGTACTTTTTATGAGTTCTGCGAAATGAAGTACAACATCGTCAGACACATCATTTACATCAAAACACAACGGACAAAATAATGCGTTAAGTCACCTCCTTAAAAGGACGCCTTAAACCGGAGAGGTCGTGTTCACGACCAGACGAGAGCGAGGCCACTGGAGGATGTGCACATCTTGGAGAGTGAGGCGTAGCGCCTTCGCATCGCTCCTGTCACTTGTTAGGACGATATCGTTATAGGCTGACTTCTGGAATGAACTCTAGCCGGATTTTTAAATTTATTCTGCTGTTCTACCTCATTAATTTACTTACTGCTGTGCACTGGCGGCGCGGCACGTTACTTTTTTACCGTCCTGCCTGTGCCCAGCAACGATCATTTGTCTAGCTAAAAGCTGTAGTAGAAAATACTAGCCCACTATTGTCTACTGCAGGTCGCAACATACATAGAATTGTCCGGTAAACGGGATGTGGCTAGGTATTGAAATAAAAGTTTTAACTTGGCTGTGTAGATTTTCAGGTGTATTTTTACGATAAAGATCACAGTTAATACTGCCAAGTCCGTACTAAGTGGCAACATAATGTAAAGTTCACACGTACACCACAATGAGACACGTAGCCAGTTTATGGTATTTACTCCCGTTATCGAAGTTAATAGAGTTCACCGGATCGTTTAGTTATGAAAATGCTCGCTCAAATGTTGTGCACTCTGCTCTACACGTAATACCTGTTCCAGTCTCAGATCGCACAACGCGCTACTCGGTTTTAATTAACAGTCAAAAGCAAAAAAAAAAAAAAAGGTTCAAATGGCTCGGAGCACTATGGGACTCAACATCTTAGGTCATAAGTCCCCTGGAACGTAGAACTACTTAAACCTAACTAACCTAAGGACATCACACACACCCATGCCCGAGGCAGGATTAGAACCTGCGACCGTAGCAGCCTCGTGGTTCCTGACTGCAGGGCCAGAACCGCACGGCCACCGCGGCCGGCCAGTCAAAAGCAATAATTTTGATATTCCGTCTGAAATTCCACACGACTTCCACTATATCGTTCACTTAAATACACTTTGTACTACTTCGTGAACTCGTAATTAGCATTTTTCCGCGATTTTACAGTACTTTCGTCGGAGCTGCTTTCAATGACATGTTACTAGTTCGAACCCTCAGCCCCAACCTGCTAGGTCACACCAAACGCTTTGTTTCCAGCAGAGATTGGCGCGAGCCTGCATTTTTCTGATTGGCTGATATCACAAACAGCAAATCAGGTTGCAGTATTACCCCGCGCTAACCCCCGCTTTACGTCAATGACCAATCATAATAAAACATTTCTGTCTATGGCAATTGCGAAATAAATAAATTTAGAAAAGTATCAAATATAAAATTACTCCTCCTGAAATTATCGATTAATTTGTGTTCTACTCACGATTTATTAGTAACATAAACTGACTGCAGATTTAATTATAGCAAATCCCCTGTATAGTTTAACTGGAACTTCGTGAATAGACAAAACAATTTTCATTTACTTCTGTTCTTCTTCACTCATACAAAACTCACACTGCTAATTCTACACATATAAAACAATTATAATACATTAAATATTAGTAAAACATAACTTTACAACATTGTTTCGACTACGACTGCTAGCACTGTCCGTCAACTGCTGACCTCTGGCGCCTACTAGTACAACTACGTGCAGCTCTGTAACTCAGCTCCATGTCAGCTGGTGACATCTGTCGATGACTCATGCCTATAACGATATCGCCCTAACAAGTGACAGGTGCGATGCAAAGGCGCTGCGCCTCACTCTCCAATATGTCCACATCCTCCAGTGGCCTTGCTCTCGTCTGGTCGTGAACACGACCTCTCCGCTTCAAGGCGTCCTTTTAAGGAGGTGACTTAACGCATTATTTTGTCCGTTGTGTTTTGATGTAAATGATGTGTCTGACGATGTTGCGCTGCATTTCCCAGAACTGATAATAAGTACAAATATAGGATGTTTCGAAATGAATATACTGGTTTTAAGGCATTGCAGCACTTACGCCCCATCGAAAGGACCTCACTAGCTCTCTGCTCAGGTGGTTTAGGGAAATCATGGGAAACCTTTGCGGATTAACGGGGGGGGGGGGGGGGGGTTCTCGAACCGCCCAGCACTTCACAGCCCTCCCAGTGACCTCGCTCAGTCTTCAGAAGTGAGGTCTGTCAGCCGCACCGCTCACAAAACTGCTACTGATGGAGGCCAGAATTTCTTACATGTGGCGTAGGGAACTGCTCTTCAGGTTGCTTGCTTTGTGTATTCTTTAAATTATGTTTTGACCCAACCACAGCATATTAAAGACAGTAACCGTCTAAGTAGGTGGAGAATCTTATTCCTCAGATCCCAGTCCGATAGGAAATGCACGTTCAGTACTAGACACAGAGTTGAAAGTTAACCGTCCACTAAGTTTATCTGTGCTACTAACACTGTAAGAAGGCTGTTTAGGTTTTCTTATTGGTAACGCCATGTAGCGCTCCGTATGAAAATCACTGGCTGTGCTGTGTGCAGTCAGTGGCTGGTTGGCATTGTTGTAATACTCGCCATTGTAGCGTTGGGCAGCTGGATGTTAGCGGCGTGTAGCGTTGCGCAGTTGGAGGTGAGCCGCCAGCAGTGGTGGACGTGGGGAGAGAGATGGCGGAGTTTTGAAATTTGTAAGAATTGGTGTCATGAACTGCTATATATATTATGACTCTTAAGGTAAATACATTGTTTGTTCTCTATTAAAATCTTTCATTTGCTAACTGTGCCTTTCAGTAGTTAGTGACTTCCATAGTTTGAATCTTTTATTTAGCTGACAGTAGTGGCGATCGTTGTATTGCAGTAGTTCAAGTAACCAAGATTTTTGGTGAGGTGAGTGATTTGTGAAAGGTATATTATTGAAAGTCAGATTGCGTTGCGCTAAAAATATTGTGTGTCAGTTTAAGCAAAGTCGTGTACAATTGTTCGAAGGGGACGTTTCATATGTCGACCCTTAGCCGAGGATACCTCACTGGAATCTTCTGATTTTTTCTTGTAGTTTGTGTAGTTAGTGTAGCCTTTGTTTATTGCTAGCGCGTAATCATACAGAGAATTTCCTTTGTAGTTGCAGTCTTTCATTGTTGTACAGTAAAACAGTTGTGGCATGCATGTAGATTTGCACCAAGTATTTCGCAAGCTTCGCTTGCAATTAACTAGATATTATTTTCAGTGCTATGTTAATGTGTTCTCTTATTATTGCTCTTCAAATTGTGCTTTTCTGTGTTATCGTGTGAAATATTGTGACAATAATGGCGTGTGAAAAACGTAACACTAGGCTCCAAAGTAAACTGAGAAATAATAGTGACGACGAGCGTCGCTTATCAGCACCACTGTGTAGTGAATTAACAGACATTTGAAGTATTAATTTGGTAATTGTGCATAGGGAAATGGAGCGGGTGGCAAATAATGGTGTATACAATGAAACAAGTAGTGAACAGAGAACCATTATCGATCGATCGATCGGCAACAGCTCGCCTCAGGAATCCGAAATGACAGAACACAATATTGCAAATACTGTATACTTAGGTTATGGGCCCTCACCGTTTTCTCAAATGAGTCAAGGCACATTTTCTGCATGTCAAAATGTAAATGTTGCCTTTGAAAATGCACTGCCAAAAAGCATAGAAAAACAGATTCCAGACACTAATACATTATTATTGCAATTAATGCAACAAATGGAACAAAATCAGAAACAAATGGGGCAAAATCTTCAAAAGTTAGACACAATGGAACAAAATCAGAGACAAACACAGCAAAAGCTTCAAAAGTTAGACACAATGGAACAAAATCTTCAAAAGTTAGACGCAATGGAACAAAAGCTTCAAAAGTTAGACTCAGTGGAACATACGCTTGAACAAACATGTGAAGATTTAACTACTGAATTACATAAAATAGAATCGAAATATCAAAAAGTCTGTAATGACGTAAAAACACAAATTTGTGAGCATTTCCAACCTATTTTTTCGCGGCATGAAAATGCATTACAGAATCACGAAGCAGCCATAAAAGAACTGCAAACTATTGTTCATGAAAATCAAGCTAAAATTGACTCAGTTGCATCTACCGATTCGGTTACGCAACTTGCAAAAACTCAAGCGAACTTAAAGGACACAGTAGATACTCTGAAAATTGGTTCAGAAAGACACATGGAGGACATTAGTTCATTGTCAGAGAAAGTAGTTGAACTTTCGGATCAGCTAAATAATTTATCTATGAAGCTAGATGATAATCTGAATGACACAAAACCGGTAGTCTTTAATGATAAAGAAGAGTTCGAACAAATTAGGAAATTCAAACAAAATCA
Organism: Schistocerca gregaria; assembly: GCF_023897955.1. Taxonomy (NCBI): domain Eukaryota; kingdom Metazoa; phylum Arthropoda; class Insecta; order Orthoptera; family Acrididae; genus Schistocerca; species Schistocerca gregaria. Next base: position 783,723,966 of record NC_064923.1, on the reverse strand, counting down.
GAATCAAATTAATACGCAACATCAAAGAGAAATCCGGGCAGTACAAGATCAGCTGACACAGGTAATACAAGAATTACGTATTTCAGAGGACACTCGCACTCCAATACGGGAAGAGGAACATAAAAAAACGGAACTGCCACAAAATAATAACACAGGGCACTTTGGAGATTATGAAAGAAATTGGCAAAGTACACCGAATTTTTAGATGGAACCGCCGAAACGACGTAACAATGACCGACATGCGACCCGCCGACACGATGATTTTGACTATAAGCTGTTCATTACTACACGTAAACACATTTAAGAATTCTGGCAACGAAATTCATCCACAAGCGTGGCTTCATCAATTCTCTCATTGTTTTCCTCCCAACTGGTCATTAGAGCACAGATTAGAATTTATGTGTGGCTACTTGGAGAATAAACCAGCTGTAAGAATGCAATCGGTCATTCACGATTGCCACAGTGAAGGAGAATTTTGCCATGCCTTCCTCTCAGCATATTGGTCTCAAGCCACACAAGACCGAGTAAAACATGGCATCATGATGATGAAACATTTCGAACAATCTGAATTTTCAAGTCTTGTGAAATATTTTGAAGACATGTTACATAAGAATCAGTAGCTTTCAAACCCATACAGCCCGTCAGAACTCATCCGCATTTGCTTAATCAAATTGCCTGAACATTTACGGCATATTATTTTGGCGGGCCGTTGCAAAGACGACATTGAAGCTTTTCAGGGACTCTTACAAGAATTAGAAATTGACACTGACAATCGCGGAACGCGAAAACAGGAACACAACAATTACAGGTCACATCCGTCGCAACTCCGCGATGAAAGAAATAATAACTGGACACGACAAGGCTATTCTCACAACACAAATCGTGACCAAAACAGACACCACCCGTATGACAACCGTTGGCAGAGTAGTAATAGTTATAGAGAAAGATCGCATTTCCGTAGTAGTGAATATTACGCAGACAATCATAGAAACAGACAATATGGCAAACAGAACTATTATTATCACAGGAGACAGAATAATTTCAGACGCAAGGGTCCACCGCGCAGTGATAATTCAGGGAGAAATTCGCCACCACTTAACCGACAAGAAAGAAACTACAGGAACTACCGACATGACGACAGACGATATAATCATATCGACAGACCGGAATTGGATCAGAACTGGCGGGATTCAAACAGAGCAGGCATCTCTCGGCAAGGTGAATTTGTAGAAGTTAGGTCTCCTAATCCCAATAACAACGCGCGCCAACAAAGAAACAGACAATGACTCGCACCACAGGCAGCCGCGTGCGCCGGCTGGCTCAGAGAAAAATAACATTGGCGCTAACCTTGAGAGAAACTCCACTATTCTTTACCGACGTTTACCGCATGATAATTGCGTTCAAGTTGAAACTCTGAGTACTATGAAGAGTAAAGGTTTACACTACATTTCACATGTAAAACCGTTTATTGAAAGATAATCTGCTTTTTAGCTTTGTCTTTGCCATAAAACATTTCACTTCACATTTCTAGTATGCTTTGTCACACTCAGAAACTGTTAACATGCAACAATGTTTAAAAGTTAACTATCCAGTCTAGAACGTTGGGAATATTTTTAAACAGAAATTACGAATGCATTGTTATAGTGAACAGGCGACACAGTGTTGTTATTTGTACATTCTTGCTTGTTAGTTGCACGATTACGTAACGACTATAAGGCTTTCATACTTATACTGTTAATGAGATTTTAATGCAACATTTTGGTTTAGTTGAAAAGACATTCTTTATTTGAAGTACTTTCTGTGAGATTAAAGATGACTTAGCATTTGGTTTCTTTGATAGCTACATGATTATATCACGACGCTACTAATGTGTGACACAATTTATATTGTGCTTTTGCGGTGTATCTGTTTTATATCTGCACAGTTTTTCTGAATTCTTCTGGAAAGGAAAACATGTTTTAGTAGTAACTTTGTGGTATAGCTACAATGAGACAGCCTTTTCTGTAGCACAACAATACGATACAGTACAGTACTTACTTCATCACAGCAGTAAGCGTAGTAACTACAATATCTATACGCAAAGCATTTCACTTTTGTTTATCATGACGTAAGTACATTGACTTCTGTAGAACTTAGCTTTCGGAGGACGATAACTACGACACTTCCACAGAGATTATCTTACAACACGACACACAGTTTAGCGCTACAGTACGCGTATTTGAGTAACTAATTTTGTACTTAAAACATTTATTTTTGAAGATATTTGAAATACAATGGTACAAAGGTTTTCCATGATACATTTCATTCCATTGCTGTAATATGTAACATCTGAGGATATAATTACATTAATCCTCAGGGGGGTACACATCTACTTTGTGTACCATGTGTGTGGCAAGCACAAGGAGCCCTAGCTAATATGGTATTTGCTTATACAACTTTACACATCGGTACCATATTTCTCTAACACAATAATTACACAGCTATCTGATCATTTAACTGGGAGAGATAAACATTCATTTTATTACATCAGTGACAGATGTTTACGTAATTACACAGTTGGATAACTTCACACTTACGAAATTGTGTTTTGTCTGTACTTTGTGACCTGTTCATATTTTTTCAGAACCGTTGTGATACTATAGGAGCTTTGAATTACATATTTGGTATGAGATCATGATTTTTAAGTACGTTTGAGGCAGATAACACTTGACATGAGCAGAGAATTTTTTTTTAGGTTTTGAAATTATTGGAGGAAGCTACGACGGTTTTGAGATTTGACTGAGGTGTTATGATGTTATTATTACGATGACTATGTGTATTATGCTGTTGTGGTATGTTTATGGTCAATAAGCTGATGCTATATGAGTTATTTGATTATGCTATGTATCTGGTATGATGAAATATTGAAGAAGTGTCGACGAATAAGGTAAGGAATAAAGAGTAATGGTTAGAGACTCTGGTTTGAGAAAAAGGATGTTGGAAACCGAGAATCGTACTTTAAGAGTTATGAAATGTGTGTATATGCGTGAATGTATCACTATGCTGGCGAAAATTTTTGGACACTATTATATTTAAAGGATTTTGTTTCTACAGATTTGTAACGCAAATTCTCAACCTGTGAAAATATTTTTATATGAGACTGTCACTGTAGCGGAAACTGCTGTCGTAATTTTTTCAGTAAGAAAGGTAAGTGACCACCTGCACGTAATGCGTCGTGGGCACCCAGCTGTGCGACAGTCGCCTGGGAAAGAAGCCATTAGTGTGTGCCTTTCAGAGGCACAGGTAAAAAAAAAAAGGGAAGCCATTATCCTCGCTATTGACATTCCTTTGTAGAAAGCATCGTAAATACGACACACTCAAACTTGAAAACATGATTACACTGTAGAGTTCTTAATTTATGACATTTACTGAAATGAAATGGTAAGAAACATTTTATATCTATTGTCTTTCTAGCTGAGAGATTGCTCGTTTTCTTTAATATCCAGTTTCTATCTGCACTGCAGCATTGGTTAAAATAAAATTTAATAGATGTACTAATATCACTATTTTCTGTCTACAGACCCAGTAAAGAATCATTTTATGATGTACTTTCTTGGAAAAGAGAGCACAAATAGACATTTCCCTTCACAGGAATTGCAAAAATAATTTTTTTACGTTTTGGTAACTTATCTGCTAGCGTATGTTCTCGTAATGCATCACTGTAGTGTTAAGATGTGACATAGGTATTAAACATTTTTACTGTAATATTTTTTCTGCTTCAGCTTTGTCATGTTTAGATATAAATTATTACATTTATTGCTGCTCGCTATGCTTACTTGCATTTTTTTAGTCATTGCTGTTTGTATTAATTGTTTTGTGCCGCTGCATTGCCTCGTCCCTTAGTTAAGCATCTGAGCTCAGTAGATTTAAGTTAGCTTAAGAGGGGGTAGCCTATATAAGAGAATGAGTTGTGATGGATTTGAAGAAATGTACTGAGAGGTTATATGAGAAAAGTACAGAAAGCAGGGATGGATAGGACTTTTTGGAAATAATGAAGAACGAAGGAAGATCTCCGAGAAGTAAAGAAAGTTTTGTTTGCAAAATACTGCAGTAAAACAAACCCTGCCCTTTCCTTCTGCTATCCCGCTATGTGTTTGTGTACCCTTGTGTATTTATGTTCTACCGGTCTTTATATGTTTATCTGATAAGACTTATGTTGCAGAATTTTTCTAATACTAAGCTACATTCACTATGATGAGGAACATAATTTGCATTAATAACATGTTATTTACTTTGTAAAGATGTTTACACATTATTTATTCTGTTTTGTTCTAATGCTCATGTGTGAAGTCGATGTTTCAAAAGTTATTCTGATCTTTTATGTATGTACTTATGTCATAATTTTTGTAACACTGATGTGCATGTTTATTTCTATTCTTTTGTAAAGCCTGTTTTACTATAAATGTTATCTCTATTGTTATGTTCTTTAATGATGTATTTTGTACCTTTGTTATTGAATTCTTATGTTATAAAATTGTAATTGACACCAGTTCAGCAAATTAAGTAACTTGTAAGTTACATTTCACTGCACACGTTTCTGTTGGTCATAGTATATGGACAATATGTGAGAAGTAGGAACTGATAGTGTATGCACGTGTGTTAATAATTCAGCAAAGGACTGGATAACAGCATTGCTCGTTCTAAGGACAATTAGAAAAAACTTTGTGAGTGGACAAGTGGTGGTTTATGGACTTGCTATATTCTCTGCAAGACTCTTCGATGGTGATTGTGCACCTGCACAGTCGCAACAGTTGGCTGCTAGCCATCTCTACAAGGACTACAGTAGGTCTACACCTTTGATGACTCACCAATACCATTATTTCTACAAGGACTACAGTGGGTCTCCACCTTTGATGACTCACCAATACCATTATTTCTACAAGGACTGCAGTGGGTCTGCACCTCTGGTGGCCCACCAACACCGTACTCTCTACCAGGACTACAGTGGGTCTGCTCTGTGATGACCAACCTACCAATATTCTTCAAAACTTCGACTGACTCTGCTGTGGGTATGCTTTGTTGTGGCCCATTACCTGTCTGCACGCCAAGAGTCAGCGCTGTCTTTCCGTTGGAAGGACAACACTACTTCTTCAAGACTGCATGGAAATCCACTACTTCCGTGTGCATTCTCTTTTACTACTCCGACTTTGAGAAAAACACTGCAATTTTGCTTAGATGAACGATCAGGACTGTCTTTATGGACTGTGAGAAAATTTTAGCTTTTGACCAACTTTGTATCGATAAGTGTGTGCATTTCATTTCTTTCTTATTGTAAATATGAAAATTTTTTTCAGATCTGTATTGGCCACTGCCCAAAACAATTTGTAAAATTTTTTGTGGGGAGCATGGGGGCTATGTAAGAAGGCTGTTTAGGTTTTGTTATTGGTAACGCCATGTAGCGCTCCATATGAAAATCACTGGCTGTGCTGTGTGCAGTCAGTGGCTGGTTGGCATTGTTGTAATGCTCGCCATTGTAGTGTTGGGCAGCTGGATGTTAACAGCGCGTAGCGTTGCGCAGTTGGAGGTGAGCCGCCAGCAATGGTGGACGTGGGGAGAGAGATGGCGGAGTTTTGAAATTTGTAAGAATTGGTGTCATGAACTGCTATATATATTATGACTCTTAAGGTAAATACATTGTTTATTCTCTATTAAAATCTTTCATTTGCTAACTGTGCCTATCAGTAGTTAGTGACTTCCGTAGTTTGAAGCTTTTATTTAGCTGGCAGTAGTGGTGCTCGTTGTATTGTAGTAGTTCGAGTAACGAAGATTTTTGGTGAGGTAAGTGATTTGTGAAAGGTATAGGTTTATGTTAGTCAGGGCCATTCTTTTGTAGGGATTATTGAAAGTCAGATTGCGTTGCACTAAAAATATTGTGTGTCAGTTTAAGCACAGTCGTGTACAATTGTTCTAAGGGGACGTTTCAACACTGGTGCCAAAAATTAAAGCAACAAAAGGAAATGTTGCAAGAGGTTGCTTTTATTTTGCCACAAAGCAGTATAAACACTTGCTAGTAAAGTAGAACCAATGTAAAAAATACAGAATGGAAACAACTGCAACATGTATAATGGTAGACAAAACTGTTCGTCCTTTTTTCCAACTAGATGGTTTTACATACACATTATGACAATTGTTTTATGTGCTAAGTATCGAGTGTGACCACCTGTGGCATCAATACAGACCTGACAACTATGGGACATGCTATGAATGTAATGAATCTCATGTTGAGGCAGTAACGCCAATTCTTCCTGTAGAGCTGCTCGCAAGTCTTGGAGTGTGGTTGGTGGATGCTAACATGATGCAAGCCATCTCCTAGTGCATCCCACACATGCTCCATGGGTTTCAAATCAGGAGAGCGAGCAGCCCACGCCATGCGGCAATATCTTACGTTTCAAACAGAGCATTATCGTCCATCAATACGAAGTCTGGGCCCACAGAAATAGCCGCAGATGAGGTCCCAACATCACGTCACGATACCTGGCAGTAGTTAAACCTTGTAGATTCACCCATACGGTTTCATGAAGAGGGGTTCGAGTGGCAAACGTAATCCCTGCCCACATGATTGGGGATCCTCCTCGGTTTATGTCTCTTTCCACAATGTTTGGACCACAAAATGTGATCCACGTTCCCTCCAGATGCGAATCCATCGCAAATCACTCTCCAGTTTAACCGGGACGCATCTGTGAAAACAATATTGGGCCTCTGTTCGAGCGTCCAGGTGGCATGTTGATGACTCCATTCTAGACGTTCCCTTCTGTGAATACGCGTCAGAGGTAGACATACGGCATGTACCCAACAGTAAAGACCACTCACAAAAGCCTTCTAAACACTTTTGCCTCGATACTGCACCACCAGTGTCAGTTGCAGTGCAGTACTAAGGCGGTAATGCCGTGCCTTTAAGCCAAATATCGGTACTCTCTTCTGAAGTCGTACGTGGTTGGCCCTGCCCTGGTCTTCGTGGTACACTTTGGTCTTCATTAATTGTCGCCAAATCCGAGACACAACAGCACGATTCATATTAAGCCATCGGCAACAATCAGTCTGTTACTGTTCTGTTTCCTTTCTTTCTATGGGCCTTCACCACAGAGAGTCTGATAGTGCTCTTCTCTGTGCAATACTGCACCGCCTGTGACTGTGTCTACAGCGACTGTGGGTGTGGGGCTACCCAGCAAACACTGCTTCCTTTCGTAGGTGACCTGACGTATCGTTGGCGTGGTTGTGCATTGGCTGGAATGCCATCTTGCGTGCAGAACACGATCGTACGGACATCTGGCTGAGAGTTTGTATTATTACATTACACACAGAATAGGGAAATAGCCGTTTGTTGCTTTAATTTTGGACACCACTGTAATACCAGATACTCTCTGTCGGCTTATAAGAACCGAACCGAAAGAAATATGTTCGTTGCGTCTCGTTTCTGTCCTTCAAATATTTTGTATTTCCTCTTTTCCTTCCCCTGCCCTCTTTCCATTCCTTTTCCTCTCTCCTCCACCTCACTTTCTTTTATCAACCCTCTCCCATCCATGCTCCTCCTCCTCTTCCTTCCCCATCCACCCCCACTACTCTTGACCTCTCTTTTCCCTCTCCCCTCCCCATAAGCCTCTCTCCTCTCCCCTTCATTCCCATCCACCCCACCCTTCTCGCCTCTCTTCTACGCCCCCCCCTCTCCTGTCCCTCTACTTCTCCTGTCCTCCCACTCACTCCCTGCCCCTCATCTGCCTTCTCCTCTCCCCCACTGCGCCTCTCCGTTTCTCATCTCTCTCCTCCTATTCCCCTCTTCTCTTATCTACTCCCCTCTTCACGTGCCATCATACGTTGAAAAGCGTATTTCCTTGGCTTTTCAGGTGGGATCTTTATAATTTCTATAGTACAGCCCAACACATGACTAAAATTACGCTGTCATCTCTGTCCGTATTTCGACAGACTACTGAACTACGCTTTCACAGACGGAAGTTCCGCCAAGATGTTAATCTTACCGTATTTCGTTTTATGAATTTATTCCAGGTAACATACTTTCTCGCCTTCAGTCGGCTGTATCGCTGATACCCCAACTGAGGTCAGTTGTCCCGATGGTCTCTATCGGGTATAAGGCAGAACACTGGCACAGAATGGATTATACACCTCTTTTTGCGAGACCATTGTATTATCACAAATCAAACATTCATGACCAAACATCGTTTACCAATATGACCACTGTCTAAACGTTGGCGATCGTCTATGTTCCAGTTTTGCGTATTATCGACATCCATTTTTGCTGTTACTATCAAAACCGGCGTCAAAATTGAAGTGCCGATATTGGATCTTCAAATGATTTCACAATTCTTATAAACAAGATAGCTTCACTGTAGTTGGAATATTCAGGAGATATTGTAAAGGTAACTGACTGCTGTCGTGTCATATAGCTGTGAAGATGGGAGATAATTTCTGTGAGACATTGTTGTACATAGATTTGCTATAAAATCTAGGATCTGAGTAATTTCTGAGCGCAGTAACCATTTTTACATAATGAACGTTATAAAATTCATTAAATGATACAGTCTGTCCAAGAATTTGGTATTAAAACTTGGAAAACAAATTGAAAATAAAGTATCCTATTAACAGAAACAGCCATTACCCTCAATCCCCAATATAACAACATTTAGCTCTGCATTTCTATGCTACTGGATCTTTTCGTCTGGTAATAGCAGACGTAAATGGGGTTTCTAAATCAACTGTCTGTCGATAAAAAGAAGATTCCAGGATCACTTGCTTCTCTAGACCCCTACATGTGAAATTCCAGCAAAATGTTGAAGCTCGTTCAATCATTCACGACTTCTACATGATTATTAATTTGCCTGGAGTAATAGGAGATATCGACTTTATGCATATGCCTATTCTGTCTCCTGGTGGTCATAATGCGGAATTTTTGCAATAGCAAATCATGTTTCTTCATTAACGTGCAGACAGTTAGCGACGCTGCCCTGATAGTTAGGAATGCAGCAGGTCGGTGGCCAGGGTCCGTTCATGGCACTTTTAATTTTGAAGACACAGAAATTAGAATGTTATCTGAAACACGAAGAACTGAAGAAGAACATTTACTTAGTGGTAATGGATATAGACTTACGCCATTCCCTCTAACGTCATTCTTAAATGCAAGAAATGCAAGAGAAGAAAACAACAGAGCGCACGTTAATACCAGAAACTCTGACGAATCACAGTAACTAGTTTAGAAAAGGGGATTTCAAGCTCTATCACAAGTATTAAATACAACAGTAACAACATCGCTGATTACTGTGCTGGCTGTATCTGTATTACACAATATTGTTATACAAACAAAGGATGAAGAGACTGCAGAAGATCAGGAAGTCCATTGCTACCTTGAACACAAAAGGCTAATTAGTAGAAATTATTTAGTGTTTGAGGAAATATGCGTACCAGGTGTCGCAGTTCCACCGCGATGGATCTGCAGTTGCTAATCGAAACAAAACTGTTGAAAACCATTTCCTCTAGGCGAAATGTGTGTTAAAATGTGCTGAATACGTGTACGCTCATCAAAGTTTTAGTATAAAGTAAAAAAAACATATTTTATTATATTCTGGCAGTAGACTGCAGAAGTCATATACCCAAAAATTTTATGCTGAGAAAACCATGGACTGTGATGCCTTGAATTCCATAAAAGAAACTCTCTTGTGTAGTAATAACTTATTTATGCTTGAGAATAAACTCAAAAACATTAAAGTTTTCCTTGCTTGTAATTATGAACAAAAAATATAGTATACAATACCAATGATCTGTGGAATGATAGCGAAAATGAGTTGTTTGTTTGATTCAAGAAAATTATATTATTTTTAACTTATAACTATAACCATTGCCAAAGTGAACACTAACACAAAGATAACGACAGTATCTCAGCATGCACTTATTTTTACACTTCTCATTAATCTCGGAATGCATTCACTTGCGTTTTTCTAGGAGCAAATGCAGCTCTTGGTTACACAGATTTCTTCTCGCTTCCGACAGTTACGACTTTTCTCAAGGGCTCTCTCTGCTTCTGTAGTTTTTATTTTGTTCTCTGGAGGTCTGTTTCTTGCTGTCCAGGCCGACGAAATATTGCTACTGGTGGTCGGTAGTGGTTCCCGTTCTGGATCTACTGATATCTCTGTTTCCGTCTGCACACCTAGGACAGGTTCGATCAAAATCAAGATAGCGCTATCCAGGGTGTTGAAAACCACGTTGTGTTATTCCTGATAACTATCAGATGCAAGTGTCGCATTGGCTGTATCCCAGCCAAGAGGATCTGCTTGAGCACTGATTATCTGCAGTGATGGGGTGTAGCAGCTGTCTTAAACTTGTTCACATTGTCTCAACTCCTTTTTTGTTTTGCACTAAGTTTGAAACATTTTGACTTGCTTCGCCGTTGTTTTCTTTGCATATTCATTTGAACTGAAATAGTACGCAAAGTCTTCCCGTTGTTTGCCTTTTTCCGCAGTGTTGCGTTTTCTAGTTTTCAATTACTTCTTTCGTTTTGAAAACGAGACCTACAAACAAACTCTTCTCGTCATCACAAAATTTGGACCCTCTCGTCTTTGTTTTAGTAGTATTGTCCATTTTCTTTGCGTTATTATGATGTACTTGGAACAGTTAATACAAATTACAACTAGAAGAGATCGAATTTCCGCTATAGACGTAGCGATCTTCACTTGTTCAACCGAAAAACAGAAAACAATAATGAAAACAAACGATAAAACTTAATAGTGTCGATTCAGCACACGATAAGAGACTTTCAAGACCTACTGTAAGTTCTGTTATGGTTATAGAGTCTTTCAAAATAAAAACATTGTCAGTAATTTTCTATTCTGAATCTTGTAACGCTATAGCTTTTGACAGTACGTCGGAAATGAACGAGCCGTCGAATTTCGCGTTTGTCTAGCATATTTAGACGGAGACTGGTGAAACCCGGCGATAGTCTTCGCTGGTGAAATGTAATGAGTGCATTGGAGATCATTTTTCTGTGGGAATTGTGTGAGATCGATTCACATACGAGTAGAACAAAAGAATGAAGCCTTTTCAGGTCCCAGTCTAGATACCTTCCAGGGCCGTGACTGTTTCTGGTGGCAACTCTCGCTCGCACTGTCGACCTGATCATTGTTTGTGGGCGCCAAGAAACGGAAAACATCATCCAGGAGGTGAAGGCCCGAGTAGTTGGCGTCCACCGGCCGCCGTGTCCTCCTGTGCAATGTGGAATCGATCGGATGCGGTGCGGAGGGGCTTGCGTGGGTCACTGCGCAGCCACCCTCGGCCGTTTGGAAGACTTTCCACAAGCAGCTCCTCAGCTGGCTGAGTGCACGCCGTACCAGTCCTCACACCGACGGAAAATCCCTAGCTGTACCGGGAATCGAGCCCGGGTCCTCACGTGCCAGCCGTCTTCGCTGACCATTCAGCTACGGAAGTGGACTTGTAGGTGTCAGAGGTCTGTGAACTTGATTCCTCAGCATAGCAACAAATAATACTGAGCTAATACCGAGCATCAAAACTCATACTGGGATTAGTGAACACAGAGTTGTCATAGAGAGATTGAATATTTTAGGCCCCAAATATTCCAAAAATAAACGAAAAGTGTACTTATTTAAAAAAGCAGACAAAAATTCACTGGTCGCCTTCCTGAGAGACAGTTTCCCCTTCTTCCAAACTAACAATGTATGTGTAAACCAAATGTGGCTTGAATTCAAAGAAGTAGTATCGGCAGTAAAAGAGATATTTAAATAAAATAAATTAACAAACGCCGGAGATGATCCTCTGTGCTACACAAAACGGGTCAGAATAAATTTGTAGAAACAACGAAAAAAAGCGTGCCAAATTTAAACGGTGGCAAAATCTCCAAAATTGGCTATATCTTACATAAGCTCGAAATTTAGCATGGACTTCAATACGAAATGCTTATAATACTTTCCACAACGAAATTTTGTCTCGAAACCTGGCAGAAAATTCAAATAGATTCTGGTCATATATGAAGTGTTTTGCGGCAAGACACAGTCAATGTCTTCCTTGTGCGATAGCGATGGAAATACCATCGATTAAAGTGCTGCCAAAGCAGAGATACTAAACACAGCCTTCCGAAATTACTTCACCAAAGAAGACGAAGTAAATATTCCAGAATTCAAATCAAAAACAGATGCCAACATGAGTAACGAACATGACTAATGAACCAACTTAAATCACTTGACAAAATGAAGTCTTCTGGTCCAGGCTGTATACCAGTTAGGTGCCTTTCGGAGTATGCTGATGCAATAGCTCTGTACTTAACAATCACAGAGAACCGTTCGCTCGAAGAAAGATCCGTTCCCAAAGACTGGAAAGTTGGACAGGTCACACCAAAATTCAAGAAAGGTAGTAGGAGTAATCCGCTAAATTACACACCCATATCACTAACGTCGATATATAGCTGGATTTTGGAACACATATTGTGTTCGAACATTATGAATTACGTCAAAGAGTACGGTCTATTGACATACAGTCAAGACGGATTTACAAAACATCGTTCTTGTGAAACACAACTAGCTCATTACTCACTTGAAGTGTTGAGTGCTATTGAGAAGAGATTTCAAAGTGATTCCGTATTTCAAATTTTCAGAAGGCTTTTGACACTATACACACAAGTGGCTTGTAGTGAAATTGTGAACTTATGGAATATCATGTCAATTATGTAACTAGATTCTCTCACGGAGGTCATAGTTCATAATCACTGACGGAAAGTCATGCAGTAAAACAGAAGTGATTTCTTGCGTTCCCCAAGGTAGTGCTACAGGACCTTTGCTGGTCCGTGTCTATATAAACAATTTTGAAGACAATCTGAGCATCCGTCTTAGGTTGTTTACAGATGATGCTGTCGTTTATCGTATAGTAAAGTCATCAGAAGGTCAGAACAAATTTCAGAATGATTTAGAGGTATCTCGATCGTCCGAAAATTGGCAATTGAACCTAAAAAACGAATAGTGTGAGGTCATTCATATGAGTGCTAAAAGTAATCCGTTAAACTTCGGTTACACGATAAATCAGTCAAATGTAAAGGCCGTAAATAGGACTAAATACATAGGAATTACAATTACGAACAAGTTACATCGGAAGGACCACTTAGAAAATGTTGTGGGGAAAGCTAACCAAATACTGCATTTTATTGGCAGGACACTTAGAAAATGTGACAGACCTACTAAAGAGATTTCTTACACTACGCTGGTCCGTCCTCTTTTAGAATACTGCTGCGCGGTGTGGGATCCTTACCAGGTAGGATTGACGGAGTACATAGAGAAAGTTCAGCACGTTTTGTATTATCACGAAGAGGGGAAAGAGTGTCAGTAAAATGACACAGCATTTGGGGTAGACATTATTAAAACAAAGGCCTTTTTTCGTTGCAGCGGAATCTTCTCACGAAGTTCACATCACCATCTTTCTCCTCTGAATGCGAAAATATTTGGTTGACGCCGACCTACTAGGGAAAAACCATCACAATAAAATAAGAGAAATTGGAGCTTGCACGGAAAAATATAGGTGTTCGTTTTCCCCGCGCGCTGTACGAGATTGTAATAATAGAGAATTATTGTGAAGGTCGTTCGATCAACCCTCTGCCAGCCACTTAAATGTGATTTGTAGAGTATCCATGTATGTGTAGATATAGATAGCATTTACTTTTTGTGACAAGCAGTGGTTGCTCAAGACGTGGAGATAAGAGGACAATTTGTGTATGTCTACACATACCGTCGCCCAGGGATCTGTCATCTTTTCAGTTGTACAGAGTATTGAGGAAGTGTGATTAACTCTCATCTTTATGTTTCGCCACAAATTTTTTTATACCTACTGATTAAGGGTATACGGAACGCCCTATGCTTACAATGTTAAATTGAGCTAAAAGTTAGGAACATTTTCTCATTTGTTATTTGGACGATACTCTTGATTTTTTCACAGAACGCAGAGATATGTTCTGCTTTTATGCTGAATTATTAATTTTGAAAAAATAATGTACAGTTTTTCAGATATTTTATTTTTTGTAAATGTTAAAAAAGTTATACATTTTAACAAGTATTTTAAAATTTACACCTATTAATACAAAATAATTCCACATATATTTTAATTAAGATATATTAGAAGGTCTTAAGGAACAACTGCAGAAAATTTCATCTTTCTACTATAAATAGGCCCTGAGAAAATGTACCTCATACACAAAGAAACTAAAGTTACGGGAAATTAGCTTCAAAGTTTTTACTTCAGTACAAGCCTGCTTTGTAGATTGTATCATCAGAATCGTCCAACAGCTTCCTCTTGATGGCTCTGCTATCCTGTCTAGCCATCTTTGAATATACTTTTATGGCATTATCTGAAGACCTGAGCCGTTCCTTGTCCAAACAAAGCATAGCTGCGGCAGTTCGTAGTCCTACACAGAGCCCCAACTTCTGCAGAACTTTGCACTTTGTTACATTGCCCTGATTGAATGATGAAACAGCATCACAAACGCCAAACTGAAGTGTGTTTATACCCACAAACGCAGTTTTAGGTAGTCTAATCCATATCACACGGTTCACACACTCATTTGGATTTTGAGTCCGGCCATGAAGACATTTCTTTAGTAGGCTAATATCTACGAGATCTCGGAATATTGGTTTTATTTCATCCAGTATGGCAGGTGGCAGGTGATGAGGGTGATTGTATTGTTTCTTAGTTACCTTGCCTTGTTGTACTTGCACCAACTATCGTCTCCTTTTGGACATAGGCCATGTTGGGGATTCTCATTGTTTGAAGCTGTATGAGAAAACAGAGCCCAGACTGCCCTTCTCATTAATTCTGCACCTGCTGTATTCTGTCTTAGTTCTAGACCATAGCACTTCTGAATATGAAACTATTGTAGCATCTGTCAGTCTATTTTTCCAATCTAAAGTTTTTCCATCGCTCAGTTTCTTGCCTTTCATGCCAGCCTTGAGCCGTGAAGTCTTGATCCCATCCTCTTCTGAACGTGGCCAACACACTCCAGTTTGGAAATTTTCACATCGTTACCATAGGGTCTCAGTTCCTCAATTTCTTTGAAAGCCTTTGAGTCACCATCTCCAAGATAATTCATGTATCTAACGTTGTACCATTTTACTGAGCGTTGGTAAATACTTCTTACACCAGCAACTTCCATACCACCACTTGACCCATAGTAATTTGCCACGCACTCCTCTTCATGTTTATTTTTCATTTTCTCCTTGCATCTGCAATGCTTGGAAAGTATTGCCACATCAACTACCTTACCAGTGTCCACACTTGTAGCTGTTACTACACCATTCAGAGATGTGTGGCCTCTCTTCTGCCAGCTTCCATCAAAAGCTATGGACAAGTCTCTGATATTATTATTTTCAACAACTGCTTCCTCAACAGCATCTTTCATGTTTTCCTGTGCCACATCTTCTACAACAGAGCCTATTACAATTATGTGTTTGTTAAATTTTGAAGGTGGAGGAGGGAGGTTCATCACACTACACAACATGGCACCTGCAGCCCTGCCCTTTCCTATACACCGTAATCCATAAACCAGTCTAATGTTAATATCGTATAGTTTACCGGTATCTGCAGTAACATGTGAGGAATAGAAGAAAGTAACACTGTGTTTGCAATAACTGCACATCAGCTCTAATTCACAAGCAAGTCCTACACGTAAGTTTGTTTTCAATGAAACACCACATTTTCCACATAGTTTGCAGCACACATTGTTCTCCAAAACGTCTGATAATAAAGAGACGTTAATTACCTCATATTCTGTAGTCTCAGCATTTAGTTTCTTGTATTCTTCTTCAATTCCATCTAGTTTTCTTCTTGAAGCACTTTCCGGTGAAGTGGCAGCAGCATCACTCAATGTATCACTACCAGTGTTGAGGTTAGCCGCTACAGGGACATCAGATACTGATGAAGATGAATCAGACGAATTTTTAGTACACTTTACTTTCTTGCGCCAATATACACGCTTTTTAAATACCTTCAGACTAGGTCTTGGAATGTTGAAGGAAAGAAAACTCAATGACTTCTCCACATTCGACTTTCACAACAATGACATGGATGTACTCACAAAGGAAACAATACAAATGGTGCAGAATCTATTGTCAACTGTCTAGCAGTGTAGCCAACAAAAAATCTAACTCTCTTGTGCTCAATTATATCTCTGGCAAGGCTGCCTACATCAGGTATATTTCGCGTCTCATATACAAGGTGCGGAACATCGTGTGTCGAAATTATTTTAAATAATTATTTAAAATAGTTCTATTCACGTCATCCAAATATTTTATACATGGTATTAAACGGGAGAGTCTAAATTTTTTGAAAATGCATTTACCCAAAAATCGATTTTGTCATCGAAAAACTCATTCCGTATACCATTAAAGGAAATTTAACATCCGCGTATGGATACGTACACCTTAGTTGGGAATGAGCAGATTCTAACGTTTTGGATGGTAAATGTTCCATGCACATGTTCAACTTGCAGCTTCGTGTTTATTGTCTGCCCTTTTTCTGAAAAATTACGGTGCAGATGCTTCTAAGTGGTTACACCCTATTGTATTGTCAACCCAACCGCAAGAGTGCCAAGAGAATGTAGAGTAAAAGCGAGAAGATGTAGAGGAAGGAGCACTTTTGAACTGACCGTTAACTCTCGTCGGATGCCATAAATCCATCCTTACATTATCGTGTTAGGAATAAGCTTCGCAAAATTCTTTTAGTCGCTGGTGCATAAATGTAATTTTAAATTCTCGTGAACGTCGGCCGTTCCTCATGCCGACATTCTGTAACATTTATCAGACTGTACAGAAGAATACTCATCATTCGGTGAAAAAGAAAGACGTGTGTTTCAAACTGAGCGGCTGGGGGCCGATTGGCGAAGCATGTTGCTGTGTAGATCTTTATTTAGACAGCGGTTACTTTCTCTATGGTTAGTTGCACCAGTTTATTGCTACGATGCTATTATTTGGGATTTATTTGTGTGGTTTGATATTTTCGATAAATCAATACACTTGAGACCCATTTATGAATTGTAAAAATTGTACGCTCACAAAATTTTGTGCATTTAAAAATTGAGACCATGTAAATGAGAGTCGAGGACTTTAGTTTAAATGTCTGACAACAAACGCGATACACAAGAATGGTCGCCCAGTACACTCCCGTTCTATTCCCATAATGACAGTACACGAGTAATCAAGAATCGTGTGTTCTCTGTGAGGCATATTTCCTTTAAGGACGTAAACTTCCAGGTGTCCTCTGTCCACAATGTGTAAGACCAATATAAGAAGCCGAAATTTTAAATGATTCATAACTTCGTAATTTCACGTCAAGCCAAAGCATTAGTTATATTATTAAATTTAACACATCCAGAAATACTGCTCTTCTGGCGAATTTCACTGCAGATCCACATTGTCATGGCTCATGAAGCTACACACCTGTGCTTGGGCTATTTACAATACGTATTTTCAAAAATGCCTCTGAGCACTATGGGACTTAACATCTGTGGTCATCAGTCCCCTAGAACTTAGAACTACTTAAACCTAATTAACCTAAGGACGTCACTCACATCCATGCCCGAAGCAGGATTCCAACCTGCGACCGTAGCGGTCACGCAGTTCCAGACTGAAGCGCCTAGAACCGCACGGCCACACCCGCTGGCTTACGTATTTTTCTAAGAGAGTTAATGTATTTATTGATATGAATAATTTGTACAGGATGTGATGACACAGTCTCCAGTTCACAGAGCCAGTTACAATAAGCTCGATGTTATCAGCAAGAAATCGTGCAGTAATGAAGCGGCTAGTATATCACTTGCGTATCCACGGTCTCTGCAGCTTTGTCCTTATTTTGGTTAGACAGCTCTGGTTATTCACACACTCCACTTCCAACCAGGTCATTAAAAATATTCACCTGAACTACTGTGCAAATGTAAAATATGGAATAAAAACAGTCATCAGTTGCGGAAAGCATTAGTCAAAAGATCTTGACCTAGGTTTCAACCTGTTTTTATTCCATATATTATTGTGTATTGAACTGAAATCTCTAGTTCTTTTGAATGTTTAAAGCTGATGTGTTTTCCGTTATGATTCAATCAAAACAATGAATTGAATATGGACCATCAAAAGAAATTGGAAACATTTTATATTAAAAATATGGTAACAGATTAAGAATGAAATAATGAGATACTAAAACGAACAGGCGATGGAACAATAAATTAAAGCATTTATGAGAAGGATGGTGAGGGTTTGGCACTCGGAAGAGCAGCAAAGAGAGAACAAAAGTCATGGAAGCACACAAAATATGGGATACAGACAATCGAGACTGAAGCATTTACTTCACATTGATAAATTACAAGGTGAATACAAGTTAGCAGATGAAGGACGACTTTGAAACACACATTAGGATTTTAAACAAATATATAGTAAAGCAACACTTGCGTTCAGTAGTCTACAAGCACCTAACAACACATACTGATACGATCAAGATGCCTGCAACTAAGACACGTTCCGCAAATATGTTATGACTAATGATGTAAACTAAGGCAAAAACCAAGAAGACCATACGTCCCTCGGGCAAAGAAATCGGAAATTGTGGGCAGATAAGAAAATAAAGTTTATTTAAAAAACTCAGTAGTGGTCGTCGGAAGCCTATTCGAAATATTAGTAATTGCAGCTGTGACAGTTTCAAATACGAATGGTATTAGGAAAGTGATTAGCTGATTTAAAACATGATGTACACTGCACAATTATAGCTCGACATTTCAGTTTTGTAGTAGTTATTTGTCAGTTATGAGAAGATGTGTCACTGAAGGAAATAACAGTACTGAGCATTTCTGATGTCCAGTTTCTGAATGATGATTGTTATATAACAGTTGCATAATATTATTATTTTAACAATGTCTTACTGACCAGTATCGGAAATTATGACCGTCTTCACAGGTATACAAGTCTTCTAGCACTACACAGATATTCCCATTATTGTAATAACAAGTGACCTAGATACAAGATACTGAAGCTGCTTTAAGCTGATGTTTCATCATCATCATCATCTAAGACTGATTATGCCTTTCAGCGTTCAGTCTGGAGCATAGCCCCCCTTATAAAATTTCTCCATGATCCCCTATTCAGTGCTAACATTGGTGCCTCTTCTGATGTGAAACCTATTACTTCAAAATCATTCTTAACCGAATCCAGGTACCTTCTCCTTGGTCTGCCCCGACTCCTCCTACCCTCTACTGCTGAATCCATGAGTCTCTTGGGTAACCTTGCTTCTCCCATGAGTGTAAGCCTGTTCATCCTGACTGCTACATCTATAGAGTTCATTCCCAGTTTTTCTTTGGTTTCCTCATTGTGGATACCCTCTTGCCATTGTTCCCATCTACTAGTACCTGCAATCATCCTAGCTACTTTCATATCCGTAACCTCAACCTTGTTGATAAGGTAACCTGAATCCACCCAGCTTTCGCTCCCATAAAACAAAGTTGGTCGAAAGATTGAACGGTGCACAGATAACTTAGTCTTGGAACTGACTTCCTTCTTGCAGAAGAGAGTAGATCGTAGCTGAGCGCTCACTGCATTAGCTTTGCTACACCTCGCTTGCAGTTCTTTCACTGTGTTGCCATCCTGTGAGAATATGCATCCTAAGTACTTGAAACCGTCCACCTGTTCTAACTCTGTTCCTCCTATTTGGCACTCAGTCCGTTTATATTTCTTTCCCACTGACATAACTTTCGTTTTGGAGATGCTAATCTTCATACCATAGTCCTTACATTTCTGATCTAGCTCTGAAATATTACTCTGCAAACTGTCAATCGAATCTGCCATCGCAACTAAGTCATCCGCATATGCAAGACTGCTTATTTTTTGTTCACATATCTTAATCTCACCCAGCCAGTCTAATGTTTTCAACATATGATCCATAAATAATATGAACAACAGTGGAGACAGGTTGCAGCCTTGTCTTACCCCTAAAACTACTCTGAACGATGAACTCAATTTACCGTCAACTCTAACTGCTGCCTGACTATCCATGTAAAGACCTTTAATTGCTTGCAAAAGTTTGCCTCCTATTCCATAATGTCGTAGAACAGTCAATAACTTCCTCCTGATATTTCAAAGATAACATTTCTCTTGAAGGATGGGAGTAATCACTCTATTCAAGACATGTCTTCTGCTCTTGGAGAAAACTGTACCAGTCCACGAGGTTCAGTTTCTTCAGAGAGTTTTCGAGGAAATGTTTCATTCCATGGAGCTCTGTTAGGGTTGACTTTGTACGCTGGTTACAAGAAAACTGCGAAGTTCAAATGATAATAGTTTCATTGGCCTGCCTGTACCTGAAATTCACACTACACTGCGTTACTGTATGGAGCTCTGTCTTTTGTGGTGGCTGCAGTCAGTAGGAGAGGAGCAGACGAATGTTACGCTCTACGACTGAAACAGCGGAGACTGAAACTGAGGAAGAAATTTTGTTCAAGGCAGTAGTTGTGCAGCTGTAATATTGTTTCTGGTAACAATGTTTCCGACGTAGTACAAGTGTCTTTCACATATTGTGTGGTTCTTTTCCTCTTTTTAATATTTCCGATGTGTTTCGTGATTCTGCGGGTAGCAGTTTTGTAATGGATTTTTTCGTTTTGATAAGTAGTTAGGTCCCGTCTTTTACAATGTGGGACACGGCACACTCGGTTTCACAGACGACATGGGGCGATATACAGCCTTAGCTCATTTATGCTCTCGTGAATAATGCCATGTCATTGGTTTACCGGTACATTTTCATTTCTGAATGACTGCTTATGAATAGTTGTAACATAGTGTTTCCATGGTTACAGTGTATGACAGAATATTGAATTATGTTATTCAGAAGCCGGTCGTAGACAATGAAATGTTACTGGAGCTTTGTTTCTACGTGAATCCACAGCCTCTAAATATTGAATTGAAAACAAGGTCATTAGTAAGCTGAAATGCAAACGGTCGTTAATCAAATCGTGCGATTAGATGCGTCATTTTCAAGCACATGTCTGATGTATTATATGTTACAATTGTAAAATTATTTATCTGTGGAAAGGGGCCATTCTACACAGACAATGGAGAACATTTCCTATTGGGCAGCTTCTGCTTGTCGCAGTCGACAATGCCAGACGAGCCTTTATTTTATGTAGTAGCAAATCCTCCGAATTACTTGTCAGAATACGGCAAGATATAATTGTGACGCTGCAACACCTTTTCATTTTTATTGTTGTCAGTGTCATAATGAAGTTATTATTTAAGTTGATTCTGCTCTCCACCATTCCATGTCTGTGCCAAACCCTTATTTCAGAATAGGGCTTACATTTTACACTGTAAACAGCTCTCTCAAGTAACGTGGAAGTTATTCCCCATCTTTATGAATGTTCTCTATGTGTTCCTTGCCTGTCGGATGCTGCAGAGAACCTCTTCTCTTATCACCCTACCAAATTTTAAAAGTCATTCTGTAGCACTTCTCTAACGTATTTACGAGAAAATAGGGGACGAATGAATGAGAGCTTTGAAAAAACCTTACAACAAGACATTATAGCTTTTCAAGTGGAGATAGGCTCTCGATCCCCCAAATAGTTTTAATCTCCAAATTCTAAAACAGCGTACACTCTGCTGTAGAGTGAAAAATTCATTCCGGAAATTACAGAGTTCTGTAACATGTGGTTACCTACGGAAAAATGCTCCTATCGAAGCACAAATAAGGCGAATATGCGCCTGTTTATTGAAAGACTCTACCATCCTCAGAACCTTTAAAAGGCTTCCAAAACTTTTGGTGTGCAACATGTCCATGCTCTTTTTAAGATGCAACTCAGTCCTTATTCATAAAAGCTCCCCTAACTGTAACACGCTCATACCCAACCATTCCCACTTGCCCCTTTCACTCACTCGTTCAGCCCAATTCATTCGTAATATCTCTTTGAGTCTCTGTCACTGTGGCACAGCCACAGTCTCCTTCGTTCTGTCCTGCTATCACTGGCTCCCCTCACTTTCACTTTCTCCCCCTTGTTCTCATCATTCCTTCCCACTGCTCCTCTCTCATCTCCCTGTCATTATCTCTCTCTTCGTCATTTTCATGGACTGTGTCTCTCGTTGCCACTAGCTCTCACCCATTTCCACGTTTTTCTTCTCTTTATTCCGCTCTTACTGTCACTATCTCCTTCATTATTTTTTCACTGTTTTGTACTGTCAACTGTGATCCACTGACACTGTTTATCTCTCTTTCTCTCACACTGCCATTCTGTCCCTCACTCTTTCTATTCTACAACCACCGTCTCTTTCGCACTGCAACTGAGTCCTTCTCTCTCAGCATAAAAAACCACCAATATGCCGAAAGTTTTGGGAAAAATTTTAAAAGTGCAGAGGAAAGTAGAATGAGGCAGTTGGTACCCTACTTTTGAGTCAGTCTTAATAAACAGGAGCATATTCGCCTTTTTTGTGCTCCGATAGGACTATCTTCCCACCAGTTCCCTTTTTCTGGTTGATGTCACTCGTATGAAAAGAGCTTCAAGAGTCAGTAAAATTTTGATAGTTTGCTCATTTGAAATTGAAATAACACAAGAGTATTTTATAATTATCTGAGTTTGTCAGGAGAGCAAGCTCTTTATCAATGTAAAAAAAAAAAGCTTTGAAAATCTGCCTCACGTAGTGACTTTATAATTCACGCATCTGATCATCTGAAGATGACTATATAACTATGCTGAAAATGGTAGACGGGATATGTATCAACTGCGATCTGGGCAATAAAACTTCTAAGTGGATGCTGTTTTATACAAAACTATATAATTTTTACAGCTGAGACCGAGTATCATGTGCACAAAAATTTTATTTGTGCTTCAGTATTGCAGCGTGGGTTTCACAGAACCGTTCTGATGATAACGGAGATACTTTACGACATGTGATTCTTCAGTTTCTCCCGGCGTATTTATTGATCGAACAGTCCACGGGTATACTGCCGGTTCATAGTGTACAACGGGCACAAAATTTCGGCGATCAGACATGTCGCCATCGTCAGGTGCGCTGACGAACTGACCTCCTGAGGGCGGGCGGCCGATTTAAATCCCCTCACCCCGCGGGTCGCTCTCTTCGCCGTCCGCGCCTGCGCGTGCTGTGTCACTTCGTATAATACGTTTCCGCCTCAGACCAATTTCACGTGCGTATGTTACGTGTAATTTCAGGGTAATTTGAACCTCTGTATCTCGGAAGCGGATAAAAATAATAAGGAAGTTTCGAAGGTTATTCGAGACTGGGATCTTAGGACCATGTCGTAAAAATTACAGGCGTTTCCTGTGCATAGCCATCTCAGAATCCGAGGCTCCGTTTTTGTGGCCAAAAGCCACGTTTAGAGTAAATGGTGAGTACCGTGGACCACATCTAATGGAAAAAGAATGATGCTATCTGCTCCTTCTGCCTAAGCTGGAGGAAATTTGTAATATTTAAAATTTTACCCTACGCTGTAAAATGAGCCTGCTGTTTGGAGTACAAACAGTCTCTAATGTAAAAGCTATACGAAAAACTTGACACTGCCCTTTTATCGACAATAGAAGCCAAAGTATGAGCTCCAGGAAAATACCGCGTCTATTCGCGACGTTTTGGATCATATTAGCTAACGAATACTGCCGCTTGCGTACCGATGAACGGAGAGGTAATTAATAGATTGCTGAACCATCAAACGAAGAAAGTAATGTTAGATAAAGTTCATTAATATCTTTAGGAGTAGTAGGTATTCAGAGGCGGTTAGGTCCGAGGGACAGGAGGAGACACGACGGCCGGAGTGGTCGAGCGGTTCTAGGCCCTACAGCCTGGAGCCGCGCGACTGCTACGGTCGCAGGTTCGAATCCTGCCTCGTCCATGGATGTGTGTCATGTCCTTAGGTTACTTAGGTTTAAGTAGTTCTAAGTTCTAGGGGACTGATGATCTCAGAAGTTAAGTCCCATAGTGCTCATAGCCATTTGAACCATTTTTGTCATAACATCGGAAGTAGTCTCAAGTCTTCCTGACTTTCTTCTCAACCACTGCTTCGCTTTCATGCCCGTCTACCCTTAAAACTGCCATCTGGTTTCTGTACAAATAGTAAGAAGCCTTTCGCTCACTGTATTTTGCACCTGCCACCTTGAGAATTTGAGAGAGAGAGTATTCCAGTCAACATTGTGAAAAGCTTTCTCTAAGTCTACAAATGATAGGAACGTAGCTTTGCCTTTTCTTAACCTAGTTTCTAAAATGAGTCGTAGGGTCAGAATTGCCTCGCGTGTTCCAACATTTCTACGGAATCCAAACTGATCTTCCCTGAGGTCTGCTCCAGCCAGTTTTTGCATTGGTCTGTAAAGAAGTCGTGTTAGTATTTTGCAAGCGTGACTTACTAAACTGATAGTCCATTTACTTTCACAGCTGTCAGCAGTTGCTTTCTTCAGGATTGGAATTATTATATTCTTGAATTATTTCGCCTGTCTCACACATCTTGTTCACCATACGGAACAGTTTTGTCAGGCCGGCTTATCCGAAGGCTATCAGTTGTTCTAATGGAACGTTGTCTGCTCGAGGGCCTTCCTTCCACTTAAGTCTTTCAGTGCTCTGTGAAATTATTCACGCAGTAACATATCTCCCATTTGATTTTCATTTACGTCCTCCTCCATTTCCATAATATTTCCCTCAAGTATATCGCCCTTGTGTACACCCTCTATGTGCTCCTTACACCTTTCTGCTTTCCCTTCTTTGCTTAAGGCTGATTATCCATGTGAGCTCTTGATATTCATACAGGCGGTTCTCTTTCCTCCAAAGGTCTCTGAAGTGTCACGATAACATGTAATTCCACCTTTTTCGCAACGACACAAACTCAGAACAATAGCATGTAGGGCGGTAGGACTGCGCCAAAGTAACACATCAGGCATTCACCATCGACAGTTGCACCGAACATTTTATTTGGTACCTTTAAACAAGAGAACTTGACAAACAAAACCATTGCAATGTTTAAAACTACCACACATCTTTAAAACTACCATTCAGGTAAAAACAATTTACTTCAATTTTAAACATTCGTAAAAACGCGGCACTTATGGCCTAATACACAATTTCTGAAGTAAGTTAAATATTATATACTCTAAATTGTAATCAAGCTGAAGAACAATTACTGAAATTTATCTGATATACTCTTTCTTTACGACAGTGTCTGTTATTAACAAAATGAGATGCCATGGCACACAACAGGTTACTTAAATGGTAGGCCCAACATAATTTAGCATATAAGATATAAAATTTCACGTGAGCAGACAAGCTCGTGAGATTCAACAAAGGGACGGCCGTCCGCTCAGCTGTTTCCGATACAGGCCCGACATGGACCCCCAGGCGGGACGAGAAAATCCCAGAACTAGTGGGTATCTGCAACAGACTGACATCTGCCTTAAATGACGAGAAACACAATAACTCGTTACAAGACGTCACCGGTAAAATTAAAAATGATATTAATTACAATATCGATCTACCGTCATTGAAGGAATTCTAGTACCACCATCAATAGAAATCGTTTCAGGTTATTAAACACACATTAACAACTGGCCTCTCAGTAACTGGTAAGAATTTAGGGAACTACTGATTTCAAAATTATGCACGTGTCTCTCAGACACACTATTAGTTCAAACAGAAACGTAAGAGTAATGTTATTACAATTCAGAGATAAATGATTGCCCGTCTTAACTCCGTGTGTGATATAAATACAATAACCAGGCGGTACTTTAACAAGGACCATCAAACTGCTTTCAATAGTGGTTAAACTTTGACAGTAGGGATCTACAATGGAATGTCTCAGCACTCCAGGCTCTCGTAAATGTTAATGATCACACCACATACACCTTAAAACATTACGTATTAAACCAATTAAAATCGACACATTGAAGGCCAGACTCAGTAGAAGCAGCGACGGCTGCCCAAGAAAATACTGTGAACTGCACAGAATCCAGTAGTGGATTCCGACCACAATTTACAGGACAAGCAAGGCGCTTATTGTCAGGCTTGTTCGACGAAGCCAGCCGCCGCATGTCGTGGTGTCAGGAGACATGAAGCAAGCAGAAAAAAACACCAACGGCTTCCCAGTACTGTCTCTTTCGACGCCGGCGATATTCAGCCCGGCGCCGCCTCCCGGGTAAACAGCCCCTTCTGGACGTGTCCTGCTTGCTGGCTGACACCGGATCTTAGCTGTCCGCCATAGTTCACAGAACGCCCTTACTTCTCGGCGTCGCAAAGCAAAATCACTGCCTCTTCCTCGGCTTTTCCTCTCGCTCCCGATCGGCCCACACCAGCGGCGGGAATATCGAACCCAAACACGGCTCAGTCTCTCTCATTTTGCGGTAAGCAGTATCTATCTTACCCCTAGTGATACATGCTCTTACATTGTTACATTTGTCCTCTAGCCATCCCTGCTTAGCTATTTTGCGCTTCCTGTCGATTTCATTCCTGAGACGTTTGTATTCCTCTTGCCTGATTCATTTACTTGTTTACGATGCAGTGCAAATTAGTACATTTACGACTCGTGTCAGAATCGTGTTTGTATGACTGCTCTTCGATGATAAACTAATGGGCTAGAATATCTGCGATAAAACTCTTAGGGAGTAATAAAAGATGTTTTTTCCACAAGCAGAATAAACACGCACAACCTGAAACGTTTAGTCTAGTAAATAATCTAGAGCTGTATTTATTGTTTTCTTCCGTGGCGGTTTTCTAAACTTATCAAATACGCGAAATCTGAGCTTCTTGCAGCCGATAGAACCTTCAAATGACTTGACGGATTGGAAGTGGGTAACTACCTCGACAGCTGCGAAGTCGAGGAAAAAACCTCGCTGCATTCCCGTAAGCTATTTGAAGACATTACATCTACATCTGTACTTCGGACCTTATGGTATGTGGCGGAGTGTAGCTCGTGTACCAGTATCGCTTCGCTGTTGGTAGCACTACATGAGGGCACGAATCTCACTGATTTCATGTTCATGATCTTTTCGCGAGATATATACGTAGGAGGAAGCCATACACACGGTATTCCAGGAGGAATGGTTAATATTCAGGGATATGACGGGAATGATAACTACTTCTTTATCTTCCGTACTTTGGAACAAATCGTTTTTGCGAGAAGTTAGTATTAACAAAAATAGGATAAAATTGTGTAGTTCACATGGGGTCTGAAATACGTACCTTGACAGCTATGACCACATGTTCAGTACGAGAGATGTTTTTGGCAGTAGCAACCATGAACAAGACCTCATACGTCTTGAGATGTCACTTTAAAGCCCGTGTCTACTGGACGTTAATTTATTTTTTTGGCGCATACTGAGATCCTCGGCCAGGCCGTGAAGGCGCAAGTGATGACTACCGGCCGCCATGTCATCCTGCACCTTCCTGCGTCTTGTCGGTGCGGTACACAGGGCCACGTGGTCAGCGCACCGCTCTCCGCGGCATTTTACAGTCTTTGCAGAGCAGCCATCGGCAGCCACTCGGCGAAGCGGCTCCTCAGCTGGCACCAAGACGATGAGTGTACCAGCCCTCCCTCCGAGAAAATGTCAGTGCCAGTACAGGATATCGAGCCCGGTCACCCTCACAGGGCACGGCAGCCATCTATGCTTACTGCTCCCTTTCTTACCTTAGGTCAAGGTATCGACAGCCGAGGATTCCTGAAATTTTTATTTTATTTTACGTGTTTAAAATCTATATCGACGAGACAGGAGTGTGCCAGCATAACAGGCCACTCCTAGGAGGGGAACAGAGCCGTACAGCGGCCCGCAATATCATTGGCGGACAAACACAGGGATTAAAATTTGAGTTTAGAAAAATGTAATAATAAAAGAAATATGCATTCGCCTACTCAGTTCCTCCAGCACACACTTAGGTCGCCAGCTTAAACGTGTGGGTACGCCACACTATTTCAAAATGATCGTATATGTGTGAAGAACGTAGAAGATTGGGTACTCGCGAACTATGGAAATGGATTGTTGATGATACTTTGCAAATAACTATCAAAGTTATGGCGATAGGTGGGGGAACGTTCAAGTGTAATGTGAGCTTCAAGTATATGGGACCAAAAATTAAGTCTGGAGTGTGGGCGATAGCCTGACCCTGCAACCACGTGATAGCGTGGTGTTTAGTAGGGCGAAGGTGAGAAGTGTGTGGGAACAGTAGAAGACTGTGATGCACCGTTGCTTGCGCAGCGCAGAGGTAGCGGACAAACATACATTGTGTTAGGAACCAGACGTTGCGTTTCGAAGTGCGTGTAAGCCCGTGCTTCTGATTGTTGTCGCTCAGAGAGCTTATGCAAAGTCGCAACGCAACCAGTCAGATACGATGTAGTCGTTGGTTGCCACCGACAGTGTGGTATCAAAACGCCTTGAAAGGTGCATGGACAGTCTTCCACACCGCCGACCACTGGACGTCCGGTGCGTTCCAGGGGGTGTGCATTAACAACAACCTACAAGAATCCTTCGCCAGTGGTGGGTCCGTTGTCGGAAGAACCTCGTGTACAACCAAATAGATGGAAGTATGAGAGAGGGCTGGAGCAATGTGCGCCAAGTTGATTGGTGGGGCAGGCGAGTCGGGTATGAGGATTTCCAAGATGCATTGCATAAGGGATGGTGAAGGTTCCCATCGACAACATGCACTGGCCCTGCCCGAACACGGGCAAGAGAGGCCACATTTTGTAGGAGGGAGGGTGAGGGTCTCACATCGGATTCTGGAGATGCCAGCTGAAAAGAATTACCCAAGGTCTTGTTGGAGTTGACGTCCCAGGATCAATGGCAGAGATAGTACTCAGGTGGCATGGACCAATTCAGGCTGCGTGTATCTGTTGACTTCAGTCACTCTCTAGTCGGTTCAGCCTGCATAGGAGCTTGAGGCGAATGTGGTAAAATGTGGACTGCAGCAATCGACAGTATAAGAACGTAGGCTTCGGCGGCCGGTGTCATAGTGATTAAAATTCTTCTGGGTATTATGCCACGTCATTGCTAAAAACTAACAACAATAATGAACTAAAACCGACGTTTCGGCCGAATTGCAACGGCCTTCCTCAGGGCACGAGGAAGGCCGTTGCAATTCGGCCGAAACGTAGGTTTTAGTTTATTATTGTTGTTAATTTTTAGCAATGACGTGGCATAATACCCAGAATAATTTTAATCACAATGACAGTATGTTTATAAGCTGGAGTGCTCTGCGTAGATCCGCTAAAGTCGATACTCATAACGTACCATTATTACAGTAGACAATGGTAGTTCTCCAATGTTCATGATAATACATTTGGTAAAGCTGAGGTGACTTCCCAACGATTGTTGCATGGGGGCTTAATTAAATAAAATGCTAATAATTTTAATTTTAGTCGCTGTTTGTCCGGTTACGAAGTCTCGTAACCGGTTGGCCCTGAATAATATTAATACGCAATCTGACTGCAGAGAATAACCACAAAGAATGAAAAGAAATTTCCGTTAACACAATTAATTAATAAAGTCCCCAGTAACTATAAAAGCTACGAAACAAGAAAGCATAAGTGAAAATGTTCTGTGTGTGGAAGCGTGATTCAACGCACACATCCGGCACGGTTCTTCCTCAATACGACAAGATGCTTTAAACGCCATTTACAATGAAGTAATTAAAAAAAACAGAAATACTTTGATTGCACATAGAAAATAGAATTACACTCTAATACATGAACACAAGCCAGATGCTTTGTTGACTGAACCTGTGAGCAAGAGGCATTGTTATTTAGGAAATTTTAAATACAAAAATGCTTTAATTACCTCATATATATTGACGAAAAATACACTCTGATCGTTACAACATCCCCAATCGAACAGCATCGGCTGTCTAGCCCATCAGAACAACTGCACACGACATGCTCACAACTAGTACTGCAACTACAGCTACCTCAGAACTACAACGGCCCACACCAACTTCTCAACAAGCATTGCCAGTGGAGGCGGCTGAATGATACTCTTTGGCGCAATCTCTGGCGCTGTGACTCAGTGTAGCCACCTTTCATACGCCCCTCCTCCACGGGATAGAATTTGATGCTATTTTTGCCAGCATTGGTGGTGAAAATACCACCAAATTCGCCAAAAAAATACAGACAAAAATTAAAAAAGAAATATTTATAAGTAAATATGACATAACTAAATAAATTGTGGCTTTGCACTGACCCTTCAATAACCCAATATATAAAATACAGTAAGGAATACAAATGCTTGCATACATATGATTTTACACAATAGTTCACACAAGTATCATGTGGTTAAACAATTCAATCAATAGCGTCAGCAATGACGAGTAGTTGCAGGTAAGAGTCTCACAACATTCCATAAACAGTAAACACACAAAAAATCAGTTTATACAAATATTCACATAAAATCCTTTCAATAGTTCAATAAACAAGTAGCACTCTTCAGAGTAGTTGACAGTTCCAACAGTAGCACCCAGAAATGGTCAACAGGTGGAGACACCATCAAGTGACATCATTTCAGTAGAAGCAGTCCATCAGTGGCACCCAGTTAAGTTGAGCAGGTGCAGGTAACAGTCCATAATATTCACTACCACTTATTAGACAGTTCATCAGAGTTCATCAGCAGAAATTAAACATTTCCAAGTGGCACCCATCAATGTTAATACGTGTAAGCACGAACAACAGTTTGAATGCACACACAGTTGATTTTACAAAATTGTTATGAATGCTCTTACACTAAACATACAAATTACAATAAACACATAAATGATATCAGATAATTGTTATATTAACTACTACAAATACACAAGTAGCAATAAACCTATAATATTTATGGGTGTCAGTGCAGGCCACAACAAACAAGTAAAATAATATTTAGGAGATAGGTCGGTACCAATTATTTGGGATTAGGAAAGGAAAACACACAAAACATACTAACTCATCTTTCATCCACATATTAAGTACTACTGTGTAATTGAGTAGTGTTAACTGTGTAAATGCAATTCTGTCAAAATTTGATGCTCAATATGTGTATCAAGTAGTAGTTGTACAGTGTATAACAGTCAATAATAGCTAGTCAACGTCATAATCATCATGTCAAGACCAATGTTTGCCAAGCCAACTTTTTCTGAACAACTGTCTTCCTAAAAAAAAAAAGGTAGTATATACTGCTTATTGATTTAACAAAGTGTGTGTGTGTAGATAATCTTCTAGTATTCTAGTCTGCCATCTTCATCCTCCTTGTTCCATATAAACCAACAAAAAAATATATGCTCCTCACTTACTTTACCTCTTATCCTCCAAAACTCCGATCATCATCAGCTTCACATAATCTTAATACTTCAATAATACCTCTTCAATAGTCGATACATATAAACCTTATCACCAATATCATTTCACTTCCATAACAACTCTTTCCTCTAGACAGTCTCCACAAACAAGTAGAGATAAAATCCTACTGCAAACTTAAGTTCATCATCCCATACAATCCGAAGACACAATGTCCATACACAACCTCTGTGTAATCCATCTGACCCAAATCTTCTACTCATTATGAATTATAAATTACATTTTTGTTACCTTGTCCATCATTAAATAAAAGAAATGCATACATGACCTCTAACAGCCTTTAGTTTGAATAACTCTCAGTAAGTAAGTACGAGTGAGGAGTGTGAATGATCGTAATATTTCACAGTTTGTACACCACTTCAAGAATCATGGCAAAACAGCAAAAAACATTTGGGGTATTTCTTGTGTCAAGTGTCACTTGCTATTTCAATCGCTCACAAAGAATGCAGTGTAATAACTGTCAATGGTCTAAACCTAGTGTTGGTATGTCATGTCGTTAGCTTCCTTCCTATTAGCATAAACTTATACGGCTTCCATAAAACCTCCAGCTCATGTGACTTCAACGAAGTTTCTTGTACCAATGTCATTCGTAGAATTATAGCAATTCCTTTTCTTATCTTAAAATATAAAGCACTGAGCGTAAGCAAAACATGCAATAACGAGTAAATATACCAGTAGAGAACAGAATGTCAACAAGTAGATGTATCACAATCCCTATAACGAGGCTCTGCTAAGCGAACAATCTATAATTAATACCATAGTGTGACCTTAACTCCGTGCTCGTACACCGCATATCAGCATTTCTATATACCAAATTAAAGAGTAGTTATGACAACAAAACAGAAATGTGTAAATATGCAATGCATACGCAATGCAGCAAATATATATCTCACATAATAAACACGTCATTAGCATCATATCAGCATAAGCAAATAAATGTTCATATGTAATCTTAATACGTAAACATGAAGACGCAAGCAGATAAATCACATACATAACCATATCAGCACAACTAATCAGGTGACAATTATAATTTAAATACATAAGCACAGCAGGCACATAATTTTTAAAAAATGTGACATCAGTGAAAAAGCATTGCAGTCAAGCGATGCATAATATACATAAGTAACAACCCTGCTCATTAATAAAACATTGTCAAAATCGGTTAACACAAAGTATAAATCACGTAATCGCGAGCAACAAATTACGTCTAAAGTACGTGCGTAAGTGGCAAAATGTTACCTGAAAAATAAACTCAATTAATAGTTACCTATTTAGTTTATTACTTTCTTCTTCGATATTACATTCTTCCTGAAATTTTCTCGATAGCTAGTCGGACACACACAGAATATACCTGAAGTTCTTAAATATTTTATACAACTGTATCCTGAAAAATCATCAACTCACTATAGCTTTATACTGAATTTATTCGGAGAAATTAGACTGTGTATTTGTTTACGGCTGTCAGTGTATTCGCACTGAGCGCTCGATCAGCTGTAGGTACGCGTGACGTAGGAAGTAACTGTTTACGGTCAGCGACTGCCTTGTGCGGCGCGAAGACTTGACTGTTGCTATGAGTATGTGCCGCCGCCGGAACACGGCACGGTATCCTTGTACTCTCCGTGTGTTTACGTATAACTGTTAGTTTCTCAAAAGTATGTCATTCCACAAAAAATTTAACGTTCGATATATGATGTATTCCCTTAGAGCGCCGAGATTTAAGAGTTTCTACTTCAACAGTGTTATCATGAATAATTTGGCGAACTCTATATGGACCGTTATAAAGCAGAAAAAATTTGCGACACAAGCCTTTGCCTTTGTGAGACAAACGATGAGACTTAATTAACACCTTTTGACCAAATGACAAAGTTTTTAAACGACCAGGACGTGTAGCTGATTTCTCTCTTCTAGCAGCTGCAGATGCAATATTTTGTAGAGCTAGATTGACAACTTCAGAATGCCGCAGTTTCCGTGAAGGCGGAAAAGGAACGATTTCAGAAATGCGATTTGGCGGTGCTTTATTTTTTAATATCAATATAGAAGGCAAAGAAGTTGAATCATTAGGGAGTCCATTCAGAATGTTTTGAAAAATATGAAGATACTGATCCCACGTTCTATGATTCTGATGACAATAAAGTCGGCACAGTTTATTGATTTCCTTCATCCATCTCTCCGAAGCGTTAGACAGAGGGTGTAAAAGTGAATTGAAAATTGGTTTTATCTTACGACGCCGTAGAGTACGAAGCCAAATTTTAGAGCGAAACTGTGATCCATTATCTGATATAACCTTATCAACATGACCCACTTCTTTAAGAAAATGTTTGATGAAAGCATTAGATACTGAACTAGCTGTCGCTTTGCGTAAAGGTGTAAAACACACATATTTTGATGTCAGTTCCACTGCTACCAAAATGTACCCAAACCCATTAGTAGAACGAACCACTGGACCGAACAAATCGACTGCAGCCATCTCCTTTAATTTCACCTGAATGATAGGAAACAACGGTGCTCTGTGAGAAATAGTTGGCGGCTTAGCCTTTTGACATAATTTGCATTTGGCAAGAACAGACCGAATACGTTTTTCCATATTACTGAAGTAGCAATTTTCTCGTAATTTATGAAAGCATTTTCAGGGACCAAAGTGTGCATAACTGAAATGTGTATACCAAATCAATTTATTAACCCACTCATCAGGAATGCAAACTAATGTCTAATCGCTACACTTTCCTTTCTCTTCCACTTCTCCTTAATGTCCTTCCAGATTGGATCCTTGTTTTGCTCCTTAGCGATGTCCTGGAGCGAAGAAGAAATAAAATTTTCAAACGCAACACCTTGAATATACATCAATCAATAATTGTTTTGTTTGCAGTCCTCCTCAGCACTTTGTTTCAAACCCATAGGTGCACGTGATAAAGCATCAGCAATACTATTTGAAGAACCCTGGATGTAAACAACACTAAAATCAAATTCCTGTAGATACAGAGCCCATCCTGACAATTTTCCATGTGTTAATTTTGTTGACATGAGAAATTCCAGATCTCGATGATCGGTGTAAACCTTAGTATGCTGCCATACACAAATATGCGAAATTTTGTGAAAGCCCAAACAACAGCCAAGGCTTCAAATTCCGTAATCGAATAATTCTTTTCTGATTTAGAGAGAACACGACTTCCAAATGCAATAGTTTTCTGTACTACAACGCAGTTTTCTTCTATCTCTTGAAATAAGTGTGCACCTGGGCCTTTGTATGATGAGTCCGTCGCCAAACAGAAATCTTTAGATAAATCCGGATGTGAAAGAAATGGAGCAGCAACTTAAGCATCACGAAGTTGCACAAATTCTGATTGAGCTTCCTCATCCCAACACCAATTAGAATTCTTTCCAGATAGTTCACATAAACGAGGTGTCGCCAAATCGTCCAATCTAACAAAGCGTCTAAGAAAATCAGAGACACCAAGGAAACTACGAACATCACGTTTTGTAGTAGGAACAGCATAATTACGAATAGTGTCTAGTTTTTTTGGATCAGGAAGAATACCTTCTGTAGAGATAATATGAACAAGAAGTTTCACCTGAGAACGACCAAATTCAGATTTTTTCAAGTTCACTGTAATGCCAGCTCTTGCAAAAATACGTAATAATGAATCCAAAATTTTGTTGTGCTCATTCCAAGGCGTTTAGCAATAAGAATATCATCAACATATGAAGTAATATTGTCTCGAAGATAAACAGGTAAAATTTCGTTTAAACTACGAATGAATGCTGCTGAAGATACAGTAAGTCCAAACGGTAATTTCCGAAATTGGTAACAGTTACCAAAGGCTAAGAAGGCAGTGTATTTTCTACAGTCAGGGTGGAGTTCTACTTGCCAAAAACTTGCGCGCATATCAACCGTGGATAAAACTTTAATTCCATGGAAATGTTGAAGAAGTTCATCTAAATTTTGTGGACGGTCAGTTTCAGGAATGATGATATTATTTATCTGTCTGGAATCCAGAACCAAACGAATTGACCCATCCTTTTTAAGAACGACGTGTAATTGGCTGGTATAAGGACTGACTGCTGGCTCAATAATGCCTTGATCTAACATGCATTGAAGTTCATTCTTAACCTTGTCTCTATAAGCCAAAGGAATAGCGTACGTTTTTCCTCGAAATGGTGTGTGTTCTTTTACTTTAAACAAATATTGTAACCCTTGTATAGTTCCTGTGTGATGACTAAATACTGTAGCATGTGAAGTCAAAATTTGGTGCACTTCTTGTCTTGCAACGTCATCTGGCACTTCAGCTTTGTTAACCTTTTCATTAATTAATTCTTCGCTATTAATTATATCATCCAACGCGTCTCTGTACCTATTTTCGTTGTCATGAATGAACACATTGTCGTCATAATGCTCAGAGAAAACATCAGAAGTAAGAAACCTTAAACATTTTGCGTCTGATTCAGATTTCGTTAAACACTCGAAAAATTTCAAACATCTCGGCATTCTGGCAACAGTCAAGTTCACACTTCCTTCCTTAAAGTTTAAAAGTGCCTTATGTGTATTAAGAAACTCTATACCTAAAAAAATAATTTGAGTATTGAGTAATGGAACAATAATAAAATTAGCAGAAAATTCGTATCCTTGACAAACGAAATTTATGCTGGTCTGCTGTTTGACTTCCACACTTTTTCCAGAAATAGCTCCTCGAATTGTAGTTTTAGAAACAGGTAACACAGGACAAGCAATAGTTCTTACACATATACGAAAAACTGATTCACTAATAACATTTAATGGGCTCCCAGAATCTAAAACCGCAGTGAACTTATTCTTACCCACACATACTTCAACAGAATGTAAAAATGCGTCTACATTATTTTCCTTTTCGTCTAGCAAAATGTCTCTCACGTCTTCCAGGCGTACGTAGTGTAAAGTCGTAGTGTCATTACTTTCTGAACCGTCTATATTGCTGCCAGAAGCCGAAAATACATGTCATTGTCGATTGTTTGCGTCACGTCTTTGATTATTCGCGTCATTTCGCGAATCACTTTCTACGATTTGCACTTGTCTCTCTGAATTTCTGTCACGCGGAGGATGCCAATTAGGTCCCTCCTGTCTGTTAGATGTAAATTCTTGGTTGTGTCAGTTATTAATGTTTCTATTTTCCTGTGTATCTGCATGACTGCTTCTTGTGTAATTTCGACTGTCACTTCTGAAATTATTGTTATATCCACTACCCTGGTTATTTCTGTAGTAAGAATTTCTATTATTGTATGAATAATTTCTGTCTTTATGATACCGATTACTGTTTCCATATGATTGATCATTCCGGTAGGAATTCCCGTTATTATAATTGTCTGTGTAATTTCTGTTAGAACGTCTGTTATTGCCATAAGGCTGGTATCTATTGTCCTGTCTGTTTCGTCTGTCATTCTCAAAATTACCCATATAACGTCCATTACGATCATTATCCCTTCTCCCTGAAAATCTATTGTGATTACCGTTACTGAAAAAATTTCAAGACGCCCCGTCGTCGTCATACTCAAGTTCTTGTAGCAACGTCTCAAGGGTCTCAATGTCGTCTTTACATCTTCCGGCTAAAGCAATTTGTCTTATGGATTGTGGCAGCTTAGTTAAGCAAATGCGAATTAACTCAGTCGGGCTATAAGGGTTGGATAGAAATTGATTCTTTCGCATCATGTCTTCAAAGTATTCTGCCGTCGTGCGGAACTCAGACTGTTTAAAATTACGCTGCATAATAAGACTATGTTTGACTCTGTCTTGCGTGTTTTCGGACCAATATGCCGACAGAAATGCATGATAAAAATCATTTAAATTATTACAATCTCTAATAAGTGCGTGCATCCCCGTCGCCGGTTCGTTTTCTAAATATCCACACATAAATTCCAGTTTGTGACTTAGTGGCCAATTTGCTGGAAGTGCGTACATAAATTGGTCTAACCATGAACATGGATGTACGTCATTCTTAGAATTGCGAAAGATCTTAAATTTCCGAACAGTTAAGAAGTGTTTATAGTCAAAGTTTTCGCCTCGTGGCGACAAAGACCTACCGCATCTGTCCCCGTCCCAATGTCGATTATTGTCAAGTTCGCGCGCCTGGCGCTCTCTTGTTGCTTCACGCAAATGAAATAAATTATTTTCTTCTAAGCCTTCTGCTATCTGTGATTCTAAATTTCTTCTGCTGCCTTTTTCTACGATTTCGCTTTCAATTTGTTTGACTTGCTTTCGTAACGCCTCAAATTCCCTTTCAACGCGTTCATTAAATTTTCCCTGATTTTCAACATGTTTATTTATGTTCTGGTACTCTTCGGTTTCTGCAAATGGCAATGGAGCTGTATCGTCTGAATCTCTATCCCCATTTAATCTAAGACTTGTCAATTTATCTGAAATCTCCTCAACTCTTTCCGATAAGTCACCTATTTGTTCTTTCTGTTTATTTACGTCTTCCGTAAGTATCGCAACTCGGGTTTCAGTATTGACACATTTAGTAGTTAACTGTTCATACTGTTGTGTTAGGTTATTTATTCTGTCATTTGGTACCGATTTCTCGATTCTTTCAAATATTTCTTCCTTATCGTGTGCACGTTGTAAATTTAACTCTGAAAATTTTTGTGCTATCACGCGATCTCTTTCTTCCTGTTCTCTATCCTGTACCTTTTGTCTGATTTCTATTGAAATTAGTCTATTATTGTGAGCACTCAAAATCGGTTGTACTTCTTCTCTAATTTCTTTCTTTAATTCATCTTTCATATTTTTGAAACATGTCCCTATTCGTGAGTCTCACCGTGTTTCCATTGTTCCCATATCAGTTTTAATTGTTGCTATTTGTGATCCCACTGTTTTTAATTCAGATATTAACTGTGTTTCCATTGTTCCCATACCAGTCTCTAACCGTGTTGCCAAATTTAATATAGCACCCAATAACTGCTCCATATTAACTGGATCAAAATTCTTTTCGCCCCTAAAATTTCCCGTATAACTAACTTTCTTCGGCATAGCCGTAAAGCTATCTGTGTTCGATACTATTTCAGAATCTTCTACCGTTAATCTCGTATTCTGTGAATGTTTTGAGTGAGAAGAATTTTGAACTGGTTCCAGACTATTTTCCCAGCTTATTAAATTGTTTTCTACTACATGATTCATCATACTCTTCTCCTGTGTCGGCGAGTTCGCCATGTTAACAATTTCGTCATTCTGACTATCCATCATTTTTGCCTTTTTCATCGATCGCGTAATCATTTACAAAACATACACAACTCGTCACTATACGAAAATTACACTCAATGTAACACTTTATCACCAACAATACCATTCACACGATATGCTTCCCGACAAACACTATTAACGAACAATTAGAACCTTCATAATTGTACAAAATTGTCAAACCCGTATACGACTTATCAAAAATTAAATTCCACAAAAATACGGTCAGAAGAATGACAAGACAACTACAAATGTTCAATTACCAAATCTACACATGCAATATAGACTACAATTACTAAACTACTACAACAATACTACCGTCTGCTATTTTTACTATCAAAAGAATTCCAAGGGATGATCCTAAACAGCGGTCGCCACGTGCATGGGGGCTTAATTACATAAAATGCTGATAATTTTAATTTTAGTCGCTGTTTGTCCGGTTAGTGTGTCAGTGGTGTGTGGACGGCGAGACCACACCATCACGCCTCATAATTCGTTTTGGCTTTGATACGGTGACGTTCGCAGTCGCCATCTGACGACGTTGGGAAGAAATAAAGTTATTCAGAATGAGATTTTCACTCTGCACTGGAGAGTGCGCTGACATGAAACTTCCTGGCAGATTAAAACTGTGTGCCGGAGCGAGGAAGTAAAGCTATGAGGACGGGGCGTGAGTCGTGTTTGGGTAGCTCAGTTGGTAGAGCACTTGCCCGGGAAAGGCAAAGGTCCCGAGTTCGAGTCTCGGTCCAGCACACAGTTTTAATGTGCCAGGAAGTTTCTTGTAAGATCGTATAACAATAGTGCATAGTACCCGGGTGCCACGTCACAGCGTCTTTGCTCCCTTTTTATCGCCGGCTTCGCACGAGTGATCCACCACAGCAGCGTCGATGGCTACTGAGGACGAGTCAGCTCGCTGGATGACCACGTAGCAGCGACGCATTGTCGACAAGCGGGCTGTGAAGAAGAAACTGAGCTCGCACGTACCTGGACCGCGCCAATCTGGTTCTGGCGCCAAGGGTACAGCGCAGAGACGCTAGAGGCCACATTTCCGCGGAGGACACACCCGCCTGAATGGTTGCAGGAATAAAAATCCGATCGAGTCGGCAAGCTGTATAACATTTGTGGTGGGTGTAAGCAGGGGTGTCACCGTGTATCATCTCCCATGCGTCAATGAGATGAAAATCATCTACCAGCGTACGTAAGGCCGGACATGTAGAGCACCAAGGAGTCTGGTCCTTCGGATGGAGGACACATTTGAAATCGACTCCTACGACGTAACTTCGTATCGCCCAGCAAATAATGGTGCTACTTCTGCGTAGAACGCAGTTCGTTGACGTCGGTGTGTCGAGCCTCATGGGGTATCTAAAGTGATGATCCGGGTATCAAATAGTCTGCAGGCCATACCCTGACTGGATGGGAGAAGAACCACAACTGTGACTGGGATATCGTCCCAGATGTAGAGCGCCACACTCCACCCCGTGTGACTGCCGACTGAGGAAAACAACTAGAATCCATAGAGTTTGGTTGGTAGCAAAACGTATCTCTTGCAGAAGGGCGGCGACAAATTATAATACCCTGAGCATGTCGCGAAGGATTTGCAATATTGCAGTGTTGCTGACTGTATTGGTATTATACGTTGCGAACTTGTGTGTGTGTGTGTGTGTGGGTGTGGGTGGGTGGTGTGTTGGTGGTGTGAGCGGGTGTACCATCATCAGAAGCGGTGGAGGGTGGCGCCGACTGACGTCAGCACCCCTTATTCCACGGTGTGGGTGGAAGCTGTGTCGGATATCGGTGCAGAATGGCAGCGGCATCTCTGACTGAGGTGCTGGTTAGCCCTCGACTTGGTCCCAGGCCCTCAGTGTGGGAGGACTGTACCCTACTCGTATCGTGTCCTCTGACGGGAGGGGGCGGCGGTCTTGTGACAACTGAGAAGAGACTGTAGTCTCAGCCAGCGCGTCCGATGGGGAAACATCCATAATATACGACGGTGCCAAGATAACCGCCGCGAAAAGCCTTCTGTCACTGTCGCCGTCGGCTGACATCACGGTGTGTCTCTTGGCCGGGCAGGATCAGCGTCGTCGTAGACGGGTAGGTCGCAGGGCGACGTTTGCGACGGCTTGGTGATTGTCCTTTTCACACACTTTCATCGGTATCAGATGACGGCGACGAAGTGTGACGTCCCGACCCGAAGGTCGCCCTAGGCACCAGCAGTGCGTCGAGCGGCTGGGGGTCGAGTCTCTCCTCCCATTGTGGACCGGGCGAGGCGGCTTTCAGGTGGCCTCCTCATTGTTAGTGACCCAGTGGTGGTGGGGAGACTGACGGCGCTGGCCGAGGTGCCCATGCAAACGACTTCGACTCGTCGTCGTCGCGGTGAGTGCCTCCGTGTACGTCACTGTGGTCGAGGCTGGCACGTCCATAAGCGGCAGTTGCTTTGAACGCATCCCGACTGTAGATGGCCCTCTTTCCCGCAACCAGAGCATGCGCGTGGTTGACCATCGTGTACAAAATTATGGCCCTGCAACCCCAATCTGGAGGTAGCAGGGAACATGGCTCCGAAGGTCAATGCGAACTGCCCACCAGTGTGCCCACTTTGCGGCAACGTGTTCGACGACTGTACCGTAGAGTTGCAGGGCCTCGATCACGACGTCTGCAGGAAGTTCTAGCGGTAAGTCGAACACGCTGATCGTTCTGACTCCGAGGGCAGCACGTTGAACGGCGACGGGTGCAACGTCGCCGTCAGGTGGTGGCACTCGTAGAATTTTGTCAAATGCCGCGTCGTCAATCGTTTTCGTAGCCAGTAGGCCCTGCCACTGCCTATGGAGAGGTGCATCCCTATGATTGCGTTCGGCGGTGGCTTCGTTTCATCGTGCAGGAAGAGTTCGGCACGGAGCGCCTTGAGACGGGCGAATCGGAGCAAAAAGTGAATCGCAATGTCTCTTAGCCGTAGCCGTATTCCATGGTATATCGTAGGTAAACGACGGCACATGACTAACGCCGCGATAAACACAAATAGCGGCTAGCTACGCCTAGCTGCGAAATATAGTCGGCTATCCGCGCTTTAGCACGGCCGAAACTGCCACTCAGCTACGGTGGTGGTTTTGGTCCATGTTACCATCTCTCAATGTAAGAATACAAAGAGCTTGTAGCAGAAGGGATGTATGTGCGTCTGCAGGCTTTCGTGACCGTTGCCACTGAAGTTAAAATCTTCTGTTCTAGCAGTAGTGAACACCAATAGATCCCGAGGTTCCTATTCCAGCAGTAGTGGACACCGAAAGATCCTGAGGAAGATCCCAGCAGAGGGGTCGAAACGTCGAACATTTTAGAAGAAACATGACGCGGCCTAATAACGCAGATAAGTTTAACTAGAAGAGATTTATTTCACACCATTGAAGTTGCTCCTATCTTCTAAGGCATGTATTATAGAAGCCATGTTTACCAAACGTTTTCGCTTCGAATAATCATTCGTGCCACACCCCTTAGTATTAAGCATTGCTCCTGGGACGCCCTGTACTCGTTGAATATTGTAGGACGTTCACTGCCGGAAATTTAACTGTAGACCGCAACGTGATGCAGAAATCCTCTCTTGCTGCGTCTGCGAAGGAGTTGGCTGATCACCTTCGTGATGCTTTCTCGCTTACTAAATGAACAATTAACGAAAAGTGCCGATCTTCTTTTGATCTTATTTCCATCATTGCGCATTGCTATAATTATAATTTGTCAATGATGCCTCCGAAGTTCCAAAACTGTTATCAGAATCACTCCGACATAGAAGTTACACTATGTGATCAAAAGAATCCGGACACCTGGCTGAAAATGACTTACAAGTTCGTGGCGCCCTCTGTTGGTAATGCTGGAATTCAATATGGTGTTCGGCCCACCCTTAGCCTTGATGACTTCTTCCACTCTCGCAGGCACAAGTTCAATCAGGTGCTGGAAGGTTTTTAGGGGAATGGCAGCCCATCCTTCACCCAGTGCTGCACTGAAGAGAGGTATCGATGTCGGTAGGTGAGGCCTGGCACAAAGTCGGCGTTCCAAACCACCCCAAAGGTGTTCTATAGGATTAAGGTCAGGACTCTCTGCAGGTCTGTCCATTACAGGTATGCTATTCTCGTGTAACGACTCCGCCACAGGCCGTGCATTATGAACAGGTGCTCGATCGTTTTCGAAGATGCAATCGCCATCCCCGAATTGCTCTTCAACAGTGCGAAGCAAGAAGGTGTTTAAAACACGAATGTAGGCCTGTGCTGTGATGGTGCCAGGCAAAACAGCAAGAGGTACGAGCCCCCTCCATGAAAAACACGACCATACCATAATTTTACTGTTGGCGCTACGCACGCTGGCAGATTACATTCACCGGGCATCCGCCATACCCAC
The DNA here is from genome assembly GCF_023897955.1 of Schistocerca gregaria. Taxonomy (NCBI): domain Eukaryota; kingdom Metazoa; phylum Arthropoda; class Insecta; order Orthoptera; family Acrididae; genus Schistocerca; species Schistocerca gregaria. The sequence goes on along the minus strand of NC_064923.1, from coordinate 783,681,044 downwards.
AAACTGTCATCGGATCGCCACGTCGTGTACCGTGATTCGTCACTCCACAAAACGTGTTTCCACTGTTCAGTAGTCCAATGTTTACGCCCCTTACAACAATCGAGGAGTCGTCTGGCATTTACTTGAGTTATGTGTGGCTTATGCGCAGCCGCTCGGCCATGAAATCCATGTTTTCTCACCTCCCTCCTAACTTTCACAGTACATGCAGTGGATCCTGATGCAGTTCGGAATTCCTGTGTGATGGCCTGGATAGATGATGTCTGTCTTTTACACATTACGATCCTCTTCAATTGCCGCCCGTCTCTGTCAGTCAACAGACGAGGTCGGCCTGTGCGCTTTTGTGCTGTACGTGTCCCTTCACGTTTCCATTTCACTATCACATCGGAAACAGTGGACCTACGGGTATTTAGGAGTGTGGAAATCTCGCTTACAGACGTATGACACAAGTGACACCCAATCACCTGACCACGTTTAAAGTCCGTGAGTTCCGCGGAGCACCCCATTCTGCTCTCTCACGATGTCTAATGACTACTGAGGTCGCTGATATGGAGTACCTGGCAGTAGATGGCACTGCAATGCACCTAATACAAAAACGTGTTTTCTGGGGGGTGTCCGTATACTTCTGATCACATAGTATATTCACGCGCCTACCAATGTGTGTGCGCATGGCCATTGGTCAGTGTTACTTATAGCGATTGGTCTTGTAGGCCATTTTTCGTGTTGATGTAAGAGTATTCCCTGTGATAGGTTTTGTGAAGGAATAAATTGTGGTTGGATCTGTGTGGGAGGCAAGGTGGTACGAGAGTATGTTTGTCTTATTGTAGCAGCAGGCGCTGGTATGATCACCCGTGAATACTAGTAATTTTCAAGGAGTGTTAAGTTTAATTGTAGAGGTACCCGCTTTGCCATTAATTTTTGTATTTTTCAACGCCCTGACCATTCTTGTGTGAAGCTTTAGTTGGGCAGACTGCTGCTCCGCTTTCGTGTGTGTTGTCATGGTAGCTGTGGCGGCAAACGACGCGTCCCTATTCCCTGCGCCCGGGGCAGAGGCGTTTGTCCGGTGGCGCGGCAGCGCTGCCGCTTTCCCACAGCGCTCCAGATTGGTCGGCATCTGCCGTCCCTGCCAGTCGCGTCTTGGTGGCTCCGGTTAGCTAAAGTTGATTGTCTGATGCGTGCCGCGGCGGAGTGTCGCCGTTCATGTGGAAACCAGTAGTTAGATCTGTTCGGTGAATTGAAAGAGCTCAGGAGGGTAAGGCCTGTTTGCCAAGCCTGAGGTTCTTCGTCATTATACCTCTGTAACTGTCTTTCTAAAGCCGTCAATCTTATTACTACTACACAGCGCGTTCAGTTTAAGACCTGTTACCAATATAAACTGCCGAACCTAACCTTGATTCACAGTCATTATCTAACTCCGCTTGTTGTGAAATTTGGCTGCTCGTTTAGTAATGGCTGTGGTAGCCATCCGCTGTAGCCCAGCTTACTTTGAATTTTAGGCAGTTGTGTAGTTACTAAAGGTTGTGTCGAAATCTCGGCGGTGTGCACCAGTTCCAGTACATTTCAACTGAACTTCAACTTATCGTGAATTTTGGACAATTGTATATTTATTAAGGGTTGTTATTAATGTTTGTTTGAAATATACGGGTGGGCATTTAGGATCAAATTTTATACCTTCCCAGCTGGTCTGTTTGAGGGACTGTGTATTTTATTGCTTAAGGGATTATGTTATTATGGGTTATGCACTGCTAAGCAGCCTTCCAACAGCTACGGTCAGTGGCGTATCTTGTGATCATTCGCGTATTTCAAAAAAGAGGTTCAAATGGCTCTGAGCACTATGGGACTTAATATCTGAGGTCATCAGTCCCCTAGAACGTAGAACTACTTAAACCTAACTAACCTAAAGACATCACACACATACATGCCCGAGACAGGATTCGAACCTGGGACCGTAGTGGTCGCGCAGTTCCAGACTGAACCGCTCCGCCACCGTGAGCGGCATTACCGTATTTCGATGAATGTTGTCCGATTGTGTAACGGTCACCTACGCTAGCAATTTGTTAGCACATGTAACAGCTGCTATTCTAATTCATTTGGCTGATAAAATTGTTGACTGAACCTGCTTGCACCCACGCTCAGTTGATGTAACTTTTGTGGTTTTTCGGAACTCTCTATTTCCGATTTTAATGTTCTGCTCTTAATGGTATAGTTGTTAAAGTTGTTTTGTAAATGATTTGAACCTGTTCAAGTTTTGGTCAGAGCTATGATTCCTTTAATAAGTTTTTAAACTGTAATGTTGATGTTGCCATTAAGTCATAAAGTCTGTTACATAATAATGTCTATTACACAAAACAACAAATGACAAAATAGATGAGTCCCTCTTCCAAGTATTTCCCTTAAGGCTGTCCTAAAGCTAGTTCTGAGGTACCAAAGAAACAAAATTTCCGTCTATAGCACTACGGTAATAGTAAAACGAAGAAATACAGTGTGGGACTGATTATTGGAATTAGTGATGCAAGGCTGCAAATTTCTCGGAGCTACTTCTCATTGTGTGACGAACTGTATGATTCTGCTAGCCACTTGCGCATAGACTCACCTGCTGGTCACTGCTCTGTAAGCCCGAAAGCAGCTCGGCTTCCATTGCAGGATGTCACTGGAACCAACCACACCGACATGTTGGGCACGTGGGAGGTCGTCAGCTGCACACATCGGCCTGGCCTGGTCTCTGGCGTTGTCTAGGTAGCTAAAAGTTCTGCGGGAGCTCTGTGAGATGCAGTTGACATTACTGCGTCTGCCACACTCTCCCCTAATGGTAGCCATGTACATTTAATCATAATGTGCATTCTCGCAACCAGCCATCTTTCACTATCCGTGCAGTAACTATGTAAAATAAAATGAATATGTAATCAGTATGGTGTAGAACGACCTTTGCAGTTTAGTATAACAGGATTTCTCTCGGGATCGAAAACCGTAAATTCTGAATGACGTTAAATGAGAACAAATATTATATCACAAAATTGGCCCACTTCCCTGAGAGAAGCTAAAATCTTCAAATTATATGCAGTACAGATCACAACTGATCAGCTGAATTCGAACACGGGTTTTTCAGAAACCAGAAAAGATGCATTATTTGCTGGACTCTCAGCTATGCTATTGTTATCATCGTAGTCGCCAGGGAACACTACCTGCACCGTTGAATGAGCATGCTTCACTAAATTGCTTTCATAGAGTGCACCTGTCACGTTCCGTTGCAAAGCAGTCAACAGCAGATCTGTACCACTCTGAAAACAATGAAGATGACCCAGTGTCACCTCCTGACCTCCGTGGTCAGTTTCCTCGGACAGTTGTCCTCCTTCCTCCAAGGTCATGGATCAGTGTCCTCCCTGGGACAAAGGTCCCATTATTCTGATTATCAGCAAGGTGAAAGGTCAAGGACAACGAATAATGTCGTTAGCCAGTTGTCCTTAAATTTAAGGTCACTGATCAGTGCCTTCCCTGAGGCGTCCCTTACTCCCTACAAGTCGGCCGCTTTGTCATCACGTTTATTAATGTCACACTTTACTATCCAGTTAGCATAATTATGACATATCACTTTCATCACCAAATTAATGACCTGTCACTTTTGTCGTCTTTATTAATGATCTACCACTTATATCAAAATTAATTAATAAACACTTATAATGATTTAGTACCAATAACCCAAAGTTGCCCTCTTCTAGTCCATTAAACCTCACCTGATATTAATAACTTTCTTTTATTTTTATTTTACACATCTAGTTCCATAGGACCAAATTGAGGGGCATGGAACCTGTCACTACATGAAATTACAACATAAAAGTAATAACAGACAAAATAAAATGTTTATGAACCCCAAAAATAAGTCTTAAGTATATGTAAATGCGATCAGTAACATAACAAAGGAAACAGCTTAGTTTTTCAAGGAACTCTTCGACACAACAGGAGTGACCCACGACGAAACTCTTCAGTTTCGATGTGAAAGCGCATGGATTACTTCTAAGGTTATTTAAGTCTTGTGGTAGCTTATTGGAAATGGATGCAGCAGTATACTGCAAACCTTTCTGCACAAGAGTCAAGGAAGTGCGATCCAAAGGCAGACTGGATTTCTGCCTAGTATTAACTGAGTGAAAGCTGTTTATTCTTGGGAATAAGCTGATATTATTAACAAGAAACGACATTAAAGAGTATATATATATATATATATATATATATATATATATATATATATATATATATATATATATACTCCTGGAAATGGAAAAAAGAACACATTGACACCGTTGTGTCAAACCCACCATACTTGCTCCGGACACTGCGAGAGGGCTGTACAAGCAATGATCACACGCACGGCACAGCGGACACACCAGGAACCGCGGTGTTGGCCGTCGAATGGCACTAGCTGCGCAGAATTTGTGCACCGCCGCCGTCAGTGTCAGCCAGTTTGCCGTGGCATACGGAGCTCCATCGCAGTCTTTAACACTGGTAGCATGCCGCGACAGCGTGTACGTGAGCCGTATGTGCAGTTGACGGACTTTGAGCGAGGGCGTATAGTGGGCATGCGGGAGGCCGGGTGGACGTACCGCCGAATTGCTCAACACGTGGGGCGTGAGGCCTCCACAGTACATCGATGTCGTCGCCAGTGGTCGGCGGAAGGTGCACGTGCCCGTCGACCTGGGACCGGACCGCAGCGACGCACGGATGCACGCCAAGACCGTAGGATCATACACAGTGCCGTAGGGGACCGCACCGCCACTTCCCAGCAAATTAGGGACACTGTTGCTCCTGGAGTATCGTCGAGGACCAATCGCAACCGTCTCCATGAAGCTGGGCTACGGTCCCGTACACCGTTAGGCCGTCTTCCGCTCACGCCCCGACATCGTGCAGCCCGCCTCCAGTGGTGTCGCGACAGGCGTGAATGGAGTGACGAATGGATACGTGTCGTCTTCAGCGATGAGAGTCGCTTCTGCCTTGGTGCCAATGATGGTCGTATCCGTGTTTGGCGCCGTGCAGGTGAGCGCCACAATCAGGACTGCATACGACCGAGGCACACAGGGCCAACACCCGGCATCATGGTGTGGGGAGCGATCTCCTACACTGGCCGTACACCTCTGGTGATCGTCGAGGGGACACTGAATAGTGCACGGTACATCCAAACCGTCTTCGAACCCATCGTTCTACCATTCCTAGCCGGCAAGGGAACTTGCTGTTCCAACAGGACAATGCACGTCCGCATGTATCCCGTGCCACCCAACGTGCTCTAGAAGGTGTAAGTCAACTACCCTGGCCAGCAAGATCTCCGGATGTGTCCCCCATTGAGCATGTTTGGGACTGGATGAAGCGTCGTCTCACGCGGTCTGCACGTCCAGCACGAACGCTGGTCCAACTGAGGCGCCAGGTGGAAATGGCATGGCAAGCCGTTCCACATGACTACATCCAGCATCTCTACGATCGTCTCCATGGGAGAATAGCAGCCTGCATTGCTGCGAAAGTTGGATATACACTGTACTAAGCCGACATTGTGCATGCTCTGTTGCCTGTGTCTATGTGCCTGTGGTTCTGTCAGTGTGATCATGTGATGTATCTGACCCCAGGAATGTGTCAATAAAGTTTCCCCTTCCTGGGACAATGAATTCACGGTGTTCTTATTTCAATTCCCAGGAGTGTATATATATATATATATATATATATATATATATATATATATATATATATATATATATTGAGAGGCCAATGTCAGAATACTCGGACTAGTCAACAGGGGTCGACAAGAGGTTCGCGAACATACACTACTCATGGCCCGGACTGCCCGTTTTTGAGCCAAAAATTTGCTATCAGAATGGGAACAGTTACCCCGAAGTATAAAACCATTCGCCATAAGCGAATGAAAATAAGCAAAGTAGAGTACTTTTAGCGTCGAACTATCACTTACTTCAGATATCGTTCAAACAGTGAAAATGGCAGCATTAGGTCTTTCAACAAGACTCTGAACTTGGGCTTTCAACGACAGTTTACTATCTATGTGAACACCTAGAAATTTGAACTGTTCAGTTTCACTAATCATATGCCGATTCTGTGAAATTAAAACGTAGGGTTTTGCTGAATTATGCGTTAGAAAGTGCAAAAAATGAGTAAAGTGAGTCTTACTGTCGTTTAGCGTTAGTTTATTTCCTACAAGCCATGAACTTATGTAATGAACTGCACTGTTTGAAACAGTGCCAACATTGCACACAACATTCTTTACTACCAATCTAGTATCATAAGCAAACAGAAATATTTTAGAGTCACCTTAATGCTAGAGGGCACATCATGTACGTAAGTAAGGAACAGGACTGGCCTTAGCACTGATCCCTGGGCAACGCCCATTTACCTGTTCCCCACTCAGACCCGACGTCATAGCCATTCACAGCCCTGTCGACAGTGACCTTTCTCTGACTGTTGTTAAAGTGAGAGGTGAACCAATTGTAAGCTACTCCCCGTATTCCATATTGGTCTAACTTCTTTTGTGATCAACAGAATCAAACGACTTAGTTTAATCAAACAATATGCCTAGTGTTCGAAACGTTTTTTTAATCCATCGAGTACCTCACAGAGAAAAGGTAATATAGCATTTTCAGTTGTTAAACCACTTCTAAAGCCGAACTCTACATTTCATAGCAAATTATGTAAAACAAAATGCTCTATTACCTTACATACAAAGCTTATTCAATAACTTTAGCAAACACTGACGGCGTAGAAATAGGTCTGAAATTGTCTACATTATCCCTTTCCCTCTTTTTTCAAAGCATCTTTACTGATGAGTACTTTTATCGTTCAGGAAACTGACAATTCTTAAAGGAAAAGTTACAAATATATTTAAGTGCAGGACTAACATGTGCAACACAGTACTTTAACCTTCTGCTAGGTACTCCATCCTATCCATGAGAGTCATCAGTCTTAGTGATTTTATTACTGTCTCGATCTCCCAATTATCACTATCATGGAGTATTTAAGTCTCGGAAAGGCATTTCCCAAGTTAGTTACGTGATTCCTGTAGAAACTAAGCTTGTATTTAATTCGCCAGCTATTCTCAGGAAGTGACTGTTAAATATTGTACATATATATGACTTACCAGTAACAGAAATGTGTTTACTATGAACTACTTTTATATGGTCGACCTTGTGCTGCTGGCTAGACACTTCCTTCACAATTGACCATATGACTTTAATTTTGTTCTGTGAATTAGCTATTCTAATTGCGTGCCACACTCTCTTTGCCTTCCTAATAACATTTTAAGCACCTTATAGTACCCCTTGTAATGGGCTACTGTAGCTCGATTGTGATTAGTAACATTTTTATATTTCCCACTTCGTTTTACATGATATCCTTATCCCACTAGTCAATCACCCAGGCTGCCTTTTACAGCTAGTACCCTCTTTAGATCGTTCTCATTGAAAGCAGATTTCAAAGATCATCAGAAATGTGTTAAGGAAAGCATTATATTTGTCATCTATTTTATCGGCACTATAAATATGAGGTTTAAAAAATCTCTATAATCGTTGGATTAGCTTTTCTACATAGTTTGCAATTACATACATTATTTGTTTGAGCAAAAACCTTTTAGTGTTAAAATTTGTGCATTATGATCTGAAAGGCTATTGACCCTTTTACTAACAGAATGCCCATCTAGTAATGAAGAATGAATAAAAAAAATTGTCTGTGGCTGTACTACTGTTCCCCTGCACCCTGGTTGGGAAAAACACATTGACTCCTCACTTGTGTTCTGCACTATAGTGAGATCATCAGGAAGTGACACAAGAGATCAGAATCATCTACAGGTAGAATAAAAAGCAGAAGAAACCGTCGCATTCGAGTGTAAGTTTTAATGAACTCCTCTCCCTCGCCGTTCATTGTGTATCTGTGTGTCTAATTTTGCAAACACTTTTTCGTGTTTCAACCGCGCAAGAGCGATTTCTGAGCAGAATACGCAACTGTTTCCGAAGAGATCTACTTTTATCGCCTCCAGACAGAATAAGGGAAAAAAACTTAAATGTAGGTAATATTAATACAGTCCTCTCTGTTATTATTATTGCCCTGTATGTTTCAGCAAACACTTACGCTTTTCCTTCTTTGCCACAGCTCAGTAGCCCTCTGATGTATTAGTAACTATGGACATGCGCCTGTTCGCTGCGTCGTCACTCCCCGAGCTGTAACAGCTGAACGCAGATGGTCTACCTAACATTCCAGATCGGGACACACAACAATATCCTGAACCGTGACCACCACTCGCCGAGTCTCAGCTAACTGGTACCAGTGTACTGGTGTTCTCCACTACATATAATGATGTGGTAATAGTAATCGAGGATATTAGATATGATGTTAAAGTGCGGTTTACGGAGACTCTGTCGGATGAGTTACGTTGTGCGACGCCTTTACATCAACGCTCATATGACGACAGCGAATTACTTATCTCGTCCTCGTCCAGACATCATTCAGACTACGCGTTAGGCACAGGTAGTCATAAAGTAGGTGCGGTTTTATTTACTTCGATTCGTGTAACCCCAAGCCACTCCAGACAGATGTGGATTATCACGGTTCTTACATAGCGACTGGTAGCAGGGTATGTAAACCTTATAGTGCACTCATCAAGTTAGGTGTCAATGCGATCATGCTGCTCGCCAATACATATCATTTGTCCACAAATCTACATGGATGCTCTCCAAATCACATTTAAGTGCCTGGAGGAGGGTTCATCGAACCGCCTTCACAATTCTCTATTATTTCAATCTCGAATTGCGCGCGGAAAATCGAACACCTGTATCTTTCTGTGCGAACTCCGATTTCTCTTATTTTATTATGATGGTTTTTCCTATGTAGGTCGGCATCAACAAAATATTTTCGCATTCGGAGGAAAAAGCTGGTGACAGGAATTTCGTGAGAAAATTCCACCGCAACGAAAAACGCCTTTGTTTTAATGATGTCCATCCCAAATCCTGTATCATTTCAGTGACACTTTCCTCTCTTCGTGACAATAAAAAATACGCTGCTCTTATTTGTACTCCATCAATCCTATCTGGTAAGGATCCCACACCGCGCAGCACTATTTTAAAAGAGGACGGACAAGCGTAGTGTAGGCAGTGTCTTTAGTAGGTCTGTTACATTTTCCAAGTGTCTTGTCAATAAAACGTAGTCTTTCCTTTGCCTTCCCCACAACATTTTCTGTGTGTTCCTTCCAATTTATCTTGTTCGCAATTGTAAATCCTAGGTATTTAGTTGAATTTATGACCTTCAGATTTGACTAGTTTATCGTGTAACCGAAGTTTAACGGATTTACTTTAGCACTCATGTGGATGACCTCACACTTCTCGTGATTTGGCGTCATTTGCTAATTTTCGCACCATACAGATATCTTTTCTAAATGTGTTTTGCAATTTGTTTTGACCTTCTGATGTCTTTACTAGTCGTTAAACGACAGCATCTTTTGCAAACAACCAAAGACGGCTACTCAGATTGTCTCATAAATCGCCTATGTAGATGAGGGACAGAAAAGGGCATGTAACACTACCTTGGAGAACGCCAGAAATCACTTCTGTTTTACTCGACGGATTTCCGTCAGTTACAGCGTACTGTGTCCTGTCTGACAGGAAATCACTAATCCAGTCACATAACTGAGACAATATTCCATAAGCACGTAATTTCACTACAAGATATACAGAATCCATTTGAAGGCCTTGTCAGTAGCTTTCAACACTTCGTTCTCTTCGAGGTAATTCACAGTGTTTGAACACAATATATGTTCAAAAACCTTGCTGCATATCGACTTTAATGATATTCGTGTGTAATTTAGTGGATTACTCCTACTACCTTTTTTGAATATTGGTGTGACCTCTGCAACTTTCCAGCTTTGGGTACGGATCTTTCGTCGTGCGAACGGTTGTATGTGACTTAAGTATGGAGCTAATCCATCAACATACTCTGAAAGACACCTAACTGGTATACAGTCTGGACCAAACGATTTGCTTTTATTAGGTGATTTAAGTTGCTTCACTACTCCGAGGATATCTAAGTTTTTCACAGGTCACACCAATATTCAAGAAAGGTAGTAGTAGTAATGCACTAAATTACAGGCCCATATCGTTATCGTCGATATGGAGCAGGATTCTGAAACATACACTCCTGGAAATGGAAAAAAGAACACATTGACACCGGTGTGTCAGACCCACCATACTTGCTCCGGACACTGCGAGAGGGCTGTACAAGCAATGATCACACGCACGGCACAGCGGACACACCAGGAACCGCGGTGTTGGCCGTCGAATGGCGCTAGCTGCGCAGCGACGCACGGATGCACGCCAAGACCGTAGGATCCTACGCAGTGCCGTAGGAGACCGCACCGCCACTTCCCAGCAAATTAGGGACACTGTTGCTCCTGGGGTATCGGCAAGGACCATTCGCAACCGTCTCCATGAAGCTGGGCTACGGTCCCGCACACCGTTAGGCCGTCTTCCGCTCACGCCCCAACATCGTGCAGCCCGTCTCCAGTGGTGTCGCGACAGGCGTGAATGGAGGGACGAATGGAGACGTGTCGTCTTCAGCGATGAGAGTCGCTTCTGCCTTGGTGCCAATGATGGTCGTATGCGTGTTTGGCGCCGTGCAGGTGAGCGCCACAATCATGATTGCATACGACCTAGGCACACAGGGCCAACACCCGGCATCATGGTGTGGGGAGCGATCTCCTACACTGGCCGTACACCTCTGGTGATCGTCGAGGGGACACTGAATAGTGCACGGTACATCCAAACCGTCATCGAACCCATCGTTCTACCATTCCTAGACCGGCAAGGGAACTTGCTGTTCCAACAGGACGATGCACGTCCGCATGTATCCCGTGCCACCCAACGTGCTCTAGAAGGTGTAAGTCAATTACCCTGGCCAGCAATATCTCCGGATCTGTCCCCCATTGAGCATGTTTGGGACTGGATGAAGCGTCGTCTCACGCGATCTGCACGTCCAGCACGAACGCTGGTCCAACTGAGGCGCCAGGTGGAAATGGCATGGCAAGCCGTTGCACAGGACTACATCCAGCATCTCTACGATCGTCTCCATGGGAGAATAACAGCCTGCATTGCTGCGAAAGGTGGATATACACTGTACTAGTGCCGACATTGTGCATGCTCTGTTGCCTGTGTCTATGTGCCTGTGGTTTTGTCAGTGTGATCATTTGTTGTATCTGACCCCAGGAATATGTCCATAAAGTTTCCCTTCCTGGGACAATGAATTCACGGTGTTCTTATTTCAATTTCCAGGAGTGTATATTATGTGCAAACATTATGAACTAACTCGAAGAAAACGGTCTATTGACACACAGTCAACATGGGTTTAGAAAACATCGTTCCTGTGAAACATAACTAGCTCTTTATTCACGTGAAGTGCTGAGCGCTATTGACAAGGGATCTGAGACTGATTCCGTATTCCTGGATTTCCGGCAGGCTTTCACACTGTACCACACAAGCGGCTCGTAGTGAAATTGCGTGCTTATGGAATATCGTCACAGTTCTGTCAGAGAGGTCACAGATCGTAGTAACTGACGGAAAGTCCCCAAGGCCTTCCCCAAGGTAGTGTTATAGGCTATTTGCTGTTCCTTATCTATATAAACGATTTGGGAGATAATCTGAGCAGCCATCTTCTGTTTGCAGATGACGCTGTCGTTTTTCAACTAATAAAGTCATCGGAAGATCAAAACAAAGTGCAAAATGATTTTGAAAAGATTTCCGAATTGTGCGAAAAGTAGCAGTTGACCCCAAATAACGAGAAGTGTGAGGTGTTCCATATGAGTGCTAAAAGGAAGTTAAACTTCGGTTATACGATAAATCAGTCTAATCTAAAAGCCGTAAGTTGAACTAAATACCTAGGTAAAACAATTACGAACGATTTGAATTGGAAGGAACACACAGAAAATGTTGTGGGGAAGGCTAACCGAAGACTGCTTTTTATTGGGAGCACACTTACAGAATGTAACATACCTACTAAGAGGACTGCCTACACTACGCTTGTCCATCCTCTTTTAGAATACTGCTGTGTGGTGTGGCATCCTTAGCAGGTAGGACTGACGGAGTACATGGAAGAAGTTCAAAGAAAAGCAGCACGTTTTGCATTATCGCGAAACATGAGAGAGAGTGTCACAAAAATGATACAGGATTTGCGCTGGACATGATTAAAAGAAAAGCTTTTTTCGTTGCGATGGAATCTGCTCACGAAATTCCAATACCGACTTTCTCCTCAGTATGCGAAAAAAATTTATATATGAGATTGGAATAATAGAGAATTATGAAGGTGGTTCCATGAACCGTCTGCCAGGCACTTAAATATGATTTGCAGAGTATCTATGTGGATGTAGATGTAGATACTTCTACATTACTCATGTTGGCAGCTGTTCTTGATTCGAATTCTGGAGTATTTACTTCGTCTTCTTTTGTGAAGGCATTTCGGAAGGCTGTGTTTAGTAACTGTGCTTTAACAACACTGATAGTATCTCCATTGCTACTGCGCAGAGAAGGCATTGACTCTGTATTACCACTGGTGTACTTCACATACGACCAGAATATCTTTGGATATTCTACCAGGTTTCGAGACGAAGTTTCGTTGTGGAAACTATTATAAGCATCTCGCAATGAGTCGGAACGCGATGCTGTTGAGATAGCACCTGACACTGAGATCAGTGGTATAACAGAAGTTGAAAATGCACATGGAGGAACGAAGGTGGGACTTGTTCAAATAGAAAGGGAGCAACTGTACGTAAATCTGACATGTAGGAAGTGTCAGTTGACAACCAAGTATGATCCATTCCAGTCTTCCACAGCAATAGCAGCAGCAGCAGTGTCAGTAAGCCACTAGGCAACGTATTTGGCGGTGTTACGTTAAAATTAACAGCTCAAGAGTCATTGCAAAACCTATTTGTAAAGCGTCAGAGTGCTGCGAACGCATCTGCTTAGTGGGACACAGTAAGTATTACAGAGGACTTACTAAGTGAATGGCAAGTCCACAATAAAACTACGATACTGTAAAGTGAGTACCCGGAAATTCCACGACAGAACCACACCTCGCTGTTCAATCAAAAACTAATTCTGGGTGCAACCCTTAAGCTGAAGGTATGCAATATAGCTTCTGTGAAGTTGGGGGTAGTGAGTGAGTCTATGTATTGACACATGAGGATCGTCTTATGGTATTTGCGTACCACCGTACGATCACCAACTCTAATAACAAAAAATAACTGCAACCACTCAAAGCAAAGCATGGTCAGGGCCCAACGGAATTGGTGTCAGATGCTTTACACAGGTTCTCTGTTTCATAGCAATGTCTGTAGACATGCACTGAACATTCTCATAGAACTGGGAAAGAGCAATTCATAAGAAGAGCGACAAATTAGAATTTTGGACTATTGTTACTAGAGCATCGGCAACAGGACTTATTCAAAGGTCGCGTTATAGGCACGCCAGTAGTGTAATTGAAAGCTGACGTATGCCACAGTTCATATCTTGCAAATAAAAGACGCAGGTGCAGATGTAGTATTATTAGGAACCCGACGTTGTACCTTACTCTCTAGTAATGAAAGAAAGATAGTAATGTGTGGGGTACCTTCACGATTAGATAATGTTTTTATTTTTATAGACCAGTACAATACGTCAGACGGCGAATGCTGGACAGTAACGAAACCACCCTCTAAAAGTAAACGACCCATTAAAGAAAACACAGTCCTTTGCAGACGACGGACGTGCCCACACCAGTGTAACACTACCGGCTGACAGTAACGTAATGCACAACGACTTACACAGTACCTCCACTTACTGAATGAATGCCATGGATACGAGATAGAAGTGGGGGACAAGCGGAAGAATCCTATAGGACAATAGAAGAGCGCCAGGCACTTGTAGATTTTAGGAGCCTGCTGCATCGTTTGAATGCTACGAAAAAAAAGGCCAAGCAACGGGAATGCTACGACAACACGAGGTCAATAGTAGGCAAAGTGAATGGAAGTCTAGTCTGTCGGGAGAGTTTTGAGAAAGCAAACTGCGACTGTTATGAAATCTGAACAGAATTCTTTAGAACGCTTTTCCAGCAAGGCGCAGTGCGATCAGCACAGGTTGGTACAGTGCAACACTAACTGTCCAACTGTCCGACACTAGCTAATAGCTCCAGTTCCCTTTAGAAGTTTTCGAAAATACTGACACTTCGGATGCATCCATTATTGTACTGTAAGACTGTTCGCTGACAATGACGTTGACAACAGGAAGGCATCTTCGTTAGATTATCATAAAGAAATGCACAGCCAAAAGTTTCAGGGTCTCTCATTAAATGTGAACATACATAGAAGCAAAAAGGAAGAAAATGATAGTATTTGACTGCAAAATTAGAGTTGCACATCCTGAGCACCTCGCATCGCGTAGGTATTTACGGTTAGCAGAAATCAGTATGAAGCAAGGTGAATGGAAGCCTTGATTTGTTGGAGGCGTTTTGGGAAATGGCAATGCATCTGTAAAGGAAATTACATGCAACACCAATGCTAGAGTGTCGTGACAGTGGTTGGATTCTTTATCAAGGAGGCATGGCAACAGATACCGAGCGAATTCACAGACGCGCAGCTAAGAGCATAAGTTGTTAGTGTAGCGTGCACGAAAGTGTAGAAGAACTGCTCAGGTAACGTACATTGGAATATGTTAACAATTTTTTTTATTTTCGATCGCAATAAAAAATAAATTTAAAAGTTGATCATTACCAGTCTCGTTTGAGACAGGTACTCAGCAAGTTTTAGTTATATTTTTTATTGCGATCGAAAATATAAAAAATTCTTAACATATTCCAATGTACGTTACCTGAGCAGTTCTTCTACACTTTCGTGCACGCTACACAAACATCTTATGCTCTTAAAATTTTTATCAAATTATAGAGGTCTTGCACAATTGTGAATCTTTTGACGAAAAGCGTATTGTAATCCTTGACGGGTAAACTTAAGGAACTTGTATTCTGAAAAGACTGTGCGACCATTATGCTTGCGTGTCTCACGCTGGACTGATATGAATAAAGAAACAGAGCTTAGCGTCCATTCTGCACTACAGACAGCCGCATTTACCTCGCCACGTATGCGAAAAGACTACAGCAGAAGGTCGATAGTACTCGTACAAAGCACTCATCCTCAAGTACTGTATAGGAACTCGCGGAATATATATATATATATATATATATATATATATATATATATATATATATATATATATATATATATATATATTAAAATGATGTTGTAACCCTCCTACACCATTCGGTAGGCTTTGTAATCGACCGTGATTAAGTGTACCTAGTTATCGGAAAGGTATCGATCGAAAAGCGTGTGGAAATTTGTCCGACTAATCGTTAACAGGACAGAAATACAAAAATGGTTCAAATGGCTCTGAGTACTATGGGACTTAACATCTGAGGTCAGTCCCCTAGAACTTAGAACTACTTAAACTTAGAAGTACTTAAAACTACTTAACTAACCTAAGGACAACACACACACACATCCATGCCAGAGGCAGGATTCGAACCTGCGACCGTAGCAGTCGCGCGGTTCAAGACTGAAGCGCCTAGAACCGCTTGGCCACAGCGGCCGGCACAGAATACATTTCCCCAATAACAAATCAGTGCAAACATGCGTAATTACAAAGGTTTATCTTGACTAGCTAGTCGAATTTGTTATGAATTAAAGAAAATGCAACTGAATGAAAATTTAATTGCATATAGAAATAGACCTCCCCCCCATGAACCATGGACCTTGCCGTTGGTGGGGAGGCTTGCGTGCCTCAGCGATACAGATGGTCGTACCGTAGGTGCAACCACAACGGAGGGGTATCTGTTGAGAGGCCAGACAAACGTGTGGCTCCTGAAGAGGGGCAGCAGCCTTTTCAGTAGTTGCAGGGGCAACAGTCTGGATGATTGACTGATCTGGCCTTGCAACATTAACCAAAACGGCCTTGCTGTGCTGGTACTGCGAACGGCTGAAAGCAAGGGGAAACTACAGCCGTAATTTTTCCCGAGGACATGCAGCTTTACTGTATGATTAAATGATGATGGCATCCTCTTGGGTAAAATATTCCGGAGGTAAAATAGTCCCCCATTCGGATCTCCGGGCGGGGACTACTCAGGAGGATGTCGTTATCAGGAGAAAGAAAACTGGCGTTCTACGGATCGGAGCGTGGAATGTCAGATCCCTTAATCGGGCAGGTAGGTTAGAAAATTTAAAAAGGGAAATGGATAGGTTAAAGTTAGATATAGTGGGAATTAGTGAAGTTCGGTGGCAGGAGGAACAAGACTTCTGGTCAGGTGACTACAGGGTTATAAACACAAAATCAAATAGGGGTAATGCAGGAGTAGGTTTAATAATGAATAGGAAAATAGGAATGCGGGTAAGCTACTACAAACAGCATAGTGAACGCATTATTGTGGCCAAGATAGATACGAAGCCCACACCTACTACAGTAGTACAAGTTTATATGCCAACTAGCTCTGCAGATGATGAAGAAATTGAAGAAATGTATGATGAAATAAAAGAAATTATTCAGATAGTGAAGGGAGACGAAAATTTAATAGTAATGGGTGACTGGAATTCGTCAGTAGGAAAATGGAGAGAAGGAAACATAGTAGGTGAATATGGATTGGGGCTAAGAAGTGAAAGAGGAAGCCGCCTGGTAGAATTTTGCACAAAGCATCACTTAATCATAGATAACACTTGGTTTAAGTATCATGAAAGAAGGTTGTATACGTGGAAGAACCCTGGAGATACTAAAAGGTATCAAATAGATTATATAATGGTAAGACAGAGATTTAGGAACCAGGTTTTAAGTTGTAAGACATTTCCAGGGGCAGATGTGTACTCGGACCACAATCTATTGGTTATGACCTGTAGATTAAAACTGAAGAAACTGCAAAAATGTGGGAAATTAAGGAGATGGGACCTGGATAAACTGAAAGAACCAGAAGTTGTACAGAGTTTCAGGGAGAGCATAAGGGGACAATTGACAGGAATAGGGGAAAGAAATACCGTAGAAGAAGAATGGCTAGCTCTGAGGGATGAAGTAGTGAAGGCAGCAGAGGATAAAGTAGGTAAAAAGACGAGGGCTGCTAGAAATCCTTGGGTAACAGAAGAAATATTGAATTTAATTGATGAAAGGAGAAAATATAAAAATGCAGTAAATGAAGCAGGCAAAAAGGAATACAGACGTCTCAAAAATGAGATCGACAGGAAGTGCAAAATGGCTAAGCAGGGATGGCTAGAGGTCAAATGTAGGGATGTAGAAGCTTATCTCACTAGGGGTAAGATAGATACCGCCTACAGGAAAATTAAAGAGACCTTTGGAGAGAAGAGAACCACGTGTATGAATATCAAGAGCTCAGATGGCAACCCAGTTCTAAGCAAAGAAGGGAAGGCAGAAAGGTGGAATGAGTATATAGAAGGTTTATACAAGGGTGATGTACTTGAGGAGAATATTATGGAAATAGAAGAGGATGTAGATGAAGACGAAATGGGAGATACGATACTGCGTGAAGAGTTTGACAGAGCACTGAAAGACCTGAGTCGAAACAAGGCCCCCGGAGTAGACAACATTCCATTAGAACTACTGACGACCTTGGGAGAGCCAGTCATGACAAAACTCTACCAGCTGGTGAGCAAGATGTATGAGACAGGCGAAATACCCTCAGACTTCAAGAAGAATATAATAATTCCAATCCCAAAGAAAGCAGGTGCTGACAGATGTGAAAATTACCGAACTATCAGTTTAATAAGTCACAGCTGCAAAATACTAACGCGAATTCTTTACAGACGAATGGAAAAACTGGTAGATGCGGACCTCGGGGAGGATCAGTTTGGATTCCTTCGAAATGTTGGAACACGTGAGGCAACACTGACCTTACGACTTATCTTAGAATAAAGATTAAGAAAAGGCAAACCTACGTTTCTAGCATTTGTAGACTTAGAGAAAGCTTTTGACAATGTTGACTGGAATACTCTCTTTCAAATTCTAAAGGTGGCAGGGGTAAAATACAGGGAGCGAAAGGCTATTTACAATTTGTACAGAAACCAGATGGCAGTCATAAAAGTCGAGGGGCATGAAAGGGAAGCAGTGGTTGGGAAAGGAGTGAGACAGGGTTGTAGCCTCTCCCCGATGTTATTCAATCTGTATATTGAGCAAGCAGTAAAGGAAACAAAAGAAAAATTTGGAGTAGGTATTAAAATTCATGGAGACGAAGTAAAAACTTTGAGGTTCGCCGATGACATTGTAATTCTGTCAGAGACGGCAAAGGACTTGGAAGAGCAGTTGAACGGAATGGACAGTGTCTTGAAAGGAGGATATAAGATGAACATCAACAAAAGCAAAACGAGGATAATGGAATGTAGTCAAATTAAATTGGGTGATGCTGAGGGAATTAGATTAGGAAATGAGACACTTAAAGTAGTAAAGGAGTTTTGCTATTTAGGAAGTAAAATAACTGATGATGGTCGAAGTAGAGAGGATATAAAATGTAGACTGGCAATGGCAAGGAAAGCGTTTCTGAAGAAGAGAAATTTGTTAACATCGAATATAGATTTATGTATCAGGAAGTCGTTTCTGAAAGTATTTGTTTGGAGTGTAGCCATGTATGGAAGTGAAACATGGACCACAAATATTTTGGACAAGAAGAGAATACAAGTTTTCGAAATGTGGTGCTACAGAAAAATGTTAAAGATTAGATGGGTAGATCACATAACTAATGAGGAAGTACTGAATAGGATTGGGGAGAATAGAAGTTTGTTGCACAAACTGACTTGCTAACCACCGACCAGTATACGAGGATTCAAAAACCAAAACGTTACAGACATAGCCGCCTACAGCCAAAAATCCACTAAGCTGTCAAAACCTCCACACCATGTTGAACAGCAGTAATAGTCAAGTTTTAAAGCAACGCATAAGCCGAAGTGAGCACGGCTCAATTATTATTGTCATTATTATTGATTGATATTGCATTATTATTATTATTATTATTCTATTACTTAAAGTTATTCCATTGCAACTTTAACTATTTGGTGTCATTCACAGACGAGTACTTCCAAACACGACGAAGAGTGCTTCCATGACGAAAATAAGTTTTAATTTAATGTCCATATTCTTTAACCGTAGTTATTTGTTCCTTATAACGCGTGCTTTCACTAATAACGAACTGTACTTCTTTTCTTGTGTTTAGAAGAGGTACCGAAAAACAAGCCCATATTGGAATGATGTCATGCATCAAAATTTGATTTATTGTACATATTATCAAACTGTAGCTAATGCATCCCAGTTTCACCGATCATACACCATGCTTCATTTTTTGCGCCCAGAAGAGGTGCCGACAAACAATGATATGTTGGAGAGATGTGCAAGCCATAATTGAATTTTATAGTTTACTTACTATTTTTTTCGTACTGTGCACGCTATTCTCAGCTCATAATGGCTTCTTATTATATGGCACATAAATTCACCTAGTTGGAGGTTTACGGTAGCTGATAAGTCAGCTTACCTTACGTTTGCCTACAGTTCACAGCAGCGAATGCTGTATCTTCTCTAGATATAGGTTAAGCTAATAAGAAAGCTTTCCAGAGGGAGAGAATGTCAACACACTTACCTAGCGTATTTACACGAAGCCCTTCTGTAATTACAGGGCCGAAGGGAAACGTTTTTAATTGGCGTGCACGCCTCTGCTTAAAGCAAAGCAAACAGACCAGTGAGAAACATTAGCAGAAGAAGAGTTTTCTCGAGTTACTTTAAAATATTCCACTGGAATGATGTTGCTGAGTGAGGCAACCGAGCCGCAAACCAGCGACGCTGTAGGGCTCTTGACGTGGGTTGCAGAAACTCTGTACTCGCTCTCTAGAAAGCCGCAGCTTCTGAGGTCAGTCCAGAAGTTGGTAACACTTGTTTATCTAAATAACTGTCGCGGCGGTGAAGGTAATTAGCATTGTACTTGTTCTAGCAAAAGATCGCAGTGCATTACGTCTCTTCTAAACGTAACGGGGTTAAAACAAGACGGAACCAACAGCTCATGTTAGTTTCAGTAGAAGACTAATAGTACTGAGGCCATGCATCTCGAGAGCTCTATGTTGTGTATTGGTAGAGCTCTCTCGCGAAATACCACAGAAACTAGAAGGTGATTTTAATATTTAACTATATGGCTGTGATGTTCTTCGTTAGCAAAACTGGTAAAATTTAAATTACCGCAAGTTACTATAGTATCCCTGAGGAGCTGGAGGAGCTCCCAGGCTGAATTGGTCTGGAAGATCCTGACAGGTAAGATTGTAACGACCTCAGCAACGGTGCGTAGGTGACACCGAGGGTGTTTTCGAGCTGGAGGATCTTAAAGGGAGACCTTGCCCTTTTAATCGCGCAAGTCTTAATGTTGCACTCGAACGCGATCACGCCACAGGAAGGCGGAAAACAGGAGGGTTGAAAAAGCGTCAGTACTCTTCGATGCTTCGGATCACGTTCAGATTTCGTCGAATGGTTTTGAATGGTCCCTAATGGTGCCCAATGGATACACTTGTGAGGTAACGGGCGAGTCGCCGCGCCTTGAAAATATTCGGAGGAAGCAGCGGGCCCACGGGCCGGTCGGCAGTCCGACCAAGTAGTGGCGGACGGTGGCAGTCCGACCATGTGGTGGCGGACGGTGGCAGTCCGACCACGTGGTGGCGGACGGTGGCAGTCAGACCACGTGGTGGCGGACGGTGGCAGTCCGACCACGTGGTGGCGGACGGTGGCGGTCCGACCACGTGGTGGCGGACGGTGGCAGTCCGACCATGTGGTGGCAGACGGTGGCAGTCCGACCATGTGGTGGCGGACGGTGGCAGTCCGACCACGTGGTGGCAAATGGTGACAGTCCGACCACGTGGTGGCGGACGGTGGCAGTCCGACCACGTGGTGGCGGACGGTGGCAGTCCGACCATGTGGTGGCGGACGGTGGCAGTCCGACCATGTGGTGGCGGACGGTGGCCGTCCGACCATGTGGTGGCAGACGGTGGCAGTCCGACCATGTGGTGGCGGACGGTGGCAGTCCGACCACGTGGTGGCAAATGGTGGCAGTCCGACCACGTGGTGGCGGACGGTGGCAGTCCGACCACGTGGTGGCAGACGGTGGAAGTCCGACCACGTGGTGGCGGACCGTGGCAGTCCGACCACGTGGTGGCGGACGGTGGCAGTCCGACCATGTGGTGGCGGACGGTGGCAGTCCAACCACGTGGTGGCGGACGGTGGCAGTCCGACCATGTGGTGGCAGACGGTGGCAGTCCGACCACGTGGTGGCGGACGGTGGCAGTCCGACCACGTGGTGGCGGACGGTGGCAGTCTGACCACGTGGTGGTGGACGGTGGCAGTCCGACCATGTGGTGGCAGACGGTGGCAGTCTGACCATGTGGTGGCGGACGGTGGCAGTCCGACCACGTGGTGGCAAATGGTGGCAGTCCGACCACGTAGTGGCGGACGGTGGCAGTCCGACCATGTGGTGGCGGACGGTGGCAGTCCGACCATGTGGTGGCGGACGGTGGCAGTCCGACCATGTGGTGGCGGACGGTGGCAGTCCGACCATGTGGTGGCGGACGGTGGCAGTCCGACCATGTGGTGGCGGACGGTGGCAGTCCGACCACGTGGTGGCAAATGGTGACAGTCCGACCACGTGGTGGCGGACGGTGGCAGTCCGACCACGTGGTGGCAGACGGTGGCAGTCCGACCATGTGGTGGCGGACGGTGGCAGACCGACCATGTGGTGGCGGACGGTGGCAGTCCGACCACGTGGTGGCGGACGGTGGCAGTCCGACCACGTGGTGGCGGACGGTGGCAGTCCGACCATGTGGTGGCGGACGGTGGCAGTCCGACCACGTGGTGGCGGACGATGGCAGTCTGACCATGTGGTGGCGGACAGTGGCAGTCTGACCATGTGGTGGTGGACGGTGGCAGTTTGACCACGTGGTGGCAAATGGTGGCAGTCCGACCACGTGGTGGCGGACGGTGGCAGTCCGACCACATGGTGGCAGACGGTGGCAGTCCGACCACGTGGTGGCGGACGGTGGCAGTCCGACCATGTGGTGGCGGACGGTGGCAGTCCGACCACGTGGTGGCAAATGGTGGCAGTCCGACCATGTGGTGGTGGACGGTGGCAGTCCGACCACGTGGTGGCGGACGGTGGCAGTCCGACCACGTGGTGCCGGACGGTGGCAGTCTGACCACGTGGTGGCGGACGGTGGCAGTCCGACCATGTGGTGGCGGACGATGGCAGTCCGACCACATGGTGGCGGAGGTGGCAGTCCAACCACGTGGTGCCGGACAGTGGCAGTGCAACCACGTGGTGGCGGACGGTAACAGTCCGACCAAGTGGTGCCGGACAGTGGCAGTCTGACCACGTGGTGCCGGAAGGTGGCTGTCCGACCACGTGGTGCCGGAAGGTGGCAGTATGACCACGTGGTGGCGGACGGTGGCAGTTCGACCACGTGGTGGCGGACGATGGCAGTCCGACCATGTGGTGGCGGACAGTGGCAGTCTGACCAAGTGGTGGTGGACGGTGGCAGTCTGACCACGTGGTGGCAAATGGTGGCAGTCCGACCACGTGGTGCCGGAAGGTGGCTGTCCGACCACGTGGTGCCGGAAGGTGGCTGTCTGACCATGTGGTGGCGGACGATGGCAGTCCGACCACGTGGTGGCAGACGGTGGCAGTCCGACCATGTGGTGGCAGACGGTGGCTGTCCGACCACGTGGTGGCGGACGGAGGCAGTCCGACCACGTGGTGCCGGACGGTGGCAGTCCGACCACGTGGTGGCGGACGGTGGCAGTCCGACCATGTGGTGGCGGACGGTGGCAGTCCGACCACGTGGTGGCGGACGGTGGCAGTCTAACCATAAGGTGCTGGACAGAGGTAGTCCGACCACGTGGTGGCGGACGGTAACAGTCCGACCACTTGGTGCCGGACAGTGGCAGTCCGACCACGTGGTGCCGGAAGGTGGCAGTCCAACCACGTGGTGGCGGACGGTGGCAGTCCGACAACGTGGTGCCGGATGGTGGCAGTCTGACCACATTGTGGCGGACGGTGGCAGTCCGCCCACATGGTGGTGGACGGTGGCAGTCCGACCACGTGGTGGCGGACGATGGCAGAAGAGAGAGGAAAGGGGTCCAGCAGAGTGACTGGCAGCTCCACAACCACGTGGTGGCGGACGGTGGCAGTCCGACCACGTGGTGGCAGACGGTGGCAGTCCGACCACGTGGTGCCGGACAGTGGCAGTCCGACCACGTGGTGGCGGACGGTGGCAGTCCGACCACGTGGTGCCGGACGGTGGCAGTCTGACCACGTGGTGGCGGACGGTGGCAGTCCGACCATGTGGTGGCGGACGATGGCTGTCCGACCACATGGTGGTGGACGGTGGCAGTCCGACCACGTGGTGCCGGACAGTGGCAGTCCGACCACGTGGTGGCGGACGGTAACAGTCCGACCACGTGGTGCCGGACAGTGGCAGTCCGACCACGTGGTGCCGGAAGGTGGCTGTCCGACCACGTGGTGCCGGAAGGTGGCTGTCCGACCACGTGGTGGCGGACGGTGGCAGACCGACAACGTGGTGCCGGACGGTGGCAGTCCGACCACGTTCTGGCGGACGGTGGCAGTCCGACCACATGGTGGCGGACGATGGCAGTCCGACCACGTGGTGCCGGACGGTGGCAGTCCGACCACTTGGTGGCGGACGGTGGCAGAAGAGAGAGGAAAGGGGTCCAGCCGAGTGACTGGCAGCTCCACAACCACGTGGTGGCGGACGGTGGCAGTCCGACCACGTGGTGCCGGACGGTGGCAGTCCGACCACGTGGTGGTGGACGGTGGCATTCCGACCATGTGGTGGCGGACGGTGGCAGTCCGACCACGTGGTGGCGGACAGTGGCAGTCCGACCATGTGGTGGTGGACGGTGGCAGTCTGACCGTGTGGTGGCAGACGGTGGCAGTCCGACCACGTGGTGGCGGACGGTGGCAGTCCGAGCACGTGGTGGCGGACGGTAACAGTCCGACCACTTGGTGCCGGACAGTGGCAGTCCGACCACGTGGTGCCGGAAGGTGGCAGTCCAACCACGTGGTGGCGTACGGTGGCAGTCCGACAACGTGGTGCCGGATGGTGGCAGTCTGACCACATTGTGGCAGACGGTGGCAGTCCGACCACATGGTGGTGGACGGTGGCAGTCCAACCACGTTGTGGCGGACGGTGGCAGTCCGACCACGTGGTGGCGGACGATGGCAGAAGAGAGAGGAAAGGGGTCCAGCAGAGTGACTGACAGCTCCACAACCACGTGGTCGCGGACGGTGGCAGTCTGACCACGTGTTGGCAGACGGTGGCATTCCGACCATGTGGTGGCTGCATTGGCAGTCCGACCACTTGGTGGTGGACAGTGGCAGTCCGACCATGTGGTGGCGGACGGTGGCAGTCTGACCACATGGTGGGGGATGGTGGCAGTCCGACCATGTGGTGGCGGATCGTGGCAGTCTGACCATGTGGTGGCGGACGGTGGCAGTGCGACCACGTGATGCCAGACAGTGGCAGTCCGACCACGTGGTGGCGGACGGTGGCAGAAGCGAGAGGAGAGGGGTCCAGCCGAGTGACTGGCAGCTCCACAAACACGTGGGGGCGGACGGTGGCAGTCCGACCACGTGGTGCCGGACGGTGGCAGTCCGACCACGTGGTGGCGGACGGTGGCAGTCTGACAACGTGGTGCCAGACGGCGGCAGTCCGACCACGTTGTGGCGGACGGTGGCAGTCCGACCACGTGGTGGCGGACGATGGCAGAAGAGAGAGGAAAGGGGTCCAGCAGAGTGACTGACAGCTCCACAACCACGTGGTCGCGGACGGTGGCAGTCTGACCACGTGTTGGCAGACGGTGGCATTCCGACCATGTGGTGGCTGCATTGGCAGTCCGACCACTTGGTGGTGGACAGTGGCAGTCCGACCATGTGGTGGCGGACGGTGGCAGTCTGACCACATGGTGGGGGATGGTGGCAGTCCGACCATGTGGTGGCGGATCGTGGCAGTCTGACCATGTGGTGGCGGACGGTGGCAGTGCGACCACGTGATGCCAGACAGTGGCAGTCCGACCACGTGGTGGCGGACGGTGGCAGAAGCGAGAGGAGAGGGGTCCAGCCGAGTGACTGGCAGCTCCACAAACACGTGGGGGCGGACGGTGGCAGTCCGACCACGTGGTGCCGGACGGTGGCAGTCCGACCACGTGGTGGCGGACGGTGGCAGTCTGACAACGTGGTGCCAGACGGTGGCAGTCCGACCACGTTGTGGCGGACGGTGGCAGCCTGACCACGTGGTGTCGTACGGTGGCAGAAGCGTGAGGAGAGGGGTCCAGCCGCGTGGCCGCCAGCTCCACGACCACGTGGTGAAGGACAGTGTCAGTACGACCACGTTGTGGCGGACGGTGGCCGGCCGACCACGTGGTGCCAGACGGTGGCAGTTCGACCACGTGGTGGAAGATGGTAGCAGTCCGACCACGTGGTGGCGGATGGTGGCAGCCTGACCACGTGCTGGCGGACGGTGGCAGCTGACCACGTTGTGGCGGACGGTGTCAGTCTGACCACGTGGTGGCAGACGGTGGCAGTCCAACCACGTGGTGGCAAATGGTGGCAGTCCGACCACGTGGTGGCGGACGGTGGCAGTACGACCACGTGGTGGAGGACGGTGGCAGTCCGACCACGTGTTGGCGGACGGTGGCAGTCCGACCATGTGGTGCCGGAGGGCGGCAGTCTAACCACGTGGTGGCGGACGGTGGCAGCTGACCACGTTGTGGCGGACGGTGTCAGTCTGACCACGTGGTGGCAGACAGTGGCAGTCCGACCACGTGGTGGCGGACGGTGGCAGCCTGACCACGAGCTGGCGGACGGTGGCAGCTGACCATTTTGTGGCGGACGGTGTCAGTCTGACCATGTGGTGGCAGACGGTGGCAGTCCAACCACGTGGTGGCAAATGGTGGCAGTCTGACCACGTGGTGGCGGACGGTGGCAGTCCGACCACGTGGTGGCGGACGGTGGCAGTCCGACCATGTGGTGCCGGAGGGCGGCAGTCTGACCACGTGGTGGCGGACGGTGGCAGCTGACCACGTTGTGGCGGACGGTGTCAGTCTGACCACATGGTGGCAGACGGTGGCAGTCTGACCACGTGGTGGCGGACGGTGGCAGTCCGACCACGTGGTGGCGGACGGTGGCAGCCTGACCACGTGCTAGCGGACTGTGGCAGCTGACCACTTTGTGGCGGACAGTGTCAGTCTGACCACGTGGTGGCAGACGGTGGCAGTCCAACCATGTGGTGGCAAATGGTGGCAGTCCGACCACGTGGTGGCGGACGGTGGCAGTCCGACCACGTGGTGGCGGACGGTGGCAGTCCGACCATGTGGTGCCGGAGGGTGGCAGTCTGACCACGTGGTGGCGGACGGTGGCAGCTGACCACGTTGTGGCGGACGGTGTCAGTCTGACCACGTGGTGGCAGACGGTGGCAGTCCAACCATGTGGTGGCAAATGGTGGCAGTCCGACCACGTGGTGGCGGACGGTGGCAGTCCGACCACGTGGTGGCAGACGGTGGCAGTCCGACCACGTGGTGGCGGACGGTGGCAGTCCGACTACGTGTTGGTGGACGGTGGCAGTCCGACCATGTGGTGCCGGAGGGTGGCAGTCTGACCACGTGCTGGCGGACGGTGGCAGCTGACCACGTTGTGGCGGACGGTGTCAGTCTGACCACGTGGTGGCAGACGGTGGCAGTCCGACCACGTGTTGCCGTACGGTGGCAGTCCGACCACGTGGTGCCGGACGGTGGCAGAAGCGAGAGGGGTCCAGCCGCGCGACTGTGACGCTGTGTCGGTGAAGGAGACACGCCTGGTGTGCCAGAGATGGCGGACTCTGTGAAACCTTGATGGCGGACATTTCACAGTTTGTAGGGAAATTAATAGTAGGCAGATGAATAATGGTACCTCAAGAAGCAACACGTACACTACTAATATTTGCACGACCATTTTAATGGTGTAATCAGATTTCCAATATCTTTATTAGTGTAATGTTCAGTATCTGACGGTAAATTATACAAGTGACACCCAGCAAGGAATTTCCAAAATATAAACGCTTCATCGGATTTTGTCGATCGCCGTGGCCTTAGAAAGCAATTAGTGTAAACCTAAAATAGTATGAATTACAGGCATAACAGTAGGGTAAGGCGGGGCAAGACGGGGAGGTGGGGTAAGGAGGTGATGGCTACAAGCTACAGTTAGAGTTCTGCCATCTGTGGGCGGCTAAGTCAGCATCACCAGGACACAGACACCAGTGCGTTGACTTTGCTGGACCTTAGTTTCGCGGCGGTTTCTGTGTGCTTTGCAAGGCACGTACAATTGTTATACTGATTTGCAATGTTTTACACCTTTCGAGGTCCTAAAACATGTGTTTCGTGAACATTTGTCCAGACTGTATATATAGCACTGAATAGTACTACGTCTTATTAACAGTAAACTGCTGTGTCAGTAGTCAATGTTCACTAAATAGTGCTCATGTAGGCTTATCAAAACCTGACAGCGTGGTAGGGGGCAAGATGGGGAGCTTCCCCGTCTTGCCCTTACTATTTGCCCAACCATTACGTTCTTATCGTCTCACTGCGGGTTTTGAAAACGTACATTATACGTTGAATACAATTGTAAATAGAATCGTGTGCGTTATTCCTACGTTTCCTAATTAATTACAAAGTATGCCTTAGGATATATGGTGAATAAACATACACAAAACGTGCAAAGTCAGTATTCTTGCTATGCTTTAACGACTGACTGTTGGAAATATGGTTTTTACTATATAATATAGATTACCAGGAATGATCTGACTCAATAGTACGTTCCAGGTGTTTTATTTCAGAGGGTTCGCAAGTATCGGCGACAAACGTCTAGTCAAGATTGGCCATTGGAGTCAATGGAAGGCGCTGTAAATGCTGTTATAGAAGGTCATATGGGTTCTTTCAGGGCTGCTCGACAGTTCAACGAGCAACAGACAACGATTGAACGACATGTGGCAAAGAAACGTGCTAATCCTGGCTATACAGTTATGAAAAGGTTAGGACCAGTCACTAGTGTGTCTACCCCAGAACAAGAGGCCGAACGTAAAGACTACTTAACACAGATGGAAGGACAGTATTTTGGCCTAACACTTAAAGAACTTTGTGAACTTGCTTTTCAGCTTGCTGAACCAAACAACATCAAACATCCATCTAATACTGCAGCCAAATCCGCTGAAAGAGATTGGTTGAATGGGTTTCTTGCACGAAAACCTACCTTAACAATACGAAAACCAGAGGCCACATCAATCGCACGGGCAATGGGGTTAAATCGAGTCGCTGTAGATCGGTTTTTCGATCTGTCAGAAAGTCCATTCCACACATTCAAGTTTACGGGAGACAGAATTTCAATTGCGATGAGACTGGTTTAACATTCATTCCAAAAGGTCACACAAAGGTGGTTGCTTTGAAAGGGCGCAGACAGGTGGGAGCAGTTACTTCAGCGCAAAGAGGCCAGACTCTGACTGCAGAAACCTGTGTTTCAGCGTCGGGGTGCTACGTACCACCTATGTTAATTTATCCTCGGAAACGAATGCAACAAGCGTTGGAGACTGGCCTGCCCCCTGATGCCCGGGCAGAAGTCCTAGAAACTGGTTGCATAACGAAAGAACTATATTTGACTTGGTTTAAAAAGTTTATTGCATTTACTGGAGCGTCAAAGGAAAGACCAATACTTATCATATTGGACGGCCACAATACGCACACCAAGAATTTAGAACTGATACATGTGGCCCGCGAGAATGGGGTTGTCTTGCTGTGTTTGCCACCACACTGCTCACACCGTATTCAATCATTGGACGTGGCATTTTTGAAACCTCTCAGTAAATTTGACGGAGATGAAGTAAGATCATGGCTTCGCACCCATCCTGGAAAAGTTGTTACGCTCCATCATATCGCAAGTTCATTCGGCAAAGCCTTCATTCATTCAGCTACAATGTCCGCAGCAGTGAACGGGTTTCGGAAAACAGTCATTTGGCCTGTAAACAGAAATGTGTTTCAAGAAAGTTATTACCTTTCCTGTTCAACTACAGACATTCATCAAGCTCACACATCTAATGTTACAGACACGGAAGACCAAATACCAGAGATGTTGTCAAGACGTAAAACACCTGAACAACTAACAACTGACGATGAAGCCTCTGTTTCGTCTATTTTTCAAGTTACCAGCCCTGAAATGGTGTTAGCTATTCCAAAGGTGGATAAAAAACCAAAATTAAACCATCTAACCGGCGTGGAAAACCCATTGTTTTAACCGAATCTCCTTATAGGAGTGAACTATCTGAAGAAATTAAACGAAAAGGAGTCGCCAAACGTGATGTAGGTAAATGAAAACTCTTCTCAAAGACTTTTAATAAACCTGGGATACCACCAAAGGGACACAATGACAACGAAAAAGTTATGAACGTTACTCACGTCTTAACCACCCATTCATGCTCAAGGGATAATAAACTGAGGTCGAACGACAACGAGGAAGAGAGTGAAGAATATTTACACTGCTATGACGTCTCTGAAGGGGCTGGATACAGCATATTAGCTGCGGATGCAGGGTCCACAATACTTGTGCAGAGATAGAAAGTGATGATGACGAGGCTGGCCACTCTTGTGTACTATGTGAAAGTAAGAGGCCTAAATAAAATGTAACACCTGATTTTACAATCCGCAGAATCACGTTTCGAAACCTTATCGGCACATGATTTCGTTATCCCAGTCCTTATTTAAGCTTTAGAGATGAATTCATGCTAGTTCCTCATCTTACCCCGCATATGGGGCATGACGAGGAAGTGGTAGGTTATGTTTCAAATCGAGATATTTCTAACTAAATATAGCAAGTTTCCAGGTTTCTCTGCATGCTATTGTAATTCAATGGTTAAGTAAACAAATGATAATCAGACCTACTTGAATTTGTTTATTTTTGTTCCTTTTATAAGGGTTTAAATTTAGCTTCCTCATCTTGCCCCGCCTTCCCCTACATGAGTTACTGGAGGCCAAAGTGGCCGATCACTACTAAGCTAGTCAGGCCATAAGTACTCCACAGTTACACGAAAAAACGGAAGCAGCATGCTTATAAATGTATTTATTCATCTATGTCTTTGTTTATATCCAATATATACTATTCATGAAGAAACTGGTTAAATATTTACTCTGTGTTAGAAAGTACAGAGACATTAGGCTCCTGGCCTACCTTTTGGTTCTTTTCTTTTGATATATGTTTATTTAATTGTTTATGTATTTAACAATGTGTGTTAGAGCGTATTTATGGTCGAGCCGTAGGAATATTTATTTAATTTCAAGTATTTAAATGTAAATCCAGTACTTCGAATTGGTTTTATTATGTTTGTGTGGGTGCGTTGGCATGAAGACATGGCGCGAGCGCTCTAGCCAATCAGAGCGCTCGTGGATAGGGAGACTGGATGGAAGCGAGTTCTGGACGGGACGGGACAGGACACGGAAAGTGCTGGACGTGGAGGCGCGACGGACAGGGGCGTGAGACAGACTTGGAGAGGGTGGAGCGGTTTGCGCGTGGTCGCGAGAGACAGAAGCACTTTGGAGTGCCGACTTGTGCACTTGTGAGATTTCCGTGGCTTCTGCACTGAAGACATAGTGTGCGTTTAGAAGTGAATATCTTGCGAGCTGTGTTGTTGTTCGTAACTGATTACGTGCTGTAGGAATCTATTGTTTCCCTGTTATTCAACTCATATTTTATTTAACTGCTGGACCATAGACACCAATAAGTGTTTTGCAGAAATATACCGCAATCTCAAAAGTACTATCGCACTCATCATTTAAAGTCATTAAGATAGTGCCTGCAGAATTTATCTAATTGCAATCTTTCGTTTATAAATTTATGTTACATTCATAATTCGCAATTTCCGAGTGATAGAAACCTTCGACCATCCGATTCTTGTGTGTATTCTTATTGTGTACCGTAGACTCAGCAGTATTTGGACTCTAATGAAGCAATTACGTATCGCAGCTCCTAGACAACGAAACCAGCCAAAACTTTCAATATTTCAACTGTGAGTCGGAGGGTACGTTGTTGAGGGCCACCCCATCATTTCATTTCATTCATATTATCACGTTAAAAGCCTGCACGCTGCACTCCAAAACGGTGCGTCACGTCCTTTGGGGATATAATCCCATACTGTCCACAGGGAAGAGTTGAAACGTCCGAAAGTGTCAGCAGTACCTAAGGTTCTCAAGAACATCATTCTGTTGCCATCCACCCTGCGAGCTATCGTTTTCGACGGCGAAATGTTTGGGAATCGACGCCGGAGGGAAAAGAGTGTTTGACTGATGCCCTTCATGGCACACCCTACGCCCTTTTCGTGCCACTCCGAGCGGTGGTGTGTTTGAAATGTTTTTCTAGGTCACTTACAGGAAAGCCGCGCGATTTCAACGCCGGGCATCGCGTTCTGAATTGTGTCGATGTGAAATCATTAACCCACGAGAACTTCAGAGCTGTGGCCTTTCTATCGCATGTGTCGCCACCTTGCTGCTTGTAGCGTCACCGAGCCCCCGACGACGTCGCAGGGCGCCACGCTTTTGCACCCTTACAAAGGAGGGTGCTAGCACCTTTGAGCCAAATTTAAAACTTAAACGTCGCATTGGTTGGAAATTAGTGGGTTTAGGTAAAGGACTCCTTTTATTCTGTTGCGCATGTGTACCGGTAGTGCCCCATAGCCAACACAACGGATGTTGGCTGTACAACCGTTTCTGTAGATTCGGTCTGGAGGGCTAGCACCTTCGTATGACGCACAAGTTGGCATACTTGGTTGGCGTGAATTCTCAGAACGTGGGATGGGACTGGTATGTATCTGGCACTGCATGGCTTCTCCTTGTATCCAAATGTAACGGCGAGGGGACATCTCAGGAAAATTCTCCCTCTTGGGCATTTTCTATATTTTATATATTACTTCCCGTCTCTCAACCCCCCCCCCCCCCTCCCCATCAATCAGTGGTCGATGGTACTCGCTGACATGGAAAAATAAACTCGAAATTTTGCAGGCGACACGAATCCTTGGATGTGTAACCAAACCGGCAGATTTCACATGTGAGTGAATCGTCTAAAACTATTAATGTATTTGAATTTCGTGTAATCGAGTTTCTTAATGATTTCGTAGTAGGGGAATTATTTAACTACTATACTAGCATTTTTTAGCTATTATAATAAGTGTGTTTCATCTCGGTGATGTTTTTGTAAGGTACAGAAAGAAAATGCTTCGATGCCTGTGGAGCTATGAAAGAAAAGGCGCTCTATCGCTCTCCTTTACGGCAGCACAGATACTCCATAGCAAACGCAACATTGAACCCGCTGCCTGGTACTTAACAGTGAACAGCAGAGTAATCACGTAGACGCAGACGTGGACCACTGCTCCTGGTTCCGACTACGTAACAAACAGAAACCTGAAAGAATGCCCCCTCTCCTGCCTCCAAATCATAGCCACCATTTGTAACACAGTACTTCACCCGTTTCTGTTCTGAGCCGTGTGAAACGTATCGAATCCTCCACTTCCTCAAACCTAATAAACCTGCCACTGACACCCCCTCCCGCCGCCCCATGAGCCTCAGGTCCGTGTCCAGCAAGGTTTTTGAGTCCATCCTATCTTGTCGTATCCATAAACACCGACAGCAACACCTACCTGCTCCTGTCCATCAATGAGGCTTTTGTCCCAATTTGTCCTCCGAAGAACAACTCCTATACTTTACTCATTTCCTATCCCACCAAATCAACAACCGCAAATCCGTTGTTTTTGTCTCCCTTGATCTCGAAAAAGCGTATATATACTACACGCCGCTTTAAGCTCCAGTCCTATGTATTCCCCGTCAGTTATGTTCATCTTATCGCATCCTTCCTCTCTGACGGCCGTCTTTTCTCACCATTCACAACACCCTTGGAACTCATCAGTCAGAAATTTGACGAAGGGACTACCAACCTTTTCAGACAAATTCATCCGCTGTCGCAAATATGTACATGGAACATTTCGAGCAGGAAGCTCTTGAATCAGCACATCTAAAAGCCACCAGTTTCTTTAGACATGTGAATGATACCTTCGTTATATGGCCACATGGAAGAGATAAACTGGCAGGCTTCCTCACACATCTCAACACGAGAGTATTAAGTCCACCATGGAGATCTAAACGGATGGGATGCTACCTTTCCTAGATGTTTTGATTAGAAGACGAGTTGACGGCACTTTGGGCCACAGCGTGTATAAGAGGAAGACGCACACAGATTTGTACCTACATGCGGGTAGCTGCCACCACCCGGCACAAAAGAATGGCCTGTTCAAAACTCTTGTACGCAGAGCTCACACCATCTCCAACAGGGACAGTCTCCAACAAGAATTGGACCATCTGAAGACTGTGTTTCGGAGGAACGGTTACAAGGAAGGGCAAATTCGGAAGGCTCTACATCCCACACCTGCAGCACCGGCGGAAACTGAGGATGAACCTCAGGAGAAGGCGGCCTTGGCTACTATTCCGTTTTGTGGGGCCTTATCCGGAAAAAATGGACTCATTTTACACAGCATGAGAAAACCATGTTCCGTCCTCCAAGTAAAACCAAGTGCCTTCTTGGTAGTGTCAAGGACAACCTTGGTCTACGTAAATACGTTTATCAGATACCTTGCCAGTGCGGTAATGTATACATAGCGCAGACCATTCGTACCATTGAGGACCGATGCCGAGAATATAAACGGCACACTAGACTGCAACAGCCCAGTAAGTCGGCAATCGTTGAGCATTGCCTGTCGGAACGCCACAGCACGGATTATGACCAAACCAAAGTCCTGACACAGACTTCCAAATACTGGGACTGTGTCATCAAAGAGCCATAGAAATCAGAGTAAGGGAGCCATAAATACATCGTGACAGCGGTTACATCCTTAGCAAGGCGTGGGAACCCGCGATCACCCGGATTAAGAAGAAAAAGGATATTTCCCAGAGTTTACCGACTTCGGGGGAAGAGAGAAGAATAATGAGAGCGGTGCCGGCAGGCCATCCTGAACGAGAAGACCTAGGACGCAGCGCCCAGACGGCGGGAGAAAGGACTCTGTACCTGGACCGCACCGACTCATAGGAAGCGCCTGAGAGAGGAGAGGGAGGGGGATTGTCCTATGTAAACATGGCGCCGGCCCACCGCCGGTCAGTACATCAGCGCACCTGATGATGGCAACGTAATCGATTGCTGAAATATTGTGTCGTATGCACACTCATACCAGGCTGTTCACCCGAGATTTATTTCGTCATAAAATACGCCTGGAGAAAATGAAGAATCACACCCGTATCTTCCATCCGCCTGCAGACAGCGGCACCGCACTGAGAGGGCACACACTCGTAATCTACTGCACGAAACGACTCGTGTTGTGACATTCCTGTCCTCAGGTGAGCTAAGCTTCCGACAGCTAACGTTTCGTATCGCTGCCTCGTCATCACTGATCACGCGAGTTGGGAACCGTAAGTCCCGTGATTTGCCCATACGCTCGGCTGTGTGTTCATCTGTGTAGGCGAAACCGAAACGGTGTGACTTCGGTCGTTAACGAATTTCGGTGCGCGCCGCGGCCGGAGTGAGGGGGGAGGGCGCTCCGTTTGCTCCGGCAGCCGCCCCCGCACGCCGCAGACGGCTCCATTGTAGGCAGGGCGCCGCCCGCGTCGAGTTAGACCGGCGGCCGGTCCGGCAGTCGGAAGCGCGTCACGCGGCCCCTAATATATCGCCGACGGAAATTAGTTCTGGCTGCAGCGGCGGCGGCGGCGGCGGCGGCGGCGCAATCTAGATAGCGGCAGGGTGGCCGCCGGTGCAGCGCGCCTGAGGGGTAGGCCTCACGTCGCACCTGCAGGACGGCTGGTAGCGGCCGCAGGCGCAGCTGCGGCCCTCGGAGTGCCTGGCCGCTGCTCTGAGCCTACGAGCGCGGGGTCACACACCCCGCAATCCTGTGGAACGTGGCGTTTCGTTCGCACAACAGGAAGAGACCTTTCTCTCCCACACACACTCACAAACCCACCCCACCCACGCACACACGCAATTAATGTAAAAAGTGAGTTCTTAATGTTTTCCAGGTACGCAAAAAAGACATGTATGGACCCCCGTAGACTGCATAGCGAAGAGGGGTAACGCTGTGTTTCCTGGTTTACAGACACGGTCTTATTTACACTGAAAAGCCAAGGAAACTGGTACATCCGCCTAATATCGTGTAGGGTCCCCGTGAGCACGCAGAATTGCCACGACACGGCGTGGAATGGACTCGAGTGATGACTGAAGTAGTGCTGGAGGGATTTGACACTATGAATCCTGCAGGGCTGTCCACAAATCCATAAAAGTACGAGGGGGTGGAGATCTCTTCTGAACAGCACGTTGCAAGACATGCCAGATATGCTCAATAATGTTCACGTCTAGGGAGTTTGGTGGCCAGCAGAAGTGTTTAACCTCAGAAGAGTGTTCCTAGACCTACTCTGTAGCAATTCTGGACGTGTGGGGCGTGGCATTGTCCTGCTGGAATCGTCCAAGCCCGTCGGAACGTACAATGGGCATAAACGGGTGCAGGTGATCAGACAGAATGCTTACATACATGTCACCTGTCAGAGTCGTGTCGAGATGTATCTGGGGTCCCATATCACTCCAACTGCACACGCCGCACACCATTACAGAGTCTCCATCAGCTTGAACAGTCCCCTGCTGACTTGCACGGTCCATGGATTCGTGACGTTATCTCCATACCTGCACACGTCCATCCACAAGATATAATTTGAAACGAGACTCGTCTGGCAAAGCAACATGTTTCCAGTCATCAGCAGTCCAATGTGAGTATTGACGGGCCCAGGCGATGTGTAAAGCTCTGTGCCGTGCAGTCATCAGGGGCACACGAGTGGGCCTTCGGCTCCGAAAGGCCGCATCGATGATGTTCCTGTGAATGGCTCCCACGCTGCCACTTGTTGATGGCCCAGCACTGAAATCTGCACCGCCAGCCAGTGTGGCCGAGCGGTTCTAGGCGCTTCAGCCTGGAACCGCGCGACCATTCCTCGGGCATGGATGTGTGTGATGTCCTTAGGTTAGTTAGGTTTAAGTAATTCTAAGTTCTAGGGGACTGATGACCTCAGATGTTAAGTCCCATAGTGCTCAGAACCATTTGAACCATTTTTGAAACCTGCAGCAATTTGCGGAAGCGTTGCACTTCCGTCACGTTGAACGATTCTCTTCAGTCGTCGTTGGTCCCGTTCTTGCAGGATATTTCTCCGGCCACAATGATACCGGAGATTTTACCGGTGCCCTGATATTCACGGTACACTTGTGGGACGGTTGTACTGGAAAATCCCCACGTCATGGCTGCCTCGAAGATGCTGTGTCCGATCGCTAGTGCGCCGAGTATAACACCACGCTCAATCTTCATTACCCTGCATTTTAGCAGTAGTAACCGATCTAACAACTGAGCCAGACACTTGTTGTCTTATATAGGCGTTGCCGTCGGCAGCGCCGTATTTTGCCTGTTTACATATCTCTGTATTTGAATATGCATGCCTAACCAGTTTCTTTGGATGTCCAGTTTATATTTCAGTGGTGACTTTTCTCGGTGGATCACACTCGCCACGTAACGTCATTAAGTATCATAAATTAATAAGTGATGGTACTGATCCCCCATGATACACAAAACGGGTCACATCGTTGTTGCAGAAGCAACGAAAAAGCATGCCAAATTTAAAACAACGCAAAATCCCCAAGATTGGCAGTTTTACAGAAGTTCGAAATACGGCGCGTACTTCAATGCGGGATGTTTTTAATAATTTAAGCAACGAAATTCTGTCTCGAAATCTGGCAGAAAAGCCAAAGAGATTCTGGTCATACATAAAGCACACCAGTGGCAAGGCGCAATCAGTACCTTCACTGCGCGATAACAATGGTAAAGTTACTGATGATAACGCCACTAAAGCAGAGTTATTAAACACGGTTTTCCGAAACTCCTTCACCAAGGAAGACGAAGTAAATATTACTGAATTCCAATCAAGAACAACTGTCAAGATGAGAAACATAGAAGTAGATATCCTTGGAGTAATAAAGGCAAGTCCTCCGATCCAGACTGTATACCAGTCACGTTCCTTACAGAGTATGCTGATAAAATAGCTCCATATTTAGCAATTATATACAACCACTCGCTCATGGAAATATCCGTACCTAAAGACTGGAAAATTGCTCACACCAATACCCAAAAAGGGAAGTAGGAGTAATCCGCTGAATTACAGGCCTATATCACTAACGTCGATTTGCAGTAGGGTTTTGGAACATATACTGTATTCGAACATTATGAAGTGCCTCGAAGAAAACCATTTATTGACACATAGTCAGCAAGGTTTCACGGTTGTGAAACACGAATAGCTCTTTATACTCGTGAAGTAATAAGTGTTATCGACAAGGGATGTCAAATTGGTTACATATTTTTAGATTTCCAGAAGGCTTTGGACACCGTTCCTCACAAGCGTCTTCTAACAAAACTGCATGCCTACGGAGTATCGCCTCAGCTCTGGGACTGGATACGTGATTTCCTGTCAGAAAGGTCACAGTTCGTAATAATACACGGAACGTCATCGAGTAAAACAGAAGTATTATCCGGCGTTCCGCAAGGAAGTGTTATAGGCCCTCTATTGTTCCTGATCTATATTAACGACATACGAGACGATCTAAGTAACCGTTTTAGATTGTTTGCAGATGATGCTGTCGTTTACCGTCTTGTAAAGTCATCAGATGATCAAAACGACTTGTAAAATGATTTAGATAAGATAACTGTATGGTGCGAAACGTGGCAATTGACCCTGAATAAGGAAAAGTGTGAAGTTACTCACATGAGTACTAAAAGAAATCAGCTAAATTTCGATTACGCGATAATTCACACAAAACTGAAGGCTGTAAATTCAACTAAATACTTGGGGATTACAATTACAAATAATTGGATTACATAGAGCAGGAATCAGCCGTGGAATTAAGTTGCTTTAATATGACATTTATGGTCACAACGCAGATCAGATTTCGACCTGTGTCAGGTCATTATCAATGCAGTGCGGAATTGTAGCAGTTGTTCGTGCTTAAGTGAATGCTTACACAGTTCAAACATGGTTGAACAGCGGGCCCTTGTGGTCAAACAAGGACATCATGACCTTACCAAAACAGGCGTGCATGGCCTTTGATTTGTTTGGAGGTGGTGAATTCGCATGTTTCCACTTCTTGCTCTGACGCTTGCTTTCCGGTTCAAAAGGTGACATCACGTTTCGTCACTTGTGACAAAACGCGACAGGAAGCCATATTCCTCAAAAAATGGCTCAAATGGCTCTGAGCACTATGGGCCTTAACTACTCAGGTCATCCGTCCCCTAGAACTTTGAACTAATTACATCTAACCAACCTAATGACTTCACAAACATCCATGCCCGAGGCAGGATTCGAACCTGCGACCGTAGCGGTCGCGATGTTCCAGACTGTAGGGCCTAGAACCGCTCGGCCATCCCGGCCGACCCGCATTCCTCCTCACGATAAAGTTGCAGATGACTCAAAGATAGCGCCATTCTAGTATTGCGCTGATGGGGGGTCAGTTGGTGGAGAACGCACTGCGCACACATTTTACGAAAGTTCCAGTGTTGATGCACTGTGGTGTGGGCGGTGCCCACGCTAATATCCAATAACCGATGGATCTCGTCCACGGTGATTCTGCGGCTGTCCGAGACTGAAGCATTCACTTCCGCAACCATGTCTGGTGTGATGAAACGTTGAGCCTGTCCAGGACGAGCGTCGTCTTCCAGTGACTCGCGCCCTCCCGCCATTCCACAACACTTGGACGACTCAGACCCTACTCACGGTACACGGCCTTCATCCGCCGGTACATTTCACGGCCTCCAACTGCCTCCACAGTCAAAAATCGAATCACTCCTCGTTATTCGAGCTTACCCGCCCACATGTTCAGTAGTGCACGATAACTTGTGTGACCACCTTGTCTTCGGCGCAATGCAACACCAAACGGAGCGCACGCTTCAGCCTCTCTACCAATAGATGGCGCCAACATACCCGCAGTACGTGGAAGGCAAAGGTAGACTCACTGACCAGGTTTCATTTGAATGAACCTCATATGTTTCTATTACGACACTAAATTCATTTTGCAGTGGAAGAATCTGTAATATGTGCCATGCGTAGCACAGGCGCATCTAACTGTTAACGCCTTCGACACGTGATTTTATCTCCATTTGATTTTAGTAGAAACGTAACTAGGGTCCTCTTATCAGCCGCACGATTGTCTTTGTGTTCTCGTTCCTGGACTCACCGATTTATTTTATAAATCGAAATAATTTCCTCAACACATTTCTTGTTGGGATAAGTACCTAATGTGATCTGTTATCCAGAGAAGCTATCGTTGTCTGATGTTATTAACTGCTCCACATGGAGGGTGCCCCACGATTCAGTGTTGGGTCAACTCCTGTTCCTTGTTTATATAAATGATATGCCGTCTAGTATTACACGTAATTCTGAAGTATTTCTGATTGCTGACGATACTAGCTTGGTAGTAAAGGATGGTGTGTGCAACAGGCCGGCCGTTGTGGCCGAGCGGTTCTAAGTGCTTCAGTCTGGAACCGCGCGACCGCTACGGTCGCAGGTTCGAACCCTGCCTCGGGCATGGATGTGTGTTATGTCCTAGTTATGTTTTAGTAGTTCTAAGTTCTAGGGGACTGATGAGCTGAGGTGTTAGGTCCCATAGTGCTCAAGGCCATTTGAACCATTTTTTGTGTGCAACATTGGCTCTGTTTCAAATGGTGCAGTTCATGACATAAGTTCATGGCTTGTAGAAAATAAACTAACTCTAAATCACAGTGAGGCTCAGTTTTTACAATTTCTAACACAAGATTCAACAAAATCCGACGTTTTATTTTCACAGCATGGGGATCTGATTAGTGAAACTGAACAGTTCACTTTTCTAGGTATTCAGATAGATAGTAAACTCTCACGGAAAGCCCACGTTCAGGATCTTGTGCAAAGACTTAATGCTGCCATTTTTACTATTCGAACGGTGTCTCAACTAAGCGATCGTTCAGTACGAAAATTAGTCTACTTTTCTTATTTTCATTCGCTTCTACTACATCTACATCTACATTTATACTCCGCAAGCCATCCAACGGTGTGTGGCGGAGGGCACTTTACGTGCCACTGTCATTACCTCCCTTTTCTGTTCCAGTCGCGTATGGTTCGCGCGAAGAACGATTGTCTGAAAGCCGCCATGCGCGCTCAAATCTCTCTAATTTTACATTCGTGATCTCCTAGAGAGGTATGAGTAGAGGGAAGCAAGATGCTCGATACCTCATCCAGAAACGCACCCTCCCGAAACCTGGACAGCAAGCTACATCGCGATGCAGAGCGCCTCTCTTGCAGAGTCTGCCACCTGAGTTTGCTAAACATCTCCGTAACGCTATCACGCTTACCAAATAACCTCTTTGGATATTCTCTATCTCCTCTGTCAACCCGATCTGGTACGTATCCCACACTAATGAGTATTTTGTAAGCCACCTCCCTTGTTGATGGACTACATTTTCTAAGGACTCTCCCAATGAGTCTCAACCTGGCACCCGCCTTGCCAACTAATTTTATATGATCATTCCACTTCAAATCGTTCCGCACGCATACTCCCAGATATTTTACAGAAGTAACTGCTACCAGTGTTTGTTCCGCTATCATATAATCATAAAATAAAGGATACTTCTTTCCATGTATTCGCAATACATTACATTTGTCTATGTTAAGGGTCAGTTGCCACTCCCTGCACCAAGTGCCTATCCGCTGCAGATCTTCCTGTATTTAGATGTAATTTTCTAATGCTGCAACTTCTCTGTATACTACAGCGTCTTCCGCGAAAAGCCACATGGAACTTCCGACACTATCTACTAGGTCATTTATATATACTGTGAAAAGCAATGGTCCCATAACACTCCCCTGTGGCACGCCAAAGGTTACTTTAACGTCTGTAGACGTCTCTCCATTGAAAACAACATACTCCGTTCTGTTTGCTAAAAACTCTTCAATCCAGCCACACAGCTGGTCTGATATTCCGTAGGGTCTTATTTTGTTTATCAGGCGACAGTGCGGAATTGTATGGAACGCCTTCCGGAAGTCAAGGGAAATGGTATCTACCTGGGACCCTGCATCTAATATTTTCTGAGTCTCATGAACAAATAAAGCGAGTTGGGTCTCACACGATCGCTGTTTCTAGAATCCATGTTGTTTCCTACAGAGTAGATTCTGGGTTTCCAGAAATGACATGATACGCTAGTAAAAAACATGTTCTAAAATTCTACAACAGATCGATGTCAGAGATGTAGGCCTATAGTTTTGCGCATCTGCTCTACGACCTTTCCTGAAAACTGGAACAACCTGTGCGCTTTTCCAATCATTTGGAACCTTCCGTTCCTCTAGAGACTTGTGGTACACGGCTGTTAGAAGGGGGGCAAGTTCTTTCGCGTACTCTGTGAATAATCGAATTGATTTCCCGTCAGGTCCATTGGATTTTGCTCTATTGAGTGATCTCACTTGCTTTTCTATTCCTAGGACACTTATTTCGATGTCAGCCATTTTTTCGTTCGTGCGAGGATTTAGAGAAGGAACTGCAGTGCGGTCTTCCTCAGTGAAACAGTTTTAGAAAAAGGTGTTTAGTATTTCAGCTTTACGCCTGTCATCCTCTGTTTCAAAGCCATCATCATCCTAGAGTGTCGTATTGTAAGCTCTAGTATTACTGACTCGGAGGTCGCGAGTAAAACATTGGACAACGGGAACTCCTGTCTAACAGATATTTCCAATGGAAGTCCTTCTGTCAGATAATCGTTAACACCAATCCTTGAAATTATTTCTGCATTTACAGGTAAGATGGCGCATATTATTTTCTCATGGGAAATTGCAGTGAAGCATCATATCTCTGAAGAATCTGAAGCTTATTTTGTCGATGCCATGCTCTCAATCAACACTTTGATGTCGGCTTTTGTGGGCGCTGAAGATGCAGTGTCGCAGTATCTGAATTATATTAAGAACAATACTACCTGGAACGCTACATGTCTGGCCAGGTTCAATAATTTCACGTACATATCTCTCTCTTCTGACCCTGAGAGTTTTTGAAATTATCTTGCAATATGTGGAAAGGAATGTGATTGACGGTAGATCGTATTCTGTGCTCATTGTTGGATATTTCGCCACAAGTATTACTACACTCCTGGAAATTGAAATAAGAACACCGTGAATTCATTGTCCCAGGAAGGGGAAACTTTATTGACACATTCCTGGGGTTAGATACATCACATGATCACACTGACAGAACCACAGGCACATAGACACAGGCAACAGAGCATGCACAATGTCGGCACTAGTACAGTGTATATCCACCTTTGGCAGCAATGCAGGCTGCTATTCTCCCATGGAGACGATCGTAGAGATGCTGGATGTAGTCCTGTGGAACGGCTTGCCATGCCATTTGCACCTGGCGCCTCAGTTGGACCAGCGTTCATGCTGGACGTGCAGACCGCGTGAGACGACGCTTCATCCAGTCCCAAACATGCTCAATGGGGGCCAGATCCGGAGATCTTGCTGGCCAGGGTAGTTAACTTACACCTTCTAGAGCACGTTGGGTGGCACGGGGTACATGCGGACGTGCATTGTCCTGTTGGAACAGCAAGTTCCTTTGCCGGTCTAGGAATGATAGAACGATGGGTTCGATGACGGTTTGGATGTACCGTGCACTATTCAGTGTCCCCTCGACGATCACCAGAGGTGTACGGCCAGTGTAGGAGATCGCTCCCCACACCATGATGCCGGGTGTTGGCCCTGTGTGCCTCGGTCGTATGCAGTCCTGATTGTGGCGCTCACCT
Organism: Schistocerca gregaria; assembly: GCF_023897955.1. NCBI lineage: Eukaryota > Metazoa > Arthropoda > Insecta > Orthoptera > Acrididae > Schistocerca > Schistocerca gregaria. The sequence continues at coordinate 783,638,041 of NC_064923.1, read as the reverse complement.
GCACGGCGCCAAACACGCATACAACCATCATTGGCACCAAGGCAGAAGCGACTCTCATCGCTGAAGACGACACGTCTCCATTCGTCCCTCCATTCACGCCTGTCGCGACACCACTGGAGGCGGGCTGCACGATGTTGGGGCGTGAGCGGAAGACGGCCTAACGGTGTGCGGGACCGTAGCCCAGCTTCATGGAGACGGTTGCGAATGGTCCTCGCCGATACTCCAGGAGCAACAGTGTCCCTAATTTGCTGGGAAGTGGCGGTGCGGTCCCCTACGGCACTGCGTAGGATCCTACGGTCTTGGCGTGCATCCGTGCGTCGCTGTGGTCCGGTCCCAGGTCAACGGGCACGTGCACCTTCCGCCGACCACTGGCGACAACATCGATGTAATGTGGAGACCTCACGCCCCACGTGTTGAGCAATTCGGCGGTACGTCCACCCGGCCTCCCGCATGCCCACTATACGCCCTCGCTCAAAGTCTGTCAACTGTACATACGGTTCACTTCCACGCTGTCGCGGCATGCTACCAGTGTTAAAGACTGCGATGGAGCTCCGTATGCCACGGCAAACTGGCTGACACTGACGGCGGCGGTGCACAAATGCTGCGCAGCTAGCGCCATTCGACTGGCAACACCGCGGTTCCTGGTGTGTCCGCTGTGCCGTGCGTGTGATCATTGCTTGTACAGCCCTCTCGCAGTGTCCGGAGTAAGTATGGTGGGTCTGACACACCGGTGTCAATGTGTTCTTTTTTCCATTTCCAGGAGTGTATTTGTGGGTCTTTTGCCGTGTACAGCTTTTTCTTTTCGATCATGTGACTTAGAAAAATTCCTCACGTGCAATATCGCAATATTTTGCGTAAAGTTCGTCTTCGATGCCATCAGTGCCGTGGTTTCTGTTGCCTTTCTGCCTTGCAAGTATTGATCACGGTTTCCAATTCACCTTCCATTACAGGCTCTGTCAATGAATTTCTGCGTTCTTTACCTTCCTCCCGTTCACAACCGTTTAAAAACGTACTTATTTTCGTATTTTATACTTGGTGTTGAGTGAAGAGAGCCTTGAAGTAGTTTATTGTTGCCGGAAGATTTTGCGAGTTGCGAGTCGTTGCGTGGTCGCCGGATATCGCTTTTGCTACAGTTCTCTTCATATTTCTTTGTTCTCTCACTAAATGGTAGAAACTTCAGTTTTAATCAGGCTCACATGTGTGGTCTATAGACCTACCAATATTCTTTTTAACTCTGTCGAATAGAATTCGAGTATTTTCCTTTTTAGCATCTTGATTCCTTGTAATCTTCCATCACTGACTTCTATATACGTTTGTGATTCTCATAGGGCACTGTAATAAAATTCAGCGGCATCTTCTGATTGTCTGTGGGTGTGATACGAAGCATTTTTTAAAAGTCCTTTAAGGCTTGAATTCGGTTACTTCCACCCTATATTTAGTGTGGCTTCCATAATCTCGTTTCCTTCTTCTCCAGTGTGAAGTTTTCTACAAGTTTGTCATCGGTAACGTAGGTGTTTAATATCCAACGGGTAGTACCACACAGAACTGGTTCCGAGAGTCCTTTGACTTAAATTAGAACTGCGTGGTGGTAACTAAGCAAAGCCATATACACCGATATTTTACGAAACTTATAACTTGTCCAGTCTGAATGCCGCGCCTGAGCTTGTGTGGGTGTAATTGCTGATATGGATTTTATTCTCTCCGGCTGCGTCTTTTGTTTACTCGCAGAAGTTACGAGAGGCGTTCACTAAGCAATGCAACGCATATTTTTTTCTCGGCCAATTTCGATTGAAAAAAACGTGGAATTTGTTGTGGGGCATCGTGGAATACTGCAGCTTCAATCCGTACACTTTCAAGAAGTTCCGAAAGGTTTCGGCGCTGTCATGCAGCCTTCAGAATGGCGTCTCTAACGGAGGTGGGTTCCAAACGAAGACTGAGTTTCTTTTGATGAGAAAACCAGAGAATCGCGGATATTCATAGGCTTTTGCAGAATGTCTACCGAGCCCTGTCGGTGTACAAAAGCGCGGTGAGTCGTTGGGCTAGGCGTGTGTGATCATCACAATAAGGTCACGCAGTTCTGTCCTGTGGATGCCTTGGGCAGATGGAGGGAATATTTTGAGTTGCTCAATGTAGGTGAAAATACTATTAGTAATGTTTCAGATTTCGAGGTAGAATGGGATAGGAATGATGATGGAAATAGGATCACATTTGAGGAAGTGGAGAAAATGGTCAATGGATTGCAGTGCAATAAAGCAGCTGGGGTGGATGAAATTAAGTCGGAACTCATAAAATACAGTGGAATGCCAGGTCTTAAATGGGTACACAGGATAATTGAAATGGCCTGGGAGTCGAGACAGGTTCCATCAGACTGGACAAAAGCAGTAATCACACCAATCTTTAAACATGGAAACAGAATAGATTGTAACAACTACAGAGGTATCTCTTTAATCAGCGTTGTGGGTAAAATCTTCTCAGATATTGTTGAAAGGAAAGTGCGAGTATTAGTTGAGGACCAATTGGATGAAAATCAGTGTGGCTTTAGGCCTCTTAGAGGTTACGGCAAATAATCGAGAAGTGTTATGAGTGGAACAGGGAATTGTATCTATGCTTTATAGATCTAGAAAAGGCATATGACCGGGTTCCTAGGAGGAAGTTATTGTCTGTTCTACGAAATTATGGAATACGAGTCAAACTTTTGCAAGCAATTAAAGGTCTTTACATGGATAGTCAGGCAGCAGTTAGAGTTGACGGTAAATTGAGTTCATGGTTCAGAGTAGTTTCAGGGTTAAGACAAGGCTGCAACCTGTCGCCACTGTTGTTCATATTATCTATGGATCATATGTTGAAAACAATAGACTGGCTGAGTGAGATTAAGATATGTGAACACAAAATAAGCAGTCTTGTATATGCGGATGACTTAGTTGTGGTGGCGGTTCGATTGAAAGTTTGCAAAGTGAGCTAGGTCAGAAATGTAAGGACTATGGTATGAAGATTAGCATCTCCAAAACGAAAGTAATGTCAGTGGGAAAGAAATATAAACGGATTGAGTGCCAAATAGGAGGAACAAAGTTAGAACAGGTGGACGGTTTCAAGTACTTAGGATGCATATTCTCACAGGATGGAAACATAGTGAAAGAACTGGAAGCGAGGTGTAGCAAAGCTAATGCAGTGAGCGCTCAGCTTCGATCTACTCTCTTCTGCAAGAAGGCAGTCAGTACCAAGACTAAGTTATCTGTGCACCGTTCAATCTTTCGACCAACTTTGTTGTATGGGAGTGAAAGCTGGGTGGATTCAGGTTACCTTATCAACAAGGTTGAGGTTACGGATATGAAAGTAGCTAGGATGATTGCAGGTACTAGTAGATGGGAACAATGAGGAAATCAAAGAAAAACTGGGAATGAACTCCATAGATGTAGCAGTCATGACGAACAGGCTTAGATGGTGAGGTTAACCAAGAGACTCATGGGTTCAACAGTAGAGGGTAGGAGGAGTCGGGGCAGACCAAGGAGAAGGTACCTGGATTCGGTTAAGAATGATTTTGAAGTAATAGGTTTAACATCAGAAGAGGCACCAATGTTAGCACTGAATAGGGGATCGTGGAGGAATTTTATAAGGGGGCTATGCTCCAGACTGAACGCTGAAAGGCACAATCAGACTTAAATGATGATGATGATGAGTCCTGTACGATCTCCCGCGTGCTGACCACCAGTACACAGCTGTGACTCCTGCAGTGTTGGGACGTGTGGACACTCTCATTCGAGGTGATCGACGTACCACAGTCTCACATCCCGCCGCCGCTCAACTGGACGTCTCTGTTGGCAGTGGTAATACACTCGTCCACCAATTGGGGTAGTGAAAAGCGTATGCCCGCTGGGTTTTTGGCGGACATGAAGGGGAATGGACACCCTGTGTGAAATTCTTGCACGTTACGAGGCTGATCGTGGCAACTTTTTGTAGAACATCGTCACAAGCCATAAAACATGAGTTGATCGCTTTCAAGCGAAAACAAAATGCCAGCCTATGCAGTGCCGCCATACCATCTTTCGTCCGAAGATAAAGTTCAAAGCCGCACTGTCAGCTGGTAAAGCCATGACGACGGTCTTCTGGGTGTAATGTGATACCCTAAAGAAACTGAAGATACGACTTCGGTATGTTTGTCGGCACAAAAGTACAAACAAACTTATCTTTCACCCATGAGGACGCAGTTCACTGAGCTGTTTTTCCCCATCCACCCGACAGCCAGACTTCGCACCTTCCGACTTCCGTCTGTTGGCCCGTGAAGGACGCACTCCGTGCTAAGCAGCACGCGGAACCGGGGACCGGGTGAACGGCAGAGTGGTATCGCGGAGGCACGGAGATGCTCCCAGTAACGTTGCGTGAGGCCATAGCGTTGAAAGAAGATTATGCTGGAAACAATGATGGTGGTGAATAATACTCTCTATTGGAGTCTTCAATAAAAGGAAGCCGCTTTCATTTGTTGGGTTGGATTACTTACTGTACGCCCGTCATACACGCCGCAATGTGCCACGTGTTGGAATATTACTTCTCATGACTCGCTGTACCCGACTGAAATCACCCAAAAGTATCAGTCGATTATGCGAATATTTTAAATGAGGTAGGTAACATATGAATGTAGAGTCTCTCGGCGATAACATTGAATAAAATGTTCTTATGTTTCCAACCTCAGCAATTGCTTAAAACTACCCGAGCTTTCGGCTAAGCACTCCTTGGCGGTTGTCAAGTGGTGTAACTGCCACGGGGCCGTTTATTTGGCCTTATATACACTATATAGAGGGTCTATACAAGGGCGATGTACTTGAGGATGTAGATGAAGATGAAATGGTAGATACGATACTGCGTGAAGAGTTTGATATAGCACTGAAAGACCTGAGTCGAAACATGGCCCCAGGAGTAGACAACATTCCATCAGAACTACTGACGGCCTTGGGAGAGCCAGTCCTGACAAAACTCTACCATCTGGTGAGCGAGATGTATCAGACAGGCGAAATACCCTCAGACTTCAAGAGAATATAATAATTTCAATCAAAAAGCAAGCAGGTGTTGACAGATGTGAAAATTACCGAACTATCAGTTTAATAAGTCACAGCTGCAAAATACTAACACGAATTGAAAAACTGGTAGAAGTCTACCTCGGGGAAGATCAGTTTGGATTCCGTAGAAATATTGGAACACTTGAGACAATACTAACCCTATGACTTCTCTTAGAAGCTAGATTAAGGAAGGCAAACCTACGTTTCTAGCATTTGTAGACTTAAAGACAGCTTGTGTCAATGTTGACTGGAATACTCTCTTTCAAATTCTGAAGGTGGCAGGAGTAAAATACAGGGAGTGAAAGGCTATTTACAATTTGTACAGAAACCAGATGGCAGTTATAAGAGGCGAGGGGCATGAAAGGGAAGCAGTGGTTGGGAAGGCAGTGAAATAGGGTTGTAGCCTCTCCCTGATGTTATTGAATCTATATATTGAGCAGGCAGTGAAGGAAACAAAAAGAAAATTCGGAGTAGGTATTAAAATCTATAGAGGAGAAATATGATGAACATCAACAAAAGCAAAACGAGGATAATGGAATGTAGTCGAATTAAGTTGGGTGATACTGACGAAGTTAGATCAGGAAATGAGACACTTAGAGTAGTAAAGGAGTTTCGCTGTTTGGGGAGCAAGATGACTGATGATGGTCGAAGTGTAGAGGATATAAAATGTAGATTTGCAATGGCAAGGAAACCGTTTCTGGAGAAGAGAAGTTTGCTAACATCGAGTATAGATTTAAGTGTCAGGAAGTCGTTTCTAAAAGCATTTGCATGGAGTGTAGCCATGTATGGAAGTGAAACATAGACGATAAATAGTTTGGACAAGAAGAGGGTAGAAGGTTTCGAATTGTGGTGCTACAGAAGAATGCGGAAGATTGGATGGGTAGATCACATAACTAATGAGGAAGTATTGAATAGGATTGAGGAGAAGAGAAGTTTGTGGCACAACTTGACGAGAAGAAGGGATCGGTTGGTGGGACATGTTCTGAGGCATCAAGGGATCACCAATTTAGTATTGGAGGGCAGCGTGGATGGTAAAAATCGTAGAGAGAGTCCAATAGATGAATACATGAAGCAGATTCAGAAGGATGTAGGTTGCAGTAGGTACTGGGAGATGAAGAAGCTTGCACAGGATAGAGTAGCATGGAGAGCTGTATCAAACTAGTCTCTGGACTGAAGACCACAACAACAAGAACAACATACGGTAGCTGCCGGCTGCGCCTTTGAACCCGAAGTGTTTCTTTCGACACGTTGACGACACGTTCGTCATTTGGCCACACGGACGCGAAAAATTAGACGAGTTTTTGGAAAACCTCAATCGCATCAACAGTAATCTCCAGTTCACCATGGAGGTTGAAAAAGATAATGCATTGCAGTTTCTCGACGTCCTCGTCCACAGTAAACGAAATGGGTGCCTCGGCCACAGCTTCTACAGGAAACCCAACCACACAGACCTGTACCTGCACGCCACCAGCCATCATCATCCAGCACAGAAGCGCACAGTATTGCAAACATTGATGCATCGTGCAAGAGTAATATCAGGACGATAACCTTCCCCATGAACTGAGCCACCTACGCAAGGTTTTCAGGAATAACGGCTACATCAAGTGAAAGAAGTGATTTCTGGGAAATATCGGAATAAGACCACCGAGGAAGAGCAGGAAAAGAAACTTGCTTTGCTGCCATTCTGTGGCTCTGTGTCGGGTAAGATATCCCGCGTGTTGAAAAGACACAATACCAAATTGATCTTCAGGCCTCCAACGAAAATCCGTAAATCACTGAGCCCAGTTAAAGACGCAGTGGGTCTCAGAACACCTGGCCTCTACGAAATACCTTGTGACAAACAGTGCGCGCTGTACAACAACGCAGAGAAGAACATGAGAGGTATTATCGCCTACGCTATCCAGAGAAACCTGCGTTAGCTGAGCATGCGTTAGAAAACAGTCACCACATAAAAATTGAAGAAGCACTAACGACTTCTGGGACAGTTTAATAAAAGAAGCTATTGCAATAGAAATTACCCCAAACACCCTGAATAGAGACGGTGGCTTGCAGCTCAGTTCTGTGTGGGATCCTGCGATCGCGCGGTTGAAGAAGGCACATGGAACGCCGACTCAAAACATGCCCATACATGGCAATGTCACGGGCACCAGTGACGTCACAGCCGGCAGGTAGCGTATATAAGGGCGCACCAACAGCTCACTGGCAGTTATACCACTTGAATATGGCCAAGGAGTGCTTGGCCGAAAGTTCGTGAAGTGTTAAGCAACTGACGCGGTTGGAAACCGGACAACATTTTATTTAAATGTAGGTAACAGTTACCTGGAAGAAGTTTCTCTGTCTTCTGCAATGAGGATGGGACATACAAGATTACGAAAGTAACATCCCTGCGGACTCCTTTTATCACCCGGCCGTCGGAACTAAGGGCCGTCCCGAGTGGGCGAGCGGTTCTGGGTGCTACAGTTTGGAGCTGCGCGACCGCTACGTCGCAGGTTCGAATCCTGCCTCGGGCATGGATGTGTGTGATGTCCTTAGGTTAGTTAGGTTTAAGTAGTTCTAAGTTCTAGGGGACTGATGACCTCAGAAGTTGTCCCATAGCGCTCAGAGCGTTTTGAACCGTTTTTTGTCTGAGAGAAACCCAAGTTGTCTCATTTCCCGACCTGTCTTTGTTAATATTGTACAATCACACCCATTTTCTCCTACATTATTTAAAATGTTATTTTCTGATGTAAGGAAAATATTTTGACGTGCTGCTTTACATTTGGACGAAGCTATAACACCCGACATATGGAGTGTTAAGATAGTAAAATCTCTGTCGAAGTTCACACATGATTCGACAGTCGGTGCTGAACTTCCAGTTCCAGGTTCAGTTTGTAGCAAAACAAGTTCACAAGATTTTTCTTGCTAGACGAGCGTCTACATCGTTTATACCATTCTGCGTCAGACCGTCAGTACTTTGCATTGCACGACCGGAGTCAGGCTTCATTCGACAAGTGTGGTGAGTTACCTGCCCAGTATGCAATGTTCCTCTCTCCAGCCATTCGTTGCCACTCGTGGAATTCTCTGACGTGCAACACGGAAACTGGTGCGATGACACGCCCTTCTCTCCCCTTTCACGTTTCTTGTTATTCGAGACACGTGTCGCTTTCACTAACGTTCCCTACCATCTCCCCATCTACTCCCACTTCCACAACACACCCTGATGTTCCTCATTCTGAGTGTTATGAGTGACACGGATTACATGATCGTCGTTTGATTTGGTTGTGAATCTTCACTTCCACATTAAGCAACTTTACATCACTAACCATCCATTTCCGTACAGCGAAGGAGGGCGGCTTTTCGTTATTCCTTTGAAATCTTGAAACATCCCCTTTGGAAAAATTAAGAATGGCACTACTGGTAAACCTCTTACGTTATTCGATACAAAGACAGCTGACTAAAATTCAACGTATTCAAACAGTTTTCTCTTTACTTATTCTAATCATCACTAAACTGACACACAATATTTTTAGCGCAAGGCAACCTGACATTCAATAATACCTACAAAAGATTGGCCTTACTAACAATAACCTATACCTTTCATGAATCACTTACCTTACAGAAATCTTCGTTACTCGAACTACTCTACTGCAATACAGCGAGCGCCAATACTGCCAGCTAAATAAAAGATTCAAATTACGGAAGGCACTAACTACTGATAGGCATACTTAGCAAATGAAAGATTTTGATAGAGAAGAAACAATGTATTTACCTTAATAGTATTCAAAAGTCATTATATATATATATATATATATATATATATATATATATATATATATATATATATATATATATATCAGTTCATTACATCGAGTATTACAAATTCCTTTTTTCTGATGGACACACGTCCAGATCGTTCGCTCTCAAAATTCCGCCATCTCTCTCCCCACGTCCACCACTGCTGGCGCCTCAGCTCCAACTGCGCAACGCTACGCGCTGTTAACAGCCAACTGCCCAACACTACAATAGCAAATATACCAACAATGCAAACCAGCCACTGACTTCACACAGCACAGCCAGTGATTTTTCATACAGAGCGCTACGTGGCGTTACCAACGTCAAAGCCTAAACAGCCTACTTACAAGCTGAATTTCAAGGCTTCTCTAACCGAGAGAGACATCTTGCTAACAGTTCAGTTGGCACTTTCGGTGATGACAAACGACACTGGGCAGTGAACAAGAGTTCCGTGGCACACAGCCGCAGCGTACCTCAGCTCACCACGGCATGTGAACACGGGATCGAGGGAAACGGTGAGTTCAACTTTCGCTATGGCCGTTAGCAGGTACCAACACAGGACTTACGCCCCGCCTTCACAGCTCCATTTATGTCAGCAAGTAACTAGCTGCAGCTGAAGCTCGAGAGTGCGCTCTGTGTGGTGAGTATTTTCCCACGAAAGGCAAAGGACCCAGGTTAGTCACTGTCCAGCCCACAGTTTTAGTCCACCGGATAGTTACAAAACAGCGCATATTCCGCCACAGAACTAGAGAGTCATTCTGGAACCTGTGGCTGAACCAAGTCTCCGTATTATTATTTCTCCCACAATTCCTACTTCCCTAAGACAAACGTATGCAGCAAGACTTCTGTGAAATTCCAATAGGCGGGAGGGAGGCAGTTTCGGAAGTAAAACTATAAGGGATCATAAGTCGTGCTTGGGTAGATAAGTTTCCACTAAAAGGCAAGATTCTGAGTGACGATTCCGGTCCTGCAGCAACAAGGAAATGGTCCAATCCGTCATCTAGAAAACTACCCTGACATTTGTCACGTAGCAAGACTATGCCGAAGGAAATACACTGTTAAAATTTTAGCTGCTAAGGCGCACTGGAAAAATTTACAAAAATGTTGAAGATACTCACTTTTGCTGAACAAAGAACCTCTTAGAAGAGCGGTTTATGCAGGCCTTCGTGCCCAGGGCGCGAATCGGCAAATAGGCAGACGCAGCCATGACAAGACTAAAATCTTAATTTTTTTCGATAACTTGCAGTTTATATCGACAGCTAAACTGTTGCAGAGATGTAATTGTTAAGCAATCGACTAGCAGAAGCAATAAAATCAAGGCAGTATTCGATGTTACATTAAAGACGGCTTCCATCAAGTGGGACTTTAACGTGTTGACATTAAATATTTTGCACCAAATCATGTAGCACCGTTCTTATGATACTTTTTGAATAATATGTATTTCGCTAACAACGAAACAGTTCCTTGTTTATATCCTGTTGTCAACACAAAAATGCGAAGTGTCTATCGGATGACGAAAAGAAACATTTCGTTACATCACACAAACCAAATACAAGAAAAATTACTGCCTTCAGCCACTTATTAGTAATTACTAGGTCTATTTACACAAGAATGGAACGGAGTAAGAGATGGGCGTGGTCGTTGTTCTGCATGTTATTATGCTTACCGGGCACAATTGATCAAATTTGTACAATGTGACACGCCAAAATGACTGAAGTTTAACAATACTGTTCCTCAGATAAACTTGAAACGACGAAGAGCTGTCGACAACTATACTATCCAACATTTTTCTGAAAAATGCTGAGACCTGATGGTAGTCAAGGGAAGGAGGGATTCGGTTACAGTTGTGGACGGGGCCGAAATCAGTTATTATTGGTTGCCTTTTACAATTACACACAATTTATTGTAAACCAGTAATTCCAGACTCAACAATAAATAAAAAAATACCACACGTTATTTATGAAGGAATAAACAACAGTGTAAATAATAGTGTTTTCAGTCAGTTACAATTTAGCAAATCACCATTAAATACAGATACAACAGATATGAAAGCAAGCCACTGTGGTGTGGGCAGAAGACCTTACACGCCAGGAATGGCAATAAATTAAGAATTGTTTAAAACTCGCTGCAATTTACAACTTACAGGTATTGAAATATTAAGGTAAGTCGCCACAAACGCAGCAGAAGGCATCAGATGCCAGGAATCGCAGTAAATAAGGATTTAAGGCTTACTGCTAAAATACAAATACCAGATTAGCATTTTAAGGCAAATTACCACATTCACGGCAGAAGGCGTTACACGCCAGGAACGGCACTGATATAAAAATATTTTTGAAACATGCTGTTAGACAGTTAATACAATAGCAAAAGTTGATTAAAAAACAAGCAACTGATCCAGACGGTGCTCCGGGAATCGACGTCTGAGAAGGTCCGGCAACAAACACATTCGCGAGTGATGAAATAGGCAGCCGAGAGCTGCACTCACTTGACAAGATGGTAACTCAGACTGGTGGCAGTCCAACGCATGAGTGATGATAATCTTGCTGAAGCTGCCTGACGTCCGATAAACCAAATGCAACGATTGAACAATACACCAAAGCCGGAGGCCGAGCGGTTCTAGGCGCTACAGTCTGGAGCCGCGCGACCGCTACGGTCGCAGGTTCGAATCCTGCCTCGGGCCTGGATGCCCTTAGGTTAGTTAGGATTAAGTACCGCAGTTCTAATTTCTAGGGGACTGATGACCTCAGAAGTTAAGTCCCATAGTGCTCAGAGCCAACCGAAGCCGAAACCGGCGGTCTTCACCACGTCCACAATACTGTGTTTAGAGCCCCCGGAACGACAAAGGAATCATTACCACCAGATTAGAGGAATCACCAACCGGCCTACAACGAAGAAAGCTGTCAAAATTACACGACTTACCGGACAGCAGCGGCAAGGCGAGGAGATGTACAGTGCCGTTACATAGACTAATCCAGACGGCAGGTAACTGGGGCGTTAGCGGCCACCAGACAAGAAGAAATTTACCGCTGGTTGAACTTAACAAGTTGAACGCAGTGAACAGTAACAAGAAGTGGAGGACAGCTAATCAGATTCGCCTTCCCCAAGCACTCCACTCGCTGCTCTTCGCCTCGGCGGCAGTACGAGCAGCGACACGAACGCAAGTCACTGGAGAATCGTGGGCTACCACACTGGTGGAGGTTTCTCTGCTTGCATTGAAATGCTGGACGAGGTGGCGGACCCTCGTCAGCGCAGCCCTTCACCCGGCAGTCCGCTTGCGCCGCCAGCGGTCCCGGCGTGTTCGCGCTCTGCGCAGGCCGCGCTTCTCCTCAGTGCCCAACTCAACTCGCCACTCACACGACCAACGACGTCGGCCCACAGATAGGGCAACAGTTGCTACTCTGTTTTCGTCCTGGACTTTTAATTGGCCCCACAATTATCGCTAGATCCGCAGTTCACGGAATCGCCCGAGTTATTTCCTCTTTCTTCTAACGTTTCCACAATTTCTAACGAAATGTCACACCGGAATGAATGTCCAACAAGAAATTAACTAATAAATAACGCAAATGTATGTCTTCAGGAGGAGTAGGTGATTTCCATTCCTTACCACATTCTTTACACTTCATATTTGCAAGGTTGAAGACATTAACTAGACTCCAGAGTGCTGTGAAACTCTGAGAGCTCTACAAAGCAGATGCTATCAGTAACATATACCAAGATATCAGAAGGAAAATTAATTCACTTTGATCTCCATTGCTAACACTCTGCGATACCACAAAGTCAGGTGTTAAATGAGTTGCGAATTCAGGCTAGTACTAACTGCGACCAACTGTGTCAGAGGAACTATCAACGGACACTGGAATAAAAAAAGACGATCGCACTGCACGGTCTTGTCTGTTTACCTGTGTCCCCTCCATGCCGTGCTGCGCCTCAGCTGGCTGTTACAGACTGCAGGGGTATACATTTCTCTAGCCGCCTGGCGAGCGACGATTGTGGCACATTTCAACATGTTTTTAATAGTTGCAGTGTGTCTTAGGAACTAAAATTTTTACACTGTGTTTCTGTCGGTTTATTCTTCCTGCACAAAACGTTTAGGGTGGGTTTCGACGAGTCACATTGGACAGTTCGCTTGTAAGTTTTGATCTCCCACCTTGGCAGATGTACGTCTAAAAGACAGGATCATGTGGAACTGGACCGCTGCAGAAGAAACTGCAGGTAGTGAAGCGGACATCTTAAGCCGCGGTCACTGACGGACGCCTGAGGTGTGCCACTCGACTCGTAAGTTAGCCATTCAAACTCTGGTGGCGGAAGGCATTTTCAACCTCGGTATTTGGCTGGCGAATGGAGATGGCAGCGTGAAGAGCCTAATCCCCGTTTTTTGCACAAGTGTCCCGCATTAAATTTCAGACCTCTTTGCTGTGTCTCGAGCAGTGAGGGCAAGTGACATTGTTGATGTTCCCAGAATGAGATTTTCACTCTGCAGCGGAGCGTGCGATGATATGAAACTTCCTGGCGGATTAAAACTGTGTGCCGGGCCGAGACTCGAACTCGGAACCTTTGCCTTTCGCGGGCAAGAGCTCTACCAACTGAGCTACCCAAGCACGAATCACGCCCCATCCTCACAGCCTTACTTCTGGCAAAGGTCCCGAGTTCGAATCTCGCCCCGGCACAGAGTTTTAATCTGCCAGGAAGTTTCATTGTTGATGTTGATCTGTCGCTGGGATGTAGACTTTAAGCCGGCGGCACACAGACCGCGCATTCGAACGTCAACGTTGAGGTTGCCGAGTTTATGACGTCGTTGCGTGGAAAAATTAAGCTGGGGGTCGTATCACAAAGTGTAGAGCAATATCAAATGTGACAAATATTCTTAGCGTGAGTCTAGACTTAGACTAACGAAACGAAAGAACGACACATACGTCACATGCACGCAATCTGTTCAGTGTAGAGTCTGAAGGCGCCATACTGTATATCAGTTAAGGGCCATAGTTGGTGGATTTTGTATTGCAGCTTACGTTCTATGAATATATGCCTTTTCAAAGCACCAGCAAATTGATCAACCAAGTATCAATCGTTTTGCTACGATTTGTTCTCATAAAACTGCTGGGACCGTCATACTGGTGGTTAAATAATTTTCGAATTGCAACTTGCGTCTTATGAAACTATGTCGTTTCAAAGCGAAGGCTCATTGAAGTCACATCGAAAACATATTTCTCCCTGATGCGATTTGTTACAGTTAAATGCCATTTAATAATATATCTCCAATTAAAGCTCTCAGAAGACAGAAGTAAACAAGATAACGTCCCAAGCTGTGGCAGCGTAACGAATGCAGACATGGAGTTTCGCAGTGCCGTAGGGTTTACTGCGTCTTACTGCATCCAAATTGTTTCAATAACCTTCGCATTTGCAAATAGTTTGTGAAAGTAATGTAATACATATGTATTATGTACGATTCAATGCTGTGTCAATATAAGTGCGCTCTCTCTCAGGAGAATATTTGTTCGATTTCCTGTATCCAGAAGAGAGCTTGCACTGACTTGTTCAGTCTTGTATTTCACATGTCCTAAAGTTTCTGCAAAACTGGTAGATGCAGACCTCGGGGAAGATCAGTTTGGATTCCGTCGAAATGTTGGAACACGTGAGGCAATACTGACCTTACGACTTATCTTAGAAGAAAGATTAAGAAAAGGCAAACCTACGTTTCTAGCATTTGTAGACTTAGAGAAAGCTTTTGACAATGTTGACTGGAATACTCTTTTTCAAATTCTAAAGGTGGCAGGGGTAAAATACAGGGAGCGAAAGGCTATTTATAATTTGTACAGAAACCAGATGGCAGTCATAAGAGTCGAGGGGCATGAAAGGGAAGCAGTGGTTGGGAAAGGAGTGAGACAGGGTTGTAGCCTCTCCCCGATGTTATTCAATCTGTATATGGAGCAAGCAGTAAAGGAAACAAAAGAAAAATTTGGAGTAGGTATTAAAATTCATGGAGACGAAGTAAAAACTTTGAGGTTCGCCGATGACATTGTAATTCTGTCAGAGACGGCAAAGGACTTGGAAGAGTAGTTGAACGGAATGGACAGTGTCTTGAAAGGAGGATATAAGATGAACATTAACAAAAGCAAAACGAGGATAATGGAATATAGTCAAATTAAATCGGGTGATGCTGAGGGAATTAGATTAGGAAATGAGACACTTAAAGTAGTAAAGGAGTTTTGCTATTTAGGAAGTAAAATAACTGATGATGGTCGAAGTAGAGAGGATATAAAATGTAGACTGGCAATGGCAAGGAAAGCGTTTCTTAAGAAGAGAAATTTGTTAACATCGAATATAGATTTATGTATCAGGAAGTCGTTTCTGAAAGTATTTGTTTGGAGTGTAGCCAAGTATGGAAGTGAAACATGGATGATAACTAGTTTGGACAAGAAGAGAATAGAAGCTTTCGAAATGTGGTGCTACAGAAGAATACTGAAGATAAGGTGGATAGAGCACGTAACTAATGAGGAGGTATTGAATAGGGTTGGGGAGAAGAGAAGTTTGTGGCACAACTTGACTAGAAGAAGGGATCGGTTGGTAGGACATGTTTTGAGGCATCAAGGGATCACAAATTTAGCATTGGAGGGCAGCGTGGAGGGTAAAAATCGTAGAGGGAAACTGAGAGATGAGTACACTAAGCAGATTCAGAAGGATGTAGGTTGCAGTAGGTACTGGGAGATGAAGCAGCTTGCACAGGATAGAGTAGCATGGAGAGCTGCATCAAATCAGTCTCAGGACTGAAGACAACAACAACACAAAGTTTCTGCCACTGAGTACATATCCTCGGAGTAGTGAAGCAACTTAAATCACTTAATAAAAACAAGTCTTCTGGTCCAGACTGTATACCAATTAGGTTCCTTTCGGAGTATGCTGATGCATTAGCTCTATACTTAACAATCGTATACAACGGATCGTTCAACGAAAGATTCGTACCAGAAGACTGGAAGATTACACAGGTCACACCAAGATTCAAGAAACGTAGTAGGATTAATCCGCTAAATTACAGGCCAATATCATTAACGTCGATATGCATCAGCTTTTGGAACATGTATTGTGTTCGAACATTATGAACTACCTCGAAGAAAACGGCCTATTGCCACACAGTCAACAAGTATTTAGGAAACATTATTCTTCTGCGGCACAACTAGGTCTTTACTCGCACGAAGTGTTGAGTGCTATTGACAAGGGAGTTAAAATTCATTCCGTATTTCTGGATTTCAGTATTTTGACACTGTACCACACATGCGGTTTGTAATGAAATTGCATCCTTATGGAATATCGTCTCAGTTACGGAGTAGACAACATTCCATTAGAACTACTGACAGCCTTGGGTGAGCCAGGCATGACAAAACTCTACCAGCTGGTGAGCAAGATGTATGAGACAGGCGAAATACCCTCAGACTTCAAGAAGAATATAATAATTCCAATCCCAAAGAAAGCAGGTGCTGACAGATGTGAAAATTACCGAACTATCAGTTTAATAAGTCACAGCTGCAAAATACTAACGCGAATTCTTTACAGACGAATGGAAAAACTGGTAGATGCGGACCTCGGGGATGATCAGTTTGGATTCCATCGAAATGTTGGAACACGTGAGGCAATACTGACCTTACGACTTATCTTAGAAGAAAGATTAAGAAAAGGCAAACCTACGTTTCTAGCATTTGTAGACTTAGAGAAAGCTTTTGACAATGTTGACTGGAATACTCTTTTTCAAATTCTAAAGGTGGCAGGGGTAAAATACAGGGAGCGAAAGGCTATTTATAATTTGTACAGAAACCAGATGGCAGTCATAAGAGTCGAGGGGCATGAAAGGGAAGCAGTGGTTGGGAAAGGAGTGAGACAGGGTTGTAGCCTCTCCCCGATGTTATTCAATCTGTATATTGAGCAAGCAGTAAAGGAAACAAAAGAAAAATTTGGAGTAGGTATTAAAATTCATGGAGACGAAGTAAAAACTTTGAGGTTCGCCGATGACATTGTAATTCTGTCAGAGACGGCAAAGGACTTGGAAGAGCAGTTGAACGGAATGGACAGTGTCTTGAAAGGAGGATATAAGATGAACATCAACAAAAGCAAAACGAGGATAATGGAATGTAGTCAAATTAAATCGGGTGATGCTGAGGGAATTAGATTAGGAAATGAGACACTTAAAGTAGTAAAGGAGTTTTGCTATTTAGGAAGTAAAATAACTGATGATGGTCGAAGTAGAGAGGATATAAAATGTAGACTGGCAATGGCAAGGAAAGCGTTTCTGAAGAAGAGAAATTTGTTAACATCGAATATAGATTTAAGTGTCAGGAAGTCATTTCTGAAAATATTTGTTTGGAGTGTAGCCATGTATGGAAGTGAAACATGGACGATAACTAGTTTGGACAAGAAGACAATAGCAGCTTTCGAAATGTGGTGCTACAGAAGAATATTGAAGATAAGGTGGATAGAGCACGTAACTAATGAGGAGGTATTGAATAGGATTGGGGAGAAGAGAAGTTTGTGGCACAACTTGACTAGAAGAAGGGATCGGTTGGTAGGACATGTTTTGAGGCATCAAGGGATCACAAATTTAGCATTGGAGGGCAGTGTGGAGGGTAAAAATAGGAGAGGGAGACCGAGAGATGAGTACACTAAGCAGATTCAGAAGGATGTAGGTTGCAGTAGGTACTGGGAGATGAAGCAGCTTGCACAGGATAGAGTAGCATGGAGAGCTGCATCAAACCAGTCTCAGGACTGAAGACAACAACAACAACGTGACTGGATTTGTGATTTCCTGTCAGAGAGGTCACAGTTCGTAGTAACTGACGAAAAGTCATCGAGTAAAACAGAAGTGATTTTTGGAGTTCCTCACGGTAGTGTTATAGGCCCTTTGCTATTGCTTATCTATATAAACGATTTGAGAGACAATCTGAGCAGCCGTCTTATACTGTCTGCCGATGGTTCTGTCGTTTATCGGCTAATAAAGTCATCTGAAGATCAAAACAAATTGCAAAACGATTTAGAAAACATATCTGTATGGTGCGAAAATAACTCTATAAATAAGCTTCACGCCAAAAAATTTGTAGAATCAAAGTTGATTATTTTCGACGGGGACATCTGCTGGTGCTAAAATTAGCCCGCCACCCAATGTTTACTTTGTTTACTCTGTTAGTTAATGAGTTCACTCGTTAGTAAATAGGATGTTTGGTTAGTTAGTTAGCTAGTCAGATGATTTGTTTGATAATTAAAAGTTGTGTGGCCTCATGACCACTAAACAAACAAAACTTATCCGAATCTTCGGAAAAAATTAATATTTGTTTCAACATTTGTATAACTCTAATTCCTCTCTTTCAAACCCCACCCTATGGGGAGAGAGCGAGAGTTTTAGTTTTAGCGAATTACAATTTACGAAGTAAATAAGTACTTTTTATTTATCCGTAACCATTTTCCACACAAAAATTGGAATTGAATTACAACGCCAACTACCAAGAATCAAAACATGTTTAAGACAAAATGTACGTAGTTTCTTATGTAGAAGCTGATTCGGCAATAAAAAATGCGGGTTCGTATTTGAAATTTTAAAGTTACCTCCCTCTTCACCCTCAGGGGGCTGGGCTCGCGGGCCAATTTTAGCACCAGCAGATGTCCCCCTCGAAAATAATCAACTTTGGATTCTACACTTTTTTTGGCGTGAAGCTTATTCTGGTTTGCCAACTTAAAATTTACACCCTGTATATATAACGGGTGACAATTATTGAACTATATGAATAAAACATAAATTAATTACAAACTACGGCTGCAGAAACTTTATTCAACATTTAAACGTCACTACAGATATTTGGATTTAGGTTATTGCATCTTCGATACACCGGCCATCATTGACAATGGTGTGGCGCAGTCGAATAGCGAAACTCATCAAGACCCTTTGAAGTGTCGGACATCGACGCTGTCGACTACCTGCTGAATGGCTGTTTTCAGCTCAGCAATGGTTTTGGGGTTATTGCTGTACACCTTATCTTCAATATAGCCCCACGTAAATAGGTCGCATGTGCTCAGAGCCATAGAATATGGCGTCATTCGAGGCCCATGGCAGTGGCCTCTGAGTACCCCAGAGCAAGAATGCGGTCGCCAAAGTGCTCCTCCAGCACACCAAACACTCTCCTGCTTTGTTGGGGTCGAGCTCCGTCTTAGATGAAGCACATCTTGTCGAAATCAGGGTCACTTTCGATAATGGTCACCGTGCTATCGACGAATATCTCACCGAATATTCTGTGACTGGACAGTGCACACAAAATAGTCACCTGTTGAGGGTGAAGAGAGTTCTCGATCGCGCAGTGCGGATTCTCAGTGCCCCAAATGCGACAATTTTGCTTATTGACGAACCCATGCACATGAAATTGGGCTTGGACGTTAAACCAAACCATGCGTGAGCACACTAATCCCACGCGGCCAACGGCCCACTTTCAACGTCGTAATGCAAACCGTTCAGAAGTTATGACAATTTTATTTCATATAGTTTAATAGTTGTCACCACGTAAGTGCATCCATTTTTGCAGTATGTGTTACGTCCGATCATCTTGAATATATTTGAAAATAGATCAGTCCATCTTTATAGCATTTACCGTCTTAGACTGCGTCTGTCTGACACATCCTGTTGTGATACTGAGAAAAACAGAATTGAAAGAGTGCACTTGCACGATCACACACAACGTTGTATAGCCAGACTTAAGAACGTATTTTATGATCATTTGGGTTATTTATAATGTGCTAATAAAGCAATATTAGGGTAGTATCTCAAATAGCGTCCCTGCCCTTAAAATCATCCACACGACTTCCGAAGCTAATCTGGACGTCTATTTCGATTTCGTTGTATCAGCTTCAATATTTGGGTCTCACCAGACGCGGCGCTCTCATCTAACCGCTAATGCGTGAAGTATATGCTGGAGTCCCACCGTGTGTCGCGGGTATAGACCCAGATCTACATCTACATCTACATCTACATTCATACTCCGCAAGCCAGCCAACGGTGTGTGGCGGAGGGCACTTTACTTGCTACTGTCATTACCTCGCTTTTCTGTTCCAGTCGCGTATGGTTTGCGGGAAGAACGACTGTCTGAAAGCCTCCGTGCGCGCTCGAATCTCTCTAATTTTACATTCGTGATCTCCTCGGGAGGTATAAGTAGGGGGAAGCAGTATATTCGATACCTCATCCAGAAACGCACCCTCTCGAAACCTGGCGAGCAAGCTACACCGCGATGCAGAGCGCCTCTCTTGCAGAGTCTGCCACTTGAGTTTGCTAAACATATCTGTAACGCTATCACGATTACCAAATAACCCTCTGACGAAACGCGCCGCTCTTCTTTGGATCTTCTCTATCTCCTACGTCAACCCGATTTGGTACGGATCCCACACTGATGAGCAATACTCAGGTATAGGTCGAACGGTTACCAAATAACCCTCTGACGAAACGCGCCGCTCTTCTTTGGATCTTCTCTATCTCCTCCGTCAACCCGATCTGGTACGGATCCCCCACACTGATGAGCAATACTCAAGTATAGGTCGAACGAGTGTTTTGTAAGCCACCTCCTTCGTTGATGGACTACATTTTCTAAGGACTCTCCCAATGAATCTCAACCCAGTACCCGCCTTACCAACAATTACTTTTATATGATCATTCCATTTTAAATCGTTCCGCACGCATACTCCCACATATTTAACAGAAGTAACTGCTACCAGTGTTTGTTCCAGGTTTGATCCAGGGTTTTTGCCTTCTGCCACCCTGATTACTGCGGGGGTTCCGGGTAATTTTAGATTTGGTGTAGTATAGGAGAGGCTGCACTCCTGAAAATGTTTTAATACATTACTTTTTTGACATTTTACCTGAGCACCGCAACACTGTAGCTGTATTTACGAATAGATCTGAACGGGGCCCCACCATTTGCTGCTTTGTTAATTTCCCTGATCGTGTCCTCATGATCTCATTACCTTCAGACTTTACCGTCTTCGATGCGGAACTCTATGTGATCTTGCGGACAAATGAGCAGACGTGTTGCGAATGCTAAATTCTTCATATGTTCAAACTCCCTGAGTACCCTCCACTCTCTACAACGATTCTATCCAGCAGATAAAGTAGCCGAGAATATCCAGGACCCTCTCCTGCATTTACAAGGGCTGGGGAAGGAGGTGTTTTGCTGCCGGGTCACAGGTCACTCGAAACAGTGGATATAGCAGCCACGGAGGTGTGTCGTGTGTCATCCACCTACACGTTATCGCCCTGCTGTTGAGGTACAGAATCACACGTCGATCGGAAGAAGAGTGGGTGGATGTGACAGACAATAATCTGTCAAGTCCACATCGCTGCCAAGCTTACCTCCTCCCAGTTACGCAGGCGGGATGAGGTCCTTCTCACTCTTCTTCGTACAGGATACAGCCCTGTGAAGCACGACTCCTTGTTCCGGCGAGAGGATCCTCCAATGTGTGGTGCTTGCAGCGTGCAGTTCGCGGTGCATTACATTTTAGTGAACAGTATTCTGTATTCAGACGAGAGGACAGTAGCTTGTTTCGAAGCAGTTCTGCGATCTGTTTCAACTGTAAATGACACGAACGGGACACGTTTGTTCCCTAAAATTTTGGGGCGAAATTTGTAATGTATTATAAATCTGGCTGGCTCATGCTTTTTGTAAATGGACAGCTAGCCAGGTATTGCTACTTTAATTTTCCTCTCATCTTACTTCTCTTTCAATTGGCAGTTTGAAATCATCTGACAATTTTAACGCTGAGGTCGTATGACATTCCAGGTGATCACCGGTCAGATTGGGAGATAGTGCACTTTTATCTCAGATTACTTGTTACTTATTTCACCGATTTTGTACGTTTTTACTACATTCGTTTCAACTAATTTCCGTATGGGCCCTGATAACCTCGTCGCTGACCACGAATAAGGCTCGAACAGACGCTTGCACACACACATACACCCACACACACACACACACGAGCGCACACACATACATACACGTCCACACTATCGCCTTGAATGCTATTTCCTTGACAGAAACACTCCAGTTTCCAGGGTCTTTGCAAGAAACCAAAGTATTCCTTTCGATTTCCACACCAGTGTTGTGTCAGATGTTTGAAAGACATCGCTATTGAGAAACATAAGTAAGCCACGAGGGAACAATAAAAATGGAAGACTAAAAGATAGACTAGGCGGCCCACGTAAGCAGTCCTCTGCAGCTTTATGTTTCCCGCGTACCGTTAGAGCAAGCAGCGTTGCCACGTCGCTGGCGTCCAAAGAGAAACACACGTAGAAGCGAACCTCCAACGAGCTGTGCCGTCATCTGCGTGCGTTTTCCTCCTGGATCCGCTCTGATAAGGACGTGTGTCCGTCTCTCTGTAGCTCGAGTCCGATCTCACAGTCAAACAGGTAACAACTGCAATGTACTTCAGCGAAACTGCGCCGATATGATACTGATTTTTGGGGAGAAGCTCAGGAATGCAGCTGAGGCCAGAAGGTTGTATTCACAAAGGTCTCCAACGCGATGTCTACCTTCTCGGCATGTTTTCAAGCGTTTGGAGATGCTTTTAAGAACCGACGGAGCTTCCCGGAAACAATCTGTCATGGCAAGACCAATCCGTGACGCACTGCTATGTTGCCTGGAATTACTTCAGTATTTTGGAGCACACATCACGCAAGGTAAGCATAACTTAAATGAAAATAATGTATGATAAATGAAACTGTTACTGTGCTATTGTATTTTGGTTATAGTATTATGTAAACGGCAAGACGATAATATCGACAGATATTTACATCAATGCATTCAATAAGATGGACACGCATTCCAATATCTGTGATTATGACTAATACACTTACAAAGATCTGTCAGTCGATAACATAGGTTTAAAGGAACATCATTTATGATATCCATTATACTCACTGTTTTTTATTGGAGTCAAAGACATGATAGCATTTATTTAATACTTCCAATTGTAAAGTACGAATTGGTGCATTGTGTGTTCTTAATAAATTAGCTGTCGTATGTTGATATGCTTTGAGAAGGTAATTTATATGCTTTGGCTCTTGTGTGTAATGTTTTGGTCAGGGAAAATCATTCTTCTACGGACATATCTTTCTCAAGCCGAGGAATCAAATTCAGTACCCCTCCTAGAGCAAGCAAGTTCTCAAGCGTTGAGCTATATGACCAGTTATAGAAGTAAAGCGCTGGTGTTATGTTTAGTTGAATCTCCTCTCTGTTTCTGTGGAGTCCCCTTTACTGTTCTGCTTAGATGAACCTTATTGCATCTGCAGTATGTGGGATTAACAAATGTCAAGAGAGGACAGCATCTGTGGACTACCTTGTGTATAAATATCCCAGACATGTGCTTGTCTGGGATCTGCTCCCAAAAACCCTGCATTGATTTCAACAAAATGTGGCACAGAATCAACAGCCCTCCTGTCAGCATAAGGGAGGGAGGGGGAGATGTCGTAACTTTCTACTTTCTAGCTCAAAGATGAGCGGAGGCAGGAGCAAAAACGTTCTTTTTTCAGTCCCAGTCATGTACGCTGCCCTGCATGACAAGGATACTGTGTGGGAATGGTAGTTGGCTGCCAAATCAACTTGCTTCGCAGAGCAGCCTACATATCAAGGACAGGGAACAGTTTTCTGGGCCCCAGCATCAAGGCTGCCCTGCACAGCATGCATGTTGTGGTGGAGAGTCTTTTTTCTGGGGCCTTGACAAACAGGCTGCCCTGTATCATATGAGTGTTGTGCTGGTAGTATTGGCCTCCTTTATCCACCTGCTCAGTGTGGCGGCCTACATGTCAGTGGCAAATAAATGATTATCAAGCCCATCATGTGTACCCTGCGCTGCATGACAAGCATGTTGATGGAGTAGTCTCACCCTACTTTATCAGACTATACAGCAGGGGTCAACATGCTGACAAGCATGTCTGGGGACAGGTTGAGATGAACAGGGGAAGGGATGGACAGAATGAGTACGTAGGGGAAATGGACAGAGAGAGGGCAGGAGGCGCAGATGCACCAGTCTGGTGGAAAATGGAGAGAAGTAATGAGCAGGTCAATAAGGGGAGAGGGTGAGGCGTGAGGCAGAGGTGGAAAGAGAGAGGAAGAGGAGGTATGGCATTTCACACATGACATTCTATCGTGTGAGTGATGGGACTGTGGGGAAATTGTAAAAGATGAATATCAAAACAACAGTGGTGTAATGTTACAAAAGGATGCTGTAAATTAAGTGCAATGATAAGAAATGAAGAGGCCCTCCTGCAGAATAGGGACAGAAAAATGACTGTGTAGAAAACACCAACCAGATGGGAGTACTGGGGGGAAAACGTGGTAGGGAAACACAGAGATAAGGACGTAGTGAACAGGTAGCTGAGGATTTTAACGGAAGATGTACCTCTGAGATGAGAAAAATAATGAATTATTGAGTTTGTGTTATCGCCTCATTTCACTATACTTCTTAGCACTGACCTGTGTGCATCCAGCGACTGTTTCTAGACGTCCATTACTATGTTATCTTGTAATGGGATACTATGCAGTTATTTCTCATTGTTTTAGGCATTATCTGATATTTACTCCCATTGAAAGAGAGCTGCTATTCATCGCATTACACGGAAATTCTGTTTAAATTGCCCTGCGTTTCCCTAAAATCGTCCAGCGATGGCCCATTCTAGTAGACAACCTCGTCAGAGCGCGCTCTGTTATTACTGATGCCCGCTGCTGTTCAAGACCTCAGGACGGGATAGTAAAGCAACATGACATATTAAGTGCTCGGGGGAAATGAATGAAGTACCAGGAACGTCATGCCAGAGGTCTTCCAGCTGGGCACAGGAACTTGGAAGTGACGTGGCATTAAGTAAGAGCAACTACAGCGCCTCAACACGAAGCAGTTCGTGGAACGGTGTGTGAGGATCCGCGAGCGCTGTGGTCTGGAGACACCTGGACGACTTCAGAGGGCGGACAGTCACCAGCAGACTGGAGGAAGGGCGAACCGTGGCGAGGGTGCTCCAGGAGCTCGGTACTGCCTGCAGAGTGTTGTGGACCACAGGCACCGCTGCCCGAAGGACAGGGATTCAAAGACTGCAGTCATCCACAGCGACAAAAGAAAGCTGCATTTTACTAAAGGCAAAAAGGGAGCCACATCGAACAGCTGGTGCCGCTTCAGTCTCGTTTATAACAGGACAGTAATCTCCCGCTTCACAGTGCCACGGAGTCTGTGATATTCGATAGGAGCCTGTTCCTCTCACGTCTGCGAGCTGTACAGGGTGCTTCAGCAAGGACCTTACTACTTCATATAAATTTATTGCAAGAAGATATAGAGCTGCGTTTAGTATTATTTTGTAGGGAAAGACATCAAGTTTTTTTTAACTTAAACTTCTGTTGCTTATCCTGCCCACATCCCATCGGAAGTCAGTTTATTCCCAAACTCGCTGTAGCATTGCACGTGCAGCTTGCTTAGTAGCGGCGTTAATTCTTGGTATACGTTCATGTAGAGAAGCCGCCACAGGAGGTACAAACACAATATCCTTGATGAATCCCCATTAAAAAAATCAAGTTGTGGTAGGTCTGTGGAACGTGGGGCCATGCAACTGGCGTATTACGGCCAATCCATCGAGGGGTAGCGCCGTATACCGATGCTACCTTGGAGGCGTTTAAGTGGGAGACGTGTCTCAGAGCTGGAGAGTGACAGGTGGCGACGCGATACCGGACGCGCACGTAGTTTATGTACCAGCCGATAGAGGACAGTATTGGATAGGGGGACTGTGATTTTAGTTTCGATTGTGCCCACTAGAGTGCACTAAAGTAACAGAATGTTTTTCATAAACTGTGCTAGTATTTTCATAAAGTGCTATTATGTCTCTGTGTGTATGTAAAATGTTATAAATGTGTTTTAGCAGTATGAATGATGCGTGCGTGTGGTTTAAGGTTAATATGAAGATAATTGTTTAACGAGTTATGTAGTAGGATTTAGTGTGGGAACATTTCGAAGAAGTATGGATGTGGACAAAAGGGATTTTTGTAGAATAGATTTGTAAAGTAAGTTTATGGTAAAGGGAAAGTTAATTCAGGTATAAATAACAATAGCAAATAACTTTATGCATAAACAAAACTTCAGTATATTAGATAACTACGTCGGTAAAAAGTGCAGTCGTTGGGTTTACTATTTTGCGATTGGTTATGGATGAAAAGCGCGGACTGACGCGGGAGAATGCTGTTTCCCTATTGGCTGTTGAGTAAACTGATCAATGGTAAAGCAGTATTCTTCGCGCGCTTTTCTAGGCTGGTAGAGAAGACTTAGAGTGTTCTAAAGAAGAGTGGGAGCCTACCCATGAAACAGTTCGGACGTGTGTAGTAGTAGTTCCGAAGGAAACGATAAGTTGCCCGATCTAGCAGTGTTTCATACATCAAAAGTGTGGCAAACTGACGGCATAAATACTCCGATGGGCGTGTAGAAATTTCGGAACTTTTAAGTGAATTTTGTGACGAGAAAAGACATATATTCCGCGTGGCATATTGAGCAGGTCGGTGGCTAAAAAACTGTGACTGCATTTGGTGCCGACAGACTTAATATTTGGCGAGCGTCCTGAAATCAAAAACAATCCGTATTTTTGTAACTTTTACTTTTTGGGAAATGCAGCACCATAAACTTGCTAACGTGAGTGAAAGGGATTGTGAGTGACTGTGTTAAGACTAGCACGGGCTTGGCAGTGATACTTGTTCACCTAAGTTTCAGAATATATTAATTGAGGACAAAATTCCCAACCTTTCATTTCGTGTTTCTCCCGAAACGTAGATTAGTGACTTTAATTGCAGCCTGGTTCACGTCGAAGTACAGTTGGTTTCTTTCGGCTTTCCTACTGATGATCTGCTGAGACAATGTTCACAGGTAGGTGCAGGTCTGTCGTAAAGGGACGGAAAGAACCGCGCCGCCACACATGGTCACTGAGAAAATCCCGGACGTCAGCCAGGTTGGGGGGTGGTGGACCATCTTGCATGATGTAAACATTTCCTTCTTGGTCATCCTCATCGATCTGTGGTATCAGAAATTACTGTAACATATCCAGGCACGGTATCCCGTTGACGGTTCTCTCACGGAAGAAAATGGCGCTGTACACTTTGTTCTTGCTCAATGCACAAAAAACATTCAGTTTAGGGCTATCACTAACGTATTGCAATGTTTCATGTGGATTTTCACTGCCCCAAATCTTGCACTTACGCTTGTTAACCTTGCAACTTAAGTGAAAATCGACTGGTCAGAAAAGAAACGTTCATGCTTGTGTAATAGATTTAACATATCCCAACAGAAGCTCTTGCGGGAAATTTTATTAGTGTCTTTTATTGCTTGTACGACCGTCAGTCTGTACGGTTTCAAATGCAAACACTTTCTTAACGAACGCCGACAGTCGTATGTGGGATCTGCAGTTCGCGAGATGGACGCCGCGTCGATTTCGTAGCACTGTTGACAAAGCGCTGTCTCACTCGCTCAGCGACGTCGCCAGACGTGCTTGGAGAATCTGACGAGTTTCCGTGTCTTACCGAACACGTTGTTCCTACAAAACATTTACGCCACTCACTGATTGTAGGCCTACTATGAGGATTTTTAGCGTACTTGCTGCCGCTAGCGGTCTTTAAGGTGTGATTCGGCACTAGCGAACTACGCGAGACAAAACTTGAAATATTTCCCTACAAATTGACGCTAGAATCACGTCTGTAGGTACTATGATATAATTCCTATGAATTTTAAAATGTGTGAAGTCCCTTTTGAAACACCCCGTATTTAACTTGAAAATATGAAAAATTTTCATGAGCTATCTCTAACGCAAGGACCATTGAGTGAAAAAGTAATCCCAAAGAAAATCGGCGATATAAAATCAACCCGTAGCTGAAATAAAACATACATTCCAAACTATCTTTTGTTTGCCTTGTGGTAAAAACGTCTCTCTGCATGTTTCTCTTTCATCCTTTTTCTCTGCCTGCAGACGTAAATTGTAAGTCCACTCGAGTTTGCTGGATTTACTCTTAGGATTAAACATGAACGAGATATAAGAAGTCTTTAGTATTTACAGGTTTCTCCAATCGCGTTTAATATCGTATTTTACTGAAATAGCGAAGTTGGCAGATCATTTTGAAGCGATGTATTGGAGGAAAGCGCATTGCATTCAGTCATTAATTTGTTACTGGTCCTAGCAAATGGCAGCTCTGATCACTGATTTCCGTAAGATATCGGCCGCTCTAAACAATACTGATGGATGGTGGTTGTCATAAACTGTCTCACGTAATTGTTAGTAACATATTTAAAAGTTTTATTGGGCATACTAAGTGCACGACAGCCGGCCGGAGTGGCTGAGCGGTTCTAGGCGCTGCAGTCTGGAACCGCGCGACCGCTACGGTGTCAGGTTCGAATCCTGCCTCGGGCATGGATGCGTGTGATGTCCTTAGGTTAGTTAGGTTTAAGTAGTTCTAAGTTCTAGGGGACTGATGACCTCAGAAGGTAAGTCCCATAGAGCTCAGAGCCATTTGAACCATGCACGACAGCGTTACTTGTTTACTGGTATATGGGTTACTGAAATCGTCCAAATACCCTAACAAAGAACTTTTATTATTTTTGTATCAGTCCGTAAGTCACGTTCTTCATTTTCAAGTGAAGGTTTTCGCTGTATACTGTCATAAAAGGTCGACATTTCCGACGGTCAAGAACTCTTGATTCCAGCGTACGTATGAATTAGGTCTGCTATTAAGTGCTAACGAGGGGGAGGGGGGCAGGTGTTGGCAGTTTCCCCCTCCCCTCCCCCTGTAGAATTGAAATTGGTTTCCACAAACTGAAATCACATCCTACCCTAGCATACAGAGAGATTTGCTGGTTCAGTATCAGTTTGTGGTAAGGACAAACATGTAATGGATGCTGACCAGAAACAAATGTGATCCACCAAAATTTGTCGCGGAATCTCACACACCTCTTTCACCTTTCGTCTCTAAACTAACCTGAGTTTTCTCCTCACCTTCCAATACCTCCATCACAGATCCTGAGTGTGCTCCTGGACAGTGAAAACAACGGAAAATGTGTTTTATGTCTAATAAAATAAAGTTCTGTATGTTATGCTAATACACTGACGCAAAAATGATAGTAACAGCAAGTAGAAGATGGCGTCATAAACAGAAGTTGGTAGGCGTCTTTGTATATATGGAAGATGATGTCTGTTCAAATTTCCCGCATGTCGCTAGCGCCAGAATTAGGCTGCAAATCAAATTTGCTTTAAACACACGCTGTAACGGTCGTCAGCGTTAGTTACCTTTCGG
Source organism: Schistocerca gregaria (assembly GCF_023897955.1). Classification (NCBI taxonomy): domain Eukaryota; kingdom Metazoa; phylum Arthropoda; class Insecta; order Orthoptera; family Acrididae; genus Schistocerca; species Schistocerca gregaria. The sequence goes on along the minus strand of NC_064923.1, from coordinate 783,608,907 downwards.
ATTTGACGTGGTGTGTTGGTGTTAATCGAGAACGCTTTTAAAACGACAATTACTCCATTACCAACACCTCATTGAGTTTGAGCGAGGTCGTGTAATATGGCTACGAGAAGCCGGATGTTCCTTCACGATAATGCAGAAAGATTTAGCAAGAACGTAGCCACTGTGCATCACTGCCGGCAGCGGTTGTGACGGGAAGGTACGGACGCAAGAAGACCGGGCTCCAGACGGACACGTGGCACTGCGGGAGGGGGGGGGGGGGGGGGGGGAGAACATCGGGCTCTGGCGCATCGTACTGCATCTGTAGCAGCAATCTGAGCACCAGTTCACACTACAGCGACCTGTTACGAACTGGTTACTTCGAGAAGAGCTCCGAGCCACAAGACCTGTATCGGTCATTCTACTGGCCCCAAACCACCGTCATTTGCGGCTTCATTGGTGTCAAACCAGAGCTGGAGGGCAGGGTGGAGGTCTGCGGTGGTTTCTGATGAAAGCTGGTTCTGCCTCGGTGGCAGTGATGACCGTGTGCTGGTTAGGAGTCGAGTTGAGGGCCTGCAAGCAACCGGTCTACGTGATAGATGCTCTGGACCCACACCTGGAGTTACGGTCTCGACGCAGATTTCTTAGGACAGCAAAACACTCTCATAGTTATCCCATGCACCACAACTCCAAATTCATACATCACTCTGCTGATTTGACCTGTTGTGCAGCCATTCATGAACAGCTTTCTTGAGGGTAAAGCTCGTCCACGTACCACTTGCAACACCCAAAATGCAGGATGCATGGCACCTGCTTTCTGAATTGTACGTAAATATTTGTAATTTAAATGCTTTCTTGTAATAAGTAAAGACATTGCTTCACTGTATGTGTACATTTAGGTAGAAGTCTGTTGACGTTTCACTTTATTTATCAGTGTTTTACTGTGAAACTTATAAGCTCTGGGAAAAATCCAATGAAACTGTTATTTGCATCGGCTAGCACCGATAATAGGAGTAATCTTTGGTTGGGGAGTTGTTGCGCAGAGCGCGCGGAGAGAGGGGGAGACGGGTTGCGGAGCCTGTAGCGCGCGCACGCGTGGTGTTAACGCTCTCGCACTGGAGAGTACCATTTTCTGCGGCATCACGTACGCGCGCCGGCCAGATGTCTAGAGCAGAAGTACGAACAGTGGACGGGCGGAAGAGGCTGTATTAATTACGATTGCCCCTTCCTATAATTAGCCGTGGTCTCACAACAACAGCAGCAGTTCCAGCAACACAGTTTCGTCGTATGCACAGCACTGAAGTAAGACTGTTCATTGGTAGAAAATATCAACGGTTAACCCATAAGAAACAAACTGAATAGTTACGGCCTGTTTATTAATGAATAATTTCACTTTTATGAGTTTTAGCCTCAGTCTACTTTCAATTAACTGCTGTACAACAGAGGCTTCAGTACATGACTAAAGTAAGCCAATTTCATTTTTCAAGTTTGAGAATCAATCACTGGAAAAAATCGAAATCTAAAGAAATGCACAAATTAAGAGAGTGGAAGGTTTATTTGTTTTACATATAGCTTGGAGCACATGGCTGTTTCGTTTGGCACGTATTCTAGTACTTAATTCTGTTCAAGTCAGTAAAAAACGCTCAGTTGTTCAGACAATAATATGAAATCCAATTTGCAAATTAAGTAAGGGCAAAGTAAAAAGTGCTGGTTTTTTTCTAAATTTCTTTGATGACGTTATGCTGCGGTCACTGAAAGTCATTGTTCACGTAACGAAGTTCAATACTAACATACAGTTTAATTTCATATCTTTAAATCATTACATGACTGCCTTTTTCAAAATTTAATGCCAAACATAACGTAAGAGTGACTTCTCAGCTTTATTTACCATTACATACTCACTTAAAATTAGTGTAAAAAATCGTGGCAACCCTTAGTTTCCACTTCAGTGTATAATAATATATGTTTTTCTTTCCCGTCATATTGTACAGGATTTTGGATGAAAATTGCCCTGGTGGAATGGCGACCGTTAATTACTTCCTTTTCGTTCATTAGTGTAACTTTTAGATTCATGATCAGTGGTACCCCTTTCTGTCCAGTGTTGTTCGTGAGTGAATGCACAAAACAACTTTCATTTTTCAAATTATAGCCCTGTTCGGTTTAATTACTTTAATTTTTAGTAGACTTTCCATCAGAAGGGTCGGTTGTACACTTTCCTCCTACTTATCGGCATCACTTCTTCGGGAAATATAGCCTTATACAATTAGAAAAAATCCATTAGGCATACACGCGATTCACGGTCATATTTTACATCGCAAGTAGGATAGGCCGATTAGTAATAGGGAAGTTACATACTGTTGTAATCCAAAATACTCTACACAGATTCGAATTACCTTGGACTGCTCGATCACTAGATCTGTCTCCAACCGAGCACGTAAGGTACATCATCAAGACAACAACTCCAGCTGTATCCACAAATAGCATTAACTTTCTCTGTACTGACTGAACAAGTGCAAGAGGCATGAAAGGACCTCCACCCCACACACTGACATGTGGCTCCTGTACAACACGATGTATGCACGTTTGCCTGCTTGCACTGTACATTCTGGCGGTTACACCGGTTATTAATATTTCAGCATTTCACATACTCAACGGCTTATCCTACGCTAACATTAATCTATATTCTCGTAAATATGTTACCTAGACAAATCTATTCGTGCAATATCTTCACTCTTCATTAATTATTTCTTGGTGTTGCGATTTTCTTCCCTCGCTGTAGAAAAGTATAAATAATCGAGCAGTGGCGGTTATAGTAGGTATCTGACGACAGTTAGAGACACTGTGGGTGGAAACTACCTTCATAATGACTTTGGATCATTATAAATAACTGTGAAACCTGTTACACAGATACATGCGGTCTAATTAATCCTTCTACCTCCATTATGTGGCTCAAACACTTCACGATGCAGGCAGTGAACAAGAAGGGGAGCTCCTGTAAACATGATTCAAACTAATAATTATTTTCCTCGGAGTGACGGCAGTGTGTAGTGACACTTGTTGCCGTCATTGGTTTTGCGTTTTTAGTTTTCAGTTGAAGGTATCTTCGAAATGGAACAGCTGATTTACGTGGTGTAATGACGAAGAAACATTGTGGTTTGTAGGTAACTTTGAATGACATATTTGTGTGTATGCCGTAGTGATAATAGATTTGAGTTTCTGGAAATTTTCCGCCTTGCTTTTTTACTTAAGTTTTATGAAGTACAATTGTGAAACAAACCGTGTAGGCACGTAGACGTAAAGAATGAGAACTACTTTGCTTACCTTTTGTTGATATTTGCACAACTAAACTGCATAGTTGGTTATTAATCACAATTCGGATTGCTAGGCAGCTTTTTTAGCATTTTGCATCGAGCGACAATTGCTGCGAAATTGTCAACACATAAACTGGTGAAGGATAGTAATATTTTAAAGCGTAATGAATTACAAAAGAAGTGTTTCTGTAGAATCACAAAATACAAATGTAAGTAAGTTTATATCTGACTGCGCATTCGTTTTAGCAATTAATGTTTCAAGTTCAGTTGTGAAAGATCATGTGCAGATGTAAAGTCCTGCCAGAAAGTGATCACAGCGAACTGAATCAAGCAATGACGAAGGGTTGATGTTTTATAGACTCCTAGTTCCAATGTCACAATTAAATTTAGTGTTACAGATAATTATCATGAATGAATTACCGTCTCAAAATCACTGGCAGAAAGATCTCTTTCAAGCTGGAAGAACAAGATACATGAGTTTATTTTGGGAGTAATTTATTTTCTTAGAGATTTTGTCATTACCCAGTATTAAGTGATAAAAAAATGTAGTTTCTATGGAATTTTAAATTAATCATAAATACATTTCAACTTCGTAGCTGTAATATAGGAGACAAAGTATGTAGACTGGCCACCATTTTCTATTCAACATCAGTCTTGTGGATATTTTTTCCACGCCACAGGAAAACTATAATCTGTATTTCCTCGTACGTTATATCGAAAGAATATGCTTTTCGTTTTAATGAGGGTAACCTCTTATATACTAGCGCCATGATCTTGAGAAAAGGTGCTGGTGACCAAACTCTTTAACGCCCAATATGTTAGACCCTTTCTTCGAAAGAATACACATAAAAACCATATAGTTAAGTCTCTGCTCTTTGACTGAAATCTTCGATGGTGATGAGTACAGGTGCACGGTATAAAATATCAATTTGTGTTTCTCATTACGCTTTGAGCTTAGAGTTTTAGAAGTATGTTCTCAAAAATTCCATAATAAAATAAGTGATAGGCTTGCACTTTCAGACTACATTGACTGGAAAATATGAAACTCTTCATTCATATGTGAAATATTTATTAGTAAATGCTACTGATACAAAACCATATTATCTCTTGCTTTGTACACAGACTATTAAAATTCTAGACAGATTCTACAAGTGATTTATGTACACTAGCCTTTCTCTGATATTTGCTACAGGCCCTGATATGTTCACAATAAACACACACAGTCATAATTCGCAAGTACTGCATTTCTTCCATAGGCCCTATGCACTGCAGTAACTTAAAACTGTGGAAACTATATTCCGTTACTTCTCTAAAATTATTTCTAAGCAGTTGATACTTTAAGATACAATAACAAAGTCTGAATAACAAATCTGTGGAAAAATTATACCGATTACAAACTTACTCGTAATACAATTCTCAATCGGATTAATGGTACAAGACAGTATGCACTACTCCATTACTTAGAGTACTTATAAGTTTGAAGATGAGAAGAACACAATGATTTGCTAACAGTTTAATGAAATATATTATAAGCTAATTGCAGTAATTATAAGAGCACTGAACAGTCTTGGAAATCAGAGGAAGAATGATGCTCACGTTGGTATTTAATTTCCCTCTTAGTGAAAAAGAATATGTTTCGAGATATGTAAGTTCATTTAGTTCTGAATATATCACCCTTGGTACAGATGGCAGGAAATTTACCAAAGAGGAAAGATGGTAGGTATGCGTAAGCAGAAATGTATTTGATAATTAGTGACTATGCCATGTTTTTATGACAAGGCCTTTAAATCCCACCAGAGTACCCAGCTTCTTCGTCATCATGAAACGGTATCAAGAAACAAAAGATTTTTGTCAGACCAATAAGGCCCACTGTTGTTGCTCTCCTTTCGTGGGTGGTGTAAACAAATACTATGGTAGCATCTCTTACAGTTTCTGGTGAAACCAAGAAACCTGTTGAGTAAATGTTGGTCTACAGACACACTACACTTAAAGTTTGTGATTGTACTTAGCGATTGTCACCTACAATAGCAAACCACATTCCACAGACCAGAATGTGGAGAAGACCTCGGCTAGGCACGAGGCTGATAAAAGATTTTATAGCGATAAGTACCAGCTCTGAAAAGTTATCTTTGGCGCATATAGTCAATTAAACTCAAATTAATAACTTGAAGAAATAATACTTTGTTTGCTGTTACGCTAAAATTAACAAAACGAGCAACTGATACTTTATTCAGGACTGTTAACTCAAGTGTCGTATTAAGCAAATGTAAGTAATAATAAACCTTCAGGGCTTACTGACGTTTTAAAAACTTTAATTATAATAGATTCTAGTAATTCTATAGGCCATGGTATCTTCGTTATCAGCCCATTCTAACTTTAAATTTTGAGCACCGATTCTTTTCTTGGAGCACGAACACTCTGCAAAACCTCATTCAGGGTAGCATACAGTTTTATTAATACTGTTGTATCTAAGTTATTGTGGAATTTCAACATGTGTGCACTACTGAATTACTTCACTCTCGACGGAGCAGATACATATATACTTATTTTATGGAATAACATTAAGGAAATGTTGACTTAATCTAACGATATTAAAGCTTCAGTTGCTGTCAATACGAACGCTTAGATGAAACTATTTAACAAATTTGTAACAAGAAATGGAGAACATACATTTAAAGACGATATTGTTGATACAATGGTGACACTTAATAAAATAAGGGTACTTTATTAGGATTTTAGTGTGACACACTGACTGTCAACACTCAGCTGCCAGTTAAAGTGCACTTCCGTTTAGACTAATTACTGAATCAACCGTATATATGTTCATAGCGGACGCACATTAGTACAAATAAAGAGTGGAGTTTAGGAAGAAGGGTTTAGTTGGAAGACGTTATAACATCAGATATTACGAGTCAACATCGAAGTTGCATTTACAAGTAATTGTGCACAACAAGTTTTGTCTACAATGATCACAATAATTTCCAATTACTATTCGTTTGCCAACGAATTAGAAGGACAAGACAAGATACGACACATTCGTTACGTATGCTTATGAAATAAACAAAGAAGGTGTTTGTAATGCGTGTGCAATATTTACAAAAATATTTAGCAAACAGTGTATCTGAACTTGTACCACACATGTGAGCACAAGTAACTCATCGCTATCTCATTCCCTAAAATCCAGTGTTTCAGCGAAAGCTGTTCTCGTTGTCTTCGTTGTTGGTATTGTTAGTGGTGTGCACATTGTAACAAGTGTGATGAAAACATCGTCAGTACACAGCACGATTCAGGCCGGCCGGTGAATCTACAAGTCGGATTACAGGAGTCGCAAGTCGTGAATTTTCAAGTTCATTTCCTGTAGAAAACTCCCGCAGTTTGCTGTTTGAAAATCATCAGATAGTGTTTATCTAGCATTACGTAGATTTGTTCACACCAGAGTACACTGACAAATGACTATGTTCGTGACAATTATAAGACTGCGGAAAATGTGTAGTTCCACACGGAGTTCGAAACACCATTGATATAATTTGCTGTTTACATGCTCGGAACAGACATGTATTTTTTCTGATTTTAATCTATGACGTCATCTAAATACTAGAACAACGAGTGGAATGTATCTTTTCTATAGAAAAATATGACAATATATAACAATTCGCGCTGTACAACCAGCCAGTCCTTTCACGGAGTCGACGTTGGACTCAGCTGGCCTGACCACACTGGACCACTATTTACGGATTCGCCACTTCATAGTCGTAGTTCGTGGGAAACAAAATGCACTCTGACTTGATTGCGCCAATTAATATCTAGAAGAAGACGCTGAGAACTATCCATATTGAAAGAACGGTGCTCGCAAAACTACAGCAATGTCTGTGTAGCTGCCTGCGAAGTTTGGGATTATTGCGACGTAGTTTGGTAGAAAATTGTCGTCTGTTGGATGATATCTTCACGCTTTGGTTCTGAAATTTAAACTACAACGGAGTGTGACCTAGGCAATGACGGGTGGGAGTTAATGTGTTCATCATTGAGCTTAGACAACACAGAGCTCGAATTCTCTCTCGTCTCCAAACAACGTGCAGCATCCACATGGAGTCGCAGATCTGATAGATTTTGTTGCCTTACTATAAAATAGTAATCCTATTGACAGATTACGTTTCAGCTTCAAATGACCTCCTGTCGGATATCTTTAAGAGGTAAGTTTCACTGTATAGCGTCTGTGGGATGAATCGTAGCATTTAGACCCACACTTGTTGTCTTCTGAGTGGACAGTTGTAGAAGGAATAACACCTGCCCTCCTGCAAAACCTATTTCACTAAGCCGAGCTGTCGAGGGACTCACACGATATTCTTCGCTACACGTAACACGACGCTGTCAATTAAAACAAAGTCTTTTTAAAGTTCTAGTGGAATTGTTTCACTTCTGAGGCACACTGCATTCGACCCAGTCACTGGCAAAGAATTATAGTCCCAACTTGCGGGGCACACGTGACCTGCGGGTCACAGAAACTCTTGTGGATACTGAGCACACGTTCGCTTGCCACTTGTACAAGGATGATGTCAAACTTTATACGACAAATTCCGGAGGTTGGCTAGAAATATTTTCCGAGCTTTTTCGTATATGGGGCGGGTGGACACCGGTGGCTCGTTAAAGAGTAATCGCGTCTAGTTTGTTTTCTTACTCCCCATTTATCCTTGTATCTGTGTTGCATTAATATCCGAAAGATAACACCATCCATATTACCCACAGAAGGTTGTCATTGGAGCCATCAGACTCTTCACATCGGGTGAAATTTGCGAATTGCCTACTGCAGTAACCCGCAGAAAACGTTTTCCTGATTTCGTGTTGTTTATAGACGAGGCCATTTTTACGTGAGAAGGCATGTTCAGTAGCAGGAATAGCCATGAATGGAGTGACGGAACTACACACACTGCTGTGTCGAACCTACCATAAAAAGTTCGCTGTAATTGTATGGGTTGGTATTTTCAACGATTATGTCATTGGACCTTACCAATAAACTGAACAGTTTCGTTCAGAATACGTTTCTTCAGAATGTCGCCTCTCAGTTCCTATAACGTTTGCAGCTGAGATTTAGTCATCTTGTGTGATTTCAGCATGACGGAACCACACTGGCGTATATCTTGTTCTATGGGGAAGAACAGATTCGGTGCGGTGGTTGTGCTCCGTCACCAGTTCGGTCACCAGACATGAAACCGATGGAGTACTTGGTGTGGGGTGTGCGGAGAGCCCAGCTTTGTGGAACTCCGGTCGAAAGTCGCACGGGTCTGGTGGATAGGACCGTCGCAGTGTCTGAAGTTGTACAGCAGACATCTGGGACTATAGAGCGTGTGACGCAGGCGCGTCGCTGCACACTTGTGGTGATAGAGGCAGCCGACATTTTGAACACTACCTGTAAGGAAACAGTTGTCCGTTTCTAGATTATGTTGTGGAAAAGGCAATTAAAAGAGTACGTTTTAATGGCAACACTTAGAAGATTTAACCGATCTTTTAAGTAAGTATTGCATGGAAGCTGTAAGAGACGACATGGTCGCATTGTACATACTCTGGTCTGTTCTCTTCTGGAAAATGGTACGCAATAGGGGATAGTCATCAGTTTGGAATGACAGAGGACATCGAAGAGATTAAAACAGGGCGGCTCGTTTTGAAGCATCGCGAAAAAGGGAAAAGAGTGTCACGGATGTGATTTTGAGTTAGGGTGATAATTATTAGAACGCTGCGGCGAGATCTTTTCATGAAATTTCAGTCACTATCTTTCTCCTCGGTAGGCGAAAATGTGCTATAGACTCTCGTCTGTATAGGGGAAAATGACGATCGTAATAAAATAAGAGAAATCGAAGTACACACGGAAAAATTTCACGGTCCACTTTCCTGTTAGCCTACAAAATAAGTGACTTCTACAATTTTTTTGGGAACACTAATGAAGGAATCAACGCAAATCTTTTTGCACTTTACTTGTTGATTCTTGGACAACATTTCATGATTTTTGTAACATTTCAGTTATCATTAGGCTCCCTTTCTGACGAGTTAAAATTGTTCTGTTCAATATGAGGAGTATCCACGATGGTAGTTCTTCAGCCTGCAAGTCTTATCTCAAATCAAAAAGCAAACAACATTTCTAATCTATGGTATATTGTGCACGGAGTAATTGCATTGTACCGCACGGTCTAAGGGCGCCTTGCCACGGTTCGCGAGTCTGCCCCCCCCCCCCCCGCCCTCCCTTCTCCACCCCCCCCCCCCCCTCCAACAGTGGTACGAGCCCTCCCTCGGTGATGTGTGAGTGTGTTGTCCTTAGCGTAAGTTAGTTTAAGTTAGATTAAGTTGCGTGCCAGCCTAACGACGTATGATCTCAGCATTTTGGTCCCATAGGACCGTACAGCCAAAAAAGCAGCACACTTTTCTTGGAATTCGAAAATAAAATAGAAGGCGGAAGTTTGAAACAAAGATGTCTAGTGCTTTTGGTCAAGCTTTCTGCAATAACTAGTGAATAAATTAAAATAAAAAAATGCCTATTACTCCTTGCCGACGTGTCCGAAGAACAATTCAGCCAAATTTCAGAAAGATATCTTCATTAGTGCGATCGCAGTCCATTCTGTCAGCTTGAGAATGGATCGCTACTATTTCGAGTGCAATATCCTGTAGACTAGGAAAAGTGTTAGTTTTTCAATTCCGGGTAATATTTGGAGACTGTTGGACAAGGGTCGTGCACACACTTGATTTTGGATAGAACAGTTTTAACTCGTTCGATGAGGGGGCCTAATGATGACTGAATTTCTTACAAAAAAATATAAAATGTTGTTCAAGACTGAATAAATAATGTGGAAAAAGATTAGTTTTGACTGCTCTACTAATTTTGTTTTAAAAAAGACACGAGAAAATCGCTCATTTTATAGAGTGACTCGTAAGAGTGGACTCGTAAGTTTTCGTTTTTTCCACGTGCTATTCGAGAGTGGAACGTTCCGGAAGGTGGTTCAGCGGACCCTGTGCCAAACACCTGTGTGTGATGTGCAGAGTACTCATGTACAGGGGATAGGCAAAATATTGTGAACATTGCTAGTAGTGGGATGGTTGTGTTTGTCGGTCAACAACGCAGCGTGTCGCTCTGGACTCTGCGTGTTCAGTACGAACTAGGCATCAGTGCAGGTTGTTTACAAGTAGAGAACACTTCATATTTACATTCAGAGCCCGAGGTCAAAGTGCAATGAAAGACCTAACAGAGTTCGATTTTATCCATACTGGATGAGAGGTCGTGGTTGTGAATGTCAATGTTAAAAAATATATCGGCTCAACCACTTGTTACAGTGTAAAACAGTAAGATTGACGCGTTTCGGAAGTCAAGCTCCCATCATCAGAATAATAAAAAGTAAAAGAACCTGTTAAAACTCGCTAAAATGGAACATGCACCAGGCACAATAAAATCGATGTTTTAATTTTATTATCAGTTTTATTGTGCCTGGTGCATGTTCCATTTTAGCGAGTTTTAACAGCTTCTTTTACTTTTTATTATTCTGATGACGGAAGCTTGACTTCCGAAACGCGTCAATCTTAGTGTTTCACACCATGAACAAGTGGTTGAGCTCATACATTTTTTAAAACTAACTGAGTTCCAAAGAGGGCGCATTGTGGGGGCCCGATTAACTGGAGCATCGGTAACAATGGCAGCCAAATTGAATGTTTCAAAAGCAACTGTTTCAGCAGTAATGACAGCCTACACTAACGTGGAGGACATCATCGTGTAAACAGGATAGTGGGAGCAACTCAAAACTAAATGACAGAGATGATCGTGCGTTAACATGAACTGTGTCAAAACAATGCGAAACTAAGGGGGATGAAGTGACTGCAGAGCTCGATAGCCACCTTCGAGACTCCGTACCTATCGACGCTGACCGCTGAGATCTCCATAAAGCGAACATTCGCGGACGAGCTTCAATACCGAAACCAATAGTGACGATAGTTAACGCAAAGGAGTGACACGTCATACGGTCCGACGAGTCAACGTTTTCGTTATTTCTTACATCAGAGTGGATTTACGTCTGGAGAACGCGAAAAGACGCCTGCAATCCTAATAGCTTGATTCCAAACGTTAATCACGTAGGTGGAAGTGTGATGGTGTGGGCAGCTGTATCACGGTATTCTGCTGGTCCCATCATTACTCTCAAAGGCCGTGCTACAGCCAACGATTATGTGAACATTTTAGGTGATCTGGTGCAACTCACAACTAAAATGTTCCCCAACAATGATGCCATATTTCAGGACGATAATGCACCCACTCACACAGCCAGGATAGTACAATCGTGGTATGAGGAGCATGCAACTGAACTGCAGCATCTTTCCTGGCCAGCACAGTTCCTGTTCTTGAACTTAAACCCTGTATTGGAGAGCAGGCTCCGGAGCAGATTTACGCCTCCCTCGCCGCTACAGGAGTTAGAAGAGGTTCCGATCGAAGAGTGGCATAACATTCGTCTCGACACTATAGAATCATTATGTACCGGTGGCTGTAGGCTTTCCCGGCGTAAACTATTGAAGAAGGTTTCTCGGGTCTCAAGCCGGGTGGTAGCTTTGATATCTCGCGACGTTTTGGGACGTTCGCCAGAAGATGGGTAGTACGACACTTCCCGAAACGTCAGAAGACTTCGCCAGAAGATGGGTAGTACGACACTTCCCGAAACGTCAGAAGACTTCGCCAGAAGATGGGTAGTACGACACTTCCCGAAACGTCAGAAGACTTCGCCAGAAGATGGGTAGTACGACACTTCCCGAAACGTCGCGAGATATCAACGCTACCACCCGGCTGGAGACCCGAGAAACCTTCATCAGTTATGTACCGGTATCCCTAGAAGAAACGCAGCTGTATTAGGCGCAAATCAGGGTCCGACCCATTACTAATAAAGCTTTCCCAAGTAAGTACAGGTGTTGACGTTCTTTTGCGTGTCCTCTGTAGGTGTAGATGCAGATGTGAAGTTTGTCAAGCACACGGACCGTGTAGACCGAGCAGAATGTTTCGACTGAGGTTTGTTGGTCTGCGTTGTATGTTGTCAGTTTTGGTGATGACGTACTGCTGGCTTTTTCACTTTGTGGATACATTTTCACAGAAGCGAAGGTAACTGGGGTGAGAAACCGGATAAATCGTAATCACGTCGTTACTCCGCAACGAGCCACCGGAGACCAGGGAGACCTCGTACGAAAGCAGTCGGCGAGCAGCGTCGGACAGCCGGCGGGCGTGGCCGCGTGTGGGGAGCGCCCCCACAGCGGGGGCCGCCTACAGCGAGGTGCGGGCCTCGTAGGCGGGCGGGGGCGGCGTGGGCGTGTGGGGCGGCGTCGGCGTGTGGGGCGGCGTCGGCGCCGGGGGCGGGCGCTAGCCGGGCGCCGGCGACGGCCCGTAGCCGAGGTTCTTGCGCTGCAGGAAGAGGTGGATCTCGGCGAAGCGCGGGCGCAGCGCGGCGTCGCGGCGCCAGCACTCCGCCATCAGGTCGAACAGCTCCCGGGGGCAGGCGGCGGGCCGCGCCGGACAGCGCTGGCGGCCGTCGTCCAGCTGCCACCGGCTGCAGTTCTCCACCACCTGCTGGTCCGTCAGCTCGGCCAGCGGCTGCACCGCGCACAGCGTCAGCGTCTCCCACAGCGTCACGCCGAACGCCCACACGTCGCTCTTGGTCGAGTACTCGCCCTGCAGGCGGGGGACACACATACACATATAACGGCAAAGTCGGCAGCACGCGAGAACGAGAGCAGTACAGTCGATTCTCCCAACAACCTCCATGTAAGCAACTGCGACCGTACACCGATCACTCACGATCCTGCCACCACCTGCTACTGGCAGCTGTCATTCATTTCTTTGTGTCTCGACTCATTACAGATGTGCGATCTAAATTATGTCTGTTCGTTCGGATAAGTCCGAAAGAACAGACACCACATACATATTTAAGGTGAGAACGACCAGTTGATCATATCAATGCAGATTGTAACGTAGCAGCCACGTTACGTAGTACTCTATGAATATACCCACTCTGTTTTGTAATTTTATTTAAGGGTGGTAGGACGTCAAACGGGCCGACTTGGAGCAGGAGAGGCACCACAGTACATTTTAATTTCCACTATCTATACTTTTACAAATAAATCCGTAAAACTTTGTCAGCACGACCAGGAAGGATTCAGAATTCACACTCATAGCAGTGGAAGTTCGAAAACATAACGAAGTAATTTTTTTTTACATGTAAAATTTAATCATTTTGTTCTCTTAGTAATGGCAGCATTGGTTGCTATAAATGATGGTTCGATGAATTTTGCACAGCATACAAACCATAATTAAATGTGTATGAAACTCTATAATTTCCAGAAACTGTTTCAAATTGTGGTAATAATTGAGATAATTAACTACAAAATTTCTGTTTTTTCTAAACATGAGGTTTAAAATACAACAGATCATTCGTTTTTCTCGTAAATTAAATAAATTCGATAGTTTCATATGTAAGTAGGCTGTTTAGGTTCTTATATTGGTAACACCACGTAGCGCTCTGGGTGAAAATCACTGCCTGTACTGTGTGCAGTCTGTGGCTGGTTTACATTGTTGTCTGATATTGTAGTGTTGGGCAGCGGCAGCTGGATGCTAACAGCGCGTAGCGTTGCGCAGTTGGAGGTGAGCCGCCAGCAGTGGTCGATGTGGGGAGAGAGATGCCGGAGTTTTGAGAGCGGATGATCTGGACGTGTGTCCATCAGAGATAGTAAATTTGTAAGAGTGGATGTCATAAACTGATATGTATATATATTATGACTTTTCAACACTATTAAGGTACATACATTGTTTGTTCTTTATCAAAATCTTTCATTTGCTAACTATGCCTATCAGTAGTCAGTGCCTTCAGTAGTTTGAATCTTTTATTTAGCTGGCAGTATTGGCGCTCGCTGTAGTGCAGTAGTTCGGGTAACGAAGATTTTTGTGAGGTAAGTGATTTGTGAAAGGTATAGGTTATTGTTAGTCAGGGCCATTCTTTTGTAGGATTGTTGTAAGTCAAATTGCGTTGCGCTAAAAATATTGTGTGTCAGTTTAGTGTTCATCAGAATAAGTAAAGAGAGTAATGTCTGAGTACGTTCAATTTTGCTCAGATGTTTGAAAAGCAAATAATGTAAGAGGTTTATCAGCACAGTCAATCAATTTCAGTGCAGGTTGTAACGTAGCAGCCACGTTACGTAGTACTCTTATAAATATACCCACTGTACTTTGCAACTTTATTTAAGGGGGGGGGGGGAGGGGGGTAGGACGTCAAACGGGCCGGCTTGGAGCAGAAGAGGCACCACAGGACATATTAATTTCCACTGTCTATACTTTAAAAATAAATTCGTAAAACTTTGTTAGCATGACCAGGAAGGATTACGGATTCACACTCATAGCAGTGGAAGTTCGAAAACATAACGAAGTAATTTTTTTTACGTGTAAAATTTCCTCATCTTTTTCACGTACTAATGGCAGCATTTGTTGCTATAGGTACACTTTTCTTCATAAGTAAGAGAGATCGTTCGATGAATTTTGGACAGCATACAAACCGTTCTTAAAGGTGTATGAAACTCTATAATTTTCCAAATCTACTAAAAACTGTGGTAAAAATTGAGGTAATTGACTACAAAATTTGTGTTTTTTCTCAACATGAAGTTTAAAATACAACAGATCATTCATTTTTCCATAAATTAAATGAATTTTAGAGTTTCATACACCTGTAAGTATGGTATGTATGCTGTGCAAAATTCATCAAAGAATCTCTGTAACTTATGAACAAAAGTGTACCTATAGCAACAATTGCAGCCATTAGTAAGTGAAAAAATGATGAAATTTCACACGTAAAAAAATTATTTTGTTATATTTCAGAACCTCCACTGCAATGGGTGTGAATCTTGAATCCTTCCTCGTGATGCTGACAAAGTTTTACGAATTTATTTGTAAAAGTATAGACAGTGCGAATTAAAATGTCCTGTGGTGCCTCTCCTGCTCCATGTCGGCCAGTTTGGCGTCCTACCCCCTTAAAGGCTTAAACAGTAATTTTAATAACAACATTAAAGTAAGGGCTTTACCCAAATTTCCGTTATTAAATTAAATGTTAATGACAGTATGCAGAAGGCAGTGGGCAGGCATGCGTTGAACGATCGGTATAGAAGGCTACGAATCATTTCGAGTGGCAAGGAGCACAGGTTGAAGTGGCCAGATGTAGATGGGAGTATAGGCGTGCGGCGAGGGAAGACGGTAGGTTGCTTTCTCGTAGCTTCTAGAACAACTTCAGAGTGGTAGTACCGTTCCGGCATCAGACAGTGGTAGGGATGCGAGATCTGAATGCTAAGGGACGACCCCCCCCCCCCCCTCCCTGTAGAACTCGATGGCGACATTGCTAGTTATCGCCGTCGAGAGAGAAAATAGTACCAGGTTGAGACAAATATATTTTAAATGTAATGTAAAGCACAGAACTGAGGATAAGGCTTAATAAAACAATGTCCTCTCTTAGATGCTATTTTCTTTCATTAGTTTACAAAGTCAGTATAGACGTGATTACTCATCGGTGTGGAGGTACGAATTAAGTGGAGAGGAGATTAAATTTTGGCGTTGGCGTTTTCGCTCTGGGTCCTTCATTATGGACAGACCCGTATCTGACAGCTCCGATGTGCTGGCTTTGTTTGGTCAGTAAGTACTTTTGCAGTACAAATTGCTTTAAAGGCACTGCCCCATGTGTCTGGAATAGCAGTTGAGTAGCGACAGGTTATTCCGCAATTTAATACGCCAGGCACTGATTTTGATTGTGTGATACGAAGTTTCCCTGGAACTGTGATGAACGTAAGGACCATGGTAGAGCCGCATAGCCCAATCGAGATGCAATCTCATCCTTATTTCTTGCATGGCGCCAGGCTGGTGTGAATTTCCGATAAGTCTTCTAGGATTTAGTGTAAGCAAGATGGCCGTAGAGTCGAGTGCATGAAACGAATCTAAATTCATTGTGTAATGTGGTAATGTTTAGGTGAGCGAGTGTTTGTTGTGGCTGCATCATTAGAAGTCCCGCGTGGCAGTGCAAAATTAATTGGTTCTAACGGTTCAAATGGCTCTGAGCACTATAGGACTTAACTTCTGAGGTCATCAGTCCCCTAGAACTTAGAACTACTTAAACCTAACTAACCTAAGGACATCACACACATCCATGCCCGAGGCAGGATTCGAACCTTCGACCGTAGCGGTGGCGCGGTCCCAGACTGTAGCAAAATTAATTGTTTAACTCTAAGGGAAATAGTAATCTAAATTGTATGCACGTAAAGGGAAGACAGATTTTTCTAGAAGCGCGCTAACGTATATTGCATTCATGAGGTTACCTTCCATTCAGAAGGCTGTTGCACTCAGCGACAGTTATTTGACTTGTAAATAATACATTTCAGCTATCAGGCGTCCTTTTTAAATTTCATTGACAGATCTAGATTGCAGCTAGAAACCAGCCATTCTCAATGTACTATCATTTTTGATCAATGTATGTATTGGCTGTTGGTCGGGCTTCATCCACAGTTAATTGAAATGTGGATTAAGTCCGACCAACATACATTACATGCACTGGTCAAAAATGATAGTACATTGAGAATGGCTGGTTTCTAGCTGCAATCTAGATCTGTCAATGAAATTTAAAAAGGACGCCTGATAGCTGATATCTATTGTCTATAAGTATATTGCATTGTTCTGAAGGTCAGATTCATTGTGAAGATAATTTATGAATATAAATGAGAGATGTGTCATCATAAGGCGCAAAGGGAAGTTGTTAGCCTGATTCTCTGTCATTTATGTGCTCTCTGATTAACTACAGGTGCCCAACATTACCGTAATAGCATTCCCGTGCAGTTGTAACATGGGCTTTGTAGGAGGAGACTGCGCCCCTGAATTATATTTTATTTATCACGGTAGGTCCGTGTTCTTATGTGCTGCAATACCGTTTTACATTACAACATTACTTGGTTGAATTGTTGCTTCCCAACATTGCTTACAGCGAGTAGTATCGAGAGCGGGAGAGCAAGGCTATCTTTGAGAGGCAAGCATCTTCGAGAAATGTAAAGGTCGTCTGTGACGCTTGCGACACATACCTAATGTTAGCCGGACGTTGTCCCTCTGCGCGCTCGATTTAATGCAATCAATGTGGCTCGATGTCTCTCAAGTGACTAACCACTGGCGCCGATACATTAATAATAGTACGCAACTCGTGTTACATCACATTCCAGCATTCGGGTAGTCATTATGATAGGTGGAAACAATCTGAGAGGCCAGCCTCTGTGGCCGAGCGGTTCTAGGCGCTTTAGTCCGGAACCGCGCTGCTGCTACGGTCGCAGGTTCGAATCCTGCCTCAGGCATAGATGTGTGTGATGTTCTTAGGTTAGTTAGGTTCAATCAGTTGAAAGTCTATGGGACTGATGACCTCAGACGTTAAGTCCCATAGTGCTCAGAGCCATTTGAACCATTTGAAATTTGAGTGTAATAAACTGATCCACCGACCCTTCTAACTTCCATTATGGACACCAGACTCGATCTGTTACGGGAATCGGCGAAATGCTGCGAGTGACGAGGATAATGGGAAAAGGACACTACACTAATAGTGTGCGAATACGTTGAGACTCTGGTTCTTTCGGAAGCGTGCTAGGATAGTCTGTGCAATTGTGATGACCAGTATGGCGCAGTATTCACTCATCGGCCTGGTAAGGAGAAGGCCCAGGTTCGAATCCCAGCCCGGCACAAATTTTCAACTTTCCCCATTAATGTCAATCAATACCTACTGCCAGCTAAAGTAATTCATCTCTTTATGTATCTCTTTTTTGTTTTTCTTGTCCGACACGTAACACGTATAAAAGGAAAAACTGTCCCATTGCATCTAAATCAAATTTCCATTTCTTGTTTCTTCCATTAAATACACTTTTAATTTTAATTTAAAATACACCCACAACCTATTACGTATCTTATTTATTTTCGTTATCTAAGTTAGCAACAAGTTTAAAAAAAACTGTGTATATACATATGTCCTCTTTGTATATACTTTACTAGAGATATCAACAAATAATTAAATTTAGCTTGATCCATGTAGTTCTCATACTTCTTTGTACAGGAAAAGGAATTTCTTCCGGTTAGAACTTTGCCTGCAGTGAAGCTTTCCTCGGTACGTTCCTTCCTCTTTCCATGGACAACACATCCTGTGGTACCGTACATCGAATGGATGTCTGGCAGTTCCCGCAAGGAAAACTCACATCTTGTGCAACCAGTCCAGTAACTGTACATCACGGAGGACGCATCACAGACGAGTTCAGGTTGTTTTTCAAGGAAACGCTACAAAAGTAAATGTGGCTGGAAGTCTTTTGTTGTGGATCACAGGCAGTTTACTACGTTTCGGTCATTCAGTATCTTACTCTACTAAATATTCATTTCGGACCACTCGTCTATTATATCAAAATAGTTTACAACCTAAAGGTTGGTTGGTTGATTTGGGGAGAGGGGGCCAAATAGTGAGGTCATCGGACCCATCGGATTAGGAAAGGGCGGGGAAGGGAAGGCGGCCGTGCCCTTTCAAAGGAACCATCCCGGCATTCGCCTCCGACTATTTAAGGAAATCACGGAAAACGGGTTTGAAACGTCGTCCTCCCGAATTTGCTAACCATTGCTTCACCTCCCCCGGCAGACCCTAAAGGTTTTTTGATACCCTGTATAAATTACTGTTAGAGATGAAAGTTATGTAAAGACACCTTGACAATGCTTTGACCAACCATTTAAGGTACTCGGTAATTTGCTGTTTGTTTGTCGTTTAATATGTAACACATAAAACCAGAATGACCTGGTAATCTTGTTGGATAAGTTGCCCATTTTTGGATTAAGTTCTGGAAGCAAAAACACGCAGGAACACAACGAGCTACTTGCTGAAGAAGTGTACACAGTCAAGTCTCACGGCCATTTGATTATGAAATTCTGTGTTGTTCAGTAATCTAGCTAGCAATGTCTACGTTTCTGTAGCCATCAGGCAGCTCTTCTTTGTGAAGTGTGAGCACTGTTCCCTAAGTATATCTGTTTTGCGCAAGTTCCTGTGACGATTAAGTCAAAAGCACTGTGTTGTTTTTGTATTCTTAACGACTTTGAGAGTGATAAGAGAGAGGGTGGAACTGGTAACTCCCCACAGTCGTATCTCGTAAGACGGAAGGAACTACGTGGGTCTGTGGGGTGCAGTTTGAGATAAACGAAACAGTGGTGCGACACCACATCAGATACATATTGGACTAGAAAATTTCTTCCACTACCATGACTTTGATTGCTTCAGAACGAACGCTGTCGAACTACCATGTGCCAGTTGAGATGGCCACGCAGTAACGGAACTCCTCTGCATAGGTGTGGAAGAGGCCAATCTGGGAGCTAGTAAGTGTCGTGTGTGTGGGCTGGTGGCGACTCGAACTGTGGAGAAAAGTGAGGACTCACCAGCAGCAGGCTCTCCCAGGACATCCAGCGCACGGGCAGCTTGGTGTGCGTGTCGCTCGGGTAGTAGTCAAGGTCGTAGCGCGAGCAGTACATGGCGTGGTCCGACACCTTCAGGCTGAAGTCCGCGCCCACCACGCAGTTCCTGCCGAACACACCCAGCCAGGCACAGGTTACACACCGCACGATACGCAGGTGGCGCGCAGCGGTCGGTAAGCATCGCAAAGTGCTCCTAAAGCGTTTGTGCGTCAGATGTCAAGACAGACAGACGGTGGAACTGAGCACCGTATACGAACAGCCGCCCATATGTGTGGGTTATAAGCACATCTCCCTACTCTTACGTAACAGATCGAGGAGAGGTAACTGGCCTTTTTTTGTGGGTTCCATCGTAAATTCTATGACAAGAGGCCTCAATTTTAGCGTGACTTGGATACTAACAAACATTTTATTAACATCTCGTCGATCATCTCATCCATCAGAGCTGGAAAACGCCCAGAGAATCTGAATTTCATGGAATGACAGTGCGGACTATCGAAGGGCTCATCGGGCACCGGGGATCGATGTGAACCACTTCACAGTCTGGAGTCCAGGTGTCGAGCAGGCATAATAACGTAGTTCGCACCAAGTGCAGAAGATGGCTAAGTCGTCGAATCAACAATCTCGCTCCAATTTTTTATACGGCATCCATTTTGCCCCGTATTCGCGCAGTTTCAACACGTCTTTCGAGTGCGATCGACTTTCCATTGATGGGTTATGCCGCAAGGTTGTCGATTGTTCGTTTTATTGTGGGAGAGTATCACCACCTGAGAGGTGTAAAGCCCTTGATTTCTGTACCAGGTTGAGCGGTACATCTCCTTGCTACCTCGATGGACTGATCTCGATCGTCGATAGAATTGCATCGCCTTAGCAGCCTGGGTTGCCGGATTCCACGCCGCCACAGCGAGCGGATGTTGCCGCCACTCTGATGTTAAACTGCCGCCTACTCTTGTAGTTCTCGATGTGGCTGCCCTCTGGTGAGGATACTCGCCTGTAGGCTTGGGTATTCCCACGGTAGTTGTACAGCCATCCGAAGGGCCCTGTTTCGGTTCCTTTACAGTTCTGTGCTAAGCGTGTCAGTGCCATTTTGCCGTACGGTCACCGCCTACTCCCGCAGCGGTCGCGTGAGGCTCTTATATGTGACTGGGCCGATTGTTGGTGGCAGTCGTGGCCTCGCATCCAGCACCGGGAACAGAGCCTATTCGGTCTCCTCAGCACTTTGTATTGTACAGGGGATAGGCAAAATAATGCGAACAGTGGTAGTAATGGGATGGCAGTGTCTGACGGTCAACAACGCAGGTAACGCACGTGTCACACCGGACTGTGCCTGTTCTGTGCTCGGCCAGGCATCAGTGCAGGCTGTTTACGAGTAGAGCAATCTGAGGCCGAGGTCGACGCGCAGGGAAAGAGAGCGGCTTCTGGCGGCCCGATTAGCTGGATCATCAGTAAGAAACAGAGCCAACTTACTGAATGTTTCAAGAGCGACTGTGTCAACAGTCAAGACAGCCTCACAATACATGGATAGACATTATCGTCTAGACGTAATAGTTGGCGGAAATCAAAACTAAAGGACAGAGATCGTCGTACGCCAATACGAATTGTGTCAGAATAACACAAGCCTACGGCGGCTAAAGTGATTGTAAAGCTCAATAGCCATCTTCGAGGCCACGCATCTGTCGAAACTGTCCGCCGAGAACTCGATGAACTGAACATTCACGGACGAGCTGCTACACCGAAACCATTAGTGACGACAACCAACGCAAAGAATCGTAAGACACGGTGCCAGGAGCATAAATCCTGGACCGCTGATCAGTGGAAAACGTCATATGATCCGCCGAGTCACAATTTTCGTTATTTCGAACATCGGGCCGGGTTTAAGTCTGGTCAATGCCAAAAGAAGCGTACAATCTTGATTGCTTGGTCCCACCGGTTAAGCAAGGAGGTTGAAATGTGCAATATCGGCAGCCACATCATGATATTCTGATGGCCCATCATTACTCTCATAGGCCATGTTACAGCCGAAGATTATGTGAACATTTTAGGTGATCAGGTGCACCCCATGATTCAAATGTTGACCCCCACAATGGCGCCACATTTCAGGACGATAACGCACCCACTCACACAGCCAGGACAGTACAACCGTAGAATGGGGAGAATAGAACTGAACTGTCAGCGTCTTCCCCGGCCAGCGCAGTCCCCCGACATGAACATCATCGAAGCCTCTTCGGTGCTACTGCAGCGCAGACTTCGGAGCAGATTTCAGCCTCCCTCGTCACTACAGGAGTTAGAGGGTCTGTTCGAAGAGGGGCACATCATTCCACTGCACGCTATACAATCATATATGCCATTATTCCTAGAAGAATCGCAGCTACATTACGTGTAAATGGTGGCCCAACAGCTTATTAATAAACAATTCCCGAATAAGTGCAGGTGTTCACATTATTTTGCCTGTCCCCTGTATCTCGCTAATGTAATGGTGCCCTGTGAGATGCCTGACCGGCTGACCCCAAGGGACCAGCTGTTGCGCCTCTGGTGACGCGGGCAGGAGGTAGAGCTGAAGGCGCTGATCCTAAATAATGAAAAGTGTGAGGTCATCCACATGAGTGCTAAAAGGAACTCGTTAAACTTCGGTTACACAATAAATCAGTCTAATCTAAATGCCGTAAATTCAACTAAATACCTTGGTATTACAATTACGAACAACTTAAATCGGAAGGAATACACAGAAAATGCAGGGAATGCTAACCAAAGCTGCATTTTATTGGCAGTACATTTAGAAAGTGTAACAGACCTACTAAGGAGACTGCCTACACTACGCTTGTCCGTCCTCTTTTAGAACACTGCTGCGCGGTGTAGGATCCTTACCAGATAGGACTGACGGAGAACATCGAAAAAGTTCAAAGAAGGGTACCACGTTTTGTATTATCGAGAAATGTGGGAGAGAGTGTCACAGAAATGATACAGGATTAGGGTTAGAAATAATTAAAAGAAAGGGGTTTTTCGTTGAGACAGAATCTTCTCACGAAATTCCGATCACCAACTTTCTCCTTCGAATGTGAAAATATTTTGTTGGCACCGACCTATATAGGGATGAACGATCACGACGATAAAATAAGGGAAATCAGATCTCGTACGGAAAGATATAGGTGTTCGTTCTTCCCGCGCGGTATACGAGATTGGAATAATACAGAATTTTGATGGTGGTTTGATGAACCCTCTGCCAGGCACTTGAATGTGATTTGCAGAGTACCCATGTTGATGCAGATGTAGATGTGCTGCTTGCGATTCTGGCGTCCGGCAGCACCTTACGCTGACGGTGTACCGGCTACAAGGTAGCCGCAGCCAATGAGCTCGGGAGAGGTACAAGATGCAGATCGCAGGTCAAATAACGCCAAATAACTCTCACACAGGAAAGAACTACGGGCAGGCGCTGAGAACCACTGTAGGTTCTGACACACCGCCTCCGACCGCGCTCAGCAAGCAGTACAGCGACCGAGGCTACACGGACCGCCGGCCGACAGTGTCCGCGGAAGGAACTGCTCCAGTCAGCTCCGAGCCGAGCTTCACACTCAACTGGCGCTCGTGGCGCCGCAACAGTCGGAGACGCTGACTGAACTCCTGTCCTGTGCTAACCTCTTCACCTCAAAGTAGCACTTGCACACTTGCAACCTATAATTATCTGCTGGATGAATTACAATATTTCCCTTCCTCTCGGTTTCTGCCCTCTACAGCTCCCTCTAGTACCACGGAAGATATCCCCTCATGTCTTAACAGATATCCTTGCATCTTGTCCCTTCTTGTCGGTTTACATCTACATGGATACCCTGAAAAACACATTTAAGTCCCGGACAGAGGAGAAAATTGGTGATTGGAACTTCGTGAGAAAATTCAGCCGCAACAAAAAACGCCTTTGTTTTAATTATATCTACCCCGTATCCTGTATCATTTCAGTGACACTCTCTCTCCTATTTCGCGATTATACAAAATGTGGTGCCCTTCTTTGAATTTCTTCGATGCAATCCGTCAATCCAATCTGGTAAGGATCCAACATCGCGCAACAGTAACCTAAGATTGGATGGACAAGCGTACTGTAGGCAGTCTCCTTAGGAGAACTGTTATATTTTCTAAGTATTCTGCCAATAAAACGCAGTCTTTCGTTAGCCTTCTCCACAACATTTTCTATGTGGTCCCTCCAATTTAAGTTGTTCGTAACTGTAATGGTTCAAATGGCTGTGAGCACTATGGAACTCAACATCTAGAACTTGGAATTACTTTAACTAACCTCAGGACATCACACACATCCATGCCCGAGGCAGGATTCGAACCTGCGTCCGTAGCCGTCGCGCGGTTCCAGACTGACGCGCCTAGAATCGCTCGGCCACACCGGCCTGCCGTAATTGTAATTCCTAGGTATTTAGTTGAATTTACGGTCTTTAAATTGGACTGATATATCCTGGAACCGAAGTTTAATGGATTCCTTTTAGCACTCGTGTGGATGACCTCACACTTTTTGTTATTAGTGTCAATTCCCAATTTTTTGCACCGCACAATTATCTTTTCTAAATAGTTTTTTAATTTGTTTTGATCTTCTGATGACTTGATTAGTCAATAAACGGCAGCGTCATCTGCAAACAATCTATCAAGGCTGCTCACATTGTCTCCCAAATCGATTAAACAGATAATCAACACCAAAGGGAGTATAACACTACCTTGAGGAACGACAAAAATCACTTCTGTTTTACTCGATGGCTTTCCGTCAGTTACTACGAATTTTGACCTCTGTGAGGAAAGAACGAATGTAGTCACATAACTGAGACGATAAGCACGCAATTTCACTACGTGCTTCTTGTGTGGTACAGTGTCAATAGCCTTCCGGAAATCCAGAAATACGGAATCAGTTTGAAATCTCTTGTCAATAGCACTCAGCACCTCGTGTGGGTAAAGAGCTAGTGTATTCCTTTCCCTGCCAATTCACGGAACACCTCCTCAGTCCACCTAATTTTCAATATTCTTCTGTAGCACAACATTTGAAATGTTTCGATTCTCTTCTTTTTCGTGTTTCGCACAGTCAAAAGCCATGTTTCACTACCATACAACGCTGTCCTCCAAGTGTAGATTCCTAGTAATTTCTTAATGAAATGTGAAACCCAGGAATGTCCTTCTTTGCGAGTGTTAGTCCGCTTTTGACGTCCTCGTTGCATCGTCCGAAATGAGTCATTTTGCTGCCTAGGTAGCAGGGTTCCTTAACTTCGCCTACTTCGTGATCATGTACTTCGTGATCACTAAAATGGTTCAAATGGCTCTGAGCACTACGTGACTTAACTTCCGAGGTCATCAGTCGCCTAGAACTTAGAACTAATTAAACTTAAGGACATCACAGACATCCACGCCCGAGGCAGGATTTGAACCTTGCGACCGTAGCGGTCGCTCGCTTCCAGGCTATAGCGCCTTGAACCGTGATCACCAATTATGACGTTTACGTTCTTCGCTGTTCTCTTTTCTGTTGCTTCTAGTTGCCTTCGTCTTTCCTCGAGTTACTTTCAACCGTCATTCTATACTCAATTAGACTGTCCCCTCCGTTCAGCAGATTCTGTAACACTTCTTCAATTTCACTGAAGATGGCAATGTTATCAACGAATCTTATCACTGATATCGATTCATGTGCAATTTCGGTTCCACTCTTGATATTTCCTTTTGTTTCTGTCATTGTTTCTCCGATGTATAGATTGCTGCTTCGTTTAGTTTCTGGTGGACTTTAATTTTTCCCATATACATGAGTCCGGCGATTTAGTTTGTATTAATGTCAATTACAGAGTAAATAGTGCTTACTTTTTGTGTAGCTTTCAGCAAGCACAAAACACTGGCAAAACTTAGACTTAACGAAATGTCGATTTTCCACCGTAAAGTTGTATTATAACTTGCAGAAAGTATGTTGCTGAAAAGCTTGTGCGAATTTTCGAAGGTCTGTAGGAAATAAGACGGTGAGTTCAATAAGTACTGCAACACATTTTTTTCTCAGCCACTTTTGGTTGAAAAAATACGGAATTTGTTGTGGCGCATCGAGGAGTATTCCCGCTTCAGCCTCTACACTTTCATGAAATTCTGACAGATGGTGTGCCATACGTAGCCTTCAAAATGACATCTGTAACGGACGTGCTTTCCAAGCAGAGAGCTGTCACAGAGTTTTCTTTGGTGGAAACTCGTAGATGTTCACAGGCTCTTGTAGGATGTTTACGGAGTACTGGTAGTGAATAAAAGCTCGGTGAGTCGTGGAGCCAGCTGTCTGTCGTCATCACAACAAGACCGCCCAGCTGTGTCCGACCTCTCACGCGTCGACCGGCACACACAGCTGGGACGCTCGGGGAACTGAAGGAATGACTTCAGCGTGCTCGTCGCCAGAAATATGCTAACGAACTCCTTCTTTATGACAAAGCAAGGCCTCAGACCAGTGTCCGCACACGAGAGGGGCTCAGAAAACTTCACTGGACTGTTCTTGCTGATCCGACGTACAGCCCGCATCTCGCCGACTTCTATCTGTTTGGCGCAATGGAGGACGCACTCCGCAGGGAGCTCTACGTGGATGACGAAGCGAGTCGTTGGCTCCGACTAGGACTGGTACAGTGGTACGGTGTGGGCATTTGTGCCGTCGCATTGATTGGAGATTATGTTCAAAAACAAGTTTCTGTAGGCAGAGGACTGAGAAAAAATAGTGTGTAGGATCCTGAATAAAAGCAACCTGCGTTCGGGAAAAATTTTGCCTCACTTATTGAACGCTCCTCTTAGGCCGTGTCCTACGTGAGCGACAGAAGCGAGCGACTTCTGGATACGCGACACTCCACTGACAAGCAGCGACATCGGGTGACAACCTTGGGTGTCCAGCGTGCGAGCGACCACGTCGCGCTACAAGATGGCTGCTTAGAGCCAACCAGCCGTTTCTATAAAACGGCGTCCTTGACCTGTAGAATACTGTAGCTGGAGAGTAAGGCTACAGAATTAGGTTTACTTAAAAAATAAAGGGAAAAGGAATACTGTGCATGAAATCTACAAATGGAGGAGTCTTCATGGAGAATTTCATAAGCATCGTCAACTACAAAGATCACCAGACAAGTTCCTCGAATACACGTGAATGAACAGAGCAGCATTCGACTGTCTCATCAACAAATTAAATACGAATGTATGTTTACATGATCAAGAACTTTTAACATCCAATAAATGTGAAGGAATGACTATTACAAGTACGCTAAATACAAACATAAGCAAGCAGGTTGACAGCAATTAACAAAAGGTACCTGTGGAATAGGGTTAGCGCGTACTGTTCAGAATTATGTATAAGCAGAAGGCCCTGGGTTCGATTCCCAGCCGATTTTATATTTTTATTGACTCAGTTCCGATTCTGTATACTAAGTTTTATGTATATTGTTTACACTGCATCGCTAAGTATATTTTTAAGGTCCTGCTAAATCCCAATATATTACACACATTTAATTCATAATAAATTACCATGAACCACGAAATTTTACAGGTATTTGATGTTGCGAACATAATTCATCAGCAGTCAGTCTTAAGGCCAAGCGTTTCTCTTATTCTAAATAGTCTGTAAATGTCAAACGTTTTGTGTAATGATTTGTCTAAAAGTATGAAATAAAAAATATTATGGAAACGTTTGGTGCACCTCATTTTCTGTTCATGATTTCGAGCCTCATTCAAAGGCATATAGAACGTCTCTCTGAACTATTTATTTCTTTTACACAAATCATTTCATAAAATATTTGACTGATTTCTTCCATTTTTGAATTTCAAGTTTTATTCAGAAAGCGTGATCTTACTGACTCCTCTTTTGCTTTCCTAACGTACTTGATTCGAAGGAAGCCTTTTTGACATTCAAATACTGCACCAACGTATCTTTTTATGTGCTGAGTAGCTACGTCTTGAACGGATGACATTTTTGATACTTCATTCACAGCAGCTTTTCGTGAAATATTTCAATTTTTCCTCAGCTTATTAATTAAGTTTTCGTTCATTACCCTGATTACTTTCAAGCAGTTAAATATTTTCATGCCAAACTAGACCTCATGCTGGTCACTTTGATACCCCGTTTACCTGTTTCTCTCCCTTTGTTTGCCTATGAAAATTTGGACAAAACCTCATGGTGTAAATTATAGCGAATCTTGTTTTCGCTGTGCTCACGCGTTTATAAAAACGCATCCAGTGTTAATCGTATGATAAAATATTCCTTTCTGCGTACTGTCATTTCCAAAAATCGTCGTTTCGATATCTCGAAGCTTTTATGAGATACGATGATTTTTGTGACCACTTGATTCCCGAAGCGCAGCAAAGGTTCGGACTCGTCGCGAGCGACCAGTCTGCTGATATAACAACCAATATCTCAAAAATGAAAAGAGATATCATTCCAGTCTCAACTTTAAATACAATTTAGATATATTGGTTACATTTCATACGAAATAATGTATGGCCTTAAATGAACTATGCGGAAAGTCTACACAATGTGATTTTACCTCTGCAAATTTTTAAAAATTTCGTGCAGCCATGTACCCAATTTCGTGCAGCACAGTAACTATGACGAATGATGAAAATAAATTATGACCTTTATCATCTAAGGATATCAAGCTGTAGGTTGCGGAAGAATCAAATTTTTTCACCGAATCGTTTTCTTAAAATCGGATGTTAAGTAATTTGTAGCTACGGTCGCGTCCGCTCCACTGCTTTGCCAAGAAGACGCGTGGCTGTCGCTCTGTGTCGCGTGTGCTGCAGCAACAAGTTTCAAACAGAACGTCTCCAGTTGCAGCGGCAGACAGGCAGCGACACAGATGTCGCTCACGTAGGACACTTCCGTAACTACACCTGTGGTTGTTTTTGTCGCCTGAAGCCCTTGCGCGCTGTCGCTGGCTTCTGTTGCTCACGGAGGACACGGGCTTAATATTAACTGTGCGACAATCCCACGCCCGAGCAGCGGGTTGCCTATCTACTGACTTCCAGAGGCAACAGAAAATTGATTTTTCAGTATTTCGCGTAGTTATTGACCAAATTTAAAATGATGTCATGAGCTATTGATTAAGAGCTGTAATATTACGTTGAAAGCTTAACAGGACAGGTCAAGTATAACAGAAACAATGTGCATCTGTACTCAGGCAGCCTAACTAACCGAATATAGCTGGGCTTTACTCATTAAGAGTGTGAGAACGACAGAACTTAGCGACTCACATAAAACTTTTAAACATAATTTCGAACCTTTCCCAAAGTTTTTCTCATATGCATGCTTGAAGTCAAATATTTAACATATTTGTTTGTAAATTTATTACATGTAGATAGCTTTGCTCTTTCGTTTCTTTTAGTTGGGAGTTAAATTCTTGTGGTGTGCGTACTGTAAGACCTTCAGTACACACACCATGAAAATATTTAACTTGTCGCTCTAACGCAGTAGGCGAGTGAGAATTTTACTCTGCAGCGGAGTGTGCGCTGATATGAAACTTCCTGGCAGATTAAAACTGTGTGCCGGACCGAGACTCAAACTCTACCAACTGAGCTACCCAAGCACGACTGACGCCCCGTACTCACACCTTTACTTCTGCCAGCACTTGCCTGTGAAAGGCAAAGGTCTTAAGTTCGAGTCTCGGTCCGGCACACAGTTTTAACCTGCCAGGAAGTTTCAAGTAGGTGAGTGTCACCAATATGTCTCGTGGCCTTATCGTGGCATGTTTATCTTCTGCCGTTAGGTCAGACGATAGAAATGCCACTTGGACGCTTAGAGTAGCAGATTGACGGCGACCAACTTTAAACAGAACTTGATTAATTTTCACACACAAGTATTAAAATAATAACAAGCATAAAAATTACTTAACTTGGTTCTTGATGCTATTTACAATTGACAATCTGAAGTTCCTTTGGTGTTGGTATGTTAATCTTATTCTCACATGTATCTCTGATACTTGACAAAACTGTCTATACATTTATGTACCTGGCTATGTACAGGAATATGATAATCTTATTAGGCGCAGACTGAAACTTGACTATAGACTGGTACAGACTGGTACAGATTGGTGCAGACAAATGCGGACTGACTAATCGGAGGTCTGTACACTCATTATAATACCTCTCGCGTTGATGTATCACTATGCGAGTGTGATCTGTGAGGAGAAAAGATTTTACGCTAGAAGCAACCTCATTGGCTGCGTTACATATTAATAAGCGGATCGGCGGAAGCAGAATATGGTCTGTCTCTATGGCAGCGCCATCTCGTAGTGCGGAGACCGACGAGTGCTGCGCCTTCGCTGTTGTGCTTGGCGGGGCGCGCTCTAGTCGGAAAGTTGTGTATGCGCTGTCTACACGGAACTATGTACACAATTCTAAATTTATTTTTAAAGAATCTGGAATTTACTGAGAGTTTAAGCAAATAGAAACACTGCGGGCACAGTGCATTGGTCGGAAACTGGGCGTTCATTACAGATTCACCACAAATATCGCAGTTAGGAAAATGTGTCTGCCACACTGAAGGTGGAATCATGCAGTAGCGAGTCGCTCAGACGGACTGCTGGGACTCACCTGGCGGCCAGGTCCCGGTGCACCAGCTTGAGGCCCTCCAGGTACTTCATGCCAGCCGCGATCTGCGTCGCCAGGTAGATGAGGCAGCCGTAGCTGGGGGCACAACAGCACAGGCGTCACGTTACACAGTGAGGGAAACACTTCTGCAGTGGCGGCAGCAAAACAACCCACAGCTGCGAATCTCGTTTCTCTCTGCACCGACACAAGCACTTAATCAATGACAAAAACAATAGCGTAAATAAAAACTAGTATTCAGTAGCCATCTTTCTTCAAAAATGTCCACATCTCTCTTTTTTTTTCTCCCAACAGTCTTTATTACAACATTTCATCGTCTAGTGGCAAGACGGTGCGATGCCACACGCTCAAACAATGACATCAAAACAATATAAATTATTCAGATTAAACAAATTGAAGCAAACTAGGCTAAAAATTAGTTCAGAGACGCAAAACTTTGAACACAGCTGTTAAGGTTCAATGTCCTTGTCAGAATTATATTAGAACAAAGAAGCCCTCGGTCACAAATATTAAAGCCAGCCAGTGTGGTCGAGCGGTTCTAGGCGCTTCGGTCTGGAACCGTGCTACCGTTACGGTCGCAGGTGCGAATCCTGCCTCGGGCATGGATGTGTGTGATGTCCTTAGGTTAGTTAGGTTTAATTAGTTCTAAGTTCTAGAGGACTGATGACCTCAGAAGTTAAGTCCCATAGTGCTCAGAGCCATTTGAACCACAAATATATGTCAAAATTGACCAGGTTTCGACGCTGCTATGAGCGTCGTCTTCAGAATTAGACTAACTGTTCTAAAACATATTAGGTATATAGTACATTAATAAAATTAAAGTTTGTATGACTGGAAAAAGATGCAGTACTTACAAGTCACATATTAAAAAAGATGTAATTGTAAAAAAGATCTATTGTAAGAGTTAACTGACGGCTTCCGTTTTCGAATTCAGTAGAAGACAATAACCTCACTTTCAATATTTTTCGAAAAGAATCGTATACTGACCAAATCGTGCCTGCTTCCTCTTTTCATCCACAGTCTCAAAAAATGGCCATTTTTCACTCTGCCATCCACCGAGCCACCTCTATACCACTTTCAACATAAAAGTTTAATGAGGTGATTAATTTACTTAAAACCATAGCAGTCAATAACGAATATACGCCTAACATAGTGGACGATATCCTAAAAAAGAAAAACTGCGAGAATTACCACGCTCAACATCTCATGCACTGAAGCTAACCCAAAAAAACGTTTTTATATTCCATTCGTAGGACCAATATCCTTTCAGGATCAGCGCATGATTCGCAACAAATACAACTCCAATGCTGCCTTCTCAACTAATAATAATCTAAAGAGAAACTTCATTCATAATTTAAAATCCATTCGGTCCCCTACAGAAAGTTCTGGCGTTCGTAAGATCATCTCCGATGCCTGCTCCTCCTATTACATAGGGCAAACTGGACGTGCTTTGACCGTCAGATATGAAGAACATCTCTTGAGAAAGAACGGCACTAGTTCCCTAAGTTCCCTAGGTTCATCCTCTTCTCTTAATTACTGGACACGTGCCCAAAGTCATAGGCGATAACAATATTCTGCATACCGAAGAGAAGGTTAGATGTTTTAGAGGAATTGGACATTTTCAAACATCTCTCTCGTCATGATGGCCTCATTCTCAACGAACAGCTGCAGCTGCGAAATAAAAACTTTTTCGACTGTATAAACCCATTGCTCGATCTTTGATTCCGATTTTCTCATGCAGTTCACCGAAATATTGTTTTCCTGTTACATCTTTGATGTTTTCTTGTATGTCATAACTAACGGTTTTTTCACGTTACAAAATGCATCTCTGTTTAAAGCAGATAAATATGTAACTTCATCCTATTATCATTACAGCTTACGTTATGCCTGAATCAGCTGCATCACAATTTCATGTGCCTAATTTTGAATGTACAGCAGCCTAGTTGTATCTAAGGCTACTAGATGCGCTCGTAGCAACACCATCTTTACTGGCCCACACTTTCTAACGTGGGCATCTCAGTCTTGTTGCAAACCCTTGTTCACTAGAGTACGAGCAGCCCTTAGCGGCTCGCCATCTTACTTACAACTATTCATGACGTCGGCTTTCCGGCTTAGATCTTTTTTAATATGTGACTTGTAAGTACTGCACCTTTTTCCAGTCAGTACAAACTTTCATTTTATTAATGTATTATATACCTAATATATTTTAGAACAGTTAGTCTAATTCTGAACACGACGCTCATAGTAGTGTCGAAACCTGGTCAATTTTGACTTAATATTTGTGACCGAGGGCTTATTTATTCTAATATAGTTCAGAATCTTTGGTAATTAATTATTGTGGGAATTGGCATATCAGTTTTGTATGCCGAGATATCATAAAGGGATAGCCACGACAGGTAAAGAAGTGAAATTTCCTGGCAGATTAAAACTGTGTGCCAGAGCGAGACTCGAACTCGCGACCTTTGCCTTTCGCGGGTATGTGCTCTACCAACTGAGGTACCCAAGCACGACTCACGCCCCGTCCTCATAGCTTTAATTCCGGCAGTACCTCGTCTCCTACCTTCCAAACCTCACAGAAGCTCTCTTGCATAGCTTGCAAAATCAGCACCTAGCATATAAGAAGGTATTTGATAGCTGCGATTCATTACGTACGTGTACTACTAGGATTGAGAATGGCGGCAGGACGGGCATCCGGTCACCCCCTCAAATGAACATGCCAAATCCGATTAACCGTGGCCGGCCTTGAGTAAGCGCGGCACCAGGCGCCAGCGATAGAATGTAGCAGCATTCAGAGGGCGCTCATTTCCTTTAAAGCCGAGTCTCTGTACGGAACTGTCCTCTTTTGCGTGCAGGGATACACCCGCAACATTAATTTGGCTAAAAGACTGCAGTGACTGGCAACTTAAAATTCACGGAAAGACCCATCCACAACAACTGCAGAATTTCACAAGTTAATCATAGAAATCAGTGTCGCTTTGGTCCATCTACTGTTTTCTGTGGGAGCAACCGATCCGAGCAGTGGACCGCTTTGGGAGATGGACTGCATTACGTCAGCATCCGCCAGCCACTCTCGTAGGCTTGCGGCTGCTCTTCAGGAAAAGTGTGCGTCATTGTCTCAACATGAGATTGATGACGTCGTTAAAAGCATGGCCCATCGTTGTCAGTATTGCTGCCAGAAGTGATGACAGGCTATACAGAGCGTATTAACCAGTTGTCGGAGTGTTCGTGCAAATCCGTCAAGTTGGAAAAAACGAAGAACATTTTTGTCTGCTGTAATCCATGTCAGTATAAATTTGAAAACTTAATAAACCACGGAATAATATAGATAGAGAGGCAAAAATTGACACACATGCTTGGAATGACAAAGTATTGCCAGACGCGTGAAAGATCTCTTGCACGCGTCGTTTGGTGATGATCGTGTGCTCAGCCGACACTTTCGTCATGTTTGGCCTCCCAGGTCCCCAGACCTCAGTCCGTGCGATTATTGGCTTTGGGGTTATTTGAAGTCGCAAGTGTATCGTGATCGACCGACATCTCTAGGGATGCTGAAAGACAATATCCGACTCCAATGCCTCATCATAACTCCGGACATGCTTCACAGTGCTGTTCACAACATTATTCTTCGACTACAGCTATTGTTGACGAACGATGATGACTTTCGTTGTTCCAGCTACTTACAATAAACTGGATCTAGAAGGGGATCAGCTTCTTTCGTGTAATAGCTGTAGAATGTCTCGGGTGCATCACTGACCTCGCAGATTACGAAGATATTTCCTGTTCTGCGATCACTACGCCAGTACCTGTCATTTCGGCGCCCTCTGAGGTGGTGGTTGCCTCAGCCTGCCCTGTACGCCGGTGCCGTGCCAGACAGCAACCAGGTGCCTGGTTCTCCTTTAAGGGTGGGCTTCATCACGCCGGAGCGGATATTGTGCGCGCGTTGCCGGCGCCGACGAACAAAGGAGTGTTGACAGCGCGCAGAGGATACGTCCGTGAGGGCGGCGGGGGCGCTCCACACACACACACAGCTCCAGAGTCCATTTCGCGTCCGGTACTCTTCCAATACTGTCTGCTCCTTTCTGCCTGGCTGCTGCGAAACGACGCTCTCACAAAGGATTGTTACTGAAAGAATACGCTTCCTCTCCTGGAGGACGACATCAGATTTTTAACTACGCCTCTGACTTCCTTTGCGAAGTGGAAAAAGCAGTTTTCACCGGCCGTCCTAACAACTTTTCGTGTAATGTGATTGCCTCTGGCAGAGGTAAATGAGAAGCGGCTATTTGTTTTTGAGACTGACGAGTCGGTGTCTGCGAATTACTGGCATAAAAATCTAAGGCCGGGTAAAAGAAAAGAAGGAGATTACGCTTGGACGCAGAAGTGAGAACATACGGGAACAGAGTAAAGAATCTGACGGCATCTGGAGTACTGCAGAAGAACAGTATCGCAGTACAGTATCCATTGTTCATAGTAAAGATCACTACAAGCCTGGCCGGTTGAAGGCACGAGGGTCACAGCCCGCCACTTGGGATGCCAATCTCAGAGGGGTTGCCAAAGACGTCACAAGTGTGAGGTTACTATACACGAATTGTCCCAGTTACTAGAGACTGTTTGGGGCGCCTAGGTGAGAGATCTTTATACAATGCGTTTTATAGTTAGCAGTGTGAACTGTCCCGGTTTATGGAGTACGCGGGAAAAGGGGTGAGGGAGGGGCACCAAAGCAACAGCCGCTTGTGGAGGAAAATGTTCTCCAACCGGTCCTCAGTACAAGGTGACCCTCTCTACTATTTCTACGATAAATTTGACAATGACGGAAACTACAACGGAATGGTCCCATACGGTGTTAAATAAAACAACGTTACTACAAGTGCTGCCTTTGGGGGGGGCTTTGCTGCAGTGAAATGTGGGTGTTGCCGTGATTCGTGCACAGATAGCCGAAACGGTTAAGGCGTCCACTCGCCTAAAGCCGAAAATCCAGGTTCGAAGTACAAATTTTCAGTGTTGTCATTCTTATAGCCGATCGTTGTTCATATTGGCAACTCTGAATACAGTTCCCGAATTTCTTGACTGCTTTAGTCCTTGCAGTGCCTATTTCTTCGAACATGCATGCATCTCCAAATGAACACTGCACCGCACTTCTTCATAACAGAGGCACTGCTATTTCGTCTAATACTGTGATTCCTAAACGTGTCGAGGACGACTTCTGTATCATTGAATCTTCAAATCTATTGTGCTGCATTAGCGGCGTCAGAAATAGCTATCCACAAGGCACTCTATCTGCCGTTAAATCAGAAATTTTAGGAAACTCGTTTTTTGTGTGAGAAACAGCGTCATATGACGTCACCCACATTCAAACAATCAACGTAATATGTTCAGTGTTCGTGACACTTCTGACCTCACAAGAAATAATTCAACAGCACTTCCAGCGTGGAAGACCTGCCGTTATGTTCACTAAGGTCCTCTTGCTGGTCGAAACTATTCCAGAACGTCACTTAAAGCAACAAACTATTTTGTAAAATATCTATAAAACACATATACACTACTGGCCATTAAAATTGCTACACAATGAAGATGACGTGCTACAGGCACGAAATTTAACCGGCAGGAAGAAGATGCTGTGATATGCAAATGATAAGCTTTTCAGAGCATTCACACAAGGTTGGCGCCGGTGGCGACACCTACAACGAGCTGATATGAGGAAAGTTTCCGATCAATTTCTCATACACAAACAGTGGTTGCCTGGTGAAACGTTGTTGTGATGCCTCGTGTAAGGAGAAGAAATGCATACCATCACGTTTCCGACTTTCATAAAGCATTGTAGCCTATCGCGATAGCGGTTTATCGTATCACGACATTGCTGCTAGCGTTGGTCGAGATCTACTGACAGTTAGCAGAATATGGAATCGGTGGGTTCAGGGAGGTAATACGGAACGCCGTGCTGGATCCCAACGGCCTCGTATCACTAGCAGTCGAGATGACAGGCATCTTATCTGCATGGCTGTAACGGATCGTGCAGCCACATCTCGATCCCTGAGTCAACAGCCGGCCGCGGTGGTCTCGCGGTTCTAGGCGCGCAGTCCGGAACCGTGCAACTGCTACGGTCGCAGGTTCGAATCCTGCCTTGGGCATGGATGTGTGTGATGTCCTTAGGTTAGTTAGGTTTAATTAGTTCTAAGTTCTAGGGGACTGATGACCTAAGCAGTTGAGTCCCATAGTGCTCAGAGCCATTTGAACCATTTTTGAACCTGAGTCAACACGAGTCTGCACGAAAAGTTCGACGACGTTTGCAGCAGCATGGACTGTCAGCTCGGAGACCGTGGCTGCGGTTACCGTTGACACTGCACCACAGACGGAGCGCTTGCGTTGGTGCACTCAAAGACGAACCTGGGTACACGAATGGCAAAACGTCATTTTTTCGGATGAATCCAGGTTCTGTTTACAGCATCATGATGGTCGCATCCGTGTTTGGCGACGTCCAAGTGAACGTACATTGGGAACGTGTATTCGTCATCGCCATACTCGCGTATCACCCGGCGTGATGGTATGTGGTGCCATTGGCTACACGTCTCGGTCACCTCTTGTTCGCATTTACGGCACTTTGAACAGTGCAAGTTACATTTCAGATGTGTTATGACCCGTGGCTCTACCCTTCATTCGATCTCTGAGAAGCCATACATTTCAACAGGATAATGCACGACCGCATGTTGCAGGTCCTGTATGGGCCTTTCTGGATGCAGAAAATGTTCGACTGCTGCCCTGGCCTGCACATTCCCCAGATCTCTCACCAATTGAAAACGTCTGGTCAATGGTGGCCGAGCAATTGGCTCGTCACAATACGCCAGTCACTACTCTTGATGAACTGTGGTGTCGCGTTGAAGCTGCATGGGCAGCTATACCTGTACACGCCATCCAAGCTCTGTTTGACTCAAAGCTGAGGCGTATCAAGGCCGTTATTAAGGCCAGAGGTGGTTGTTCTGGCTATGGATTTCTCAGGAACTATGCACCCAAATTGCGTGAAAATGTAATCACATGTCAGTTCTAGTATAATATATTTGTCCAATGAATACCCGTTTATCATTTGTATTTCTTCTTGGTGTAGCAATTTTAATGGCCAGTAGCGTAGTAACCTTGTACAGAAAAAGTAATTCTTCTCTTTACGAATTATTCTTCGGTGATAATCAGTTTTCGGGGTTAGTGATTTACTGAACAACCACAGCGTTTGTAAATTGATAGCGATACAACTTCAGCGGTGGTGAGGACTCTTCATTTAAAACAAAGTGGTCGAAATCGACTTTCATCTGGTGCAATCAGTCGACATATCATTTAATTAACATGAAGAATTCATTAATTCACTTTGGGAGAAAGCAGGATAAAGTACTCAGTTACAAGCTATTGGAGTACCCCATGCCGAAGAGCGCTCCATGCCTAAAGTCGTGTATGAAAGGATTGCATGTCGAATTAGAAAATATATCGTTTTCTGTTTGCTGTGCTTGTCAATACGTTGGGACTATTTAAGACTATTTCATTGCGTTTCACACAAGTCTAGAACTTGTCGTTATTTCGAAAACAGATTGGGAGTTCAACAGTAATATCTTTGATTCCACGTTTCTGGAGGAGTGAGAAATCTCTTGCTTCGAAACTACAGCTATATCGTAGTAGCACTGGAACATGTTTTCAAAAATTTGGTTAATCCTACGCTTTTAATAAGATTTTTGCATGGGAGACGTAAAGAAAAACAAATTTCTTAACAATACAGGGTAACACAAACTGTGTGAAAATACTTCTCAGGACCCAGCACCTAATGAGCGAATAGTGCAGAACGCTTTCAGAAGACGATAGGAATTGGTCACGGTTCGCGCGTTTCCCGCCAAGCAAAGGGCGTAAGCGCGAGGACGCAGAGAATGCCGGCTACCTGCGCCGCCCAGCGCCTGCGGGTGCACGCAGGCAACTGCCGCCAGCCTGTTAGCCGCGGTGCGGGAGTGACGTCACGGCTAGTGTCACGTGCGCTCCGTTATGTCTGTAGTTTTACAGAAACTGTTCAGCAAAAAAAATTCATTTTTACGTTGCATACAGTTTTATATGTCAGCTTATGGTGAAGTACCCATCAACTGGCCAATGATCATACTTACTGTGATGTTCGAATTTATGTAGAACACTGCGCGAAATTACAAAAGTTTGCATTGAAAAATAGAGGTCACTATCTTCTTGCGTTTAGTGTATTTTACATCGCTCGTAGCTGCATATAAAATTTATCTAACACGCTGATGTTTTTGTACCCTTGATAGGAGCTCTCCATCTGTCAACAATGTCGAGAAAACTAATTTTGTATAGCACACTTGTTTCCAATCATGTGTGCCAACGATAAAGCTAGAATGAAATATTCAAACATTCCTGATATCTGATATACGGTATTTTTCCGTACTGGTAATATATGAAACTAATTATCTACAATGTTATTCAAGTAACTATATATTTTTTCAATGAAACAATGTAATTTTTAAGGACCACTGATAGCTGGTTGAATGAGAATTTATGTGGGCTTCCTTACGAGGTAAGCGAACAAATTACAAATTTATTTGTATACCGGAGGAGTGCTTTTTCATAAGCTATTGACCTGATTTGTCCTCAGTACCTAACTTAACAAATCACTGCATCAGTATTCTGTCGCAATTGCGTCTGCACTGGCATGTTCGTGAGGTGACACTGTGTAAGTTCCACTGTAGCGGAATATCACGGACTTGAAGTTACTCCGTGGCCACCGCATGAGTAGGTCCAGTATTAATAAAGCTAAATAACAGACAGAGACACGTGGAAGAGACAAGCGAGGTGAGGGAGCAATGGGGGAAGTATTGTACCACACTCACTTGTACGAGGTACCAGCTGTGGCAGGTAAAACTCAGAGATCGCAGTCTCGTCAGCAGCCTCACCTACAATGGACAAGTACCTCACTAAGGAACGCAACAGCATACTTGCAGAACTCAGTCCAGCCTTGGAAACAAGACGGATTACCGGGATACGACATAGGCGAGAACTAATAACAAGAGAAAATGGTTTAATTTTTTGGAGCTTGCAGTGGTGGTACCTGGAACATTAAGAAAATTGCTCTAAAGGAAGTCTAATTAGCTATACATTTGAAAGAAAAGGAAACAGATTTTGCAGCGATTGCAAAAAGAGAGAAGAAAACATCTCGGACGAAATATATAGATCATTATATAATGGTATAAAGTGGAGTAAAGGAGGAAGAAAGATCAAGTAAAGGCGTTGTCACCTACATTCATAGAAAATGGGAGGACAAAATGTTGGACTGTGAATATGTAAATGAAGGCATTATACTGTTAGGAACTAAAGATCCACAGTCAACTATCTATAGGAGTTGTTGGGAACTGGGGTGATGCAAAACTTTTTTTGATGTCTGTATATGCTTAAATATCTCAGGAAAACGCCTTCTGCGAGTGGTATGTAGTTCCCATAATGGACCAAAATCATATTCGTTATTCACTTCGCTACAATAAACGACCTAACTGAGATCACAACACAGCAGTAATTATGTAATGGCTACAACATCGCTGCGTGGCAGTGGTCAGACGCAAAGCATTTGCAGTCTAAAGTCTTCCAGTTTCTACGATTTCAGGAGTCCAGGAACCAAGTGGTACAGAAGCAGTAGGTATAGTGTACACCCATTGACATGGTTGATTTTAAAATGGGGTTGCAGGGTGAGTGAAGCAAGTGTCACTAGGGAGAGGTACAATACAGAGGGGGCACATTTTGTAACAGGTGTCTACCAACAGTGTGGGTAATTATCTTTCTTTTCTGCGGAGGAGTTGCAGGTAACATTCGCGATGCGCTGAGAATTACTTCATCTTTCTACAAATATAAGTAAAATGTTAGTATTAAATGATAGCAATTGTCACATTGTCACATTGGCTCATTAATACGACACCTCCGAAAACTAAATACTATTTACCTTCCATGATTTAAAAAATAAGCGTTCAAACAAAATTCCTGTTCATTCTAAAGTTTAGTTAGGGCAGTGGGAAGATGGTGGGAAGCGGGGGGGTTACAAGCCAATATCTGACTTCACTGAGGGGTAATAGTCTCAGAAAGGTTGGCAACAACTGGGCTAGAGTCTCAAATAGATCCACAGATACGGGAATACCAAGAAGGGTTCAGAAAGGGAAAATCATGTAGTGAACGGGTCTGGTGCCTGAGAACAAGATTAAGAACA
Source organism: Schistocerca gregaria (assembly GCF_023897955.1). Lineage (NCBI taxonomy): Eukaryota > Metazoa > Arthropoda > Insecta > Orthoptera > Acrididae > Schistocerca > Schistocerca gregaria. The sequence goes on along the minus strand of NC_064923.1, from coordinate 783,568,328 downwards.
AGCAAGTCCAGGAATGCCAGAACAACATTCGTCGACTTTAAGGAGGCCCACGAGTCGTAGATAGAGAAACACTCTTCAGCATACTGGAAGAACGGAAGAATGATAATCCAGGAAACATTAACAAATACAGCATTCAAAGTGAAGTTTATAGGAGAGATCTGGGAACCATTCGAAATCAGGGGTGAGGCAGGAAGATGGACTGTCACTCATGCTATTTAACTCGGTTACGGAGACATGGGACTAAGGAGTCAATGAAATAAAGATGATGTAGCCATCATAACAAACAACAGGAAAGAATCTCGCGAGACATTACACTAAATCTCAGCCAAAAAAGGAGTACAAATTTCATATGAAAAAACGCATTGCATGGACACAAAATCCACAGACAGGCACTCACTGGTAACAAAGTGTGCAAAGATAACACATGTAGAAAGTTTGAAATACCTGGAGAGGTCTGAACGCGACATCTAATGTAGAAAGGCTCACAAAGCATGCAAACTTACATGGAACCGTCACAACAAAAGAAGTATATCCATCAATGCCGAATTAGGACACTACAGTACAGAAGTCTTACCACAGGCCTTGTACGCCTCAGAAACAACATTCATCAAGGCAAGAACGAAAATCAAGGAGATGGAAAAACCAAGAGAGTAAAATACTGAAAAAGATCTACGGGTCAGTTTAGAGAGACGGGATCTGAATAAAGAGACCCACAAAAGAACTGTGTCAACATATAGAGATGATTACAAACAACATTAGAAAAAGAAGTGCAAAGTTCTATGGATACATACAAAGAATGAAGGAAAATGAATTGGCCAAGAAAAGTTTTAACTTAGTGACAATTAATACAGAGTAAACCAATTGGGTAAAGGATACCGTGGAAGACGTCAAGAAACTGAACATCTACAAAGAAGACATGGAAAAATACAGAGAAAAAACAGAGAAGAAAACAGGAAAGAAGTGGACAGAAGGCAGAAAGAAGAAAGAAAGAGGCAAAAAAATTTCCATGAAAATTGATTGTGTTTTAGCGCTCTCCATAACGGGGAATTAACGTTAATATATACACGCACTACACAATGGCGTCTGTTCCTTCGGACGTGCATGTCCAAAAGGACAAACATCATACCTACATGAGAATACGAATCACATTTTAGGAGAAATCTTGTTGTGCCACAGTCTCTCCAAGCGATTTTGGTAGCTTAGTTACGGGGTATATAAACAAACGATTTGTAACCTAATTACAAACGATGTCGCCCCGAGCTTTCGTAAGTCTGCAAAGCAAACAATCTCTGTCAACAGTATCGTAGCGCAAATCTGCAACAATCCACAGGAGATAGCAGTGGGACACAACATCTGAATGAAATACTTGTGACACTTTGTAATACGTAAAATGTGCCTAAATAAAATGGACTATGTGGAATGTATTCTTCACACGTCACAAACAACAACGATCCATTTCTTCCACTGCTTTACACGTAGTGTTTAATCATCCCTACGTAAGCCTGAACACTATTGCTACTGACAGTTCAACACTACCACTGCTTAATTCGCCGCCCCCCATCCCCACAAAGAAAGCACGCAGTCACATGGTAGTGCGCTGCTATGTGGCGTCCACGACACAGCGAGTTACGGCGTATCGTGTGCTACAGAACGTCGCATGCGCCGCCTCCACATCCCCTGATCGACCCTAATCACAAGCTGGTGCGACGTTCCACTACGTCACGGGGCAATTACGGGTCCGTAAACAGTCTCCGATCTCCCGGAAGACGACTTGCGAACCTCCAAATGAGAATCCCGCGGAGACTGATAAAACGCGGTAGTATTAAACAGCTTTTAAGCGCCTTATTCCGTTCCGATAGCATTTCATTTAAACCCCCCATACATCTCCTTCCGGGGCGGAGCGAAAAAACTGGGCGAGAGTGGAGGGTGAAGGGTGACCCAGTGGCGTTATGGGCCGCCCCGCCGGGGGTAATTTTATTCCGGGGCGCCACCCCCGGCGCGCAGCTCGTGCCATTAGTCTTCCTTTAGGCGCCCCGGCCGCTGCTAACAATTACCGCTGCAGACACTTTGTTTCCATTAGGCGGTCTCTGCTCCGCCGCGGGCCCGCCTGCTACAGCTGTAAGACGTCTCCGTGCGTCTCAGGCCTCAAAGCAGGGGCGTCTGGAAGGGGTGAGCAGCGCCCCCCGCGTCAACACACGGCGGCGGCCTGCCGTCACCTCTGCTGCCGGGGGCCGCAGATCTACGGGCTGTCAGATGACTCCCCACCCCTTAACTGACGCCTCCGCTACCCTTGCGAGAGCAACTCCCAGCTCTCTAAACAAGATTTACGCCCGAGTCTCAGAGCTAAACATATGTCTTCCACTGCAGATAAAGTAGACTACTGAAGTACGAAGACCAGTTAGGGAGACTGTGTACTGCAGTAGAGAGGAGATACAAAAGAATCCGGCAGCACGAGATGAAGGGTCGCCTTATACGACGGAGGCTTTCACTGGCTGCTAAAAAAATTCGCGATTTCCACAGATCGTGAAAAGCACGCAGTGAAGAAATAACATAGGAATCGAGAAACGGAGAGAACAATGAAGTAACGAATGAAGCATTCGGCGTGATAATTGTTTAGTTTAAGGAGATGACAGTGGTGTGAGACGACTGTTTGAATAATGGACAGCCACACTTCTGATATTGGCCTCCCACTTGCGTGTCTACTGCAGCCTATTCCCACTGTCTTGTCTTTACACTTCAGCACATTTGCAAAAAGTTGGCGTAATCTTTTATTCGCAGTTACAGTATTACACTACTGGCCATTAAAGTTGCTACACCACGAAGATGACGTGCTACAGATGCGAAATTTAACCGAACGGAAGAAGTAGCTGTCATATGCAAAGGATTAGCTTTTGAGAGCATTCACACATAGTCGGCCCCGGTGGCGACACTTACAACGTGCTGACATGACGAAAGCTTCCAACCGATTTCTCATACACAAACAGCAGTTGACCGGCGTTGCCTGGTGAAACGTTGTTGTGATCCCTCGTGTAAGGAGACGAAATGCGTACCATCACGTTTCCGACTTTGATAAAGGTCGAATTGTAGCCTATCGCGATTGTGGCTTATCGTATCGCGAAATTGGTGCTTGCGTTGGTCGACATCCAATGACTGTTAGCAGAATATGGAATCGGTGGGTTCAGGAGGGTAATACGGAACGCGGCGCTGGATCCCAACGGCCTCGTTTCGCTAGCAGTCGATATGACAGGCGTCTTATCCGCATGGCTGTAACGCACAGAGCAGCTGCGTCTCGATCCCTGAGTCAAGATATGGGGACGTTTGCAAGACAACAACCATCTGCACGAACAGTTCGAAGACATTCGCAGCAGACGGGCTATCAGCTAGGAGACTGTGGCTGCGGTTATCCTTGACGCTGCATCACAGACAGCAGCGCCGTCGATGGTGTACTCGACGACAAACCTGGTTCCACGAATGGCAAAACATAATTCTTTCGGATGAATCCAGGTTCTGTTTACAGCATCATGATGGTCGCATCCGTGTTTGGCGACATCGCGGTGAACGCACATTGGGAGCGTGTATTCGTCATCGCCATACTGGCGTATCACCCGGCGTGATGGTATGGGGTGACATTGGTTACACGTCCCGGTCACCTCTTGTTCGCATTGACGCCCCTTTGAACATTGGGCGTTACATTTCAGATGTGTTACGCTTCGTGGCTCTACCCTACATTCGATTCCTGCGAAACCCTACATTTCAGCAGGATAATGCACGACCGCATGTTGCATGTCTTGTACGGGCGTTTCTGGATACAGAAAATGTTTCTCCAGATCTCTCACCAACAGGAAACGTCTGATGAATGGTGGCCGAGCAACTGGCTCGTCACAATACGCCAGTCACTACTCTTGATGAACTGTGGTATCGTGTTGAAGCTGCATGGGCAGCTGCACCTGTACACGCCTTCCGAGCTCTGTTTGACTCAATGCCCAGGCGTATCGAGGCCGTTATTACGGCCAGAGGTGGTAGTTGTGGGTACTGATTTCTTGGGATCTATGCACCCAAATTGCGTGAAAAATGTAATCACATCTCAGTTCTAGTATAATATATTTGTCCAATGATTACCCGTTTATAGTCTGCATTTCTTCTTGGTGTAGCAATTTTAATGGCCAATAATGTATTACACAGATTCATGTATGTTGATACTTCATGAACCAGTCATTTTTGTATGGAAGGACAGCTTCATCTGCTGGAAAGAAGGTGAGATGATACGTTTTCTCGCCCCAAAATTCCATTTAATTTACCAAAGTGTGCGGAGGTATGTGTAGTGTATTTCATAGTCGTTAAATCAGGATCGCAGCAACACAAGGTTGCCTCATTAGGGTACTCTTCAGCTAATTTTCGTAAAAGGAACATGTCGATCAAACATAGCTAACGAGAAATATACTTTTTATAAATTAAAAACTTGAGTATGGTAGCTGTTTTTAAGCTAGATTCCGTATTAATATATTTCTTTCACAGCTGTTGGGAAGAGGAAAAGTTGGCGATTGAAAGGATGAACTGCGATGGGATGATCTACATCTACATCTACATCATCTACATCACTACTCTGCAATTCACATTTAAGTGCTTGGCAGAGGGTTCATCGAACCACAATCATACTATCTCTCTACTATTCCACTCCCGAAGAGCGAGCGGGAAAAACGAACACCTAAACCTTTCTGTTCGAGCTCTGATTTCTCTTATTTTATTTTGATGATCATTCCTACCTATGTAGGTTGGGCTCAACAAAATATTTTCGCATTCGGAAGAGAAAGTTGGTGACTGAAATTTCGTAAAAAGGTCTCGCCGCGACGAAAAACGTCTATGCTGTAATGACTTCCATCCCAACTCACGTATCATATCTGCCACACTCTCTCCCCTATAACGCGATAATACAAAACGAGCTGCCCTTTTTTGCACCCTTTCGATGTCCTCCGTCAATCCCACCTGGTAAGGATCCCACACCGCGCAGCAATATTCTAACAGAGGACGAACGAGTGTAGTGTAAGCTGTCTCTTTAGTGGACTTGTTGCATCTGCTAAGTGTCCTGACAATGAAACGCAACCTTTGGCTCGCCTTCCCGACAATATCATCTATGTGGTCCTTCCAACTGAAGTTGTTCGTAATTTTAACACCCAGGTACTTAGTTGAATTGACAGCCTTGAGAATTGTACTATTTATCGAGTAATCGAATTCCAACGGAGTTCTTTTGGAACTCATGTGGATCATCTCACACTTTTCGTTATTTAGCGTCAACTGCCACCTGACACACCATACAGCAATCTTTTCTAAATCGCTTTGCAGCTGATACTGGTCTTCGGATGACCTTACTAGACGGTAAATTACAGCATCATCTGCGAACAGTCTAAGAGAACTGCTCAGATTGTCACCCAGGTCATTTATATCGATCAGGAACAGTAGAGGTCCCAGGACGCTTCCCTGGGGAACACCTGATATCACTTCAGTTTTACTCGACGATTTGCCGTCTATTACTACGAACTGCGACCTTCCTGACAGGAAATCACGAATCCAGTCGCACAACTGAGACGATACCCCATAGCTCCGCAACTTGATTAGAAGTCGCTTGTGAGGAACGGTGTCAAAAGCTTTCCGGAAATCTAGAAATACGGAATCAACTTGAGATCCCCTGTCGATAGCGGCCATTACTTCTTGCGAATAAAGAGCTAGCTGCTTTGCACAAGAGCGATGTTTTCTGAAGCCATGCTGATTACGTGTCAATAGATCGTTCCCTTCGAGGTGGTTCATAATGTTTGAATACAGTATATATGCTCCAAAACCCTACTGCAAACCGACGTCAATGATATAGGTCTGTAGTTAAATGGATTACTCCTACTACCCTTCTTGATCACTGGTGCGACCTGCGCAATTTTCCAATCTGTAGGTACAGATCTATCGGTGAGCGAGCGGTTATATATGAGTGCTAAGTAGGGAGCTATAGTATCAGCGTAATCTGAAAGGAACCTAATCGGTATACAATCTGGACCTGAAGACTTGCCCATATCAAGCGATTTGAGTTGCTTCGCAAGCCCTAAGGTATCTACTTCTAAGAAACTCATGCTAGCGGATGTTCGTGTTTCAAATTCTGGAATATTCCGTTCGTCTTCCCTGGTGAAGGAATTTCGGAAAACTGCGTTCAATAACTCCGCTTTAGCGGCACAGTCGTCGATAACAGTACCATCGGCACTGCGCAGCGAAGGTATTGACTGCGTCTTGCCGCTTGTGTACTTTACATACGACCAGAATTTCTTCGGATTTTCTACCAAATTTCGAGACAATGTTTCGTTGTGGAGCGTCTTTCTGCATTTGTGTTGCCAATGACAAAGAGATCCGTGAAGTCGCTTCCTAGTCTGCTGGATTGTTACAGCAACGCAGCTGGTAATGTTTCTAACCCATAGTTAAATCACCACGACCTGCGTCGTTTCGGGCACCTAGGAAATTCGGAAGTTGGGCCTGAAAAGTCTAGAGCAGGGATTCCCAACCTTTTCAACTGGCGGACCCCTTCTTCAGTCGGAAATCCATGGTGGACCCCTAGTCAAGAGGACAGTAACTTTAAATATCAGAGCGAAACCCATGGGAACTGAAAGCTTCTTAATACAAGTGCCATGATCTCAATGACCCCCCTCCCTGAAATATCAATAGTCTTTGGTTTAGACATGAATGAAAACAACTTGAAATTAACGATCCCACTGTATCCAGACACTTACTAGTGGATTTACTCCCTTTGTTCAACACACTATAACCTGATTAAAATTACTTGGTAATTGACATTTTACACGTTGGAGCTGCCTTCCTCCAAGCCTACTGTTGTGTAAGGAGCATGCATATTTTGTAACAGTCGTGTGTGTGTGTGTGTGTGTGTGTGTGGTTTTTCATGAAATCCGAAGAAAACTGTTCAAATGTATGTAAAGTATATGGGGCTTAACTGCTGAGGTCATCAGTTCCTTGTCTTACAAACTATAACCCTAACTTCCAATAAGGACAACACACACTACACACACACACACACACACACACACACACACACACACACACACATTCCTGAGGGAGGACTAGAACTTCTGGCGGAAGCGGCCACGCAACCCATAACGACACGGCGCTTTAGGCTGCGTTGGCCATTCCAAGCGGCTGTGAAGAAAAGAGGCAGACCCATGATTCGGGATACAAACACGTCACGAAAGAAAAGAGACCAAGGAATTGCCGTTAAAGGAATATTGTGACATCTGTTGTGCAATGTGTGGGAACACATTCACCCAGTTTACACGCGTTTCCAAAACCGAATTTCGGGAGGCGATGTCCCAGTTCCCCTTTTGGTTGGTCAGGTAAACACTTCAAAATCGATTCTGGAAATGTGCTTTTATAAAACCATTTTCCAGTTCTACAATCGATTTTCGTGGCCATGTAAACAGCTCGGAAAGTATAGTTACTTTTACGTCTTTGCATATCTACTGAACATCAGGTGTCAGTCCACAGCCGGCAGCTAGCTGGCGGCGTTGCAACACTGTGCTGTCAGTTGGTAGCTGGCAACTGCAGGCGGCGTGGCAACAGTTTAGCCACAGCTGACAACTCCAACTACTACGTGGCAGTCAGCCTCGACTGTAAGCAAATTAGGAAAACAAACGAACAGACACTCTTATTTCTATATAAGAAGACAAAGCATTTCACAAGACGTAGGACTTTTTTCTCAGAGGAAACAGTTCTACTACAGAAGGTTTACCTTTTACAAGGTGGCACGTGAAAAGTCCTCATTTGTTTACACTCGCAGCCAGTTGCCACAATATAGTGTCAGAGTAATAGCAAGTAATTCTAATTGAAGTATAGGCAGGCCATATTTTTAACTGAGAGGACGGAATATATTATAAAGAAAAGAAATTAGCTTTAGAGATCATTTTAATTTTCATAACAAAACTATAAATGCCAGCAGAATTCAGTTAATAATTATTTTGTAAATGATAGAAGGCAGAAACAAAATTCCTACAGACTTATAGTTCAGCTACGTTCACTGAGCATCTACGAAGAAAAATGCTTTCTTCTTTACTATAGATGAGTCTGTAGGAATAATAATGAAATCCTGATGTGATGGTTGAGGATGCATCTGCTGGGTTCAATTCTTGACAAGTGGACACGGATGTCTGGTTCTGCATCTAGACAGCTTCAATACTTAGTTTTGTGGGCAGCATAGATCGAGAATCCAGATTGACACATGTATGTTGTGGCAAACGGAAGAAGTACACGTTTTGTCTTTTCAACAAGGGGATAGAATTTCTTGTTATCCAAACGGATCCAAAAGTGTGATAACCGTCAATGTCAAAACTTGATTTCAAGGTAGGGTCTGTGGCAATTTATATTCCTCTGATGATAAAATGTTCGGCTTTTTGGATACAGTGAATGGGTTGACCACCCATTCGTATTTCTGCAGCTTCTCATCTTCAGCTGTTGGGCAATAATGCTCCAACAATGACATCAAGCTTCAGAGATGTTCCAGGATTTGATGAAACAAATTCATCCCAGGAGCCATTGTTTTGTTTTTCAAAAACTCCTTGAGAAGAGGAAAACACTCTACCTCCCCCTCCTCGACACTCTCTGCCCAAAAATTGATTTTCCTCTTGAATGCTCGAACTTTGTCGATAGCAGTGACCTTTGTTTCACTTGCCCTCAGAGTGAAACATTGTTTTCGTTAATTTTAGAGAAAATATCTGACAAATAGGCAAGTATACACTGCCAGTTTTCGTCATTAATAACGTCTGCTAATTTGGTGTTATGCTCCAAAAGGGAAGCTAAGACTTCCAATCTTAATTCGTACAACCGAGAGAGTGCATTCCCACGTGAGAGCCACTTCACTTCTGTGTGGAGAAGCAGGGAACGATAAAGGCTTCCCAAATCTTCACACAGTATTGTGAAAAGTCATGACTTCAACGACCTTGATTTTATGTAGTAAATGATTTGAATGGATTCGTCAAAAAGTTTCTTCAACGAAACAGGCATTTGTTTCATAGCTAAGGCATATCTGTGGAGAGCACAATGACTACTGCTGCAATTCTTGTCGTTTCCTTTAATTTTCGTTATTGCTCTGACTGTAGGACCCATCATAGCTTTTGCGCCATCTCTGTACACCTCTATGCTATTAGACCATGAAACTTAGTTAGTCCTTAAAAAATCATCCAATAGACGGAATATTTCACCATCTGTTGTGTTGGCAGGTAGTGGTCTACACAATAAGGGGTCCTCCTCAAAACATCCAAAATATTCATAACGGATGAAAGCCAATAAAATCGCTAATCCTGCAACATCAGTGGATGTATCTATCTGCAGAGAAAATTGTGTTGGTTGCGAGAAACAATAGCGTTTTTCACATCATTTGACATTTCAACAACGCGTCTCTTGATAGTATTGTTTGATAATGGCACCAGAGATACAAGCTTTACTGCCTTTTCGTCTAGCATGCAAGAAACAATATTATGAACACATGGCTTTATAAGATTTTCTGCAATGGTATTAGCTATGCACGTTTTTGCCACTCGATAACTAAGCAAGAAAGAAGCTATTAATGGATTTTCATTAACTGTTTTTGCATGAGTTTTAATGCAATGCTGAGAAGCAGCTAGTTCAGCACTCTTCCTTTTGAAGAAATCGATGTCTTTAGCCTGGAAATCCGAGTGAGTACCTTCAAAACGACGGCGCAATTTAACTGGAACCATTCAACTGTTCTAACGGAGTCACGCACAAATTACACACTCAGCTTTACTCTTCTTTGTCTCCATAAAGCCCATTTCTCAATAGCTTTCGTTGTACTTCCACAGGATATTACAACCAATGGAGTACTTGCAGCGTTTGCACATAATAAATCTGGCTGTGGAGCTTCATATGATTGTTCTTCCTTTGGTTGACCTCCCTCCTCAGTCATTTCAACTGGAAACTTGTCTTGTTGTGAAGGCGATGGAGAAACTGCACTCTTTTCTTCAATGGTCCTGACTTCAGCCACCAATCCATGTTAGAAGTAATAAACTGGTCAAAAATAGACTTATGAAATGCGTAGTGCACTGACAAAGCAATTTTAACATTTAATGATGCCTGGAGACGCATACGTGCCAGCGAGCACTGTGATTGGTCGACAAAGCTCGCATGCGTAAAAGGTTTCAGAGCATCTAGCGCCGTGAGCCAGCGCAGAAACGACCCCCGTATAGTTGCGAAACAGTCGATCAGAGAAGCCGCATTCTCCGGTACTAAACTGTATATGCGTTCCCACTTAGGAACCGGAAAGGCTCCTTGGGAATACGACCTGAAGTAAAAGTACACGTTTTTCACACGAGAAAGAAAATAGTGATGAATTTGATTTTCACATTTTATTCAATAATTTTACTCATTATGTTACACGATTTGGTGAAAGGTGGCCGCAGACCCCTAGCAAGAGCCAGCGGATCCCTAAGGGGTCTGCGGACCACACATTGGCAAGCCCTGGTCTAGAGACTACTCTGTCAGCGATACTTGTCTTGCTGATAATGTACAAAGAAGGTGGATTCCAAGCAGATAAGTGCAGACTGAGAGCAACTTGCAGATGTGTCAGTGTCCTCACGAATGGAAGCACAGAGAGCCAGAAACATAAGATAGAAGTGTGGAGGCTGTGTAGTGAGAGTGTGGTTGCTGGCTGGCCAGGCAGCTAAACGACGTGCTGGAGTCTGAGATGTACTCGGGGCTCCCAGCTCAGCACGCCGCTGTAGCTCGCAGGGTAGCCTCAGCTGAGCCGACAGCCGCAGAGAGACAGGAGAGCCAGCCAGGCAGCTACCCTACCTGATGGAGTCTGGGGTGTGCTCGCGCAGCACGGAGGGCAGCGCCCCCAGGTCCCCGTGCTCCTGCAGCGCGCACAGCGGCTCCTCGGCCGAGCAGACGGCCAGCGTGCGGCACACGTTACCGTCCTGGAGGCTGGACAGCCAGCTGCACTCGCGCAGGAACTCCTCCCTGTAACACACGACACCACGCTGTAGGGCAACCAGCTGCTACACTGAAAGTACACAAGCCAAAAGGAACTGTGTAAGAAGACGTCACTCACATCTAGTCTGTACTGTACGACTTTGTAAACAGAGCGAGGAAATAACTCTGTGACCAAACATGTACTCACTATAAGAAATATTAGTCGCCTCTGCAAAGGAGCACACTGGCCAGCCTGGTGGCTTACGGGATTTAAGTCCCCTCCCTACTATCCTCTCCTTCATGATGATCAACGCTTCCCTGACAACCTTAGTAAGGCCAACCACTTTGCCTCCTACCTCTCTGATGCGTTTACCATCCCCAACGATCCCCAGTTCGATTACTCCCTCTTCCCAGATGTCCGCGATCGAACTGACGCCTCTGTCCCTCCCCTCGCCCCTGGTTTCCAGTACTTTGACAACATTGCAGACACCGAACTCAATGCCCCCACTGCTACTCAGGATCTCATCGCTACACACCGCATGAAGCGTAACACCGCTCCTGGTGACGATCATGTCACTTATCGCCACCTTCGTGAAGCTCCTGCCTCCTTCCTCTCCAGTCTGGCCTGGCTCTGCATTGTCCACCGGCTACTACCCCGACCTGTGGAAAACCTCTTGCATCCTGATGTTCCTTCAACCCAACAAACTGCCGTCCGCTGTCTCCTCCTACCGACCCATCAGCCTTACCTCGGTCTTCAGCAAGGTCCTGGAATCCATCCCTACCCACCACATCCACCAGCATCTCCACCAGCACCGCCTTCTTCCCGTTACCCAGTGTTGCTTTTGGCCGTCCTTCTCTACCGATGACCTTCTCCTTCATCTCATTCATCTGATCGGTTCCTTTCTTTCCCAACGTCCTTCCTACGTCACCATCCATAATACAGGTTCCTACACCTTTTTCCCTCTGGCAGTGCGCCCCAAGCTTCCGTCCTCTCCCCTCTTCTGTACCTCTTGTATACAGTAGACATGCTGCCGCCATCACCCCCCATCGACCTTCTCCAGGACGCCGATGACACCGCCTTTTTTGCCCTCGCCCCCATCCTGCAGCGCTCTCAACACTTCTCCAGTCCCATCTTGACCGATTCACCACTTGGTGCAGCCAGTGGTTGCTTAAGGTCAATCCTTCCAAACCCCAGGCGATCGTTGTAGGCAAAACCACCCATTCCTTCCGCCTCCTTGACTTCTATGTCACTGTCTATGGCCGTCCTATCGCCCTCACCCCCACCCTTAAGTACCTTGGCGTCATCCTTGACCGTCGCCTCTCCTGGACCCCCCACCTCTGGACAATCAAGGCAAGGCACACTCCCGACTCCATCTCCTCAAGCTCCTTTCTGTCCATATGTGTGGTCTGGACCCCTCCACTGTCCTCCATACCTATAAATCTCTCATCCGCCCTATCCTCTTCTACACCCACCCTGCCTGGATCTCCGCACCCCCTACCTTTTACAAATCCCTTCAGATCCTTGAACCCCATGCTCTCTGCCTCGCCTATTGCATCCATCTCCCCTCCCCCACTCGGACCCTGTAGGACCTTATTCCATTCCCCCACCTGCTCCTTTTCCTCGAATGGATACGGATCCTCTACACCTCCCGTATCTCGATCCTCCTCACCCGCTTGTCTCTCACATCCTCTCCCGCCCCCACCTGCTGCTGCGCCTGTATTTCCACATCCCACCTGCTCTCCATCTTTCCACTCTCCATACCCTCTCCCAAGGTGGCTTCTGCCAGCTCCACCTCCCTGATGATTCCCCCTCCCATCCATCTACCCCTCCTACCACCTTTGATCCCTCCCTCTTCCTGTGTTTGTTCCTATGGGCGCCCTCTCTCCCTTCTCTCCCCCTTCCCTCCCTCATCCCTTTGTCCCCCTCCTCCCCCGGGCTTCACCTATCCCCATGCCTTCATTCATCCCACGATCTCTTCTACCATTGGCATCTTTGCTCCCCCCTCTCCCTCACCCCACCACCTTCTTCCCCTCTTGACAGGTCCCCAGACTTACACACATTAAGTGGACATTTGCGTGCTGTAGATCATCGCCATCTGTTTCTTGTGTGTGTGCCACTGTGTCTGTGATTTAGTGTTTTTCACCACCACTTGTACCGTCATCAGTGTTTGTGCACAGTGCCGACAGTTTTTCGTGTTTTTTCGTCGAGTGTGAACGGCTTCGTGTTTTTAATTTTTGTATGCACTGTTTTTTAACCACCACTCTGTTACTTTTCTGTCTTCATTTTCTCTGTAATTGTGATGCTTGTGGCTGAAGAGCGGAGTAGATTTATCCGCTGCCAGCCCACCTTTGTATCAGGTGAAAAATAACAATAAAGAAAAAAAAAGGCCTGGTGGCTCGTAGGTGGTGTACAGCTGGTGCCACCTGGTCACGTGATCATACACCACTTTCCCAATGACGTGCTCGTGCTAGTCGGCAACGTGCAAACCAAGAGAAAGTAGCAACCCTGTTTGGATGTACCAGTGACTACAGCGAGAACGAAGCTGCACGGTTTCTTGATTATCAATGCCGACTGTTCAGTTTGTATACAGGGATTGCTGTACCACTCCCTGCAATGAAAAACTAGTGAACCCAGCTGCTAGTCTAACGACCGTCAGGTGAAAATCGGGAATTGCTGCGGTAAATAAATGCAACTCCATATTAGTTACCATGCGAAACTGGTAGTAGAACTGTACGTAGTGGCCACTTGGAGGTGGGTACCTTGCAACACGCCACTGGCTACACTGGCAGACGGTGCTTCTGGAAGTAAAAAACGCAGATTTTGGAAGTAACTGGTTAGACCTGTATCCTGTGGTCTAATGGCTCGCAGATTGCCTCTTTTCTAACCATCCAAGGCGCCGAGACCACCGACGACTAAAAGACGCGTTTAAGTCGCGATGTCGAAGGTGCAGGTGCACTGCAAGTGTAGTGTTTAGATGTCGCAAGTTATATTCGCCGATCTGTGCATAAAATTTACAGATAACAACGTGCATGTTCTTCAACGTCGTTGCAGCGTGTTGTGGAGGACTCGAGACTGATATAGAAGACAATTTAACATCTCCGAATGGTATTGACGAGTGTAATTTGATATAATGGGATTTAAGCTTATGAAATGACATAAAGCTGTCGAAGTAAGTGTTGGTACATACATTTTTAATTCGTTTCTCGAGAAGGAGAGCATAAGAAAGAATGACCAAATTGACCGGAATAAAAATCTGTGGGTATATTAAATAATATATGTACAGTTAAAAACAGACAACAATACGAGATGAAAGTATAATTTTTTAGTATCCGTCAACTAAAGGCAAAAATAGTACTGTCTTTTTTGTGATTTGCAGATCATTGCATTTCCCCTGCTCAGTAAAATCAGTATCAAAATACACTGAACTAACGTTTCATTAGGTGAATATGCGTTATTTATAACACAGCTACAATTATCTATGATGCAAACTCTTGTAAAAGAACTAACGATAATTATGTCTCACGGGGATACTCACCACAGAAGGAAAAGAACAAAATGCCACACTATAAATGAAAACTATGTCTCAGCTACATGATTCGTATTTTCTAAATTTAGCACACGCTTTCTCCTTCCTTGTATGCAAAATCTGATGGGAGGTTGCAGCTGATTTATCAGGAAATGAGTAATCAATTTCTGCTAAGGGCAAATGCCACAAAATGACAAACGTTGTGTAACTATAGAGCGCGCAGAGTGCAGTCGTCTCCAAGTTGTGGCTGAGTTCTGCACCAATGACGCCAGCCACATTGGTTCTGAGACCATCCTCAGTTTGTACAGGCCGCTGGCGGTGTGATGAAGACTGCTCGCCTTTCGCGTGGGTTGCAATCAGAGCTCGCCATTTGCAGTATTATTCTCAGAGCTGATCACGGTCCTTTGGTTTGGAACCGAGTGGAGGGCCTCAACGAAATGCTTCGTCGACTCTGTGACGGTCTTGGCTGCGGATTTCTAGATCTGCGTGGTCGTACGGGGATTTGTACATTCTACCTGATAGATCAGAGGTGCACTATGCAATGGAAGCAGCTGCTTGGGTAACAGCGTTCTTAAGGGGTGTGCTGCGATGAACTCTCGCCAGTAGATACGCAGCAAAGGATGTTAAATGGCGTTCAGAGTAAAGACACTTCGACAGCCAAAACTTTATCAGTAAACTGTCGAAGTACTCGTAATAAAGTTCCCGAATTTGCTGCCCTCCAGTTAAGTTCTCACTCTCAAATTATTCTTGGTGCCGTGAATTGGCTGAAACCCAAGTGGAAAGCTCTGAGACATTAAGCAAGTCGTGACACGTACATCGGAAAGATAGATTAGAGGCTATATGAGGGGGAGTGTTAATTGCAATTAACAAAAACATTGTCTCTACTGAGGTCAAAGTTGACTGTGACAGTGAAGTTATCTGGCGACGTGTAGCAGGTGTCGGTGAAACCAAGTTAATTGTTTTTGCAGGCCACCCGATTCTGCTGCGACAATTCTAGAGTTTCAAATTAAGTCTACCGTCAACAGCGCGTAAATAGCCAGATCATGCAGTACTAGCTGGAGATGACTTAAACCAACCGAGTATAGACTCGGATGTCTCTGGATTGACTGTGGGGAGTATAGACAGACAATCGAGAAATACTTTTGAACACGTTTTCTCAAAACTATCTTGAGCAGCCAGCTCGGTAGTCGACACGCAACGGAAATATTTTACACCTTGTAGCTACAAATAGGTCAGACCTTATCGACAATGTCAGTATATAAATGGGGACTAGCGATCATTATGTCATCACAGCAACCATGATTGCGAAAATTAATAAATCAGTGAAGAAGGCTAGGTGGGAGTTTCTGCTAGATAGAGCAGATAGGCAGTTGTTAGCATCTCACTTAGACAGTGAATTGACATCACTTAGTTCCATTAAGGTCGACGTAGAGGAATTATGAGCAAAGTCCGCTTTTGTTCTCTAAACACAGACGATTTGGCGGACAGTTTGGGCAGCAATCTATTGTTCTTTGCTGATGATGCTGTGGTGTACAGTAAGCTGTCGAAGTTGATTCACTGAAGAAAGATACAAGACGGCTTAGACAAAATTTCCAGTTCAAAATGTGTGTGAAATCTTATGGGACTTAACTGCTAAAGTCATCAGTCCCTCAGCTTACATACTACGTAATCTAAATTATCCTTAGGACAAACACACACCCATGCCCGAGGGAGAACTCGAACCTCCACCGGGACCAGCCACACAGCCCATGACTGCAGCGTCTTATCCTGCTCGGCTAATCCCAAATTTACAGTTGATGTGTGAATGGCACAACGTACTAAATGTGGAAAAATGTAAGTTAATGTAGATGAGTACAAAAAACAAATTTGTGATGTTCGGATACAGCATTAGTAGTGCCCCGTTTGAAAAATTGACATTGTTTAATTATCTGGGCATAACGACATTGGAAAGTCATATGAAGTGGAATGAGTATGTGCGAACTACGATAGGGAATGATCGACTTTGGTTTATTGAAAGTATTTTTGGGAAGTGTGATTCGTCTAGAATACAGGATGCTCGTACAACCTATTCTTGAATACCGCTAGAGTGTTTGAAATCCGTACCAGGTCGGAAGGCATCGAAGCAATTGAGAGGCAGGCTCCTAGATTTGTTACTGGTAAGTTCGAACAACACATAAGTGTTACAGAGATGCTTCAGGAACTCAAATGGGAATCACAGAAGACCACATTATTTTGGAGAAACACTATTGGTAAACTTTAAAGAATCGGCACTTGAAGCAGACTGCCAAACGATTCTACTGTTGCCCCATATACTGCGTGTAATGACCATGACGATAAGACACGAGAAATTAGGGCTCATACAGAGGCATAGAGGCTTATCCTTTCTCTCTATTTGTGAGTGGAACAGGAAAGGAAATGACTCGTAGTGGTACAGGGGACCCTCTGCGTGGAATCTAGGTACACGTGGATGCAGATATAGACTGACCTGGTTTGCTGGCTGCAGCCCCGCCACAGGGACTTAACCAGCACCAGCCTCTTCTTGTGGGAGCTGGTCAGCCCGTTGAGCTCTGGCGCTCCGTCCGCCTCACAGAGCAGCACCTGGAACATAGATCACACCGGGTCAGTCACCTGCAACCGAAGTCAGAGTGGCCCCACACTCAAAGCGTGACTGCAGGGCAGCAGATGCAGGAGACCCTCACCGCTGCTTGTGGCAAGATCTCAGTGAGCTGGTCCGCTGTCGTCTTCCTCCGACCTGTTAGAAAGTGCCAGGTGTGTATCTGTGTTGTGTGGATGACAGTGATGGGTGCTCAGAGGGTGTAGTACAGGGTTTGTGTTGTTATGAGTGAGAGGGAGGGAGAGGTTGTAGCCCAGTGCTGGCATCTCGAGTAGCACCGAGGAATGCACTGACCTGAAGTCCCCATCTAATGGGCAGATCACTACCCATAGTGCCAGATGCCTCACTTCATCAGACACCGTGGAGACGTTTTGCATTTAATCCAGGACACTGCCACAAAGGCTGGTGATCAGAAACTTAACACCAGCACATCTCCTGTCCTTGACGGTCAAATACTTGCAGTGACAATTTCATCCACCACCAGGATTCAAACCGGCTTACCTCTGAGTCTATGGGCACCACACAGGGGTGCGTAAGCGATTTTGGTATACGAGGCTGGTTCACCCGCATCCATACGAGCATAAATATTATTTATGGAAATAGCCGCATTCGAATGCGCAAGAACATTAGTTGGTACTTGAAGTAACTGTGATCTGATACGCCACTTCATATGCCTAGGCAGTAGATCATTCACAATTGAATTACAGGCGAAGTTAGTTTCCTTCGGGTAGCCCTCTTGTGCGATAATGTTACAGGTTTTATCTGAAACGATTTCACACCCTAGAATGAAATTTTCACTCTGCAGCTGGGTGTGCACTAATATGAATCTGTCTGGCAGATTAAGCTGTGTGCCGCACTGAGACTCGAACTCGGAACCTTTGCCCTTCCCGAGCAATAGCTCTACGAACTGAGCTACCGAAGATCTGTGAAGTTTGGAAGGTAGGAGACGAGGTACTGGCGGAAGTAAAGGTGTGAGGACGGATCGTGAGTCGTGCTCGGGTAGCACAGTTGGTAGAGCTCTCGCTCGCGAAAGGCAGAGGTCCCGCATTCGGGTCTCGGTTCGGCACACAGTTTTAATCTGCCAGGAATTTTCAGTTTCGTAGCCTACCACAGAATGAACGCATATGACATTGTCTTCTGCAGTCGGTCCTTGTCATGCTTCTCCTTGTCACACTCAAGAGACAGTTGTGCGATGGTCAGCTGGCCAGTTCGACCTCTTGCACTAATTTCAGTGATCATCCACAATAACGCAAAGACAGAATGACACGACATAAGTACCCACAGTCATCAACATGATGCAAATAAACATGATAACTATGGCAGCTGTAATCGGATGTCCGTGAGGCCTTTAGCGCCTCTACTGAAATTGATAACCACTCAATTAAGTTCAGATACCTGCCACAAAATTTCCAAAACAAGAAACACCGTTCAGTAAGGGAGACTGTAAAGGAGAAGCACGTTTTGTTTATGTTAGCCATTAGCGGCAGGATTCAGATCAGATAAACATTGTTTCTGCAAAGTGAGAACGGCGCAGAACCAAGTGTTCCCCATCACTGAGACGTTTATCTTTAGTATTCTGCGCTTTTCTGCCAGCTATCGCCATTTCCCATATAAAGGAGCGTTCCAACTAAAACACGTAAATTATCACTCAGTTTCCTGGTCTGTACAACGTTTTCACCATGCGTTACTCTGCGGGAGACGCTTTCTGCTTCTCTACACAATGGCCCGTCTTTCTGTGGCACTCTTGCACAGTTATATCCACTGTCCAGTGGGACAGGATCCCTCGCACCATCCCTGGCGGCCTTTCCGAGAACCTCTCCCTGGGGTGCGAGTCTTTTAGTGGGCTTCGGCCAGTGCATGAGCCTTCTCAATTCCCCTACATTTTCCAACGCTACATGATCTGAAATAAAATTAAGAGAACAACAAGACTGCTTCAGCTATCTACCGACAATTACTAGTATCATCATATTTTCAACTCGAGCAGGAGTTTATCGTAGATCGCTGGAGCAATAAAAGGTAGCTAGCGACTGGGAAAGAAAAAGCAAGAATTCCTGTTTTAAAGAAGGGGCATAGGACAGATGCACACAGTTATAGACCTATATCGTTCACATAAATCTATTGTAGATTTATGGAACATGCATTATGCTCAAGAATTATGACGTTTCTGGAGAACGAAAATCTCGTCTACAAAAATCGACACGGATTCCACAAAGAAAAGATCTTCCGAAACTGGGCTCACTTTGTTCCTGAATGAGAACCATAGCGTTAAAGGCAACGGTGCTCAGGTTGATGCCGTGGTCCTTGACTTCAGTAAGGCATTTGACGCTATCCCACACTGCTAGTTCATGAAAAAAGTACGAGTTTATATAGTATCGGACCAGATTTGCGACTGGATTTAAGTCTTCCTTGCAAATGGAACCTCAACACGTCGCTCTTAACGGAACAAAAACGGAGTATCCCAAGGACGTCTGGTGGGCTAGTTATTTTTCATAATAAATGTAAATGAACTAGTTGAAAGAGCTGGGTGCTCTCTATGTTCTGAAATGATATGGTTGTCTGCAGGAAATTTGCAACGCCAAAAGACAGTAACGACCTCGAGAAGGAACGTACAGATAATTGTTGAATAGAGCAGGATCTGACGTTTGACCCTAATGTAAATAAACATAACATATTACGCACAGGCAGGAAAAGAAAGCTATTTCTGTCCAACCACACTACAACGACAAACTAATGGAAGCAGTACCGATTGTAAACGATCGAGGAGTAAGTCACTGGAGCGACTGTAAATGAGATGACCATATAATACCAACAGTAGGAAAAGCAAATTCCAGACCGATATCAGTAGGAGCAATCTCAAGGAAATGTAACTCATCCATAAATGAAGTTATTTATAAGACACTCGTTCTACCGATTCTTGAATATTGTTCACCAATATAGGATCCTTACAAGGGATGAAAGATAGAAGAGGTAGAGAAGATCCTACGAAGAGCGGCGCGTTTTGTCACGGGATTGTTTAGCCAGCGCGAGAGCGTTATTGAGGCGCTCAGCAAACACCGCTGACAAAAATTAAAAAAGCTTCAAATGGCTCTGAGCACTATGGGACTTAACATCCGAGGTCACCAGCCCCCTAGAACTTAGAATTACTTAAACCTAACTAACCCAAGGACATCACACACACCCATGCCCGAGGCAGGATTCGAACCTTCAACCTTAGCACTCGCGCGGTTCCAGACTGAAGCGCCTACAACCAAAAATAGTTCTAATGGCTCTGAGCACTATGGGACTTAATATCTATGTTGATCAGTCCCCTAGAACTTAGAACTACTTAAACCTAACTAACCTAAGGACATCACACACATCCATGCCCTAGGCAGAATTCGAACCTGCAACCGTAGCGGTCACGCGGTTCCAGACTGAAGCGCCTAGAACAGCACGGCCACACCGGCCAGCTGACAAATTTTAAAGGGAGGCGTTGTACATTACTGAAAGGTTTGCTGTTGAAATTTCGAGACATTACTTCTTCCAACATATATCTTGTGGTAATGACGATGAAGAGAAAATTTGCTGAATTAGAGCCAATACAGAGGCTAACTGACAATCACTGTTCCCATGCGCCATTAGTTAGTGGAATGTGGTAGGGGTAGTCAGATAGTGGTACCAGAAGTAACCTCCGCCACATACCTAACGTGGCTCGCGCAGTATGATGTCGATGTAGCGTCGTAAGTTATTTATTTCGATTAAATCGTACTTTAATTACTGATTTGCATATGTGGCGAGGCTGCGTCCGAAAAACATCCCGTCAAGGTTTTACACACCGATCATACGTTACTGGCAGGTGGATTGTGGGCGTGGACCTGGTTCACGAAATCCGCCCAAATCGGTTCCATCACTTTCGGTCATGCTAATTTGATCACTGTCATGTTCCTCAGACCACTACGGCAGATTCTGGCCCCATAATAAAGTCAGTTACGCTGCAGGAATATTCCGCTACTGTCACGCAAGGCGTCAAAAATGAAGGGATGCAGTTGATCAGCAAATAAAGTTCACGTAGTCCACAGTAATCACGATGCCTTGAATGCAGTAACCCAAGCGCTTTCAAATCGAAACCGAACACTTTCCTCATGATTCACTCCTTCTCTTCCGTTGAGGAGTTGCTTGATAAATTAAGCTGATTCCTTTGTTATATTGTTAACTGCGTTTACTTAAACTTATGGTTTGAAGTTTTTTATTCATAAACATTTTATTTTATCTGTTATTACTTTCATGTCGTAATTTCATGTACTGACACGTTCCATGACCTTGGAGATTTGATCCTCAATTTGGTCCTACAGAACTAGACGTGTGGCCTAATGAGAACCCAGATGAATGTGCCCCATAGCACAATTCTGCCCCCCCCCCCTGGATCGCCGTGGCATGATGCCACATGTTTGCGTGGATGACGGTGCGTGCAGACATGAGCATCGACCTGTTGAAGATGAAACATGACCAATCCGACCATGCGACACATTTCCATTTACCCACACTCTCTTGCAATGATCCTGTGTTCTCTGCACTCACAAAAGACGGTGTCTTTCCGTCAACATGGGAACAAGTGCGGATCTACTGTGGCGCCCTGTGTACAACAGTGTGTACTGGAAGGTGAACTCCGAAACACGTGTTTCTTCAACAGCATTGTACTCTGCCGTCAGACTTGCACAGGTCACGACCTACCCTATTTTACTGAGAGGACATGCCTCCAAACTCGACGTAATGTGATGAGGCGTGGAGTGGATGTCCAGTACTTTGTCGCTTACTCGTGTCTTCACAGTTTCCACACTCACTCGCGACTCCAGCACACTAACAGCCGCCCGTTCCCAGTCGGTAGGCAACGTCATAGTTGTTCGTTATGTAAATTTAAGGTGGAGCGGTGGGAGAAAGAAAAAGAAAAGGAAGGCACTAATACTATCAGCTGCATCGGGAATTTATGCCGAAGCAGCGGCGTCGAGTGAAAATTTGTGCCAAACCGAGACTCGAACCCAGGATGTGCTGTTTGTCAGGCAAGCGCGTTAACTTTACCTGTCCTCAGTCTCCTTTCATGTTCTCTACGCTCGCTAATTTTAGATTCCCACTGGAGGTCGAAAGAAAATGTACATCCCCACCGAAGGTTTTGGATTCATTGCCCATCGAGGTAAATCAATTACATGCGTGTGTGGTGTCCACTTTTTCGGACATCTCCGGAGGAACAGACATGGCGGATTCATACAATAGTTGCTTAGTCAGTGGATTTCGCCATTTGTCGCTAGCAAGACACGTCATTCGTCTTCACTCCACTTCTGTTCTTTCCTTTTCGCATCACCTGCTCACATCGTCACCAGGCAGCATTCAGTCATCCGCGAGACAGTGGTCACGATGTTTTGGCTCATCAGTGTTTACAACTGAGTAATCACTAAATAAAAAAGGGGCAATGACATCAGACTAAAATGTTTTACTGTCGTTTGTACAACGTAGATAATTTTTAATCGGTTATTACACTCACCTACTCATCAATTACAGTTGTAGACAGGTACTCAAATAATTTGCAGAATATAAATATTATATCTGTTATAATGTGTCTCATGCAACTGCTCTGTCAAAGAGCAGGATATTCCATTCTGAGCAGAAACCGTACCTAGTAGTAGGAAAGCAGTGGGCAGTGACACCACTCAGCTGAGTCCCTCGTTGTAGCAATGATGTCTCGTGAGTGAACGACGTACAATACTGCTTTGGGTACAGGTGGGGAGAAAAGTACTTGTACTGCAGAGATGAAATTAAGCGGGAGAAATGAAGTACCCGTTCATTTCTCCAGCTCCATCCAGTTCCAGAGAATAACGGGATTTGCTGTAGCCACTGAGAAATTATGTATGATACTGTGCTCTGCTGCTCGACCAGCAACTAGCTGATTCCAGTTCTGGTGGTAGAAGGAACATTACTGGTATTTGGTAAGCAAGATGGGGCACCATGATTTTTCCAAAGAATATTCTTTACGCCATTATCCTGGTTGAGATTCCAAAACTCTACGTAGTAATTCATGGAGAGCGGGTGCGTCATGCTGTTGATAGTGATACTTATGTGGAGTACTTTGTTCTTCGGCGACATGTTGGCTACGTCCTAGTGCCAGGTTTCACCGTGTGCCTTTCTTTCATCCATGTCTGCTCAACAATACACTAGATGAGCGCTCTTACATACGGACTTGTAAACTTGAGACTTCATAATGGGTCAGAGGAAGAACCAGCAAACCACTTCCATTAAGAATTTGGCAATGAGTCCATTCAATTGGCAGTAACTGACTTCATAACAACAGAACCTTCGTTAAATGATCTAAAGGCCAAAGACCCACTTTTCAAGATAGGTGTATACACAGAGACAAGCTGTCACATGCATGACTAACTACACCTACATTGGCACAGGGGTAAACCTCTTTAAGATTCCGTATTGTGAACAACGTCTTCTAACCACATATACGCGGTTTACGTGTTGTGAGACTCTGACAAATGTGACAATGCGTTATCAGGCAGTCCATCATGTTGCAACGAAAAGTGGCCTTCCTGGCCTCTCGTTGGCTTGGACGAAAACAAACAGAAACCCTGGTACACGAAGATATACAAAAGGCTGCTGACGAGTCAGTAGAGGGCGCACATTTAAAAACAAGGCAGATTAGTGTATATGAATTGTTATTGTGTGCGACAGGACTAGAAGATTTGTTTTGTGTCCTGTTAAAGTCACCTGAAATACGTTGCCAATTCGTTGTGAATGGTTTCAATAGTTTTTGCTGTCAAACTTCAATAGTTTTTGCTGTCAAACCCAATTTAAAAAGTTCTTGGCATCGTCTACAGCTAGTCAGAGCATTACAAACTGCCTCTTTCACATCCTCTGTAATGATCATTGTAGCGTCAAAGACGAGTGATGTACGATGCGGCGACTACAGGCTGCTGACTGCAGGAAGAAACACCACTGCATGAAGATTCGAAGTGAGTACCGATTACAACTTTGCAACGTGTGGGTAGAGAATGGTAACGGCGTCAACTACTGCCACCGTGAGATGCACTTTCTCACCCTCGGCAATAACGTCATTTGGGGTAGTTTCATATGGAAGTGTCACAAAGTACTTACAAACGAGTAGCGTCTAAGTCACGAGGAGCCGTAGCGTCTCAGACGGTTGCTTGCTTTCTGCAGACCACACCTTGCAGTTCCCCATGTCCAGAGTGTGGTCCCGTGAATGGTGCCGGCCACGACGCTATTGCAGGTCATGTATTAGACAGTCCGCAGCCAGCCAATCTTAGCGCAGGCACACTGCTCGCGAATTAGACAGCGCAGGCGTGGTTGTTGCAAGTAGCTGCCTCTGCAGTAACATAGAACACCGTTCTCAGTGCAGGCACAATGTTCTCGAGGCGGACAGCGCAAGTGCGACCCTTGCAAATAGTTGCCTCTGCAGTAACGTCGCAATGCTGTTCTTAGTGCAGGCACATTGTTGTCGAGTTGGAGAGCACATGAACAGCCAGTGCAAGTAGCTGCCTCAGCGGTAACATAGCAACGCCGGTCTTAGGAAAGATGCTGTTGATTTGGTCAGCACAGGCGTGGCGCTTGCAAGTAGCTTTCTCTGCGGTAACATAGCAACGCCGTTCTTAGTGCAGGCACATTGTTTTCGAGTTGGACAGCGCAGGTGCAGCCCTTGCAAAAAGCTGCCTCTGCGGTGACAGCAACAGCAGGCATCCCCACACCAAATACCTGCATGACGGCCCCATGCCAATCACGCTATGCCCTAGGAGTCTCGTCTAGGACCACTGATACCGTGAGGCCACACCATCCATTTCGTCACCATCAGGATTTCCACCCCAATCTGGAACTGGAGTAGCCAAGAGGTTCTGCTTGACGGCACAGCAACCTCGGTGTCATCCAAAGCTAAAGAAACGTCTGTGGCTGCTCTATATCATTCACTGTTGTATAGCATTATTGTTTGTCAGCCTTTACTTGTGGAACACGGTTCTTGTCCACTCTCGCCTGCTGACATTCCTTGTTCCCCACTTACAGTCACAGCACAGACGCTCTTCTTTCTGTTAATACGCGAACGTTTCACGCAGAATGAAGGTTAGAGGAGACAGGGGAATGTGAAGCGGCCGTACTCACCATGCCGAAGCTGCCCTCGCCGATCTTCTCGACGAGCCGCAGGCGGTGCCTGGGGTACTCCAGCAGGTGGAGGCCGTCCGCGGGCGGCTCGGCCCCCGGCAGCCGCAGCGTCGTGAAGCAGCCCGGCCGCAGGTGCTGCTCGCAGCGGCCGCCCTGCAAACAGACAGCACGCCACACTCACTGCACGTCGCGGAGGGTTCACCTGGCGCGCAGCGCACTGCGGGGGAAATGCCGACAAAATGTTACTCACATTGGTGTGTAGAATTTACGACATTGGCTATGTGCCATGAGGCTTCTGCAGAAACATCATCCACACAATTTCGAAGATTTCAAAAGATGACACATGTGAGAATTATCGCGCAACCGGCTTAACAGCACATGCGTCCAAATTGCTGACAAGAATGATGAACAGAAGAACGGAAAAGAAGACTTAGGATCTGTTAGATGACGATCAATTTGTCTTCGGGAAGGGTACAGACACATGAGAGGCAATTCTGCCGTTCCGGTTGATAATGGAAGCAAAACTAAAGAAAAATCAAGGCACGTTCATAGAATTTGTCGACCTGGAAAAAAGTTCGACAATGTAAAATGGTGCAAGATGTTCGAAGTGCTGAGGAAAATAGGGGTAAGGGGTAAGCTATAGGGAGAGATGGGGAATGTACAATGTGTACAAGAGCCAGGAGGGAATAATAAGAGTGGATGACCGACAATGAAGTGTTTCGATTAAAAAGGGTATAAGACAGGGATGTAATCTTTCACCTCTACAGTTCAATCTGTACATAGAAGAAGCAATTGTGAAAGTAAAAGGAAGGTTCAGGAGTGGAATTAAAATTGAGGGTGAAAGGATATCGATGATACGATTCGCTGATGACATTGCTACCCAGAGTGGCAGTGAAGAAAAATTATGTGATGTGCTGAATGAACAGTCTAATGAGTACAGAATATGGACTGAGAGTAAATCGAAGAAACACGAAAGTAATGTGAAGTGGCAGAAATTAGAACAGTGAGAAACTTACCATCATGATTAACGGTCTTGAAATAGATGAAGTTAAGGAATTCTACTACCTCGGCAGCAAAATAGTCAATCACGGACAGAGGAAGGAGAACATGGAAATCAGACTAGCAGTGGCAAAAAGTGCATTCCTGGCGAAGAGGAATCTGTTAGTATCAAACATAGTCCTTAATTTGAGGGAGAAATTTCTGAGAATGTACGTCTGGAGCACTGTATTGACTGGTACTGAAAAATGGGCTGTGGAAAAACCGGAAAAGAAGAAGACACAAGCAGTTGAGATGTGGTGCTATATAAAATGTTGAAAATTAGGTTGGCTGTTAATGTAAAGAATCAGCAGATTCTTTGTAGACTCGTCGAGGAAAGGAATGTACGAAACATGTGACAAGAGGAAGGGATAGG
Organism: Schistocerca gregaria; assembly: GCF_023897955.1. Lineage (NCBI taxonomy): Eukaryota > Metazoa > Arthropoda > Insecta > Orthoptera > Acrididae > Schistocerca > Schistocerca gregaria. The sequence goes on along the minus strand of NC_064923.1, from coordinate 783,541,672 downwards.
ATGGCAGGACATCTGTCGAGACATCACGGAATAAGTCCCATGGTACGAGAGGACTGTAAAGGCTGCTGAAGAGAAAGACAGAGATTGGGATTCATCCGACATATGATTGAGGACGTGGATTGCAGTTGCTACAGTGTGAGATGAAATGTTAGCACAGGTGAGGAATTCGCGACAGGCTGTATCAGCCCCAAAATTGAGGGGGCCACTTGTATACTCAAAAACAGGGGGAATGTGTCACCTGAAGTGGAATATTCAACAGTCCCCATTCTTCAGGTTTCAGCATATGAAACACTGGGGTTAGTCACGAAATCTTACTCAGCATCTCAAAAACAAAGTTAAGTAATATTTGCTTGTCCGTTTGTTAGTCAGGTAAATGTCTCATTCGAATTGGAATGCTCGCAGCACAGTACAGCAGCAGGTCGCTAGCAGAGCCGGAACAAAGTAGCGCAGACCATCTCAACTGCACTGTTCCATTTTGATTCCTGTAGCGACGTGTCAATTGTACTATGGCGGGGGCATTACACTGCATATCAGGACAGCAGACATTGAAAAAATAAATGACTAAAACGTAGATTTCTTCTCAACACGACTGTGAAAACTTTGACTACGATGGGGATACTACAAGTACGTCAAAAATAAACTACTTCCATTGCAGAAACACAATCCACTTGCCAACTAACAACTACCGACAATACTGAAATGAAAATAGTGCAAACTGGAAACTATACAGTTACGTTCTTTCACTTCCTGCTAAATAATTCCCCATATTGAATGTCCTTGTTTTACATATGAATATCAAAACAGGAAGATCAATCACTGTCACTGACAAGACACGTGTTGTGGCCTAATACACAGTGTCTTTCACAATTCCAATTCCTACTACAGGCTTCTAGTAGTTATAGAGGGCATTTAGTGCACAAAATATCGACAGTGAAACCTCATTAGCCGGCCGTTGTGGCCGAGTGGTTCTACGCGCTTCAGTCTGGAACTGTGCTGCTGCTACAGTCCCAGGTTCGAATCCTGCCTCGGGCATGGATATGTCTGATGTCCTTTGGTTAGTTAGGTTTAAATAGTTCTAAGTTTAGGGGACTGATGACCTCAGATGTTAAGTTCCATAGTGCTCAGAGCAGCTAAATCTTATCCAGAAATGTACCATTTGTATGTAAAATAAGTTTTGAGGTTTGATGACAGTCTAAATATCCCCCTTCACGGTATGCACACTATGGGGACAGCGAACTGTGAGCTGCGTGAACCTGCACAATGTGCTTGTCTGCTTTCACACACATACGATCCACGGACCCTGGTTCTCGTCCGTGGAGCGCCACGATCAACGCTTCTGGCTGCGAATGGCCCAGTTTCTAGCAGGCATTGTTACAGCTAGACGAAAATGGTATGTGATGGACAGAGGCGAGCCGGAAAATGTTCACGATGTATTCCTTGTGCTGCTGTACCATTACCTATCCTGACGTGAAGTGGGAACTTTGAAAAAGATCTGATCTTCAAACATATGTCATACCCAAACGGTACATTTCTGGAGATGCATTCCGTTTCGAAACGTTATGTACCGAGTACTCTTTACAGAGTCTAGAAACCTGTAATATGTATTGTCAAACCTACTGTATATGATTAGAAAAAGTTTGCGCTCTTACAGAAGAATGCTGTGTTTTTCGATAAAAATCGAACGGATTTATCAAAATGGTCCATTTTCACATCAATGAACTTGATCCAAAACATCTTCCGTGAGGTGCAATTCTGAAAGGCATGCACAACAGGAAGTCCAGTCACCGCAACACCCTCGCTGGGTAGTGTTTAAGACTTTAGACAAGTTTCAAGACACACAGTGCCGATCAGGAGAGTAGATTTTATGTAGCAACAATTCGTATTTCGTAACTCTCCGTTTTCCCATTATTAAAGCAGTTTTTTGGGTACGCATATTCTTCTGATGAGAATTTTTCTAGCCACTCCCCCTTCTGCTGTATTTTTTTTCCAGTGCTTAGGTGCAGAGCACTACTTGCCAGTCATTAATTCACCATTTGCAAGGTAATGAGTACATTTCTTAAAGTGCTGGACACAGCCATTTTGGTAGAATAAATCGACCTCGCCTATTCTGAGGTACAGTCACTGGCTTTCAGCCAGCAGTTTCTGTTCTGCTGTAACCTCAAGCGCCGGAACGAAGAAGAAGAACGCAAGACCAGAGAAGGTGGTGAGGCGACGTCGGCCAATAGCGCGCTAACCACAACAGGGGGGAGGGGGGCGGCCTCTAGCCGAAGTAAATATAAGTCTCGCTGCTGTCAGCCTTGGCCGGACATTAGGGGAGTATTAGCACGGCCTAGCAGTGAGTGCTACGATATCAGACTGTAGTCATCCATATGCATTGCTTGTTTGATCATTGTGTATAGCAAGGACTGGGATTTATGTTGCATGTCGCCCACCGCTTGCGACAGCTTTGTACATTCAAGTTAAGTATTGTCAACCTGCTTTATTGAAGTACAACTACTTGTTGTGGTTGGCAGGAGAGCCAACACAGGGTTACAAAAAGGAGGCCGAAATGCACGTGTCTAAGCTCACGCAGGCTGGCGTGAGGTCTGGAACATGACAAGGGAGTTAGAATTGAGAAAAACGGACGTAGCTGGTGGAATACTTAACTTTAATCCATTAATGGTGAACGGCGCTCTGGTCGGTACATATTTCACAATATCAATGGTAACTGATAATGGCGCCTTGCTAGGTCGTAGCAAATAACGTAGCTGAATGCTATGCTAACTATCGTCTCGGCAAATGAGAGCGTAGAAGTCAGTGAACCATCGCTAGAAAAGTCGGCTGTACAACTGGGGCGAGTGCTAGGGAGTCTCTCTAGACCTGCTGTGTGGCGGCGCTCTGTCTGCAATGACTGATAGTGGCGACACGCGGGTCCGACGTATACTACCAGACCGCGGCCGATTTAAAGGCTACCACCTAGCAAGTGTGGTGTCTGGCGGTGACACCACACTACTAATGTTATTTGCTTGAATTTTATAGCATTCTGAGAATGCAGGATCCAGTACAAGACGAGTGGCCAAGACCCCACAGTTTCAAAACCGTTCATCTCTTGACCTGAATTGGTCTATCCACAATAAATTTGTAGTCGCAAATCTGGGCACAGCATGTGTTGGATTTTGATTAACGGCCAAATTTATTTTAGGAATTAGTATTCGCATTTGCTTTTGGTCAGCTTTCAACAAAGCGGAACGCATATTGCATATAGGTTTCGTGCTGTCATTTCTTCATGGAAATTGTGATCTGGTGCTTCTGAAACGCCTACAGCTTCAAGTATTTCGTACACCTTTGATCGAAGATCACCAAACATCATGCTTTGTGTTCTGTACATTTGTAACTCTGGTTTTCTTCTGGTAAGTCTTTCACTAGATTATTTTCAACACAAGCGAAGTCTCGTTTAATTTAGGCCACCCAGCTCTTTAATCTTTTGTAAGCCAAAGAGGAGATTTTTTTCCTGATCTCCACTTTCGTACGATGAAATTATTTTCGCTGTGTATCTTCCATAAAGATGCACGTTACCACAGTACTGTTTTCGACCTCGCACAACTGAAAGAAAGACTCACCCTACCACAGTCCGCCCCTGGTAGCTGAGTGGTCGGAGCGACAGAATGTCAATCCTAAGGGCCCGGGTTCGATTCCCAGCTGGGTTAGGGATTTTCTCCCCTCATGGATTGGCTGTTGTGTTGTCCTAAGCATCATCATTTCATGCCCATCGACGCGCAAGTCGCTGCAGTAGCGTCAAATCGAAAGAGTTGCACCTCCCGAACAGTCTTCCCAACTGGAGGCCCTAGTCACACGAAATTCACATTTACCCAACGACAACTTAAAAATCAGTACGCAAATAAAGTTGACACTGGACTTAGGTCATTGTGCTACATATACCTACGGAACAAAAACAAAATTTCATTGATATTAACAAGACTTCCGTTAAAGAGGCTGAACATTTCAGCTTGTCTAGTACAGATACGAGTATTTAATGAATCACAATATAATTTTTAGCCCTTTTCGATTGATTACTTTTGCCTAATTAAACTGAAGCCTGCGGGTTAGAAGCCCATTAAGGCATTTTTTAATATGAATTAAATTTCTTTGTAATTGACAATAGTGCTGATACATTCTGTTAAATAGATACACTTGTAGTTGCTGACTGGAGGACATTGTGCTAAGGATTGCAACGAAGCATACCAAAGATTCTCATCTGCATCTAGTCCAAGGATGTATTTTATTCCGTAGTACTCTTCCTTTACCTCATTATTCAGAAATAATTTCGCTGATAGTGAGATCTAGTCTACCGAGCAATGTTTAATGTAACGTGCCAGTATTATTCATGTACCAACCCAGCGAACCGGATGATACTCACGCAACCACAGGCTAATAACGTTTTCGAATTGTGTGAGTACGTCACCACATAAAAACTGATATTACCATACTGAGATATTTAAGGCTGAAATATAAATAAAAAGTTGTTGTATTTCAAGAAGAATATAAAAAGAAGATAGAATAGAGGAGAGATTTGATAGTACCATCACCAAATGTGACTGATAGTGAATACCTCGGAATGGTTTCTTCGAGCCGTTGACCGCCAGTCACACAAACACACGGACACACACACACACACACACACACACACACACACACACACACACACACACACACACATTCAAATGGTTATTACTAGAGAAATAATGTTGTTTATCCTATTTATTACTAATCTTATGTATTAACTACTTTACGTGCCCAGCCGTGTACAGCATTTGGTGATTTGTTGGCACATCTCAGCTTCCTCCTCCTGTTCCCCCTCATTGTCACTATTTTCGCTGTCACTTTGGGTATTGCTGTCCACCCTCTGGAGATTGTTGTTACGCTGCACACAGGCATGTCTGTAATGTCGTGTCCGCATGCTCTCTTCATGTGTTGTTTTTGAAATACTGTTTGTCAGTGTGTTTCATTGTGCCCATTGTTCTTCGTCTCTTATTGCTTCATATGTATCTATGTCTGTATCTGTGTAGTCTAAGTGTAGTGTATGTCTATTGTTCGCGTATTGCCGGCAGTAAAAGACAGTGTGTTCAGGGGAACCTTCTTCCCCGCATGTGCATGTAGGTGTCTGTCTCGGGATCACGCGGTTTAAGTGCGTGGGATAAGGTCCGTGTACGGTTACGAAATGTACCATACCGCGGCTGGGATCGATAGGTCTCTTTCGTGTACCACAACACTGCTCTAAGTGGAGCCAGTGCAGAGAGTGGGAGGCGCTCACCTTGACGATGTCCGTGGCAGCGTAGTAGTTCTCGGGCTGGCCGCTGGCGGGCGAGTCGCGGCCCGGCTGCGGGGGCGGCGGGGGCGTGGCGCCCCCCGCGAAGCGCGCCGCCTCCTCCTGGAAGCTGCTGACGCTCGCGCTCGCGAAGTCTGCAACGAGAAGCGGCGGATGCAGCCCGGCGTCACTCATTAAGCGGCAGCCACAGCGGATGAGCGCATTAAGACAGTCAGCACATTTCTCCGCCGCCTCCTCGCTTCTTACTTTGGTCCACCGGAAGGCGACCCCGCAGTTTAGGACGACACGGAAACTGATGACCAGCACCGAAGCAAATTCACATTGCCTTCCCTCACTTCGCATTAACGGTCATTTGTAAAAATCCAAGCTCTACGGGAAAGTTGGTATCACGGTTTTCACTGGATTGTAGATCGCTTGTTACGGACACGGTCGAAAAGAGGTGGTATGCTGGCGTAGTTATTTCGCTTACTTTTCTGTAGCAGTATATGCGTGGCCATTTCAAGTAAGTTCCTAGTTTATAATATCTTCATTTTGAATAACTACGACTTCTGACTTCGACTTACTATCCGGAAACTATATTTGTTTTAGGGTATGCCTATAAGGAGAATGCCGACGGGTCAGAGTGAGAGACGCAGAGCTCGAGCAACACAATTTTTGCACAGGGAAACTAATGGCTACGTGGACACTCATCATGATAATGCATCTTTTTTATTTAACGATTATAATATTAATATATGAGGAACAATGATTCGACTATCGATTTTTAAATTTAGTCACGTAATTACATAATTCGAAAGGTACTTTGCCGTAGATGTGCACAAAAGAAAAAAAAAGTCATGTATGTACATAGTACATATTAGAGGAAGTAGACACACACATGAGAAAAGTTTTCTTTGGTCTCTGACATCGCTACCAACTTCTACCACGCGCAGTGATCGCGTGCTATGGTAGAAACAACACAGGAGTGTAACAACGTTTCGTGAAGTTGCATTCTAGGGATGTTCATGTTTCAACGTCGCAGATAGTTCATTTGCAGTAATACACACGTACCAGACAGCTACAATGCCGCAACTGCTACGTCGTTGAAGTTGTCAATTGCGGAAAACGTTCACTTACTTTGGTCTGAGAGTAAACGGAACTAGCTCTGTGTTCGTTTGTCGCGATCACCACAAAATTTACAGTGTACCTAACTTTGACTGTCTTCATATTCAGTAGCTACACCGTCTCTTATTATAAGTAAACTATATTTATTATAGCCTGTGCCAGAAAGAAGAACATTAACATTCGGACTGAAAGACGAAGAACTAGAGAGACACAGTATTTGTGAAGAGAAACTAATACAAATAATGCAGATGTAGATAACGATAATTCTATTGTCGTTCTGGAAGATACATTTAAATGTACACTGAAATTAATTTCAACTAATTTTGACAACTCTATTGTGATTTTATGAATTTACAGTGCAGATTTTGTAATGCAAGTAATTTCGCGTCCGATGTGACTTTATGCAATACAACGGTATTTACATTGAGTGGTCATAAGAGAAAAGTTAATTTTCCGTCATGAACACAAAATGCAGTGTATCAGTGACTCCTTTCAAATGGTCGAATAGTTAAAGAGAAATCAATGAGTTATTTCAAGAATACAGGTAGCTGCAAAGTAGCATTTGTCACGGATCAGTTCTGTGGCTAAAATTTCTGATGCTTTAAGATACGTGACTTTTGTTTTCACAGATCAGTATCCGCTGATGCAACTGGTCGAATTTCGACCACAGACGATACCAGTAATTATTATAAGCCACTGAAGACCATGGATCCTTTATGCAAAAATAGAAAATATCGATGAAAAATCTCCGAAACTGTACATGTGCAGTTTAGGATGACCCCGTAGTACATCCAAGGTTCCCAGCATAATATGCTGGAAGCCTGCATTTCATGTCCTGGTTTCATTAGTATACTAGTGGAGATTTCAAAACTGAAAAACACTTTGTCCAGCCCCTAACAACTGAATTCGTTGGTACACAGGCTCATTACACTACTCACGAAGTAAGAACTGGAGGAAATAAATAGAAACTGTTTGAAGATATCTGACATTCTCATCATGCTATGATGCAGGATAAACTACAAGGACTAATATTTCGAAGAGACACAGCTTCACTGTTAGAAATAAAACCATACATGTTTCATTGTTACTGGAAATTGAACCCCTACGGAGGTAAAATAGGGTATGAAATCTTTTATTAATAATAAATTTCATTACATGAAAAGATTTATAGGGCTAAATATATGAAATATGGTATTTCAATTGTCGGATAGCTGTAAAGGAAAATGTCGTAGAAGATGAAAGTTTCTAAAGAAATATCACCATAAGAACCCAAAGGTGCGATTAACAAAACCTTGGACTCCACCCACTGGAATAGCTTTTTGGTAAGAAGTAAATTCTGAAAAGATCATAATTCGATGGCCTTTATTAGTGTGAAAAGTCTAGTAGATGTTGCCGTTTGTGAACAAAATAAAAAATCTATTAAGGGTAACCAATGATATCTGTGCGGACCATGCAATCTACGAGAGTGAAGCAGCGGGCGCTTAGGTAGTACAAATGTATACTGTGAATGATCAAAGCCGTAGCACATTTTCCACATACGAGACAATATTGTAAACCTGTTTACTGAGAAATATGTAATGCATTGTATTTACGTGTATACCTTGGGAGCAAGAACAGAAAAAGGGTTCCTGATGGTGACGTGATGGAGGGTGTGGCAAGAGCGTATCGCACGAGACGTATTTAGTGACGTGTGATCCACTCACTCACGTCGATATAGGACACCGTCGTTTCCCTTGATTTACCGCTGCCTTTAACTGCTTAATATCGTGTATACTTGTTTTCCACATTTCCATTTCTGTTTAGTGGTTGGCTCAAAGAATACGTATTGAAAACTTCTTACTTGTTGGGAAACATACTTTTCTGGAAAAGTCTATCTCAAGATGTGCCAGATGTTTATGCCCTCTTTGCGTCGGCTCACGTACGTAAGACCTTCACTAGATTTCCTACGGTACTGATGCTGCCTTTGTCTCTCTTATAATATATGGATGAGTGTCAAAATTGTCTGTGTTTTTTCGTACTTTCACCATTTGCTTTCTTTATTTTTTGGTGACTTTCTTGCTACGTAATTCTACCAAACTATCGGCTACATAGGTGAACCACCCTATTGATATCTAACACTTACTTCAAAGGAGCCTCGTCGTTTATGTTACAGTGATGATAAACTAGAATACAAAAACGGTTTTAATATTTTCTTGCTTTTGCATTAGATTCCGTCTAGTTTCTGCAGGTATTTTAAATCAACGCTATCTGATCACAACGTATTTGTCGAAGTAGTAAATATCGTTTCTAATTTACATTTCTGAAAGTTTTTTTATGCTACAAATTCCACGCTGATACAGTAGTTACTCTGCCTACCTAATTTAATGTCAGGATTGTTTCTCAGATGCTTTACACGTTTTTCAAGATAATCAAACCTTCGTTCACTGTATATTCAATTTGAAGTTATACTCCTCCTCTGATTAATAACCTATCAGCTTTAGGTGTCTTCACTGGCTCTCGCACTTTTGTTCTTCCGCTTTCTCTAGCAGCGCCCTGACAAATCCGAAGAGCAAAGTGATTCGACGGCTAATTAGCCACTGAATCAGGAATTTTTATTTGCTACCTGCTGTTTCAAAAAAAAAAATGGCTCTGAGCACTATGTGACTTAACATCTATTGTCATCAGTTCCCTAGAACTTAGAACTACTTAAACCTAACTAACCTAAGGACATCACACAACACCCAGTCATCACGAGGCAGAGAAAATCCCTCACCCCGCCGGGAATCGAACCTGGGAACCTGGGCGCGTCCTGTTTCAAAGTTCGGCTCAAACCAAATCACATCGTTTTTTTCCTTTTCCGTATCAGGACCTCGAACTCTCTTTCTCTCTCGTCTTCTGTTGCTGTGTCATCTAGTTCTTCCCACTGTTACCTGCATTGTTCAATATTTGGTTTACTGTGGCCTTTGAATGCCATATCGAATTTGCAGATTTAAGTTCTCCCCCGTTTCCATAAATCGCTTAGGTGAGTGCAGAACAGTTCCTTTGGAACGGACACATTTGATTTCCTTCCCACCTCGCTCATTCCGGACTTGTGCTCTGTCACAGAAGACCTCGACGAGATGTTAAACTCTCCGAGTTTCCACTCCTAACGTACACGTTCCGAAACTACGTTTAACAATCATATATGTCGGTCCAGATATTCCTTCAATATCTATCTACATTTCACCACTGCATGTTACCACTAACTAATACACCTCTGATTAACCTATAAATGAGCCGTTCTGTGAACTTAGCGCTGTATTTTTGTTGTTTTCTATTCTTGTCCAACAGAATCATTTTACTTTCGTATTAGTAACTGTTCGAATCGCCAAATGTTCATTCTGCAGTTCAGGGGATTGACTTTTAAGTATGAGTCTCTTTTCAACGTGGCTTCAGAGCTTCCCTTTCGCTTTTAAGTAACAGCTTTCTTTAAAAAAACTAACCCAAGGACATCACACACATCCATGCCCGAGGCAGGACTCGTACCTGCGACAGTAGCGGTCGCGCGGTTCCAGACTGAAGCGCCTAGAACCGCTCGGGCACTCCGGCCGGCTTTCTTTAACAAGAAGAGTTTATTCGAAACTGAAAAATTACTCCTCTTATTTCCCCACACCTCATATTCGCAGATAATTCTGCCTTATCGTCGTTCTGTTGCGTTTGACTATGTTTCGTCGTTACCAATATTTTAACACTTGCACTTCAGTTCGCTAATGATTAAGTTCTTACAGTGTAATCGCGTTCTTATCCTACAATCACCCATTTGAAATTCATTTTAGTAATCCTTTTTGATCGAATTATTGCCTTCTGAATCTGTAGTTTCCTTGCAGCGTAAAAGGGAAGCAGAATTAGGGTTTTCCTTCCCTTCGACGAGCACGTCACTACAGACGTAGCACAAGCTCGGGTTGTTTCAAGGACGGGGTAGGAAATAGTATATGCCCTTTCAAAGAAACCAGCCTGGGATTTGCCTGGAGTGATTTACAGAAATCACGCGAAACCTAAATGTGTGTGGCCGGACACGGACTCGAACCGTCGTCCTCCAGAATGAGAGTCCAGTGTGGTAAGCACTGCGCCACCTCGTTCGCCTCCTGAAGCGTGTAAACCAACATTAAGCCCTTCCAACAGAATGAGACATTATTTTTCAAGTTATTGAGGATATAGCAGTCCTGCACAGAGGACATCCACTCTTTAACTTAAGCGCAGATTACACTGAGGTGAGAGGCGTCGTGGGATTGCGATTTGCACATATACGGATGGCGGCAGTGCCCGCGTAAAGAAAGGTATAACTGGGCAGTGCAGTAGAAGAGCTGTCGTGTGTACTCAGGTGATTCACTTGAAAAGGTTTCCGACGTGATTATGGCACCACGAAGGGAATTAACAGACATCGATGGTAACAGGAACAGAGGTACTGAGTCATCCGAACAACACAGAGACAGGACAAAAGCATCACAGGCCCAAAGTTAAAGAGTGCCTTAGAGATTCGCCACTTGCGCGAGATCCACCAGCGCCACAGGTGAAGGTATCGACTTCGGCGATGACCGGACGACATCGTAGAGAAACCTACTCGGAAGACGGAAGAGCAGCTCTCTCCCACTTGGTTACAGATCATCGTCCAGCGGTGACTTAGACAGAGAACGTCGTATAGGCATTGGACATTCCGTTTCGGATATCGTTGGGGAATTCAATATTCCGAGATCCACGGTGTGATGAGAGTGTCGAAAGTATCAAATTTCAGGCATTCGTTCTCACCACAGACAACGCAATCGACGACGGCGTCCACTTAACGATCGACAGTAGCGGCGTTTGCGTGGAATTTTCAGGGCTAACAGACAAGCAACACTGCGTGAACGAACAGCAGAAATCAATATGGGAAGTATGACTAACGGATTCGTTGGGACAGTGCGGTGTAATTTGTCGTTAACTGAGTACCTTTGCTAACAGTACGACATGGCCTGTAGCGGCTCTCTTGGGATTGTGACCATATCTGTTGGACTCTAGACTACTGTAAAACCGTGGTCTGATCATGTAAGTTTCGATTTCGGCTGGTGAGAGCTGATGGTAGGGTTCGAGTGTGGCGAAGCTCCCAAGAGGCCATGGAGCAAAGTTGTCAACAAGGCATTGTGTAAGCTGGTGGTGGTTCCATAACAGCGCGGGCTGTGTTTACATGGTATGGATTGGTTGCTCTGGTGCAACTGAACCGATCATTGACTGCAAACGGTTAAGTTCGGCTCCTCAGAGACCATTGCAGCCATTTATGGACTTCATCTTATCGGGCCACAATTGTTGGCGATTGGTTTGAAGAACATTCTGGAGAATTGGAGCGAATGACTTGACCACTCAGATCACCCGACATGAATCACATCGAACATTTATGAGACGTAATCGAGAGTTAAGTTCACGGACAACTGTTCCTTCATTATGGACGGTTTTTGAGGAAACGTGGCTTAATATTTCTGCAGGGGATTTCTAACGGCTTGCTGAGTCCGTGACATGGCGATTTGCTGCGCTACGCGTGACAAAAGTAGATAGTGTCGGAAGTTCCATGCGGCTTTTTGCGGATGATGCTGTAGTATACAGAGAAATTGCAGCATTATAAAATTACAGCGAAATGCAGGAAGAAATGCAGCAGATAGGCACTTAGTGCAGGGAGTGGCAACTGACCCTTAACAGAGACAAATGTAATGTGGTGCGAATACATAGAAAGAAGGATCTTTTATTGCATTATTATATGATACCAGAACAAAGACTGGTAGCAGTTACTTCTGTAAAATATCAGGGGGTATGCGTGCGGAAGATTTGAAGTGGGATGAACATATAAAATTAAGTGTTGGTAAGGCGGGTGCCAGGTTGAGATTCATTGGGAGAGCCCTTAGAAAATGTAGTCCATCAACAAAGGAGGTGGCTTACAAAACACTCGTTCGACCTATACTTGAGTATCCGGGTTGGTAGAGAAGGTAGAGAAGGTCCAAAGTAGAGCGGCGCGTTTCGCCACAGGGTTATTTGGTAAGCGTGACAGCGTTGCGGAGATGTTTAGCAAACTCAAGTGGCCGACACTGCAAGAGAGACGCTCTGGACCCCGGTGTTGCTGTGCAGGTTTCGAGAGGGTGCGTTTCTGGATGAGGTATAGAATATAGCTTCCCCCTACTTATACCTCCCGAGGAGATCACGGATGTAAAGTTAGAGAGGTTCGAGCGTGCACGGAGGCTTTCCGGCAGTCGTTCTTCCCACGAACCATACGCGACTGGAACAGGAAAGGGAGGTGGCACGTAAGGTGCCCTCTGCCACACACCGTTGGGTGGCTTGCGGAGTATAAATGTAGATGTAGAAAGGAGGTCCGACACGATATTAGGAGCAGATATCCCATGACTTTTGTCACCTCACTGCAGAGACGTAGTAAGTGAGTGCCAGGCTTTCAGAGCGAGTATTACCTGACGAATTCCGACATATTTCTAACATTTCTCCTTCAGTAAATTTGATGTTATTTAATCGAGCGCAGCCTGCAAGGTGCTACACGGTTACGGCTGTGTGGGGATGGGGCGACCGCTCGCCTCACAGACCAGTGTGTGGGAGGCGGGGCGTTATCGCCGCAGTGTTGCGACGTCGCGTCGCGCGCTGCGTGTAAACTCATTCGGCCGCTGTCCGTCAGTCCGCTCGCAAAGAGCGTCACCAGAGCCCCGCGGTGTGCGTGCAGACAGCCGGCCTCTGCGACACTCGCCGGCTGGTCTCGCTGCGTCTGCCCTCCCGGCGGCAGAACTCCGCACGTCGAGTACGACGCCGACGATTTACAACAGCAGCACCGCCCCTTTCCACTTTGCTCGTTTAACAGCCCGCCCTTTGTTGTCGACAGCACCAAGTACATTGATCGTCATTACAACTGCAACGCCAATAATGGTAGAAACTGACATTTTACTTACTGGGTGTATCGACTACATTTCTAGGTGGTTTGAGAGTATACAACGCACGAAATGTAGTACATAGGGTTTTTAGCTTCTGCAGCAGTAGTGACTGACCAGGCTGCGGTCGAATCGAACTCAGCTTGGAAGCCGGACAAGGACGCTGCTCCTCATCTACATCTTCATCTACTTACGAGCGCTATTCGGAAAGCAAAGCCTGATGGGGTGCGAAATGGAAACCATAGTGAAAATCCGATGAGGCTTTGCACAGATGTGTTGGGCAGAGACTCTGCTATGCCCGTCGATAGCGACACGTCGCTCTTTCCAGTGTGTCCAGCGCACAGTGACCGCACAGTATGAGGGCCTGGTGTGAGTTTTCGCCTAATGTCATGCAGCCCACAGAACATAGCTGCCATACGTTTGCTTCTGCATGACAATTGTCGGCCACACTCAGGAGAACCAATGAAAATGCTCCTTCATCGTTTTCGGTGGGAAGTATTTGATCACCCACGATAGAGCTCCTAATTGATTCTACCTAAGTTTCAACTCTGCTCACATAAACCGCTGCCTATGAAGAGAACGTTCTGTTGCAGAAAACCAGGTGTACACCAGCATAGAGAACTGGCAGGAAGCACAGGCGTCTTCCTTCTATGACGAGGGTATTGGAAAGTTGGCACAACGCTGCGACAGATGTCTAATTCGGAGCGGGACTATGTACACAAGTAGCTAACTGTTATAAATAAAACATTTTTGATTTTCACAGTGATTTCCATTTTCCGACCGATCGGACCTTACTTTCCGAATAAGTCTCGTAGATACTACACAAGCCACGCTGCGGAGCGTGCCCTGTACCACTGCTGTTCAGTTCCTTTCCTGTTCCACTCTCAAACGGAACGAGGGAAAAAGAAATCTGTATGCCACACTATAAGCCTTAATTTTTCGTATCTTCGCGATCCTTACGCCAAATGTCTCTTGGAGTGGCCACTCAGTTAGAGGCGCCATGTTTCGATTTGCGCGGCCCCTCCCGCCGGAGGTTCGAGTTCTCCCTCGAGAATCGGTGTGTGTGTTGTCCTTAGCGTAAGTTAGTTTAAGTAGTGTGTAGGTATAGGCACCGATCGCTTCAGCAGTTTGGTCCCTTAGGAATTCATACACATTTGAACCTTTTTTCTCATGGCGGCGGTAGAATCGTTCTTCAGTCATCTTGAAATGCCTTTTCTCAATAGTGTTTCTCGAAAAGAACGTCGCCTTCTCTACTGGAATTCCCATTTCACTTGCCGAAGCATCACCTTAATACTAGGGCTATTCAGAAAGTAGCCAACGTTACCGTCTGACACCGCTAGGCGCGCGTCCATCGCGTATATTTTGGTACGTGCGTGCTCGGCAGCTCAGCTGGGATCCATCCGTGACCGCGGGAACGACTCTGCACGTCTGGTTTTTTCGATATTCGAATATGAAATTGGGTTGCAATCGAAAATCCCGCCAGTTTTGAGGTGAGGTCTGTGGTACGGTTTTTGTTAGCAAAAACGTTAAACTTATAGAAATTTATCGTGAACTGTGCGAAGTGAAATGAGTGAATATTTCGCCGGGAAATGGTGGATTCGACGTAAAAATGGCCGAACCAACGTCCATGATGAAGGGAAGAGTGGACGCCCGAGCACTGCGACTGACGATCTGGTCGCTAAAGTTTGACGGAACGATGCGTGAAAACCGTCGCTTCACAATGACGGAGCTTTCGCTTTCTTTTCCACAAGTTTCACGGATTTTGTTGTTTGAAATTGTCGCTGAAAAGTTAGGCAAGACGAGTGCCCAAAATGCTTACAGAGCACCATAAGGATCAGCGAATGGGGGTAATGTTGACATCCGTAACCGGTGACGAGACTTGGGTGAAACACGTCAATTGCGAGACAAAATTACCCTCTACAGAGTGGGGGCACAAAAGGTCCCCCCAAAAACCAAGAAAATGTTTGCAAACCTTGGCAGCAAGGAAGTTGATGGCGACAGTGTTTTGGGATAGGCAAGGTGTGCTTCTTATTGATTTTCTCGAACGTGGAGCACCCATAAATTCTGCCCGTTAACTGTCAAACTTTGCACAGCCTTAGAAGAGCAGTTCAAAACAAACGCCGAGGAAAGCTGAAGTCCAAAATTTTGTTTTTGCACTACAATGCGCGACAGCAGACGGCAATCCGCACTAAAGAACTCCTTAATTCATTCAAATGGGAAATATTCCCTCACCCGCCCTACAGCCCCGATCCTGCACCAAGCGACTTCCACTTGTTTTCCAAGATGAATAGCTGGCTCGCAACGCAGCGCTTTGATGACGACGCAGACCTCCAGGGGGGCGTGACTCACTGGCTGAAGTCTCAGGCTGCAGAATTTTATGACGAAGGTCTTTCAAATCTTGTCCACGTATACGATAAGTGCCTCAATGTGTTTAGTGACTATGCGGGGAAGTAGTATGTCAGTCGCTCTTTCAGATGTATATGATATAATGTATTTATTGTACTTAATTTTTTTATTGCCAAAACGTTCCCTACTTTCTGAATAGCCTTCGTATTTGCGTGTTGTCCGAACCTACGCTTAACAAATCCAGAAGCCCACATCTGAATTACTTATCTCTTCCTTTAGAACAGGTCGTGCTTGCGTCCTACAAGAAGTCTCCTTTACAGTTGAAGCAGATTTTCACAAAACTCTCCGGGTAAACCGAAGTCGATCATTCACATTCCCTCCCACAGTTCTTACATACTCGCTCGATTTCATATCCATTTGCATCGTTACACCCTCATAATTGAATGACGTAACTGTGTCAAGCAGAACACTACCAATCCCGTATCCGAACATTAGGGTTTGTTTTTCCTATTCATCCCCATTAACATGATTTTTTATTACATTTAGAGCTAGTTTCCATTCATGTCACCAACTAGAAATTTTGTCTCTTGTATCCTCCTACAGTCAGAGTGCCCCTAATTGAAATACTGAAATCCAGTCATGGCCTATTGTATAAACTCACTACAGAAGAAAACACCCACATAAAAGAAGACATTAGCAAGACAACATACCATAAATGACTATAATACACAAGTAATGACATACAATTTCACGCATTAAATGGGCTGCACAGGCGACACGAACAGATATGCACGCACCCACGCACACACACACACACACACACACACACACACACACACACACACACACACACACACACACACACACATACATACACACACGGAGAGAAAGAGAGAGAGAGAGGGGGGGTGGGAATACAGGTGTCAAAATAAACAAGTTCATATTTCCGCCAGTCTGACATGAGAACAAATTATCATCATTAAGGACTGGGTACACAACAGTAATAGAAACGTTGTGTTTTATAAAGCGATGAAGTGAAAACTGTGAGTGAAGTTGCAGGAAAACATGTATTTGTGTGTGCATTTTCACAGTGGATGAGAATTCAGATGAGAACGAATAAATCGAAAGTAACTGTAACAGCAACATATCGCCACAAAATATTTTGACACAACATAGTTAAGTTTACACACAAAATGATTTACTAACCTCAACAACCAAACTCACAGTAACGCAACTGTAATTGCAGATGGCAAGCAGAGAATCTGCAGTAATGTGAAGAGGGTCCTACATTACCCACCAGTGCACCAGAGTTAGGATAATAACAATACTCGACAGCTGTTTATAGGTTTCACTTAAATGTGAATTGCAGAGTAGTCATCTAGATAATAAATATAATTTAAATTATGTTTCCATTTTACGGAAATCAAAAACAGTAAGATTTGACAATGGCACAAAGATGTCCAGAATTTTTCTGCCTTTTTGGAATACAGTAGTTTGCATATCAGACAGTGCTGAAATCCAGTACTTTTGTCTGGAAACATGGCTGCTGCTAGAGCTGTTAAGGGGAAGAAGAAAGAGTTAACGGTGGAACATGGGTTTGGTAGTAGGAATGAGACAGAAGAAAGACTAACTGAGTTACGTAATAAATTTCTGATGTTAATAGCGAATACTCTGTCCAAGATTCACAAGAGCAGGAGGTATGCTTGGAAAAGGCCGCGAGATAGGAGCGAGATTTCAGTTAGGTAACATCGTGGTCAGACAGAGCTCCCAAAATCAGATACTGGATTTAAAGCGTACCCAGGAGCAGATTTAGACTTAGATCACAATTTCGTAATGATGAAGAACAGCCTGAAGTTCAAGACACTAGTTAGGGTGAATAAATGCGCAAAGCAGTGGGATATGGCAGTACTAAGACATGACGACATTCCTTGATGTTTTCTGAGGCTGTGGATACACGGGTAACGAACAGGGGCGTTTCACCGGAAGCGCAGAGGGGACAGTGGATGGATAGGAAGAGTACACTGAGGGCCGCTGCGAGAAGGAAGGCCGGTCTGATGAGATGGAAGAAAAAACGGGAGTCGACATAGAAGCGATAGGAGATCCAGTATTAGATTCAGAATGTAAAAGAGCTCTGGAAGATCAAATGAGACAGTGGGTATAGGAAACATTCCATCAAAATTTCTAAAATAATTGGGATTAGTTGCAACGAAACGACTATTCACGTTTGTGTTTAGACTGCGTGGTTCTGGCGATATACCATCTGTATATCGAAAAAAATTTCATTCACAAAATTTCGAAGACTGCAAGACCTGACAAGTGCCAGAATTATCACACAGCAAGCTTGAAAGCTCGCGCACCTAAGTTGCTGACCAGAATAATATGAAGAAGAATAGGGGAAAAAAATGAGAATCTGTTAGATGACGACCATTTTGGCTTTAGGAAAGGTAAAGGCGCGAAGAGGCAATTCTGATGTGGCGATTGCTAATGGAAGCAAGCCTAAAACAAATCAAGCCACATTCATAGGATCTGTCGACAGGTAACATGCGTTCGATAATGTAAAATGGTACAATATGTTCGAAATTGGGGGTAAGCTATAGTGAGAGACAGGTAATATACGTCATGTGCAAGAGCCAAGAGAGAGTAATAAGAATCAGAGACCAAGAACGAAGTACTCTGATTAAAAAGGGGATAAGACAGGGATGTAGTCCTCCTCGTCTACTGTATAATCTGTACATCGAAGAAGCAATGATGGGAATAAAAGAAAACTACAAGAGTGGAAATAAAATTGAAGGTAAAAGAATTTCAATGATAAGACACGGTAATGACATTGCTAACCTGTGTGAAAGTGAAGAAGAATTACACGGTCTGCTGAATGTAATGGACATCTAAGGAGTAGAAATATGTACTGATAGTAAAGCGAAGTAATGATAAATTGCAGAAATAACGACAGCGAGAAGCTTAACATCAGGACTGATGGACACAAAGTAGATGGAGTTAAGGACTTCTTTTACCTAGGCAGTAAAATAATGAATGACGGACAGAGCAAGGAGGACATCAAAAGCAGACTAGCATTGGCATAAAGGTCATTCCTGGCCAAGATAAGTCTACTAGTATCAAAAGTAGGCCTTAACTTCAGGAAGACATTTCTGAGAATGAAACTTACTGGCAGATTAAAATCTCATTCTGGATTTCTGAGGATGTATCTTTGGAGCACAGAATTGTATGGTAGTGAAACATGGATTGGAAAAACCGGAACAGAAGAGAATCGAAGCATTTGAGATGTGGTGCTACAGACGAATGTTGTAAATTTGGTGGTGTAATAAGGAATGAAGAGGTCCTGAGCAGAAACGGAGAGGAAGCGAATATATGGGAAACACTGACAAGGAGAAGGGACAGGATGATACAAGATATGTTAAGATCTCAGGGGATACCTTCGTTGGTAGTAGAGAAAGCTGTACAGGGTAAAAGCTGTAGAGGAAGACAGAGATTGGAATACACCCAGCAAATATACTGCAGTGCCACATAATCTGATATAGGCATGCATATTCAAATACAGAGATATCTAAACAGGCAGAATACGGCGCTACGGTAGGCAACGCCTATATAAGACAACAAGTGTCTCGTGCAGTTGTTCGATTGATTACCGCTGCTGCAACGGCAGATTATCAATATTTAAGTGTGGTTGAACGTGGTGCTGGTCGGCGCACGAGCGGTGGGAGACAGCATCTTCGAGGTAGCGATGAGGTGAGGATTTTCCCACATGACAATTTCACAAGTGTACTGTGAATATAAGGAATCTGGTAAAACATCAGATCTCCGACCGCTGCAGCCGGAAAAATATCCGGCGAGAACGGAACCAACGACGACTGAAGAGAATCGTTCAACGTGACAGAGGTGCAACCCTTCCGCAAATTGCTGCAGATTGCAAAACTTGGCCATCAACAAGTGTCAGCACGAGAACCATTCAACGAAACATCATGGATATGGGGTTTTGGAGCTGATGGGACAACCGTGTACCATTGAAGACGCCACGACAATAAGCCTTACATGTCGGCTGGGCCCGTCTGTACCGACCCTGGACTGTTGATGATTGGAAACGTGTTGCCTGGTCGGACGAGTCTCGTTTCAAATTGTATCGAGCTGATGGACGTGTACGGGTATGGGGAAAAACTCATGAACCCAAGGATCCTGCATGTCAGCAGGGGAATATTCAAGCTGGTGGAGCCTCTGCAATGGTGTGGGACATGTGCTGTTAGAGTGATATGGACCCCTGATACGTCTAGATTCTACTCTTGAGAATCCTGTCTGATCATCAGCATCCGTTCATGACCATTGTGCATCCTGACAAACTAGAGCCACTCAAGCTGGACAATGCGACACCCCACGCGTCCAGAATTGCCACAGAGTGGCTCCAGGAACATTCTCTTGAGTTTAAAAACTTCCGCTGGCCACCAAACTCGCAAGATATGAACATTATTTGGGATATCCGGGATAGATTGCAATGTGCTCTTCAGAAGAGATCTCCACCCACTCACACTATTATAGATTTGCCGACAGCCCTGCAGTATTCATGGTGTCAGTTCCCTCCAGCACTACTTTAAACATTAAGGTACACGAAGGGGACATGCGGATAAAACAAAGTGCAAAATCGGCAGTAGCGGAACATCACGAGGACTGTGGCTTTGACATCGATTTTAATAACGTACGTGTACTGGCTAAAGAAACTAACATTTATAGAAGAAAGGTCCGAGAAGCGGTTGAAATTTCTAAGAATGCATGTAATTTCTATAGAGAGGACGGCTATAAGCTTCCGGCATCGTGGCTCCCCGCCCTCAAGGAAGTAAATACGCGGCAGCGGTATGTGAGCAGCATAAACAAGGCGGTGCAAGTCACCTCGCCGGACAATAATATTTTGGGTAAGCATTCCCCCTCTCTTGCTCTGTCCATTTCAATTCTAGCCACTGATGACGACCAACCAATAGCGGTAGCAGGCATTTCAACCAATAACCCTTCTCCAGCATAGTGTGGAATAGTGCCTTTCTATCCAATGATGATGACCACCAATAGTATCTACAGGAGATAAGATACCAACGCCCATTCTTCTGTATTAGCCTATGACTATGGCCCACCAATGGTAGGCATGTGAATTTTAACCAGTGCCATCAGTTCTGCAGCACGAACGCCAGAAAACTCCCTCTTTATAAGTGGACACGACACTCGTCTCTGACAGTGTTCTAGCAGTGGTGGACACCAAAAGATCCTGAGGAAGATCCCAGCAAAGGGGCTGAAAAGTCAAACATTTTAGAAGAAATATGATGTGGCCCAATAACCCAGAAGATTAACTTCAGTGACAACGGCCACGAAAGCCTGCACACTTACATTAGTTGAGTCCATTCCACGTCGTGATGTGTGACTTCTGCAAGCTCGTTGGGACCCAATACGATACTGCTTGGCTCTGTAGTGTAATTGAGGACGTAGGTTGCAAGTACTACTGTGAGATAAAGACGTTGGAATAGAACAGGAATTCGTGGTGGACCACATCAAACCAGAGGGAAAAGACAGAGATAGAGAGAAACAGAAGGTGGAGCGTCCGCCGGCCGATGTGGCCGACTGGTTCTAGGCGCTTCAGTCCGGAATGGCGCCACCGCTACGGTCGCAGGTTTGTATCCTGCCTCGGGCATGGATGTGTGTGATGTCCTTAGGTTACTTAAGTTTAAGTAGTTCTAAGTTCTAGGGGACTGATGACCTAAGATGTTAAGTCCCATAGTGCTCAGAGCCATTTGAACCATTTTTTTTTGTGTAACGTCCTCACCGAGTACCACAGCAGCAGGTCGATATATGTTTACAGTTATCGTTCGTATAGTGACGGAAGCACAAGTAGTGGGCTCTATTGTATTTGAATTACAGTAGCTACAACTTGGGAGTGAGTGGGAAGAGGAAAAGCAAAGTCGAATAAACGACACTTAGTTAGGAGACGAGGTGGCGGTACTGACCGGCGAAGTCGTGGCTCTTGGAGGGCGCGAGCAGGCAGCCGTACTCGTGCTGTGCGGAGAGCAGCTTGTACGGCTCGTGGTAGACGCTCGAGTTCTCGCTGTCGTCGCCGTTGCTGCCGCTGCCGCTGGCGCTGTCGTCGCCGCGGCCGCCGTACAGGCTGCAGACGGCGGCGTGCGGCGCGGGGGCGGCGGGGGCGGCGGCGGCCACCCTGGCGTGGCCGGCCACCCCCAGCACGCGCGCCAGCACCGGCGGCGTCGACAGCTGCAGGCCGCGCATGGAGACGCCGCCCCCGGGCGCGGCGCGCGGCAGTCCTCCGCCGGCTGCAGCCGCCGCGAAGCCTCCGCACGGCTTGGCCGCCAGCAGCGCCACCTTCTGGCGGCCGCGGCGCACCACCAGCACGGCGGCCCCCGCCAGCGCCAGCAGCAGCGCCGTCGCCAGCAGACCCCCCACCAGCCCCACGTACGCCTGCTGCGCGCCCGCCGCGCTCGTCGCTGCAACGCGCCCGCAAACACTGCTGTCGGCTTCCCTGTGGGTACTAGCAGGAGCGTATCTCTATGGCATAAAATATATCCTTTTCAAACACCTAACACAGTGAAAGTGTGAATTTTTTGAAACCCAGTCATTTCTCCCATTGTGAGGCAGAGATTCGGAGCTCTCATAGTACAAAAACGTGGAGTCCTGGGACATGACCCTGGGGCTCACCGACGCTTCAAACAAGTGTCGACACATGTGGAAAAAAAGGCGAGAGCTCAGTTCAGGTGAGATGCTGTATGCGTTTAAGGATGTCGCACTTGGCTCCAAACTTCACCACAATTTTAGCCAACGCCACCACTCACGTGTCACACCATGGGAACATGTTACACCATCCTCTTAGAACATCTCACCCCTTGTCCCTTGTCCTGGCGTCTCTATGGTGGATGGCAGAAGAGTGACACCCAGTGTTGACATCGCCCGATTTTCTGCTCGGTGGCACAGGAAAACTTTTCAGACACATCACAACAGCTCATAATCTACAGGGTAAACTGGCGAACTCAGAGACCGATGGTAGCACACCGCATGTTGTACTCGTCCAACGCAATGCCCGAAATCACAGCACCAAATTACGACACCTGAAGATGGGCATATAAGAGCTCGAGACAAGTCGTGTTCTAAATAAAAGAACCTTACAACTGTTGTGGTATTTTCAACCTCCGGTATAATGCTCGGTTGCGAATGGTCCTCCGACAGGATCGTTTGTGCTACACGATAGGGCCAGTGGCGCAGAGGGGGTCAGTGGAACCAGCACTTCCATTGCGACGGTCATCTGGACATGCAGTCAGTTCCACAGGGAAGTGTGAGCCATAATTTTAGGTCGCAGGTTCGAATCCTGCCTTGAGCATGGACGTGTGTGCTGTCCTTAGGTTAGTTAGGTTTAAGTAGTTCTAAGTTCTAGGGGACTGATGACCTCAGATGGTAAGTTCCGTAGTGCTAGAGCCATTTGATCCATTTTTGCCATAATTTTAAATATAACGTCCACATCGACACCTCTGGTTAGAGGCTCGAATCTGTACTCAACGCAATTATGCACAGTGTACGCGTAAACAGTAGGAGAGTTGAATGTTTTCTTTGGTCGGTTGCAGTCTTGGCAATTTGCACTTATTTTCAGCCAATCTAAACGCTGGTAAAATGTGAAATATTTATCAAAAATGCCTTCTGACTTCCGTTAAGAAGCTATTTGGCTCAAGCGAGGTAAACTGGCTGTTTCAAGGTAATAATGATCCGAACCATCGTAGCCGTCTCTACACAGCGTGGAAACAAGACATTGTGGTGTACACGATGGAATGGCCTGTAATGTCTCCGGATGCAAATCCGAACGAAAATGTTTGGTTGTATATTAACATGAAGCTTAAAGAAAAGCCAATATATACTTAGAAGCACCTGTCACATAAAATGAGGACTATATGGAGATAGCTACCGAGAGAATATGCATAAAATATCGTCAAAAGCCTACCAAAAACATGCAAGCTGTAATCGATAACGACGGTGATTCGATTAACTATTAGGTAATTGTGCAATTAGTAATGATGTGTATTTTCATGTGAATATATATTAATAACAGTGTCTTTTATTTCATGCAGATAAAAGTGTACACATTCTTGTGGAACTGACTGTATTTCTTGGTCGGAAACGACAGGTTGAAGTGTGATGCACAACAGAACAACGTTTTCGACGACCTTGCACCTTGTTGACATGCCTGGACGAATCAAACCTCTTCTAGCGACATCGTGGCGCTAAGATCAGTTTGAAAATTTCTGACTCATTTCGAGCGTCAGCAATTTTTTCTGTGGTACCAGTATACGGAACTGCTAGAAACCGTTCACTACCATAAATGAACCCTCGTGATTTGGGTCGTCCTGTGGCAGAATCACGGGGATGTGTGACATCGACAACTACATAAAAGAAACGGCAAAGGATTCCTCTGTCCCCCTCCCCCCAACATTCGCCCCCCCATGCCACCCATGCACCTTTGCTGAGTACTTTAAAAATGTTCCTGTACAGAGGCCTGCATTCACCGATGACTACGCGCCATTGGGAGAGACAACACTTTTGATATCACTCAGATTTTACATGCAGCCAGCAGGCGGTAATACATTGATAAAGCGACAGTTATCTGAGGTTTTTCATCTATTATTACTCCTACACTATTTGCTAATGAAGATAAATTGATATTTCTCTCATTTAGTGTTAGAGAAGATAGGGATATTTCGGCCTAATGAACCCAGAAAAACCAATGAGTACCGCTTGGGTTTTGGAAGGGCCGAGGTTTAACCCTATATCCTATGAAGTATGGGAGTCTCCAGTTCTAACTTATGCAGGCTACATCTATCTATGACAGAAGAGCACCCATCTTTCTGAATTCCCTGACTGAGTCGATCAGCCTTATAGTGTAAACAGTGAAGCGTACAAGCCGCTTAGACACTGTATACTGGACTAGGCTAGTGTAAGAGCAGTTGATACGAAACGTGTACAAATGCAGAAAAGAAATAATGTAAAATGTAATATTTAACCCTCCTTGTTGAACTAACACTACTGGGGTCAATATGACCCCATAGCCACATTGGGATTATATACGAGGGATATTCGGAAAGTAAGTTCCAATCGGTCAAGAAATGTAAACCACTGTGAAAATCTAATAAAGCTTGGCACACATGTGTTTGGCAGTGTCTCTAGTATCCCTGTCGGTTTCATAACTTCGCTCATGGTGAGCACATAAAGATGCGTATAAAATAGTGTCTCCCGCCAAATATGAGGTCCTGGTGAGACATTTCACCTGATGTTATGCAACCCACTTTACAGCACTGTTATACGGTTTCTACTTCGTGACAATTCTCGGTTGCAATCTCGAGGGGCAATGAGAATGCTGTTGCAGGCGTTTTCGATAGGAAGTGTTGATCACCCGCATTACAGCCGGTAATTGGCTCCCTCTGTGTTTAGTCTCTGCTCACATTAAATACTGGCTATGAAGACAACATTTTCGCACAGACAACGAGCTATAGATGAGCGTAGCGAATTGGCAGGAAGCACAGGCGGCTGCCTTCTATGACGAGGATATTGGGCAGTTGGTATGATGCGACAGATGTCGTAGCTGGAGCGGCGACTATGTGAGAAGTAGCTGGAAGGTGGAGCCAGCTGTCCCAAATAAAACGTTTCTGATTTTCAATGTACGTACTTTGCATTACACGTCTGATCGGAACTTACTTTCTGGACAAGCCTCGTATCTCCCTTATTTCCAAAGCTGTCATTTCCAAATATACGATTTTCTCCCACTGTGTCAACTGTACTGAATGGTGTTTTCTTCAGTTCTATATTTACAACACATGAAAACTTATTGATGGTTTTTTTTGCGCTGAGTACCACCAGAGTCAGTATGATCCAGTCTAAATTTATTTCTGTTCCATGAAAGTAACATTTATTAAAAAAAATAACGACCGCTACATAGAACAGCTGTTATGTGTGTTTTTATGTTAGTTCATTAAAATACTGCCAGTATATCCTGAGCAAATTATTTTGGGTCTTTTCATCACAGCGGTACTCAGTGAAACAAAAATATCTTGGTAGTGGGAAGGGTAAGTAACATACAGAGTTAACTGCAGTCCACATGTCAGTGGACCAAATCTTCTGTAAGAGGGAGGAGTGTTCGCTGTAGTAAATGAAGCTCTTGTGGATCTTGCTGGCATTGTGTATTCGCCAGCGACTCACAGGAAATTCCTAACAGGTGCGAGTCAACCACGTTCGTCTTAGAGACAGTGGAGTACCGTTACTCGGGAGTCGGTAAGGGCAGCAGGTGAGGTAGCAGCAGAGGCCGGTGAGGCCACCCACCTTTTGTGACCTCCTTGCGGGCGTGCGACGTCTCGACGGCGGCCGTCTGCGAGTCCTGGCTCTCCGGCTCCTGCAGCGCGTTGTCCTGCTGGAAGAACATCTGCTCCAGCATCTGCTGCGACACGTTGCGTGGCACGGCCACTGCGGAAGAGGGGAAACAGTCTCAGTGTGATACTAACTACTGGAAACTGAGCAAGGTTTTGCTAGCAGAGCTTTACATTCACTCTAATGTGCCAGAAATTATTAGACAACGGGTAACAGTGCCTGGTTGAAAGGAAGTTCGTCTCTTACGAACCATTATATAATCATTTGTTGTAAACATTGGTTAAAAACTGTCTTGGTTGCAATTTTAGTTTTTTATTTTTCCACTACGCATTTCACCTTTTTTAGTCATCTTCAGGTTATCTTAATTTGGTATTTCTCAGAAGGATCCTTTAGTCAGTCTAGCCAAAGGACATCGTCGAATATATCAGGCTAACATCGCTTTCGTTAAACTCAGTAAAAACTTTTCTAGATGGTTGTAAGCTACTCACAGCAATCATGCCCCCATCAACCAGTTTCCAACTCCTGACACAGTGATGGCCGACATCCTCCTACCCATTCATGGACGCCGTGCTAACCCTTAAAGTTCTTCCACATACTCGGCCACACATGATGGGAGGATGCTGGGTATCAGTATCAGACTTTTCAACTTAGGCTGAGGGAAACCTTCAACCTCTTTTGCCACAGTTTATCTGTGTACTTGGTATTTTGACATTTGTATTCATTTGATGTTTTTGGTGTTCATTGGTGGTTTCCACATCCAGGCATTCGCCTTAAAACTGGGAGAAAACCGCCAAAAACGCTAACAGAGACTTTTAGCTATTTTGGTTCATATGGTTCAAATGGCTCTGAGGACTATGGGACTTAACTTCTAAGATCATCAGTCCCCTAGAACTTAGAACTAATTAAACCTAACTAACCTAAGGACATCACACACATCCATGCCCGAGGCAGGATTCGAACCTGAGACTGTAGCGGTCGCGCGGTTCCAGACTGTAGCGCCTAGAACCGCTCGTCCACCCCGGCCGGCGTTAGCTATTTTTTTAAACCCTTTATGATATGTCGCGACTTCTCACTCCATCTTTAAAAGATAAAGTATGAAAAATTCTCTTTCGTTACGAGTCTGTTACGACTGTTGCGCTCTATTTATTCTTAGTTTTGTACATTGATAAAATATCGCAGAACTTTTATGGATGTATTATCTGTGGCTTCAGATATAATACATCTATAAAAGTTCTCCGATATGTTAACAACGTTTGAATCTCAGCACTTATGGAGGTCACATTATTTGGCTGCATGTAGTTGGATGTGGGTCATCCTGTGCTTGGGTTTGGTTGTCTACTGTGGTAATTTGGACCTTAGATATTTTCCTCTGTTTCGTGGTAAATCTATTTATGATAATAACAGTGTACAAGCACCAAACATTGAAAAGCTTCTTATAAAATTTTCTGTATTTGTATGTCCCATGAGGTCTATAGCTTCATGTTTTACATGACAGGCCCTGGCAAGAAAATTGGAAGGTAAGAAGATAATGGAGTTACTGTAGAAGTTTTCCACATCTGACGTTGATACACCAGCTCGGGATAGTAGCGATTCTGAGATGAAACGCGTTCTTTAAAAATTTGAACTCACCAGTTCTGCAGGCCAAAGAAACAAAAAATTACACCATGACATATGTTATCATCAACAGAATATTTCCACTTATTTCTAAAAGCTGAAGAGGGCAATTGTAATAAGAAATATCTCCCAATTATTTTTAGAAGAAAGAAGGGAGTTTCACTGTCAAATAAAGTTTGAATCGAAAATATTGGTTCATGATCGGATTTCACTGCTATTCGAGGAAAATGGGAAAACTACGCTATTTACGATGTAGAATCAAGAACTCACTCCAAGTGTTCCCACTGTAAAACGTTATGTGTCAATGAGAGAACAAACTGATTTTATTAAAACCAGAGCTTTTGAAGTAATGTTTGTCGACGACTGGACCATTACGACCTGGCACAATTCTGAAATCAGTTTTTGAAAAAAATGAAATAAAATACCAAAAAATATATTCCTTCAGTTGTCTCTGCAGTAAGCCAGTTTCCAAATTACCACAATGACATAAAAAATTGGTAGTTGTGAATGCCAAATAACAAAAATTCGTGCCTTAAGGAGTTAAATCATTCTCTATAGTCTTTGTGCATATACGGGGTGTTCGTAAATCCCCATTGCAAGTTTCTAGGACGTGTAGAGGGTAGTGAGCACATAATATTTTGAATAGGAACCCATATCCAGAAACGGACCGTTTCCACTCTACGACGGTTTCAACCCACTTGCTTAATCACACACTTCTGCTTGAAGAACTGAATTAGGCGTCACATAGTACAGTGCTTAGGTAAGAATTCGAAACGAAACATAACGAGACTTCCATTTATCACTTAAGCACATTTGTTTGTATTAACAATGTAACTGGTCATGTATACTTCATATTCCTAAAAGATGTATTGGACCCGTTCATGGAAGCTGTGCCACTGAATGTCCATCTCACAGCAAGGCAGAAGTTAATTGGCATCACATGACGTCTGACGCAGTACACCTTGTCCTGTGTACCCTGTTACATACCAAAACAAGCAGCTATCAGACGTTTCTCTTTCCCCTCAGCAGACGTGGACGCGTTACACATCTGAGCTGAAACATTCGCAGAACGGAAACGGTACGTTTCTAGACACGGATCCCTACTCAAAACACACGTACTCACTTCCCTCTACATGTCCTAGAAATTTGTAACGGGAATTTCCGAACACCCTGTATTAACTTGTTTGTGAAATAACATGTTTTCTCCAATCCTGTATCGCTTCTGATTCTTACCGAGACATACCGAACTCGCATTCGGGAGGACGACCAACAGCCCAAAGTGGCTCATTACTGATGTCACCGTACACACAGCTTTCATTCTCCTACGTATTTCAGCTGGAAGCACGTATTTTGCGGTCAGAAACTCAACTACAGCACGTTCTTTCTCACGCACCGCCATGTTACACGCTACAATTCCAAGCCCTTCAGCGGCAGGGCATTGCAATTTGCGTCAGCGAAGCGCGCAAGTCGATCGAGTAATACGCATCATGTGTAATATCTCTACTAATACTAAGAACAGAATAAAACAGTCGGATGCATTACCGTTTAGGTCCACCCTCATAAAAAAACGCGAAAATGTCGTCAAGCAAAAGTTAGTGAAAATTTGTACATCTCTCAAAAGGTTGATGCTCGAAGCATACAACTTCCGCCCCAATAAGTTAGCGAGAATCTGAGAAAATTCTAGTCCTAAGTAAAATCACTGCCAACGGTCTTGCATCTGTGATAACACCGGTTTCCGTCAGATCACCCAAGTTAAGCGCTCTCGGGCTAGGCTAGCTCTTCGATGGATGACCATCCGGTTTGCCGAGCGCTGTTGGCGAGCGGGATGCACTCAGCCCTTGTGAGGCAAACTGAGGAGCTACTTGACTAAGAAGTAGCGGCTACGGTGTCGTAATCTGACACACGGCCGGGAGAGCGGTGTGCTGACCACGTGCCCTCCACATCCGCATCCAGTGTCGCCTGAGGTCCTGAGGATGACATGGCGGCCAGTCGGTGACGTTGGGCCTTAATGACCTGCTGCGGCGGAGTTTAGTTTAGTTTTAAGTAAAATCACTAAAGTGATCGCTTCTCTCTCTATCCAGTCACTCGTTGACCAGTCTCGTGTGGCAACAGAAGACGGCAAAATAAAGCAGACTTTTTAAATGTCG
This sequence comes from Schistocerca gregaria, assembly GCF_023897955.1. Classification (NCBI taxonomy): domain Eukaryota; kingdom Metazoa; phylum Arthropoda; class Insecta; order Orthoptera; family Acrididae; genus Schistocerca; species Schistocerca gregaria. Next base: position 783,511,850 of record NC_064923.1, on the reverse strand, counting down.
CGCTTGAAACACCATTCACGCTGGAGCATGGTACGGACGTAAACCGTTACGTCGTCACACAGTCTCCTGTAAAGAACAAATAGTAGTAGAAATCTTTGGTGCTGAGAACGAACTGAAACAGCTGAAAATAAATATGTTGCCGGGTCGGGATGGAATCTCAGTTCGGTTCTACAGAGAGATATCTTCGGCGTTGGCTGCTTACTTAGCTTCGATTTATCTCGAATCTTTCGCCCAGCACGAAAAACCACAAAGGACTGGAAAACATCCACAGGTGGCTAATGGAGAAGAGAAGTGTGAAATAATGGACCCGTAAAATACAGACCGATAATAAACGAATAACATTTGTTTGCTGCGGAATTCTTGAGCATATTATAAGATCGAAAATGTTTCAAATGGCTCTAAGCACTATGGGACTTTACATCTGAGATCATCAGTCCCCTACACCTATAACTATTTACACCTAACTAACCTAAGGACATGACACACATCCATGCCCGTGGCAGGATTCGAACCTGCGACCGTAGCAGCAGCGCGGTTCCGGACTGAAGCGCCTACAACCGTTCGGCCACAGCGGCCGACTACTCTAAGTTCGAAATAATAATAGTTCACGGGTGATCTGCTGGATGTCAGTCATCTGGGAAGAGAGAACGAAGTCTCAGCAAACATCAAGTTAAAATGGTCTTCCGGTCACCAGCTAAAACACGGACACTGGTTGGTAATGTGAAAGACGGCTTTGGACTGCGGAAATCCGGGATCTATCAAGTAACCTGCCAGTGAGGTAAGAGATACGTACAGGGTGACACTTACCGAACTATATGAAGAAAACGTAAATTAGTTACAAACAACGGGGCGTACACACTTTATTCAACAATTAAATGTAATTGCAGATATTCGGATTTAGGTTATGAGATGTTCGATACGCCTGCCGTCATTGGCCATGAAGTGGCGCAGATGAATACCGAAATTCTGTGTGATCCGCTGAAGAGTCGGAACATCGGTGCTGTCGATGACCTCCTGAGTGGGTGTTTTCGGCTTAGCAACGGTTTTGAAGTTACTGCTGTACTCTTTTGTCTTTCCATATATCCCCACAAAAACGAGTCGCATGTGTTCAGATCCGGAGAACATGGTGGCCTATCGAGGACTATGCCCGTGTCATCTGGGTGCCCCAGAGGCCAGAATGCGGTCCCAAAAGTGCTCCTCCAGGATACCAAACACTCTCCTGGTTCGATGGGGTTGAGTTCTGTTTTGCATGAAACCCATCTTCACTTTGGATAATGGCGATGAAATCATCTTCCAAAAGGTTCACATACCTTTCAGTAGTCACCTTGCGTGCCGTCGTTGCACAGCACACAGTCACCCGTTGAGGGTGAAGAGACTTCTCGATCGCGAAATGCGGATTCTCAGTGCCCCGAATGCGGAAACTTTGCTTATTGACGAACACATCCAAATGACAATGGGTTTCGTCGCTAAACTGGAACAGAATAATTCCCATCATATCCCGCGCAGGCATGCACTTTGAACGGCCTAACGCAAACCATTCAGACGTTATGATGATTTTATTTCATGTAGTTCAATAATAGTCACCCTGAAGATGACACTGTGCGTACTATCGAAGATCTTTGCCGGGAAAACCAACCGCTCATCAGATAGCTGCAGCCTAACAAGTCGGCAGACGCAGAACATCGCCTGACGACATTACATTGAAGGGACTATGACCTCACCAAGGTTCTGAAAGAGACGTCTAATTTAGGGACTGCGACATTAAGGACTCTATTGGGATTGAGTAAGGGAACCACTGATGAGTCGCGATAGCGGGTACATCCTGAGAAGGGCATGGGACCCCGCTGTAGGAATGATCAAGAAATGAAACGAGACATCACACACTGAACTGACGTCGGGGACGGGTGGAGGAACAGCAGAGGTGCCTCCAGCCCGCACACCTGGACGCGAACCTAGGACGTTTCGACTTCTGGGGGAGAGAACACTGGAGCTTCAGTTCCAGAAGAGAGCACCTTCGGTCTGCAGCTTGTGGCAGCGGTGACCTGAACTTCAGCCGCCGCAGCATCTAGCACTTGCTGCAGTCCGCTCTCCGCCTTACTAATTGCGGCTTAGATAGCCGGTAGTCGGGAGTAGTTAGCCGTCCGTGGACTTGCTGAACTGGCAGGATTAGGTTCCACAACTTCTTTGTTTAACTTAACTGACTGAGGGTTCATCAATGCTGAGACTATTTGAGTAATTTGCTTACGTTTATCGTGTAGCGAAATTAGACATATCACTACAGTCGTATCCTTTCATGAATGACTTGTGGCATGATTGTCACTTCCATTTCACTTAACTCTCACGGACTTCGCCAACTCAATGAATCAGTAGCTTCATATTGTTAAATGCTTAAAAATGTTAGTTTTCGCTTTCTGGGTGCCTTATCGATTATGATAACGTATTATCATTAGTTCGTATTCACGTATATGTTCACAGAGAATACCGTAACAAATGGGGGTCAAGTGAGTCGTTATTTCATTTCAGCATATAGGTGACCCCTGCAAACTATCAGTTCTCTAATACTTTTTGAGAGAACCCACACCCAGAAATTATTTGCTAGCGCCACCCTGTTCATTTCGTTATTCCCTCGCGCGACGATTTCCTTACCGCGTCTGAGTGTATGGGGAGAGATGTGGCTCTCGGTTAGTCCAGCCGGTGCGGGTGATTGCGGCGGTGAAAACAGCTGCCACGTTCGGTTGGTGTCTTTCAAATCGTGCCCCAGTATAAACTAAGTGCACTAATGCGTATGACAATGAGAAGCGTTTGTCTGTACCATCTCAGTTTACAGTGCTGTGAATCTGATGTGTGTGTGTCAGTAATGATAGACCTGAAAACATGCACGTTCGGGTACGACATTCGGTTCCAGCTGAAACGGCGCTCCTTGGAAAAGATAGGTTATTAGTGACTGGGAAAAACCCGATAAGGGCGACATGTTGTAGCAGAGAGCCACTTTCACGGAGGGTGGGTACACATCCATCATCAGGTCGCCCCCACAAAGTCGAAACGGTCACAATGGCATCGATTTGATTATGGGGTGTCATGAAGGCACTGGTAAGAGGGCTTTACGAAGGAGCATCCACCATCACATGCAGTACGTTCTCGTGACCTTTGGACACTGAGTGTATTACCAGGAATAGTCATAAGGCTTTATTTATCGACTGCGAGAAACAAAGTAATCAATTCTTTCTGGTTTGCAGGCACATGTGTGCCTTCCTGGTACGCAGTGAAATCCTGGCGCCATAGTATCGTAGCACGCAGCAGGAGTAGCCAGGCAGCGGTCAAGTGAAGTGTAAGTGTACAGTGCTGTGAATCTGCCATTTTACGTGTGTGGTATATACACACAGCTTCCGTTTGTCCACCCCCCACTATTAATCATGTTTGAGTTAAAATGAGAGAATATATAGATAAAAAAACGATTTTGCTTACGCGATAAATCCTTTCAGTTTAAAGACGCGATCCTTAGATTTCGCAACCCTGTACGTGAGTTGTTTACCGTCGTAAGCTTGGCGTAATTTCTTTCAGGTAAGCCTGACTGCGTTGACAGATTTATTTCTCACGTCTGCGGATCTGAGGGAGCCACACAGTGTTTCTACGGGAACTAATTAATTTCTATAGTAGGTTATATTTTAAGATAAAGATGATGTTAATGGTTTCTTTGGCTTCGCTGCATTATCTGCACTCCTGCATAGCCCCACCTCGCGTGCGATTTACATACAAATAATTTGTGTTTCGGAAGGGCGAGATTTACTGTAGGCGAGAACACGCGACGTAGTTCCTCTGCAGGCAGAGCGAGGGCGGCGGTTAAAGGGTTACGAGATTGGCGCGCTGTCTGGGGCTGAGGTGAACGACTCGTGTTGGGTTGTAATTGGGTCGGGGCGGTGCTGCACCCGCAGATTTAGTGCGCGTCGCGCCTGCATAATTCCGCCGGCGGCTCATAAGGCCCTCCGGCAGATGGCGGGGGTCATAAGCAGGGGCGGTGCATTACTGGCAGGTGGGGGCGGCGCTCCTGCAGGGAGGCGGCCCTTAGGAAGGGCAGGAGCTGGCGGCAACACGCCGCGGGCTGAGGCCGGCCGTGTCCTCAGTCTGGTGCCGGCTGCCTCAAACACTGTGTGGTGGCTGCAGACAATAGGCCTGTTTCCTACGTCAAAAATATGCTTCGGACTGATGTTCTGTGGAATGATTCTAACATTAAAAATCTCATTCACGGTCAACATCATCACAAAATACCTGTTATTTTTATGTAATCAAACCTTAAAAGATAATTAAATATCAATATTTGGTAGCGTAATCGAAAACGCTCTGTTATTGGCTGCAGCTCCAGTGACGTTATCGACTAGGAGTAAGACGAACGTATACGTGTGTTGCAGGACTGTCAGCCAAGGTTACTGAGTTTTTATGTACTCTTTCTGGAAATATACAACTGGCCATTAATATTACTACACCACGAAGATGGCGTGCTACAGACTCGAAATTTAACCGACAGGAAGAAGATGCTGTGATGTGCAAATGATTAGCTTTTCAGAACATTCATACAAGGTTGGCTCCGTGGCGACACCTACAACGTGCTGACATGAGGACAGTTCCCAACCAATTTCTCATACAGCTGTTGACCGGAGTTGCCTGGTGAAACGTTGTTGTGATCACTCGTGTAAGCAGGAGAAATGCGTACCATCACGTTTCCGACTTTGATAAAGGTCGGATTGTAGCCTATCGCGATTGCGGTTTATCGTATCGCGACAATGCTGCTCGCGTTGGTCTAGATCCACCGACAGTTACCAGAATATGGAATCGGAAGGTTCGGGAGGGTAATACGGAACGCCGTGCTGGATCCCAACGGCCTCGTATCACTAGCATTCGTGATGACAGGCATCTTATCCGCATGGCTATAACGGATCGTGCAGCTACGTCTCGATCCCTGAGTCAACAAATGGGGACGTTTGCAAGACAACAACCATCTCCACGAACAGTTCGACAACGTTTGCAGCAGCACGGACTATCAGCTCGGAAACCATGGCTGCGGTTACCCTTGACGCTGCATCACAGACAGGAGCGCCTGCGATGGTGTACTCAACGACAACAAACCTGCGTCCACGAATGGCAAAACGTCATTTTTTCGACGAATCCAGGTTCTGTTTACAGCATCGTCACGGTCGCATCCGTGTTTGGCGACATCGCGGTGAACACACATTGGAAGCGTGCATTCGTCATCGCCATATTGGCGCATCAGCCGGCGTGCGGTTATGGGGTGCCATTGGTTACACATCACGGCCACCTCTTGTTCGCATCGGCGGCGTTTTGAACAGTGGACGTTACTTTTCAGGTGTGTTAGGACCCGTGGCTCTACCCTTCATTCGATCCCTGCGAAACCCTACATTTCAGCAGGATAATGCACGAACGCTTGTTGCAGGTCCTGTACGGGCCTTACTTGATACAGGAAATGTTCGACTGCTGCCCTGGTTAGCACGTTCTCCAAATCTCTCACCAATTGAAAACATCTGGTCAATGGTGGCCGAGCAACTGACTCGTCACAGTACGCCAGTCACTACTCTTGATGAACTGTGGCATCGTGTTGAAGCTGCATGGGCAGCTGTACCTGTACACGTCATCCAAGCTCTGTTTGACTCAATGCCCAGGCGTATCAAGGCCGCTATGACGGCCAGAGGTCGTTGTTCTGGGTACTGATTTCTCAGGATGCACCCAAATTGCGTGAAAATTGAATCACATGTCAGTTCTAGTATAATATATTTCTCCAATGAATACCCGTTTATCATCTACATTTCTTCTTGGTGTAGCAATTTTAATGGCCAGTAGTGAAGTTTAGGTACTTCGTGACGAAAATCGCTTTTACAACTTTTAAGTAAGACCAGAAAGAAATTTTTTGTACTCTGATAGTAGAAATCGTACGAAAATTTATATATTTATGCCGCGCTCAGAGAGGCGATATGTTAAAGGACGGGCATTCTTTTCGCTGCTCGCTGCAACATCATTAAACCCGCTCAAAACTAAGGAATAGTGGAACTTTCGCAAATGGGTTCGTAACTTATATCTACATTGTCGACTGTCAGTCATGAGCGACGACCCGACAATACAATTATTCTTGGCAAATCTTAGTGCCAATTTTCGCCATACGATATACTCAGCAGAGATATGGCGAGAAGCACGCGCTCTATGCCGCAACGGATAACGCAGAAGACTGCACATATATCACCATGCTCTCACAGCATAACGAGGTAAAGGACGATCAAGTTTTCTATGCGGAGAGACGTAAAGCACATAGAACATCCAGGTAAACGTAAGGGCTCTGCTATTTGGGAGTGTAAGCTGACGTGAGTGACTGAAGCAGATTTAACGTCATCTCAAGTAAGAGGATGAAACTGCAGAACCTCACACAATAACGATCATAGATGGACAGTACGAGGATAAAAAAAAGTTTCTAATAAAGTAAAACATTGTGTGGTCACAGTAACTAGAAAATATATTTGTGAACGTGACGTGTGGGAATGGCTATTGAAAATGTAAGTGCATGTAAAGGCCAAACACAATAATACTCTGTTTCTAATCGGTGTAGTGAATTTATGTAGCTGTGATTTGGTTTTCGTGTGAAAAGACTATCGTCTTCTTTTTAAACAAGTTAAAATATTGTTGCAGTCTAGATACGAACCAGCGACCTATGGATATCATATTTAAACATTCAAAAGACCACCGCTCTACCAAACGGACTACCACTGACGTGCAATAAGTGGGTATAGCGACAATATTTGCCAAGAGCTTAATTTCGTCGACTTTGTAACAGTGAGAAAGCGTATCTCTGAGGTAAATTAATGTTAACTTCAGATTTCAAGACTTTTCAGTTAAGTAATAGGAATCTAAGCTTCGGCGTGGTAACATTTTGCCGGTACAGTCCAACCAATTTTTACGCACCTTCTCACTATCTGAAACACTCAAAAACAATTTTTCAAGAGTTTTTGTGGATGTATTTGTGGCACTACACACCATTTCTAATCCATTCCGAAGCAGACGTCACCATTAATTAGCTCTATGACAGTAGAAGGAGCGAGCTAGCCAGTGATGTCACAGGCATCGATCGCATGGAGTGACTTAGCGCACTTTCAAATTATTGAATTTCATTTGCATTTTTATAAAAGAATACTGAAATTCAAGAAGGAAAAAAAGCGCGTTATGAGCATAAAATGACAAAATTAACCAGTTAAGACAAGTTCCAGAAAACAAGTACTCTATAAAGAATGAAGTATGTACAGGTTGGCAGCTTCCATAAGAAAGAAGCGAATTCCAAACATCAGCAGAAAAGTACTTGTCAGAGAATATGGGCACATGATTTAGTAGAAACAGCTGTCGTACGACCAGCGGACTAAACATTTGTCAACCCTCGTAACAGCACAGTGGTGGAGATCTGTAAATGGCGTAATACCTGGCATAGCCGACGCAGGTCGCGGAAGTGCGGTGGAGTGTTTTGTGCACGAGAGCAGAGGGTGACAGGTCGGCGTGGAGGCGCTGCAGCAAGTCGCTACCGTGTGTGGGAGTGCCCAGGACCAGACTGTGAATGAAGCAACCCGAGCTGTCGGCGTGTCAAAACGAAAAACCGTCCGAGGAACGGTCTACCGCTGGAAGCCACGTATCACGCAGCAGCGGCCATAAAAGCATCCTGGCCGAAACAGACCGGACACCAGTGTCACGCAAAGTGAGTGACAGTCGATTTCAAACCCGACAGGGATTGCAGCTGTCAGTGAACAGAGGTCCATCTCAACCGTTTACCAAGTGGAGTCAGGTGCCTCGCAAAAGGCTGTTGCATACAGCGAGACACGAAGCTGCGCTTCTGCGGTGGAGCGAACAACACAGAGAGTGGCCGTCAGCTTACTACAGACGTGCAGTGTGGTCTGGGAAACAGCGATTTCGCCTCTTTTCAAATGATGCTAGGCGTCGGGCGAACCGACGCTTAAATCGCAGTGTGCGGAGCGCGCAGTCCAGGCACGAGGTGTTACTGTGATGTTTTGGGTGTGATTTTCCTACCATGACCAACAGTCAACTCATTCAAATTATCTTGAATATGAAACAGGGTATTTATTTCGCCATTCTAGGTGGACAACGCTTCCCTTTTTTCCTGCATTTTGATGAAAAACATCTTGGCTTAGTCGCGAAGTGCAGGCCTGCCTGCCGACACGTCGTGGGATCGAATCCTGGTCATACTACAGAAATGCTCGGCTTGTGTTTAACCTAGCCTTCACCTCTCAACGACGTGACAAGTCACCACGAATGACACGTACTTCAGCCGGCCTGAGTGGCCGAGCGGTTCTAGGCGCTACAGTCTGGAACCGCGCGACCGCTACAGTCGCAGGTTCGAATCCTGCCTCGGGCATGTATGCGTGTGATGTCCTTAGGTTAGTTAGGTTTATGTAGTTATAAGTTCTAGGGGACTGATGACCTCAGATGTTAAGTCCCATAGTGCTCAGAGCCACTTGAACCATTTTTGAACACGTAGTTCGGGTTCCACTTTAAACCATACGTCCCTTTCCCTGTTTGGATAACTGTGTTATTACGATATTGTAGTGCCTGTGTTATTCCGAATTACGATGAAAAGCTCATTAGGACATGCATGCAGGACAGTAACAGACAATGCGGTGACTACAGCCGTTATCAAATACGTTAAATATATTCGTAATTGCGACGTAATTTCGAATAACACAGGCGCTGTAATATCGGATCCATCCACCGACACCGGGCAAGCGACTTTCGAGCGTCGCCTGGATCCACTCGTTGCAGAGGCACGGTTGACCACATAAGGAAGTTAGGCCTCGAGTCGCGCAAGCGTAACCAAGTGGCAAGGCGACCGCCCGTGATAAGCGGGATGTCCGGGTTCGTCCCAGTCCGTCACCAATTTACACTGTCGTGACTCCATTCTACAGCTGCTGGTTGTTCATATTCGCAACTGCGAATACGCTCCAAGTACTTCATAACGGCTGTAGTCGCCGCTGTACCTGTCCCTTCGGACATCCATGCATGTCCAAAAGAACTTTGCATCGTAATTCAGAATAACACAGGCACTGGAGTGTCGTATGAACCAAGACTCCAAACGTCAAACATTACTGGAGCAGAGAGACTACGGCTCTGCACTTTGCGTACAGTTGGCGATCTAATGTTCCTGCCCCTGACGAGGGCGATGTAACATTTTCCCTCACTGTCACAGCGTATCATCGTCAATTCTCGCTACTTTTCGATGGCAGCACAGACAACATCTATGAGATATGGTCGTACATGTCCACTTGACAACAAAAGCGTTTCGAAAGAAGAGAAACTTCTTAACATTGAGTATAGATTTAAGTGTCAGGAAGTCTTTTTTGAAAGTATTTGTGTGGAGTCTACCGATTTATGGAAGTGAAACATGGACAATTAATAGTTTAGACAGGAAGAGAATAGAGGCTTTCGAAAAGTCTTGCTACAGAAGAATGCTGAAGATCAGATGGGTAGATCGCCTAACTAATGAGGAGGCACTGAACAGAATGGGGGAGAAGAGGAATTTGAGACACAACTTGACTAGAAGAAGAGATCGGTTCGTAAGGCACGTTCTGAGGCATCAGGGGATCACCAATTTAGTATTGGAGGGAAGTGAGGAGGGTAAAAATCGTAGAAGGAGACCAAGAGATGAATACACTAAGCTGATTGAGAAGGATGTAGGCTGCAGTACGTACTGGGAGATGAAGAAGCTTGCGCAGGTTAGAGTAGCATGGGGAGCTGCATCAATCTCTGGACTGAAGGCCACATCAACAACAACATGTTCAGTTAGCAGGAAAACGGCGAGCTACTGAAGAATTCTAACTTACCAGAAAACGTAATTAAGAATCTGTTTCGTTTGACTAAAAACTACAAAGAACTCATACCATTCTGACCTACCATTAATATTATACATCCCCAACGTACAGGTTAGCAAAATATCTATCCAAGTTACCAACCGACAGTCGGTTACTGTAAGCTACAATTAAAAACTGTTATACGTTTGTTGAAATAATTAAACAGATCAGAATACATGCAAAAGAAATTATGGTCACTTTGGATGTCGTCTCTTTCTTGACAAAAGCCTCACGCAAGCCTCTTCGCAAAATACATAAAAATTATTAGCATACCACTTTCATTTCTGTCGTACCAGAAAGTTTCATGATACTTTGACGACCACTTACTTTTGTACAGTCGTAGATTTTATGAAACGTGTCCTCCGTTGTCTCCAGCAGTGGATAAATTTTTTTATGGGACATTCAGCACCCTTGCGTTACTTTTTTAGTTATGGAGACGGAACTTCTATTAGCTGGCCACAGAAGGTCGAAGCTTTTCAACAATTCAAGATGAACAATACACACACTAATATCTAATTCACCGCTGAAATGTAGTGAGAACGAATGTTACCATTTTTAGGTAGTTTATTTGAACAAAAATTGGATTGCAGTGTTTACAGCAAGCCACTCTGTTTGACTGTTCTGTATCATAGTGCACAAAGCTTTCATCATCCAGTCAAAAAGAGAGCAGTCCGCTTTACACTGACACATAAAATCCAAAACTGTATCCCAAAATTCATGCCTTCTGAGATAACGTGTCTGAAATAGGTCTTCCAGAAGAATGAATGTAGCGAACGACATATTCAGTCATTTCTAAGACAGGCTGACGTGGAGATACTCAGATGGTCAGCCGACAGCGCCCCTTCCTTTGCTTGAAGGTACGAAAGAAAACAGACAGAGTCCTGGTCAGTTGACAATTAGCAGTCCATCATAATGAAGATGGGTGATTAGCTGTTTTAGTGCCTGCAGAAATTAAATGCAAGATAAGGAAGATGTTGCTACACAGGACACAAGACGCAATTAACATGAATGGTGACACAATTGCCAGGCATGGAATAGATCTAAAGAAGGCTTCATGGCGTGTGCACCAACTATCGCTGCTATAAAAACCCGTGCGCATTTGATAATCCTCACCATGTCTGCATCTCTTACATCTTTAAATATAGTACTTGACCACAGCACACATGGGAAATCCGACACAATGGAGCAAACATTCTGGAAACACAGCAGGTTGTATTTATTTTTCAACTGTCGCCTCAACTTAGGGAATTTGTAGGGCATTCGCTATCTCAAATTGTAAGTTAGATTTAGAACACGATAACTTTTATTTAATCTCGTCAAGTGAACAATTGACAGTGAATAATACAGTGCTATGTTCTGAATACTGTTGCAAACTAAAATAAAATGACTCTAAGCAATATGGGACCGATATTTGACTGGAAGACAGCAGGAAACAAAATGAATAACACTTCCACATCAGTGCAGTTTGCAAAAGCAACACAAATGAGACAAATATATAATACAGATGAACGAGCATTAGAGTTGCCTAATCAACTGGATTCAATCTGAGTTATTTAGAAACTGGATTACCCAACTGCCTGAGCAAAATTTACATTCTTCAACTTCTCTCGAGAATCCCCACAATTCCCAAGCTCCATTTGCAGCGGAGACTGACTGCTGCCGAAAATCTGACGAACGAATATGTTCTCCTTTCTGTGGACAAACAGGGGAAAAGCAACCGGAACCTCAAACTGAAACCTTGGGAAAAGCATCATTACGATTCTTGGTACTGAACAGCTTTGGCAGTTGAAATAGTGAAGACAACAGGGGACGAAGTAGGTAAAAAGACGAGATATAGTAGAAATCCTTGGGTAACAGAAGAGTTATTGAATTTAATTCATGAAATAAGTAAATATAAAAACGCTGTAAATGAAACAGGCGAAAAGGAATACAAATGTATCAAAAAATGAGATCGACAGGAAGTGCAAAATGGCTGAGAAGCGATGGCTAGAGGACAAATGTAAGGCTGTAGAAACACATATCAGTAGTGGTAAGACAGATACTGCCCACAGGAAAATTAAAGAGACCTTTGGAGAAAAGAGAGCTACCTGTATGAATATCAAGAGCTCAGATGGTAAACCAGTAGTAAGCAAAGAAGGGAAAACTGAAAGGTGGAAGGAGTATATAGAGGGTCTATACAAGGGCGATGTACTTGAGAACAATACTATGGAAACGGAAGAGGATATAAATGAAGATGAGATGAGAGATACGATACCTAAGTCGAAACAAGGCCCCAGGAGTAGACAACATTCCATTAGAACTAATGATAGCCTTGGGAGAGCCAGCAATGAAAACTCTTCCATCTGGTGAGCAAGATTGATGAGACAGGCGAAGTAACTTCGGATTTCAAGAAGAATATATAATTCCAATCCCAAAGAAAGCAGGTGTTGAAAGCTATGAAAATTACCGAACTACCAGTTTAATAAATCATGGTTGCCAAATACTAACACGAATTCCTTGCAAACGAATGGAAAAAACTGGTAGAAGCTGACCTCGGGGAAGGTCAGTTTGGATTCCCTACAAATAATGGAACATGCGAGGCAATAGCGATCCTACGACTCATCTTAGAAGAAAGGTTAAGGAAAGGCAAACCTACGTTTCTAGCATTTGTAGACTCAGAAAATTCTTTTCACAATGTTGACTGGAATATACTCTTTCAAATTCTGAAGGAGGCAGGTGTAAATTATTGGGAGTGAAAGGCTATGTAATATTTGTTCAGAAACCAGATGGCATGAAAGGTAAGCAGTGATTGAGAAGGGAGTGAGAAAGGCTGTATCCCCGATGTCATTCAGTCTGTATATTGAGCAAGCAGTAAACGAAACAGAAGAAAATTTGGAGTAGAAATTAAAATCCATGGAGAAGAAATAAAATCTTTGAGATTTGCCGACGACTTTGTAATTGTCACAGACAGCAAAGGACTTGGAAAAGCAGGACAATGGAATGTAGTCGAATTAAATCAGGTGATGCTGAGGAAATTAGATTAGAATGTGAGACACTTAATGTAGTAAACGAGTTTTGCTATTTGGAAGCATTTCTGAAGAAGAAAAATTTGTTAAGTTCGAGTATATATTTAAGTCTCAGGAAGTCTTTTCTGAAATATTTGTATGGAGTGTAGCCATGTACGGAAGTTAAACATGGACGATAAATAGTTTAGACAAGAAGAGTATAGGAGATTTCCAAACGTCGTGCTACAGAAAAATTCTGAAGATTAGTTGGGCAGTGCACGTAACTAATTGAGGAGGTACTGAATAGAATTGGGGAGAAGCGGAATTTGTGGCACAACTTTACTAGAAGAAGGGTTCGGTTGGTAGGAGATGTTCTGAGACATCAAGGGATCACCAACTGAGTACTGGAGGGAAGCGTGGAGGATAAAAATCGTAGAGGGAGGCCGAGAGATGAATACACTAGGCAGATTCAGAAGGAGATAGGTTGCAGTAGCTATTCGTAGATGAAGAGGCCTTGTACATGATAGAGTACCACGGAGAGCTACATCAAACCAGTCTCTGGAATGAAGACCACAACTACAACAACAGCAACAACATTTAACAGCCTCTCTCCACTGGTCAGCACTGACTGCACCACATCTAGTGGCGGGGACGAGGGGCTGACTCTGTACTGGACACTCCGTATAATTTTGGAGGGAACCGACGAGCTTTCTCGTTCCATGTGAGGGGTAGGCGGCATATTTCAGCGTCAAGCACCCAAAGGGCAAAGCTGTGGCGACAGGCAGCATCCATTTCTGTAGCGCAAGCGGATTATCGCCAGCAAGTGACCGCAACAAGTGTTCCGGGAAGCAGGACCTGTGTCTTCGGAAATTGGCTGCCACGCAGGAGACGATCGTTCCCTGCTATTTGGGCGCCGTGAAGACCATTATGCTGACATTACTCGAATGCCCCGGCCACTGGGCCCATTCCCTTTCGGTGAGAAATTTGATACTTGCCACACAATTAATCATCGTGTAATCACGACAGAGCTAAAACAAAATCGCAGCGCCTTTCCGACCGCTCAATAAAATTAAGACGACTCCGCATGCAGTAAAAGACGACCGTGAGCTCAGTATTCCTGGCATATATGTCGTAGCAGTTATGTTGGTCAGTCAATGTGCACGACTTTAGAACACTGGACAGAGAACTGATGCTACGTTCCATACAGCGATTTTGGCTAATTTGTTGTTGCCAAAAACAGCCTCACAAACGAGTATCCGATTGAGTTTACAAAACGAAAAACTCATCTCGCCCAACCACCTACTGGGATTCTGTCATTGAAGAGGCCGTTGGGATCAGAATGTTCAATATCCGGGACACTGGCTGTGCTCAGTGCCATAAGAATCCAGAGAAAGTGGCAAGTTGAGCGCCTTCTAACGGAATCAGCGTCGCTAGTAATGGTCCTCCATCGCAAACATCGAAAAATCTCTCGTAGTATATGGAAGCTGAGTGATTTGGTGGACCCGTCGTGAGTAATTCGGGCAGCGACATAAGAAAATTACCACACGATCTATTGTTACTACACCTCCTGCCGATGGCACAGTTGAAAGCTGGGGCGTAATAGCTGATGTGACGTGGTAAGAAAACCGAGAAACATTTGTGCGTCCTCTTTATGTAAGGCTGCGATACGTCGGAAAGCGAGCAACACTGGTAAATCAGTTGTTTGTCAAGTAAATGTTGATCAATACGGTAAATATGAACATTAACTGTTACTTTATCCAAGAAATATTCCAGTCATCGTTTCACTCAAAGGAATTCTATTGTGGGCTTTCCTTCGCATACTAACACATTCGTACTTCGCCCGCTGGTTGTTGCTCCCCACCACTCTCCGTCACGACGTTGCAAGGTTAACCACCAGATACTTAGGAGCGACTATGGGCATAGCACCTGCGTTAAACTACGTCTCCACATTGGATGTAACAGCTGTGATATCTACTGTAGTAAAAACCCTTCATCAGTTCAGCACTCGTGCAATACTTCAAGTATTCCTCCTTTCCTCAACCCAGATTACGGTGTGCAGCAGAGGGTACTTGCGATATCAAAGTCATTCACAATCTATATCTTCGATCTGTAAATGATGCGCCGGAGAAGGACCCTAGAGCAGCATCAAATTTCTCCGATTTTTCATACTCATTTCGCAAGATATATGTGGGAAGAAGTAAGATGTTTCCAGACGCTTCTTTGATTTGCTGTGTTGTCTGGCCGCTGGAGTTGGAAAGGTGTATTTGCTACTGTCCCGCACCAAAAAATTCGCTGATGGAAGGGGGTTCACCTCTTCGCCTCTTTCCGATCTCATCTACTAATGCTACCTGGAAAGAGTCCCACACTAACGAGTTGTATTCTAGAGTTAGGTGGATTTAGAAGTTACCAGTTTCGTAGGCCGGTTACGATTTCCTAGCTTTCTTACGATCGCAGTCCCACACCTGCCTTTTCCACAATTAGTACTATTTGGCTGATTCACTGCAAACTGCTTCGGACTAACACTTCAATTGTCAAATCCAACAATAAAGTTTCTTTCCGCTTATTTCAATGCAGTACGTTGCATTTGCTTTTCTTGAGGATCAAATTGGTTCAAATGGCTCTAAGCACTATGGGATTTAACATCTGAGGTCATCAGTCCCCAAGACTTAGAACTACTTAAACCTAACTAACCTAAGGACGCCACACACATCCATGCCCGAGGCAGGATTCGAACCTGCGACCGTAGCGGTCGCGAGGTTCCAGACTGTAGCGCCTAGAACGTCTCGGCCACTACGGCCGGCTCCTGACAAATCTATACTCGATGTATACTTGAGCATTATGTGCGAACTGCCTCGCTAAGACACTAACGTGTCCGAAACTGAAATTATACACTGAAGAGCCAAAGAAACTGGTACACCTCCGTAATATCACGCAGAGCCCCCGCCAACACGCAGAAGTGCCGCAGCACGACGTGGCATGGACTAATGTCTGAAGTAGTGCTGGACGGAATTGACACCATGAGTGCTGCAGGGCTGTCCATAAATCCGTAAGAGTACGAGGCGGTGGCCATGTCTTTTGAACAGCACTTGTAAGGCACCCCAGATTAGCTCGATAATGTTCGTATCTGGGGTGTTTGGTGGCCAGCAGAGAGTTCAAACTTATAAAGAGTGTTCCTGGAGCTAGTCTGTAGCGATTCAGGACGCGTGGGGTGTTTCATTGTCCTACTGGAATTGTTCAAGTCCATCGGAATGCACAATGGACATGAATGGATGCAGGTGATCAGACAGGATGCTTACGTACGTGTCACCGGTCAGTCATATCTAGGCATAAAATCTTCTCAATCAAAGTAGACTCCCCTATATTTTTTGTGTCACCAAACAAATACAGTTGCATCTTCCTTAGCTTCGAAGGCTGAAAGGACGCGTTGTACTGGGCTACGACTTCTTCAGCCCAACCGGAATACAACAAATCAGAATGCGATAACTCGCGACGTTCCCTGCGATTCTGTTGAAAAGCACGTTTGTTGATGTACGGAATATCTGATAATATACAGTTCTGAAACTGGCAGTATACGAGGGTCGTTCAATAAGTAATACTCTACATCTTTTATAAACGCCATTAATATACACAGAGGAAGTCCTTGTTCGTACTTCACATTTGATGTTTGTTCTGTGCGGCGGTGAAGTTTCGAACCGTTCTGTCAGATGACACAGCCGTGGTACGGCCTCAAAATGGCGTCTACATACGACTCTACAAGGAGCGTGCTGTTATTGAATTCTTGGTGCAGAAAAAGAAAACGTGGTGAACATCCATAAACGTTTGTGTGCAGCGTATGGCGATGCTGCAGTTGATTACAGTTGGGCGACGGGTAAAGAGAGTTATAGCCTCAGGAAAAGTAGAAACAGAGCTCCACGATCCGCCACGCCCGGGACGTCCTCTCACAGCCACTGCTCCAGACATTCTGAATCGTGCGGATACCATTATTCGTGCCGACTTAAATTTATTTGGGCCGCTTAAAGTTTCTCTACGGGGAACACACTTTGAAGACGATCACAGTGTCAGTCATGCAGTGAAAACATGGTTACGCCTACAGGACAAGCGCTTTTACCAGCAGGGAATACATGCTCCTCCACAACGTTGGCGTAAGACCATAGAACGTGATGGACACTACGTAGAAAAATAGGACATGGACAAGACGTGCTGATGTATATTGTCACCAAATTCTGACTCTTAACAATAAATATGTAGTGAAAAAAAATTGGGGTATTACTTATTGAACGATCCTCGTATTTACAATGGGCAGCCGACATTTGTTTTGGCTATTAAGCCTATATTTTTTCATTTGATATATTGACAACTTCTCCGATATATATAGCGCCGATACGACATTCTAAATATCGATATATCGGATTCCCGACATTTTTAGAAATACGAACAGTTCTACTACAGTTCAGTAACGAAATGAATCACTGAGGGAGGTACTCTAAATAACAATCTCTCTTTTAATACAAATGCCACTTGAACAAACAAAACAGCGTGTTGTTGTCACCCTGGGAAGTTGAAGTTGTTTTATTGGAACGACTGTGCCGGAGCGTCAGGCTGTTGGTGGAGACAAACGCGGCCACCGCGCCACACTTCATTGGCGCCGGCAGACTGATGGCCGCTCTCTGGCTGCATGACGGCGTCGGCTTCCCGAACGGTACTTCTAAATGGGCAGAGCGCGTCTCAAAAAGGAAAAAAGAGAAAAAAGAGGCCTACAGTCTGATCTTCCTCCGCGGCGGAAAAAGGTCCCGGCAGAGGCAGAGGCAGGCAGAGCAGCTCGCTTTCGGGCCGGCCCGCGTGCCGAGGGCATTCCTGGCGAGCTCCTAATGAACGGCCTCGCTTGCAAACGCGCTGGTCGAGTCCCCGCCGGCGAAACGCCGCATTCCGGGGCGTTTTTTTGGCCCGCGCGACCGCATGCCTCGTGGAGAAGTTTCGGCGGAATATGGCGAGGTGCAGGAAGAGCTCCGGGCCGTCTCTCCCCGTCTCAGGTGTCCCGCAGAGGTATCCGGTCCAGATTCCTCTGGTCCGGCGACGACCGCAAACATCGTTCACAAATACCTTTACAGTGTTTCAAACACAAGGTTACAATGAATGTAAGCAATACCGTTCTGCGACCTATTGGCACCCATTACTGGAGAGAATGCCACTGAGATTAAACACCATAACACGTCAGAGAAATGGATCTTTCCATATGAAGCTTATAAGACAACAAGTGCTGCTAAGTTTACAAGCCTGGTGCACGAGCGGAGAGAGGCGTCGGAACTAGTGACGGAGCAGCGTGTACAAAAACAACCAGAGCTTTTGGTGGGAGGGGGGCGGGGCAAAGAATTTTCTGGACAACCGTTGGTTGGAAATGTTCAATTCTGAAGGGCTACGACCGTCAAATGTCAACCAATCATCCGCGAGCACGGAGAAGTTTCTGAGTTTCAACTAACTTGTCACAGATATACCTAACAGCGGTTCTTTACAGCGTTGTCTCCGAACATCTATATTATCTGCACACCTACACGGTATTATGTACCATATATAGTACGAGTACTTTCCTTTTATAGTTCGTATTAGCAAAAGATTGATTTGTAATTAGAAACCAGAGATACTGTAAATTACCCGTTACAAGACAATGCACCATACAATTTTTTGTAATCCGTTCGTTATTCTTGTTCCCCTGGCCGTTGCCCGAAATAGATTCAGATTTCTTAAACTGTATAACGACATTTGAATAACAATGTTATTACATTAAAGGGCGCGTGTAACTTTCTTAGAAACCATTACCTTTTCATTCTTGCCGTTTCATATAGTATAATTGTTTAATTTTTCGGTCGTTTTAAATAAGGCGGTGGGCGACTGTTTGGTAATTCAACGATCAAGTGCTTTCTGATTTCTATCACTGATTAATTCTCGACACACTCCAGCCTATTACTATAATACGACAATCTCGTTTAATGTTAACGTAAATTGTAGACTTACTTGAAGCACTGATGCTTAGCTGCCTGGTCATATCTGTATACATTCTGGCCGGAGTGGCGAGCGGTTCTAGGCGCTACAGTCTGGATCGCGCGACGCTACGGTCGCAGGTTCGAATCCTGCCTCGGGCATGGATGTGTCTGATGTCTTTAGGTTAGTTGGGTTTAAGTAGTTCTAAGTTCTAGGTGTACTGATGACCCAGAAGTTAAGTCCCACCGTGCTCATTCATATTTACACTCCTGGAAATTGAAATAAGAACACCGTGAATTCATTGTCCCAGGAAGGAGAAACTTTATTGACACATTCCTGGGGTCAGATACATCACATGATCACACTGACAGAACCACAGGCACATAGACACAGGCAACAGAGCATGCACAATGTCGGCACTAGTACAGTGTATATCCACCTTTCGCAGCAATGCAGGCTGCTATTCTCCCATGGAGACGATAGTAGAGATGCTGGATGTAGTCCTGTGGAACGGCTTGCGCCTCAGTTGGACCAGCGTTCGTGCTGGACGTGCAGACCGCGTGAGACGACGCTTCATCCAGTCCCAAACATGCTCAATGGGAGACAGATCCGGAGATCTTGCTGGCCAGGGTAGTTGACTTACATCTTCTAGAGCACGTTAGGTGGCACAGGATACATGCGGACGTGCATTGTCCTGTTGGAACAGCAAGTTCCCTTGCCGGTCTAGGAATGGTAGAACGATGGGTTCGATGACGGTTTGGATGTACCGTGCACTATTCAGTGTCCCCTCGACGATCACCAGAGGTGTACGGCCAGTGTAGGAGATCGCTCCCCACACCGTGATGTCGGGTGTTGGCCCTGTGTGCCTCGGTCGTATGCAGTCCTGATTGTGGCGCTCACCTGCACGGCGCCAAACACGCATACGACCATCATTGGCACCAAGGCAGAAGCGACTCTCATCGCTGAAGACGACACGTCTCCATTCGTCCCTCCATTCACGCCTGTCGCGACACCACTGGAGGCGGGCTGCACGATGTTGGGGCGTGAGCGGAAGACGGCCTAACGGTGTGCGGGACCGTAGCCCAGCTTCATGGAGACGGTTGCGAATGGTCCTCGCCGATACCCCAGGGGCAACAGTGTCCCTAATTTGCTGGGAAGTGGCGGTGCGGTCCCCTACGGCACTGCGTAGGATCCTACGGTCTTGGCGTGCATCCGTGCGTCGCTGCGGTGCGGCCCCAGGTGGACGGGCACGTGCACCTTCCTCCGACCACTGGCGACAACATCGATGTACTGTGGAGACCTCACGCCCCATGTGTTGAGCAATTCGGCGGTACGTCCACCCGGCCTCCCGCATGCCCACTATACGCCCTCGCTCAAAGTCCGTCAACTGCACATACGGTTCACGTCCACGCTGTCGCGGCATGCTACCAGTGTTAAAGACTGCGATGGAGCTCCGTATGCCACTGCAAACTGGCTGACACTGACGGCGGCGGTGCACAAATGCTGCGCAGCTAGCGCCATTCGACGGCCAACACCGCGGTTCCTGGTGTGTCCGCTGTGCCGTGCGTGTGATCATTGCTTGTACAGCCCTCTCGCAGTGCCCGGAGCAAGTATGGTGGGTCTGACACACCGGTGTCAATGTGTTCTTTTTTCCATTTCCAGGAGTGTATATACATGCTGATGAATCCTAAATTCCGCAAGACGAGTATACTGGATGTGTGTTTCTATGCCCTCAGATCCAGATAAGTAAAGTCTGCAAATTGGTTACAGGTGCTTCAGGTTTTACGGCTGAGACTTTGGCAGTTTTGGAGACAACTGAGATTGCATCTTCAGCTTCCTTCTTAAAGATATCAATCGCGTCTGATTCGAAGAGAGTTATTAAAAGTGTTCGGTACCGAAGACGGAACAAAACAACCAACCGTTATGTTTTGGACGTGGTACTGGAATAAACTCGCTGTAAACGGAGAGAGCATGCAATCATTCTGCTCTGAGTGCATTCCCACGCTGGCGTCTGCTGTAACGAGGAAGTCGACGTCTTAGCGAAGGAAGCTGCTTCTAGAGGAACTGTTCTCGGTTTGAAATTATTGTAAGCAGACTACTTAAGTGCAGTCAAGAGCGCGGAAAACAGCATTAGCAAGAGATGTGGAATGTGTCCGAACAAACTAAAGATGGATGCCATGCGGTATTAGAGCCTCAAACTCCTACAAGGCGTGATGTACGTGGACGCATTCGAAACGTCCTACGATTTCCAGCATCATTCGCTTCTCCTTTAACCGTCCTCGTTTCCTGTGCATCTCTAAAGAATACGTTGCATGTGAGTGTGATTCCGAGTCATAAGCTCATGTAACCCTCACCTTGTTTTCGTGTTCCAAATGTGACAATGGACAGTCAGAGCTCCTTCAAACAGCGTTTCCTCTTTTGCTTACAAAAGGAATTCGCCTGCATAAAGTGACTGTCAAATTTCTTAAGCATATAGGGAAAAATCTGTAGGACTCATATATTCATTTATCTGTGCCACTTATTATCAAATTTTAGAAGCAATGTGAGTGCTAAAAGAAATCCGTTAAACTTCAGTTACACGATAAATCGGTCAAATATGAAGGCCGTAAATTGAACTAAATACCTAGGAATTACAATTAAGAACAACTTAAATTGGAAGGAACAAATAGAAAATGTTGTGGGGAAGCCTAACAGAAGACTGCGTTTTATTGGGAGGACACTTAGAAAATGTAACACATTTACTAAGGAGACACTACACTACGCGTGTCCGTCGTCTTTTAGAATACTGCTACGCGGTCTGTAATCCTTACCAGATAGGATTGACGGAGTAGATCGAAGAAGTTCAAAGAAGGGCAGCAGGTTTTGTATCATCGCGAAATATCGGAGAGAGAGTGCCACTGAAATGATATAAGATTTGGGCTGGACGTCATTAAAACAAAGTCGTTTTTCTTTGCGACGGAATCTTCTCACGAAATTCCAATGTAGATGCTCACTGAATTTACGAGGACGAACGTAAGCGAACAATGACGACACACAATACTGAACACTGACCTGATGCAATTATTTAATAGTAATGGGTATTTAATACATGTCATTTGTTTGCGGAAGTATCCATAATTTATAAAAAATATTCAGACATAAAATTGACATTTTGCTTTTCCATCGACACTGGAGTGTATCCTTTGGATGGCACACTTGACGATTACGATCGAGTCGTTCTCATTGGTTTGGTCAGTAGAACAATCTATTATGAAGAAGCTGTTATGCTCAAGAGCGAAATTACTATTTAAATTAGCTAAAGATATTGATTACAGGTCACCAGTCAAAGTTAAGCAGACTGGTTGATTGAGTTACGGGCGCACAGCTTTAGTCCAAATTCAGCTAACTAAAAAGCACAGTAATGGCGATAATTAGCTTAGTCGGACAAAACCGCACTGCTAGACACGCACAACACGTCCACTTGATTTCCGGACAAGCTGGGTCGCACTCGTCGCTGAGCGCCTGTCGTTTCAGCCCCGTATCTCCACGACGCTGAACCTCCCACCTGTGTTCATCTGGGGACTACTGCTCGCTGTTGTTTGCTTGTTTTTCCCTACCCTGTGGAAGCGTGGACTGTAGTGCAACGGAATATCTTTTCACTAACTGCACTGAACTCTCTAAATCGTGTTTACACGCGCTTGTTACTTGTGTAGCAACGGAACCGTAGGAGGTGCTGACTGGAAAACTGTCTGGGGCATGTTTAACAATCACATTCATACAGTAATTGTACACTTGTAGCTGTTTGCATGAGAGTACTACGCAGTTTCAGTCCAGCATAAACTGATCTGAACTCTGAGTCACCTGAGGAAAGAGCAAGAACAGGTGTTTATGGAGGCGACTCTGTGACTCCATTGAAAAAATGTATCACGTTTCAGCAGTGGTACATTACGGATGTGGGTAAAGAAAAGTTTTTGTGGTCCTATAAGTAACGGCGTTGCTTTTGAATTGCGATTTTGCTACGTCGTGTCATGGTGCGTTCAGCTTTTAAGTCTTGCGTCCCTTCACAGGGTAATAGTATTCCAGCCCTCTGGAACACTCGTCTTTGATAGTGCAGAAAATAAGGTTCCCGGGATTAAAGTGTTCACATCCTTTAAAATATTGTCAGCTTTATACTTTTATTATTTTTTGTTAAGTGAATGTTGCGCTTTTGGTTTTAATTGATGCTTCCGATGACGATTGTAATAAGTCTGGAAATTCGCGCAATTAATTTAACAGTTAAAGAATCACTGTATGCTAATGTAGAAATCATGTCAACCACTATTTCCAATCAGTGTCTCAAGTCATCGGGAAACATTTTCTGTCATAACTATACAGAAAAGTCACAAGAGAATGTTCCTGCACTAGTCCGTGGTGGCAGAGGCTACAGGTCTCTGAGCTGTCTGTAAATCCGTGTACCAGTTTTGCTGTGCCCTTGCTAATACCAGGGTTTATTGTATTTAGGTGGTAGTAGTTTTAGTAATGTCTTCTTCGCCAATTTAAGTGCACGGTGAACATATTACGCAATAACAATCGCAGGTGACATGATCCTAACGTCCGAAAGTAAGGAAGACTGGTTGAATGGAATGAACAGTCTCGTTGGATTATCTATGGAGAAAACAACAACCAAAGATAAATTAAATTGTTTTTGTTGTTGTTGTTGTATGTCTTCATTCCCAACTCGAGAGGCCCATCGGTGCTGTTACGAGGCGTCGTCCTTCTCAACAAACGCCGCTTCAGCCTGGGAGTGGGGGCAGAGGGAGACCCTACTGGGAATACACATGTTGGGGGGGAGATTCGCAGGTCTGGTATTGGCTTGATGACAAAGGGAAACTTACAGGAAGAAGAATGGTATTTACATATATATAAACAAGGACTTTAATTGATTCACTTGTAATTTGTTCGTGAAGGACAGTATGAACTGCAAAGTAAGCGAGAAACTTCCTTGCCTTGTTTCACAGGACTTTTATTTTCACTTGACCTAGATTTTAGGTTATAAACCCATTTCCCAGTACATCACTGATTCCAAAGACGAAACAGAAACAAAGATGACTACATGTCAAGTCTATGGCTTGTAGAATTAAGCTATAATATCGTCCGAATTGACTACATTAATTATGAAAAAGTTACATCACTGTTCCACAAATTCATAAGGTTCATTATAGAACATTTGCTCGAGTCTTAAATACACACTGCACTCACCATGTCAGATATGTAAATGGGCATATAATTATATATTTACGAATAATGGCTCCAAAGCTGCAAAACTGTTATCACAATCTCTCCAATGTAGAAGTTACACTATGTGATCAAAAGTACCCGGACACCTGGCTGAAAATGACTTACAAGTTCGTGGCGCCCTCCATCGGTAATGCTGGAATTCAATGTGGTATTGCCTCACCCTTAGCTTGATGACAGCTTCCACTCTCGCAGGTATACGTTCAATCAGGTGATGGAAGGTTTCTTGGGGAATGGCAGCCCATTATTCACGGACTGCTGCACTGAGGAGAGGTATCGATGTCGGTCGGTGAGGCCTGGCACGAATTCGGCGTTCCAAAACATCCTGAAACTGTTTTACAGGATTCAGGTCCAGGACTCTGTGCACGCCAGTCCGTTACAGGGATGTCGTGTAATCACTCCGCCACAGGTCGTGCATTAAGGACAGGTGCTCGATCGTGTTGAAAGACGCAATCACCACTCCCGAATTGCTCTTCAACAGTGGGAAGCAAGAAGGTTCTTAAAACACCTGTGTAGGCCTATACTGTGATAATGCCACGCAAAAACAAATGGGCGCAAGTCCTCTCCGTAAAAAACACGACCAAAACGTAACTCCACCGCCTCCGAATTTTACTGTTGACGCTACACATGCTGGCAGATAACGTTCACCTGGCATTCGCCATACCCACACCCTGCCGTCGGATCGCCACATTATGTACCGTGATTCGTCACTCCACACAACGTTTTCCCATTGTTAAATAGTCCAGTGTTTACGCTCATTACACCGAGCGAGGCGTCGTTTGGCATTTACCGGCATGGTGTGTGCCATATGAGCAGCCGCTCGACCATGAAATTTGTTTTCTCACATTCTGCCTAACTGCGATAGTACTTGCAGTGGATCCTGATGCAGTTTGGTATCCCTGACATTACGACACTCTTCAACTGTCGGCGGTCTCTGTCAGTCAACAGAAGAGGTCGGCCTATACGCTTTTCTGCTATACGTGTCCCTTCGCGTTTCCACTTCACTGTCACATCGGAAACAGTGGACCTAGGGATGTTGAGGAGTGTGGAAATCTCGCGTACAGACGTATGACACAAGTGGCACCCAGTCACCTGATCCCGTTCGAAGTCCGTGAGTTCCGTGGAGCGCCCCATTCCACTCTCTCACGATCTCCAATGACTACTGAGGCCGCTGATATCGAGTACCTGACACTAGGTGGCAGCACATTGCACCTAATATCAAAAACCTGTGTTTTTGGGGGTGTCCGGATACTTCTGATCACATAGTGTAGAACATCGTCTCTAAAAATTGAATTGAGTCTTGTTCATTAATAAATGTGGGGATACCGCCATCTGTTTTTTTTTTAAATTTCTAATATGGAGTAGTGCAGATTAATTGCCCTATTTGTTTTAAATAGCAGGAGTGACACTTGCCAAATTATGTCATAAATTCCACATTTCGTGGAGGGTGGTTTCATATCCTACGAACTGCCAAAATATCTTTTTTTGTTTTGTTTTGGGGGAGGAGACCAGACAGCGAGGTCATCAGTCTCATCGGATTAGGGAAGGAAGGGGAAGGAAGGCGGCCGTGCCCTTTCAAAGCAACCATCACGGCATTTGCCTGGAGCGATTTAGGGAAATCATGGAAAACCTAAATCTGGATGGCCGGACGCGGGACTGAACCGTCGTCCTCCCGAATGCGAGTCCAGTGTGCTAGCCACTGCGTCACCTCGCTCGGTCCCAAAATATCTCCTCTATATTTGTGTAACTTAGAAACACAGAGAAATAATTTAGCTTCAAAATGTTACTTATCCTATTACAAATTTTACGTATTAATAGCCGACTGTACCATTTCGACTGTATATTGTGACAGCAGGTATCTGGCTTGCTTCTTCAGTTCTTTACTGCGAATTCTATCAATGTCAAATTTAAATTCATCATTTGTATATATTAATCAAAATATCCACGGGTGTACTGCCGGTCTATAGTGTCCAACGGGCACAATATTTCGGCGATCAAACATGTCGCCATCATCAGGTGAACTGACGGACTGAGCTCCTGTGAACGTGCCGGCACGGAGATCCGTACGCTATGGCTGCTCAGGGGGAACTGGGTTCGGTCGCGGCGGCGGCCGATTTAAATACCCTCCGCCCGCGGCGCACTCCCTCCGCCGTCCTCGCCCCGCGCCGCTGTCGCGCGGTGGAACAGATTGCGACGGCGTCTGAGATGACGTCGGTGTGATGGCTCTGTCCGCCGTGGTCGTCACAACTATGCGTTTGCTCGATTTACTCTTGATTAACCCAATCGCTGGTTCCCAAGCCTTGCTAAGATTGTAGCCACAGTCACGGTTTATGAGGTCGTCATTGGTGCGAATTTCGATGGCCTCTCTAACAACGCTGTCCCAGTATCTCGACGTCTGTAACAGAATCCTCGTCCGATCATACTCCATAGCGTGATTTTCCGACAAACAGTGTTCAGCGACCGCCGACTTGCTCGGATACATTAGTCGAGTGTGCCTCTGGTGTTCACGGCATCGATCCTCGACGGTACGCATCGTCTGACCAATATACGACTTGCCACATTGACACGCAATCTGGCACACGCCGGCCTTCCTCAAACCGAGGTCACCTTTGGCGCTCCCAACCAGTGCACGAGTTTTATTCGGAGGACAAAACACAGTTCTGACACGGTGTTTCTTCAGAATGCGGGCGATTTTCCCCGAGAGTGCGCCTGTGTATGGAATAAATGCAGTGCCTACCTCCTCCCGCGTGACTTCATCCATCTCAACAGGTTGTGCTGCAATGGTTGGGCGGAGAGCACGTTGGATCTGCCACTCTGAGTACCCATTCTTTCGAAACACAGTTCTCAGATGTTCCAATTCCTGGGGTAGACTCTCTGTGTAAGAGATAGTGCGCGCCCTATGTACTAGAGTTTGAAGTACCCCATTCCTCTGTGAAGGGTGGTGGCAGCTGTCTGCGTGCAAATACAGATCAGTGTGTGTTGTCTTTCGATACACCCCATGACCTAGGGATATTTTGATTATCAAATACGCCGGGAGAAACTCAAGAATCACATCATACACCTTTACGGGGAGGAGATGTATCGCAGCATGAAGAAATTTGAAAAGTTGCGCCACCGTAGATGTCGTTTGCTAAGTACTCTTGCCTTTCTAAAGAGATGTCGTTCCGAGAATGTTGTTCCAAATTTTGCTAAGGTTATGCGTCACATCGATTCTGCAGCAGCTAAGAGAATCAAGAAACGAGCCAGCCTCGCATTGGTACGTGAGAGAGTGCAATTCACCCGCCGGAGCCTTGAGTTTATCTCACAGGAATTACTCAAGTTACATTTGCAACTGGCTACTAAGTTCACTTCTTTTTCTTGGGATTGGATTGATGGTGTCACCTGGGTGTCAGCTGATTCCGCCCATAAGAAGGCTACGGGACGTCAAACAGCTAAGTTCTCACGTCTCCTTGACAAACCATCTCTGCAGGTTCCGTGCAAGACTGTCATCAATTTGAGTGGCATGGTGTTGAGTGATGATGCGGTCTCGGTTTTGCAGAAAGGTCTCAACTTCGCTCCCACCCCCAAGTTCACTCCGGTCGCAGAAATTGTTAGTGCTGTTGAACAGGTTGCAGCTCGACTTCCGTCAGAATCAGCCGAGGAAATACGTCGTGAAACTTGTCGTGCGTTGATGAAATCCAAGCCTATGAAGTCAAATATCAGCAGTAAAGAGAGGGCGGCCATTCGTGATCTGAGGGAACGCTCTGAAATTGTTGTCTTACCGGCTGACAAAGGCAATGCTACAGTTGTTGTCTCCCGTAAGGACTACACTGATAAGATGCAGAGCCTGCTAAATGACGATTCCTACCGCAAGATCAGCGTTGACCCTACAAAGAAGGTGGAGAACAAGACGAGGGTTCTTCTCAAGGACGCAGATTTACCGGAGGGTGACGCTAAGAAATTGTTACCCCAAGGTCCGGTACCACCTAGACTATATGGACTCCCGAAGGTTCACAAAGAGGGGTACCATTACGCCCCATTGTCAGCAACATCAGGGCACCTACATATTTGTTGGCCAAATACCTGACGGGAATATTAAGTCCTTATGTGGGTAAATGCCCTCATCACATCCATAATTCCGTGGATTTTGTTAAACGCCTTGATAGCTTCAGGTTGGATGAGTCAGATATCATGGTGAGTTTTGACGTCGTTTCCTTGTTTACGAGGGTACCCCTGCGAGAGTCGCTAGAGTTGATTGGTCAGAGGTTTGACGAGAATACCACTGAACTTTTTAGGCATGTCTTGACTTCCACGTATTTTCTTTTTAATGGAGAATACTACGAACAAACGGAGGGAGTTGCCATGGGTAGCCCACTCTCACCGGTGGTAGCGAATTTGTACATGGAGAACTTCGAGGAGGAAGCCCTGTCGTCATCCGAATGGAAACCTACTTGCTTTTTCCGTTACGTGGACGACACGTTCGTCATCTGGCCACATGGTATGGATAAACTCCTTGACTTCCTTACACATCTAAACTCCATATACCTCAACATCAAATTCACTATGGAGACTGAAAAGGAGGGTAAATTACCTTTCCTTGACGTCTTGGTCAGGAGAAGGGCTGACGGCACCCTAGGTCATGGGGTGTATTGAAAGACAACACACACTGATCTGTATTTGCACGCAGACAGCTGCCACCACCCTTCACAGAGGAATGGGGGTACTTACAACTCTAGTACATAGGGCGCACACTATCTCTGACACAGAGAATCTACCCCAGCAATTGGAACATCTGAGGACTGTGTTTCGAAAGAATGGGTACTCAGAGTGGCAGATCCAACGTGCTCTCCGCCCAACCACTGCATCACAACCTGTTGAGATGGATGAAGTCACGAGGGAGGAGGTAGGCACTGCATTTATTCCATACACAGGCGCACTCTCGGGGAAAATCGCCCGCATTCTGAAGAAACACCGGGTCGGAACTGTGTTTTGTCCTCCGAATAAAACTCGTGCACTGGTGGGGAGCGCCAAAGATGACCTCGGTTTGAGGAAGGCCGGCGTGTACCAGATTCCGTGTCAATGTGGCAAGTCGTATATTGGTCAGACGATGCGTACTGTCGAGGATCGGTGCCGTGAACACCAGAGGCACACTCGACTAATGTATCCGAGCAAGTCGGCGGTCGCTGAACACTGTTTGTCGGAAAATCACGCTATGGAGTATGATCGGACGAGGATTCTGTTACAGACGTCGAGATACTGGGACAGCGTTGTTAGAGAGGCCATCGAAATTCGCACCAATGACGACCTCATAAACCGTGACTGTGGCTACAATCTTAGCAAGGCTTGGGAACCAGCGATTGGGTTAATCAAGAGTAAATCGAGCAAACGCATAGTTGTGACGACCACGGCGGACAGAGCCATCACACCGACGTCATCTCAGACGCCGTCGCAATCTGTTCCACCGCGCGACAGCGGCGCGGGGCGAGGACGGCGGAGGGAGTGCGCCGCGGGCGGAGGGTATTTAAATCGGCCGCCGCCGCGACCGAACCCAGTTCCCCCTGAGCAGCCATAGCGTACGGATCTCCGTGCCGGCACGTTCACAGGAGCTCAGTCCGTCAGTTCACCTGATGATGGCGACATGTTTGATCGCCGAAATATTGTGCCCGTTGGACACT
This sequence comes from Schistocerca gregaria, assembly GCF_023897955.1. Lineage (NCBI taxonomy): Eukaryota > Metazoa > Arthropoda > Insecta > Orthoptera > Acrididae > Schistocerca > Schistocerca gregaria. The sequence goes on along the minus strand of NC_064923.1, from coordinate 783,482,081 downwards.
ATAGACCGGCAGTACACCCGTGGATATTTTGATTATCAAATACGCCAGGAGAAACTCAAGAATCACATTTGTATATATTGTTTTTAATTTATAAGTTTCATGGTTATTTTCTTAGGATATTGGTATAGAAAGAACACAGTGGATTGTGTGCATGTTTGTAGGCACTAGGGTGTAAGAGAAAAGACTGGTGTGAAAAATTTGTATCTCTAAGTTGGTGTCCAAGAAATTGATGGTGGAACCCTCTAACACGATGTTGACCTTTATGTTAGTACGCCACTGGTTCTAATTTTCAAACAGCTTCTATAGTTGTCTAGTGGAAGCTTTCCACATATCGAAAAGTATCATAAAATACTCTACATGTGTTGCTAATGGTTTGCTCTTAATCAGGTCAGCGTCGAACTTGTCCATCGTCATTTCTGGTAGCATAGGGGATAAAGGTGACCCACTGAGGGAGACCATATGATAGCTTGTAATAGTTCCTTCGAAAACAGAAATAACTTTGATTTGGCAACAATCTGCCCTACAAAGTAAGAACAGTTATTCTTCTATGTTAATGTTGTGATTATACAATGGTAGCGACAAAATTTTTGTACAAACGTCCGCATAAGTTCTTCATTATAGGTTGAATACATTAAAAGAGACAAATCTGGAATTTATTGGAGCTTTAAAATCTTTTAACTTGTTTCCTAAATCTAAATTGTTCTTAATGCTATGTTTCCCTCTGAAGTACAGTATTTTCTTCATGATAGTATTTATCCTTCTTGCAATATTGTGCGCTGGTGGCTGTATTGCAGTTACTACTGGTAAAATTGGAATTCTAGATTGCGGAATCTGCGTAAGCCATGTAATTGGGGGCGCCCTTGGAGTCGTCTAGAGAAAACACTATCATATTCTGAGGCTGAAAACAGGAGCACTTACTAATTGCTTCTTATAATTGTTGATGGCTTAGTGGTGTAATTGTTGAAGACTGTGTAGTGTAACTGTTGATGACTAAATGGTATACACACACGGAAGGCCGGATAAAAATAAGAAGAAAGCTGCCTTGTGGATGACTTCAATCAGGATGAAGGACACTTGCAACAATAACTGAACAAGAAAATAATTTGCGGAAAATAGTAAAACTTGTCCAACGATTATATGAATTTAAAAATTAGTTGAAAGTTACAACGAAGACTATTGTGAAGTACAATCCTAGTAGGAATTATTGCCCTGTGTGCACTATGATTAGTATAATTATGTTCTAGTGATTCTTAGCGTTATGTAGGGGGTTGTGCTGCGTTCCTATATTCCTAACTTTGATTGTGCAAACTTCTCCAGTAGGACTTGTCAAGAGAGCTGGTGTCTTTCTTGAAGCATCTGCTGCTCAGGTTTTGCAGCCTCTCTGTGAGTCTCTCCCACGGATCAAATAAACCTAAGCCATACGTGCTGCCCTCCTTTGCAGACGTTCAGTATCTTATGTCAGTCTTATCACACAGCTGAGCAGTATTCCAGGATAGGTCTTACGAGTGTTTGGAAAGCATTTTTGCATTATGCTACCAATGAACTGAAGCCTTATGAACAAGCCTTACCTACGAATGAATCTATGTGTATCATGCCACTTCATATCCCTACAAAATGCTAGACGCAGATGCATCTGTGAGTTGACTAATTCCAACAGTGACTTATTAAAACTGTAGTTGTAAGGCGATACGGTTTTCCCAGTTCTGAAATGCAGAACTTTACGTTTACCATTTTAAGCAAGTTGCCAGTCCTTGGACAACTTTGAAATCTTACCGAGATCTGACTGAGTATCGGCAAATTTTTCTTTCATGCAGCGCTACAGTACAGATAACTGAATCACCTGCAAGTGTTTGTGATCACTGTTAATGTTGACTGGCAAGTCATTAATGTACGAGATGAACACCAAAGTCCCCAACACATTTTTCTGGAACATGGCTGAAGTTACTTCTACATCTGTTGATGGCTCTCCATGAAAGATAAAATAGTGCACACTGTCTACCAAGAAATAGTGCTGTCACAAATATCGCTTTGATGTGCCATTTGTTAGTACTCTTCTTCTGAAGTGCCTGTTCTGTCTTCAGTTTTCACTGCCACCTCGTTTTAGCCTTGTTTCATAAAATTCCGCCCGTATTTTGTTCTAGAATGTTTCGTTTATCATTCCACATATTGACTGATATTTGTTAATCTTATTTTCACGTCCTTGTCCATGTGCCAGCTTATGTCGCATCCTAAGCAGTTAAATAGAGTAGCACTTCAACCCCTTGGTGAGGAAGGTTCCTATGTCTCAGTGAACCACTGATGTAGCTGGCGGTAGTGGCGCTCCTGGATGGTCCATCCATTCCAGACTGATTTGCTGGTGAGAGACCAGAGAGAGAGTAATCCGCTTAGAGGGGCCCCCTTATGGGAGCATGTGGCTGGAAACGGTATAGGCCCTAAGTGATGTCTCATATTGCTTCCACTTACTTGTGTCAGACAGCTTCTGTTTTATTACCTCTCTGCCTTCTTGAGCATCCCTTGCTTTTTCGACCCCGACGGTATTAGGCTGCGAGTCCCTTGGGTGTCTTCCATTTTCACTCTCTATTAAAGAAGATGTCAACGGGTCTGACGGCGGAAAAGGGTGTTATACATCATTCCGACGGTAGAAGAGGCGCAAGAAATCGCTTCACGGCAAGCAGAGCCAGAAGCCTGGGAGTGGTGGTGTGCTAGGAATGATAATTCGAAATATTACTCAGTGACTTGGAAGCTGTAAGGTGGTCGTCCCACGGCAAGCTTAACCTGGACAGCGCTCGTGATGTGGCCGGGGAATGTTATACGCATTGGCTCTGTTCACAATTCACAGGCTTCGAAGAAAAAGATGGATCACAAAGACAACCTAGGCTCTGGGACTGTACACTCTAAGATAAAAAAAGGCAAAGGTACAACAGGAATGAGACAGCCGAAGGGAACAGAAATCGGTAGATGTGATGTACATGTGCAGACAAAAAATAAAAAAGAACAAAGTTTTAGCTAAATTGTATGATTTATCAAAGGGAAACAGCTCCAAGTGCACCTCTGGCCCTTATGCAAGTAGTTATTTGGCTTGGCATTCATTGAGAGAGTTGATGATTATCCTCCTGAGAGATATCGTAACGAATTCTGTCCAACTGACGCGTTAGATCGTCAAACTCACTAGCTGGTTGGTGTACGCTGCCCATAATGCTCCAAATGTTTTCAGTTGGAGCGACACCTGGGTACCTTGTTGGCCAGCACAGGGTTTGGGGCAAGCACGAAGACATGCGTTGTAGGCGGGTCGGAATAATTTTGCTGAAAGGTAAGCGTAGGATGGCTCGCCATGGAGAGCAACAAAACGGGCGTAGAATATTGTGGGCGTATCGCTGTGCTGAAAGGATGACGATCAAAGGAGACCTGCTCTGAAAAGGAATGTCACCTCAGGCCATCACTCCTTGGTTTTGCGCTGCGAGGCAGACGAGAGTCAGGTTGGTATCCCACCACTGTCCGGCGCATCTCCAGACACGTTTCCGTTGGTCATCGGGGCTCAGTTCGAAGAGGGACTCATCACCAAAGAAAATTATACTCCAGCCTACGACATTCCAGGCCTCATGTGCCCGATGCCACTGCAGACGGGCTTGTTGGTGTACAGAGGCCAATGACAGCCGGCGCTGTGAGGTCAGTCCCCCTTCTGTGAGTCCCCTGCTATTGGTCCTTGTGGACGCTGGAGCACCGGTTGCACGCCGGATAGATGAAAGGGCTGAATCCGGTGCTCTGAGTGCCTCTCTGGCGACTGCTCGGTCATCGCGTTCTGTCGTCTCTCGCTTCCCTCTTGACGCTGTGTTCTGCCATCCTTCACTCACTCCTGCCAACACAGTCGAATAGTGGCGTTCCTCCCATACAGGTGTCCAGCGGTTCGCCGATTACTCCAGCAGGGTTCTTTGTGCCCAACTATACATCCTCTCTGAAATGATGACATCTGCGTATACTGCTCATGTACCTGCCTGCGAGGCATAGTTGCTGTCGAACTAAGTTCACGGAATAAAATTCGCAAAGACTTTATGCCCTTGCCAGTTTACTATCCTTGTCAGCTGTGCGGTGAAATTGCGCTGCAGCGTGTAATGGGTCATACTTGTCTAGCATTACTTTTCCTCAACAGTAGTTACCGATACCTGTACTATTTTTCGAATTTTGGACACACCAATATTATATCAGTTGCTGTTCTGAAAACTTTTATCTAATTTTACACACATTGCGTTATATTTTAAAGTAAAATTTATGGAAATGAATTACTTGACAAAATATTTTAGTTTCGGTGTTATAATCCGTAACTACTAGTTCCGAATGTACTGTAAAAATTATCTTTTTAGAAGCATTTGAAGTCACGAATTATTTCCACACTTATAATTTCTATTATTAATTACGCAATCCTGTACTGTTTACTATGTTTATTTGTGGATTTATTTATGAAATAATAAACGAAATTAATAATGTAACTAAAATTAGTATGGGGACTCATTTGCTAAGAAAAATTGCAAACCCTTTGGAATATTGCTATTTCCGCAGAGTGTGAGATTCGTAAGTTTGCAAAAAAAAAAAAAAAAAAAAAAAAAAAAAGGCTCTAAGCACTATGGGACTTAACATCTGTGGTAACCAGCCCCTAGAACTTAGAATTACTTAAACCTAACTAACCTAAGGACATCACACACATCCATGCCCGAGGCAGGATTTGAACCGTAGAAGTTGCGCGGTTCCGGGCTGAGCGCCTAGAACCGCGAGACCACCGCGGCCGGCACCTAATGTTAGATTTTAATCTTCAAGAATCAAACTTATAGACAAGGAGAACTGCAGCCATCTAAATATGACAAGCTAAGAAAACTTGAAAGTTTTATTGTAATCTTCGCTCCTCTCAAATCTCCATAAAAGACCTTGCTTATTAATTACTTGGACTGGGCCTGGGTCGATATCTATTTTTTACTAATTTGCAAAACACCTTCGTCGAGTGTTTTTTAATTATTTTTATTTTTTTGTCTTACAGTGCATTTTCATGAATAAGTTTTGGCGTGGGAGATGCTTTCCGGCAGTCAAGAAATACTGAAAATATTTGAAAGGCCTGATCAGAGGCTTTCAGGATGTCTCGCTTGAAAAGCAAGACTGGAGTCTCCAAAAGTTTCCCCAAGCAAAATTCCCTGATGTTTCCCTGGTTTCCAGACAAGTCTTAGCATTTTTCCCTGCCAAATTTTGAGATCCCAAGGGTAACTTGAGACGTAAGTTGACAAACTGTCCTTGCAGCTACGGTACAAGAAACAATAGTTCAAACGAAGAAATACCTCAAAAAAATTACTTTTGAATACATTATGGGAGTAGCAGTGATCAATGTGTTGCAAATATTTACTATTAAAAACAGTCTTGATCACGATTTATTTATCAAGGTGATCGGTTTCGACCACTGCTGTGGTCATCTTCACTGTTGGAGAATCATTACTCTCCAACAGTAAGAGGTTCCTACTCAATGGTCTGAAGATGACTACAGCAGTGGTCGAAACCGATCACCTTGATAAATAAATCGTGATCAAGACTGTTTCTAATAGAAAAAAAACTAATGAAAACTCGTAACAAGCAGGTGGAGTTTCCTGATGTGATCAAAACTATTAAGCTGTAACATCAACATCTTTATAATGAACCGTTTCTAGATGGAGAAAGCAAGCGAAGTGGTATGTGTCTTTCATTAAGACCACTGATGTTATTTTGTTTCAATAAAACGAAACACATTTGGTGACAAAAATAGGTACTTGGTAGGAGTCGCAAGACGGATTTAAAATACATGCATTGATTTTAGAAGTAACCTCAGAAAAAACTACTCTTTTCTCTTCTTTCTCTTGAAGGAAGTGTATAAGATGGGGAAGAACTGTGTAAACCAACACTATAGGTGACTGCCAATACAATGTTGTTTCTACTACGTTTGTTATTGGCAGTTATTACCCACTGTGTTACATCTATTATTTTACAGTGTTATGTGATTTTTCTTTAGAGAAATAAATGAGCACGTAAAGTACAAATTGCCACTATTTTCGTCTTCTTATCGTCCATATTCTCTAGCATATAAACTACTTTTGAAGTGCCAAAGTGTACCAGAACAAATAAAATGTCTTTAAAACGGCACACTGTGCAACGTACTTGCGGTGAGACCGTCGCAGTTCCTGAACTCCGACACCCATGGCCTCTAGCCTGCTGAGGAGCACCGCAATTTCGATGTAAGGATAAACCATCAAAATCCACTGCATTACGTCACGCACAAACAGACCCGTCCTGCGGGCAGATCGCTGAGGCTACATCCGACGACCAGGGACTGCACATTAGTGGGAACTGAATGGTTTCAGATCCATTAGAGGCCTGATCCAATGCAGGTACCCGCAGAAACGGCCTGCGGTTTTGGCCTGTCATCGAAATCCACTCGTGTGGCCCCCTATTCGCGAGCCAGAGACAGCATGTTGATGAAATGAGACCACGGTGATCAATCCATGCAACAGACAACTTGTTGAAATACTCTGTGAATCAATAATAGTGAGAATAGGCAGCAACTCAACTTAGAGATGATTGCTGAGTCACAGACAGACACGTACAGAAGACATCACACTGTCGCAACTAAATTTTCAGCCAAAGCCTTTGTCAGATGACGAGAGCACACACACTTCCACACAATCACTCACACACAACTCACGCACACATGACCGCCGTCTCTGACTGCTGTGTCTACAGCCTCTGAGAACCAAATCCAAACAAACCACTCCTCAAGCCTCCCTGCCTCCCGTCGACAACTGCTAGGCTAGTGGCGAGGAGTGGTGGCAGCACTGACTGCAAGCTGTGGGGAGTAGTAAGAAGGGAAGGAGCAGCAGGAACGAGGCAGTAGGGAGCTTCACTCAGCCGGCGACGAGGCGTGACACCTCAGTAAACACGAACTGAGACAAAAACGAGAATTTTCCAGTACTTTTTTTCAATTTTCCCTGATGTCCCCGGACTATCCTGACGATATGAAATTCCCTGAACATTTTCTGATTTCCAGAACCTGTGGCAACCCCAGTGACTAACATTTTGGGAATAAATGCTGGTTGGGCTGGAGGGGTTTATTCTGTTTGAGATGAGTCAAAGTTGTAAGATCCTATAACAGACTGATGTTACAGCTCTTGGAGTGCCATATCGTGGATCGCTCCTGCTACCCTTCTCGTAGACGGGTGGGTTCGGTTTCTCGCAGTCGCAGGATACCAGCACTGATCTGTACCACCTGAGTGGCTGCAGCAGGGCGCACTCACCCGAGTCAAGCGAGACTTCGCTGAGCAGCATCCACTGGTCGGCGAAGCGCAGGTGCAGCCGCAGGAAGCGCGCCACGCGCTGCTGCAGCGAGATGCTGACGTTGACGGCCGGCTCGCCGGGTGGGGGGGCGACGCGCCGGGTCAGCGCAACCTGGTAGTGGCGCCCGTCCAGGCTCAGGTACACCGACACCTCGGAGAACACCTGCACACAGACACACAGCTGGCTCACGCCTTGGAGAGCAGCTGCGGCGGCACACAGCGGGCTCACACCTTGCAGAACACCTACACAACCACACAGCAGGCTCACGCCTTGGAGAACACCTGCAAGGCCACACAGAAGGCTCACACCTTGGAGATCACATGCATAGGCACTCAATGGGCTCACAAATTGGAGAAAACCTGCAAGGGTACACAGCACTCTCACACCTTGGACAACCCCTGCACAGGTACACAGTGGGCTCACGTCTTGGAGAACACCTGTACAGGCACACAGCTGGCTCACTGGAGTGGCGCCTCGTTTTGCACATAGAGAAACGTTCATCTCTTATTGCACTGTGTTAAACAAAGCGGGTTTCGCTACCGACTGCCTTGCTCCTAAACAGGCCACAAGCAGACTATGTATATGGAAATGATACTTATGGAATATTTCACTAGTACTTGTAGCAACATAGACATATTAAACACTGAGACACACAGTGATGCAGTTCGATAATAATATTTGTTCCACATTTCTTTGTGAGTTGGTTTTCGGCTTTCTAGACCACCGCCAGAGAGCTTAAGACTAAACAAAGTATTCACACCACACAAGCAAGAGATCCTAGTTGTTCAAATATTACTTTTTCCAGAGATATATTGAAAGGAGTCTACTGGGGTACACTTGTATGTGGCACCCGAATATGTTAATAATACTAAGGTAAACTAAAATGAAATTATTATATTATGAACGATGTATGTCTCTGATAGGCTTTAAGAAGTGCACCGCTGACTGTGCGGGACAGCAGAACTGAAGACACTACTGCTTCTGGCCTGTTTGTAGTGTTCGAGTAAAACAGCGTCTGGCGCACAGTAGTGGGTAGCTGTCTGTGAGCGAAAGAGGATGGAGTAGGCAATTTTTGTGGTGTACTCTGTGAAGCCAACAAATGTTAGATTTTAATGTAGAAAGTACGAGTACATGCATTGTTTAAGATATGAATGTGGAAGCAAGGTGTTGTTGTTGTGGTCCTCAGTCCTGAGACTGCTTTGATGGAGCTCTCTATGCTACTCTATCCTGTGCAAGCTTCTTCATCTCCCGCTACCTACTGCAGCCTACATCCTTCTGAATCTGCTTAGTGTATTCATCTCTTGGTCTCCCTCTACGATTTTTACCCTCCACGCTGCCCTCCAATACTAAATTTGTGATCCCCTGATGCCTCAGAACATGTCCTACCAACCGATCCCTTCTTCTAGTCAAGTTGTGCCAAAACTTCTCTTCTTCCCAATCCTATTCAATACTTCCTCATTAGTTATGTGAACTACCCACCTAATCTTCAGCATTCTTCTGTAGCACCACATTTCGAAAGCTTCTATTCTCTTCTTGTCCAAACTATTTATCGTCCCTGTTTCACTTCCATACATAGCTACACCCCATGCAAGTACTTTCAGAAACGGCTTCCTGACATTTAAATCAATAGTCGATGTTAACAAATTTTTCTTTTTCAGAAACGCTTTCCTTGCCATTGCCAGTCTACATTTTATACCCTCTCTACTTCAACGATCATCCCTTGTTTTGCTCCCCAAATAGCAAAACTCCTTTACTACTTTAAGTGTCTCATTTCCTAATCTAATTCCCTCAGCATCACCCGACTTAATTCGACTACATTCCATTATCCTCATTTTCCATTTGTTGATGTTCATCTTATATCCTCCTTTCAAGACACTGTCCATTCCGTTCAATTGCTCTTCCAAGCAAGGTAAACATGTTAAATATTTATGACTCTCGTTTTGCCACCGCATTAGTGTAGATGAGTTGCCGATAATTTGTAATTCTTGAGTAAACCCAGATTGGACGTCAACTGATCTGATGTAAAGGCTAGTTAGGTATTTCCCATTTGTAACGTGTCTAAGATTTTTTATCACAGGTATATGTAATTTGATGACTTGTATTTATGATTTTTTTAGTGAGGTTAGATAATACTTGATGTACAAATCTCATTGTTTGTGAATCAATTAGTGTAAAGAATGCAATTGTTTTGAGTAATGTAATTTCAATTGTCAGACATTTTGAGAAGCCAAACTTAACTTGAAATACAATTTCAGTAAGAAGTCAGTCTTAGTAATTCACCACAATCAGTACCGCCTCCCTGTCCAGGTCATACGGTTTTCAAAGACGTTGTATATTTGTTAAATGTTTTCATTTACCATCCAAAAGAATTTAATGTAGATTTCAAAGTATTATGACCAGAACTGCACACCGCTGAACCTGTAGCTGGTATACTTTTTTTAAATGAAAGACCAGAATGTATCGCGTTCCATCGTTGCTGCTTTAGAGATAAGACAAATTAATTTGCTTGTTATGTACACAGGGACCAAAGTTACCAGTTTTGAACAGGGCCAGAGGATTCTGTGCCTAAGGGGCTGGATGTATTTCTCAGTGACTGTATTTCTTTATTACTTTTGGGAGCTGCATTGCCCAATCAGTCCGTATAAAGTGTTTACTAACAACAGCACTGAGTAAGTACACCACTTGCAGTTACAACACAATACACGATACCTCGAGTTTTGTATGCATCCGCAATTCAGGCATTCATTCAATGTAATCAAGAAGTTATTATTTAAAGAACGTTACAATATGGCAATTTAAAGGTTATGCAACCCCTAAACTCAATGATTGTCTGACCAAACCAAATCGTACTACAGTTGGTCTACTCTTTTGGCCTTTACAGGTAGTGGGCAGAAACAGTGAAACACAACGCATCACCAAGCCTAATACGATGTAGGAAAACCGGTGGTATTCAAAACAGCTTGCAGTAGTGCTCAGTAATGTTGAGATATGTTGACTGCAGTCTCCAGGGAAGAAGCAACAAGTCATTCTGGATGATGCGAGCTGTGGAAACAAGGGCCCCGACGTCTGGGAAAGCAGCATCAGCACTGGAGAACAAACACGGTACCATGGGATGGCCGTGATCAGCCAAAATCGTCACATAATCCTTGACAGTAATACGAACTTGCAGGGCAGCTATGGGGCTCATGGTACACCACGACATGGCTGCCCAAATCATCGCTCAGCCACCGCCAAGTTTCACCCTTCGGACGTAAACTTGGCCAGAAGTCGGAAACAGCGTGAAGCAAGTCTCATCCGACCGACTAACGTTCTTCCATTACCCCAAACTGCAGGTTTAATATATTGATCACCACTTTTCTCTGTTCTGGACATTTGCATCTCTGACTTGTAGGAAAGAAATTGGAAATTGGTGGTCTTATGGGACCAAACTGCTGAGGTCATCGGTCCCTAAGCTTACACACTACTTAATCTAACTTAAAATAGTTTACGCTAAGGACAACACGCACACCCATGCCCGAGGGAAGACTCGAAACTCAGACGAGGGCAGCCGCGTGAACCGTGACAACTCGCCCTAGACCGCTTGGCTACCTCGCGCGGCTCACTTGTAGTTTTGCATTTCCAGCTCGTCCTGCAATTCCCAGGTTGTAGAGCACCATTGTGACGTTTTGGAGCTGAGAGGCTTCGCAAATGCGACGTTCATTTTCGCAGCAACTTTTTCAACTGTCCTCTTATTTATCGTCACAATCCTCTTCAAAAACCGTCTATCGAGATCATTCTCTACACACACTTTTCGGGTTTCCCTGTACGCGGTACACATCTTCAATACAGTGCCTCTTCAAACATTCAAGCTTCAGCTGCCTTTGTTACGCAAGCATCAACCAAACGACAACTAACAATTTGTCGACATTGCAATTCACTTCGCTCCGACCTCATTCACTTACAACTTCTCATAACACTGTTCTCACCACGAATGACATTTGCAAAGTACTGAGGACAGTGCAGAGCCGCCATGTGTGGTCACGTAGGACATAACAACCTGCAGGCTTTGCTAGCATCTGCGTTTATGTTGTAGTACGCATTTCTGCCCGTGTTTCCGTATTTTTGACAGAACCCTGCATATTCATAGACTTTTAATATTTGCATACAATGTAAAACATTTATTTGTACATACCTTGGTTGTGTTTATTTCAGTATCTTATGCAAGTTTATCATTTTGTGTATGGCTTACACACTGTAACTAATATCTGTATAACGTGTCTTGTAGAATGTGTTTAGGTCAGTGAATCACTGCGTTTAGTGATCTGTAGTCACATCTTCAGAGCCTAAAACATTCACTACGTCATTACATCATATTTTTTCATCTGTACCCATGTCAGTTTTAAGTACTGCAAATTGTGCTTTCCGTATGCTCGTAGATGCATAATCTTAAAATGGGAAATAGCAGTATTTTTACAGTTGGAAACTGTAGCTGATGTGGTGTGTACTGTCTGTTAAGTCTTAAATTCTCTGACTAGGAAGACGAAAGTCGGTTCTGAACAAAATACAAAATAAACATTGTTGTCCAACTTTCATACTGTGTGTTTCAGTGTTTAAAATAATGAAAACCCAGGTATGCCGTCACAATGCATCATCCAAGATACTTAAACGTGAGACAATGAAAATATCTACAAGCAGATGTATCGAACTGCAGAAAATATTATGAGCACGTAGTTGTGACCTACATCAACTGGTGGGCGTAAAAAAAATTATAATCAATGGCTCAGCGGCATTATATAAATGGCAGCACGGCAGAGGAGTGTCCGTGCCAACACCTGACAAAGAAAGCTTAGACCCAAAAGGTCACCGATATTGGTTCAAATGGCTCTGAGCACTATGAGACTTAACATCTGTGGTCATCAGTCCCCTAGAACTTAGAACTACGTAAGCCTAACTAACCAAAGGACATCACACACATACATGCCCGAGGCAGGATTCGAACCTGCGACCGTAGCAGTCGCACCGTTCCGGACTGAGCGCCTAGAACCGCGAGACCACCGCGGCCGGCCCGATATTGGTCATCTGTTGCACGACTGCAGCGAATGTTGCTCTTGTACAATGCGCTTCTGAAGCGTTTTCGAGAAATCGTCGTCCGAAGTTTTACAACTTTGTTGCGAAGTTTTACAACTTTGTTGACTGTCATTTTCGAGAAATCGTCGTCCGAAGTTTTACAACTTTTGTTGACTGTCATACCACTCTAACTTCGCAACTGAGGTCTATCCATAGTGCATTCGACACTGTAATTTTTTCTTTTCTTTTTTTATTTAATTTTATGTCACTCTCGCATCGCTACATAATCACGTTTCTTCTGAACAAAACAATAACAGCGATAATAATAATAATGATAGTCATAGTGGTACAGTCCTGGCGAGTTATATCCGACGTTTCAGGGGCGACAAAAAATTTTCCCGTTTTAAGTCGTTGCTGCAGTGTATTTGCAACAAAATAAGACTCCCATGTGGGTATAAAAAGCACCGAAATTCAATATTTTAGTCCAGCATTCGAACGGAGACGTTTCGATTGCTCTTACACAATAATGAATCATGATGACACTGAACACTTGGTTATCGTTACTCTGATATGCGTATCGTGCTGGAGACACACCGGACGATACCACGTTGAATAATGTGCATTTTTCTACGGTACATACATACATATCGATAAAACTATTTTAATTTTATCATGTTCCCGTTTCATATCTCCATTATACCTCACCACAGTACTATAAGTAGTGTTCATTCTCGATTAAACATGAATCGTCGTAGCGATGCAAGTGTTTGGGGGAAGTTTAGGAAAAACAGATGCTGATCCCAGAATCCGCAGATTTGTGTTTTGCCGTCATTGCCGGCAGCGGTAAAGTTGCTGCCCGATTGTGGCGCTGCCACACGGAACTCAACAGGCTCGTAAAAATTCGAACGTCTCGAAAAAGGTTGGGATCCATGTCATACTAAAGTGGTATCTCTAGCAGCAAAGTGTATACAGGAACCGCACAGTGTGAGCGAAGTCGGTGAACTGGAGGAGATTTGCTACCAGTGTCAGTGAAAATGTTGAACGCTAAGCCATGTATACACTGGCGTATACATCTGTAATACCGAGATTTTTGTTCCAAAACCTTAAATGCGTACATTTTCCCTTACGATCTGCGCCCATCCTGTCCGCTTCTCCCCCACCCTCTCTTACCTTGGTCTCACCATCGACCATCGCCTCACACGGATCCCTTATCTCCGCTCTATCCAATCCAAAGCCCACAACCGCCTCCGTCTCCTCAACCTCCTCCCAGGCCGGATATGGAGGTTGACCTCCTCTACCATCCTCCAGACCTACAAATCCGTGGTCCGTGCCATCCTCTATTATGGCACTCCTGCCTGGTTATTCACCACGTCCCTCCAGTCCCATGCACTCTGCCTCATCTTCCCTATCCACGTCCCATCCTGCAGATTCCTTTCCCCATCTGCTCCTTTTCCTCAAACATATCCATGTCCTCTACACCTCCCACCAACTTGATCCCCCTCATCCCCTGGTTGCTCCTCTCCTCTCCCATCCCCACCCACTGCACTGCCTCCACCGTTGTGTCCCCCCTACCTGCCACTTCCACACCATCTCCTTTCCCATGGTGGATTCTGTCAACACCCCAGATGATGCCCTCTCTCCCTCCATTTATCTCTCCTGTCAACTCTGATCTGAACCTCCTCCTCCTTCCCTCCCTCTGTCCTTTTCCTGGGCTCCTTCACCCCCACCCCACCTTCCGTCTCGTATTTTCCCCCCGTATCCTCTCTCCATTCTCTCGCCTGAGTCCTTTTTCTTTCGCCTCTGCTGCCTTCCCCACTCCTTCTCGCATCCGCCTTGCCCCCCTCCCCTTTCCTGTGCCCATCCATCAGCTGCCCCCTTTTTTGCTTTCCCCCTTTTTTTCCCCTCATCCATCTGGGTTCTTCCGCTCCCCCTCCCCATCTGCCTTAGGCTGTGGTGTGTTACTTTCGTATCTAATTGCTGGTGCAGTGTTCGAGCGTTCAGTGTTGTGCAGAACCTTTTTAAAGTGTTGCAAACAGAAACCATACTGTCGCTGTTTTTTTTTAAATTGTGCCAGTCTACTTACTGTGTGCCTTCTGGGCATTGTAAACCCCATGTTTTTTCTGTTTTATCTTCCACAACTTTCCACCATTTTATTGTTTTTAACGACGTCAGCGTTTTATTCCCCTTTTATATTGTTTGTTATTTTTCATTATGTTTTTTCAATTTTTTATCGGCTGTGGAGCGGCGTAATAAGCTGTTGTAACCCCACCCTCCTCTCTGGGGGGGGGGGGAGGGGCGGAATCTAAATTCAATAAAGAAAAAAAAAAACATTCGTACGTTATTAGTGTACCATTTTGCAGTAGCGTATGTTGGTTGTCGGTGTTAACTGAGTTGTTTGACTCTTTAAGAAGTATCTTTTATCATGGATTGAGTGGTATTCCTTATCACTTCGGCACTTTATCGAAGCACATGCTCTGACAATTCTCTCTCGTATATCGTGTAAACAGTAAATATTCGCCGAATACGGTGTACCCATCTAACGTGCCATTGACATGCAAACACCATTAGACGGTTTCGCAATACAACACTAATAGGAACGGTAAGACTAGTATCGTCGAATCACGCCAAAGTGAATGACGTATTCCTTGGAAGAACAAGTCGATCTGCTTCACATTTACGGAGAATGACAAAGAAATTCAGTGAGAGCTGGAGAGAGACTTACACACTGAAAGATATCCTGAACGTCCTCACCCTAAACGTCGTACATTTAAATATGTGTGTGACACATTGAGAACAACAGGATCTTTAACGCATCGGAAACATATCCGGAAAAGGAATCGGAAATTGGTACTCTTGACACTGTGGTTCAATATCCTTGTGTTAGTTCGCGTCAAATCGATAGGGAATCTGGCATGAGCCAGAGTAGAGTTGTTCATGTTCTGCATTGCCATAAATATCATCCTTACCACATCAGTCTACATCAAGAATTAACTGGTATGTTAATGCGTTAAGGATTGTATGCGTCGCATTGAATCTGCCGATGGGCTCAACTTCAGATTCGGAGGGATGACACATTTACTGATGGGGCTACATTCACGAACCACAGAAATGTTAATTTGCATAACATGCATTATTGAGCAACTGAAAATCCATGTTGGCTGTGGCAAGTTTCACACCAATTATAGGCACCTATTTCACCTCTAAAGGAGACCGCATATAGGACGCCTGTGTGACCTGTTCTTGAGTACTGCTTGAGTGTTTTGGATCGGCACCAGATCGGAAGTAACTCAGAGGCAGGCTGCTAGATTTGTTACCAGCAAGTTTGAAAAACAGGTAAGTGTTACGGAGATGCTTCAGGAACTCAAATGGGAATTGCTGGAGGAAAGGTGGCGTCCTTTTCCAGAAAAACTATTGAGAAAACGTAGGGAACCGGCATCTGAAACTGACTGTCAAACGGTTCTGCTGCCGCCAACAAACATCGAGCGTAAGGACGACTAAGATACGAGGAATTAGGGCTCACACGTTGGCATACAGACAGGCGTTTTCCCCTTGTCCTACTGCGAGTGGGACATGAGGGGAAATTACAAGTAGTGGTACAGCGTACCCTCCGCCACGCACCATACGATGCTTGCGAAGCATCTATGTAGTGTAAATGTACATGTAAGAAAGGTAACTATATAGCCTGGAGAATATATACCACATTTGTATTTTTTTGTTTGCAAGTAATTTCGATTACGCAACACAGTTAGTGAAGGCCCAGTAAATAATTAGGTGGAGCTGTTTCGGTCCGTTTCACGCACCCAGTCTGAGTGTAATCCGTTGCAGCCTGGGGTGGGACGCTGCGTGGGCGATGCCGCCCCCGCACAGCGCAGGCCGCTCCCAGCTGATTTTCGTCACGGCGCGCCCTTGTGTGCAGTTCCGGACGGGCCCTCTGGCGGAAGGCGTACTTAAGTTGCTGCAAAGTCCCCCGTCCGCCGATCGATAAACGACTCAGTGGCACTTCTTCGTCGCCAGAGGTAACAATTTCCTTTATGGCGCCCTCGCTGTTTCATTTATGCGATCGCTTCAGTCCTTTGCGGTCTTGTGCACTGCCGAAAATCATTTGCATACGTAATTGAGAAGGCGTATCGTACTTAGATTGAAAAGTTTCACAGTTGCTGAGGAAGACGTCTAGCGTTTTCTCAGAAAATTACGTAACTAAAGTTGTAACATACCACACTTCCCCTGACGGCAACACAAGTCATCCCGTTTAGTTCGGAGGCTGTATAACGATGTAACCCTTCTTTATCGTAAAGGAAACTATTATCGATAAGGCGCTCATCTGAGCATTTACTTTTTATCTGCCACCGCTTCATTTTCAGTAGTCTTGAAATTAATGAGACAACTGAGAGAGATACACGTAGCTTGTCTTCTGCTGGTGGATGTTAAAGTGGGCGCCGGACGCGGTGGTCTCGCGGTTCTAGGCGCGCAGTCCGGAACCGTGCGACTGCTACGGTCGCAGGTTCGAATCCTGCCACGGGCATGGATGTGTGTGATGTCCATAGTTTAGTTAGGTTTAAGTAGTTCTAAGTTCTAGGGGACTGATGACCACAGCAGTTGAGTCCCATACTGCTCAGAGCCATTTGAACCATTTTTGTTAAAGGGGGCAGACGCACAGAGGTGCGCGCTCACTTTTTGTTAACAAGTATTCTTCAAAGAATGCTGAGTGCTACTTCACTTTGGTGTGAGCTGCATTAATTATCCACCTGTTGATATGTTCAAATGTGTGTGAAATCTTATGGGACTTAACTGATCAGGGCTTCAGTCCCTATGCTTACACACTACGTAACCTAAATTATCCTAAGGACAAACACACACACCCATGCCTGAGGGAGGACTCGAACTTCCAACGGGACCAGCCGCACAGCCCACGACTGCAGCGCCTTACACCGCTCCGTTAATCCCGCGCGGCTATCCACCAGTTGAGTATTTTCTACTGATGTTGTACGAACAACGGAAGGAGTATTATACAACAAGTCAAGGAAAACATTTCTTCAGTCAGTCATACTGAACTTGATATAAGATTAAATATAGGATAAGACTGCCACTCTACTGATGAGAGCAACGACGTTGTTTAAAAGAAAGTAAACTTATTACACCATTCCACAAAGCATAAAGTATTTATGAGTAAATAAAACATTTACTACTTCTTTAATTTCCTTTTAACTGATTAGCATACTTACAATTCACAGTGTGTTGTTGTTGCTGTTGTGGTCTTCAGTCCTGAGACTGGTTTGATGCTGCTCTCGATGCTACTCTATTCTGTGCAAGATTCTTCATCTCCCAGTACCTACTGCAGCCTACATCCTTCTGAATCTGCTTAGTGTATTCACCTCTCGGTCTCCCTATACGATTTTTACCCTCCACGCTGCCCTCCAATACTAATCTTAGGATGGCTAGGATGTGTGGCTGCTGTGTACGGACGCAGGAGGAGCTGGCCACTCTTCGCGAACAGCTGAGTTTGTTGATGGCCGCGGTCAGCCGTCTTCAGGCTGCTGCCTCGGAGTGTAGCGGCAGTGGGGAGTCTGGTGCGTCGCATGGTGCACCCCAGGTGTTAGATGCTTCACCCACTGTCCCTGCTGTCGAGACATCTTCGCGGGTACCGGGCGCGGTTGGGCCACCCTCTCCCCAAGGGGAGTGGCGGGTTCAGCGGCGTTCGCGGCGCACGAGGCGGAGGGTCAATGTGGAGGCTGGCCGTGTGGCATCGCCCGCTCTGCCTGTGAGTGGACATGTGGCTGCTCCTTCAGCAAGGTCCGAGCAGGCACACGGGGGGAGGGGTTTATTAGTTATTGGGAGCTCCAACGTTAGGCGGGTGATGGAGCCCCTTAGGGAAATAGCGGAAAGGTCGGGGAAGAAGGCCAGTGTTCACTCTGTCTGCTTGCCGGGGGGTCTCATCCGAGATGTGGAGGAGGCCCTACCGGCGGCGATAGAGAGCACTGGGTGCACCCGACTGCAAATTGTTGCTCATGTCGGCACCAATGACTCTTGCCGTCTGGGTTCAGAGGTCATCCTCAGTTCGTACAGGCGGTTGGCGGAGTTGGTGAAGGTGGAAAGCCTCGCTCGCGGGGTGGAATCAGAGCTAACTATTTGTAGTATCGTTCCGAGAACCGATCGCGGTCCTCTGGTTTGGAGCCGAGTGGAAGGCTTAAACCAGAGGCTCAGACGATTCTGCGGAGAGCTGGGGTGCAAATTTCTCGACCTCCGCTATCGGGTGGAGAAATGTAGGGTCCCCCTGAATAGGTCAGGCGTGCACTACACGCCGGAAGCGGCTACGAGGGTAGCGGAGTACGTGTGGAGTGCACATGGGGTTTTTTTAGGTTAGAGAATTCCCTCCCTAGGCCCGACAAGACGCCTCCTGAGACGCGGCAAGGCAGGAGTAGGCAAAATGCAACAAGGAATAACAATATTAATGTGCTAATAGTAAACTGCAGAAGCGTCTATAGAAAGGTCCCAGAACTGCTCTCATTAATAAACGGTCACAACGCCCATATAGTACTAGGAACAGAAAGTTGGCTGAAACCAGATGTAAACAGTAATGAAATCCTAAACTCTGATTGGAATGTATACCGCAGAGATAGGCTGGACAGTGAAGGGGGAGGCGTGTTTATAGCGATAAGAAGTGCAATAGTATCGAAGGAAATTGACGGAGATTCGAATTGTGAAATGATTTGGGTGAAGGTCACGGTTAAAGCAGGCTCAGACATGGTAATTGGATGTCTCTATAGGCCCCCGGGCTCAGCAGCTGTTGTGGCTCAGCACCTGAAGAATAATTTGGAAAATATTTCGAGTAGATTTCCCCACCATGTTATAGTTCTGGGTGGAGATTTTAATTTGCCGGATATAGACTGGGAGACTCAAACGTTCATAACGGGTGGCAGGGACAAAGAATCCAGTGAAATATTTTTAAGTGCTTTATCTGAAAACTACCTTGAGCAGTTAAACAGAAAACCGACTCGTGGCGAATATATATTAGACCTTCTGGTGACAAACAGACCCGAACTATTTGAATCAGTTAATGCAGAACAGGGAATCAGCGATCATAAAGCGGTTACTGCGTCGATGATTTCAGCCGTAAATAGAAATATTAAAAAAGGTAGGAAGATTTTTCTGTTTAGCAAAAGTGACAAAAAAGCAGATTACAGAGTACCTGACGGCTCAACACAAAAGTTTTGTCTCAAGTGCAGATAGTGTTGAGGATCAGTGGACAAAGTTCAAAACCATGGTACAATATGCGTTAGATGAGTATGTGCCAAGCAAGATCGTAAGAGATGGAAAAGAGCCACCGTGGTACAACAACCGAGTTAGAAAACTGCTGCGGAAGCAAAGGGAACTTCACAGCAAACATAAACATAGCCAAAGCCTTGCAGACAAACAAAAATTACGCGAAGCGAAATGTAGTGTGAGGAGAGCTATGCGAGAGGCTTTCAATGAATTCGAAAGTAACGTTCTATGTACTGACTTGGCAGAAAATCCTAAGAAATTTTGGTCCTATGTCAAAGCGGTAGGTGGATCAAAACAAAATGTCCAGACACTCTGTGACCAAAATGGTACTGAAACAGAGGATGACAGACTAAAGGCCGAATTACTAAATGTCTTCTTCCAAAGCTGTTTCACAGAGGAAGACTGCACTGTGCTTCCTTCTCTAGATTGTCGCACAGTTGACAAAATGGTAGATATCGAAGTAGACGACAGAGGGATAGAGAAACAATTAAAATCGCTCAAAAGAGGAAAGGCCGCTGGTCCTGATGGGATACCAGTTCGATTTTACACAGAGTACGCGAAGGAACTTGCCCCCCTTCTTGCAGCGGTGTACCGTAGGTCTCTAGAAGAGCGAAGCGTTCCAAAGGGTTGGAAAAGGGCACAGGTCATCCCCGTTCTCAAGAAGGGACGTCGAACAGATGTGCAGAACTATAGACCTATATCTCTAACGTCGATCAGTTGTAGAATTTTGGAACACGTATTATGTTCGAGTATAATGTCTTTTCTGGAGACTAGAAATCTACTCTGTAGGAATCAGCATGGGTTTCGAAAAAGACGATCGTGTGAAACCCAGCTCGCGCTATTCGTCCACGAGACTCAGAGGGCCTTAGACACGGGTTCACAGGTGGATGCCGTGTTTCTTGACTTCCGCAAGGCGTTTGACACAGTTCCCCATAGTCGTTTAATGAACAAAGTAAGAGCATACGGACTATCAGATCAATTGTGTGATTGGATTGAGGAGTTCCTAGATAACAGAACGCAGCACGTCATTCTCAATGGAGAGAAGTCT
Source organism: Schistocerca gregaria (assembly GCF_023897955.1). Classification (NCBI taxonomy): domain Eukaryota; kingdom Metazoa; phylum Arthropoda; class Insecta; order Orthoptera; family Acrididae; genus Schistocerca; species Schistocerca gregaria. The sequence continues at coordinate 783,461,389 of NC_064923.1, read as the reverse complement.
TCCGAAGTAAGAGTGATTTCAGGTGTGCCGCAGGGGAGTGTCATAGGACCGTTGCTATTCACAATATACATAAATGACCTGGTGGATGACATCGGAAGTTCACTGAGGCTTTTTGCAGATGATGCTGTGGTGTATCGAGAGGTTGCAACAATGGAAAATTGTACTGAAATGCAGGAGGATCTGCAGCGAATTGACGCATGGTGCACGGAATGGCAATTGAATCTCAATGTAGCGAAGTGTAATGTGATGCGAATACATAGAAAGATAGGTCCCTTATCATTTAGCTACAAAATAGAAGGTCAGCAACTGGAAGCACTTAATTCCATAAATTATCTGGGAGTACGCATTAGGAGTGATTTAAAATGGAATTATCATATAAAGTTGATCGTCGGTAAAGCAGATGCCAGACTGAGATTCATTGGAAGAATCCTAAGGAAATGCAATCCGACAACAAAGGAAGTAGGTTACAGTACGCTTGTTCGCCCAATGCTTGAATACTGCTCAGCAGTGTGGGATCCGCACCAGGTAGGGTTGATAGAAGAGATAGAGAAGATCCAACGGAGAGCAGCGCGCTTCGTTACAGGATCATTTAGTAATTGCGAAAGCGTTACGGAGATGATAGATAAACTCCAGTGGAAGACTCTGCAGGAGAGACGCTCAGTAGCTCGGTACGGGCTTTTGTTGAAGTTTCGAGAACATACCTTCACCGAAGAGTCAAGCAGTATATTGCTCCCTCCTACGTATATCTCGCGAAGAGACCATGAGGATAAAATCAGAGAGATTAGAGCCCACACAGAAGCATACCGACAATCCTTCTTTCCACGTACAATACGAGACTGGAATAGAAGGGAGAACCGATAGAGGTACTCAGGGTACCCTCCGCCACACACCGTCAGGTGGCTTGCGGAGTACGGATGTAGATGTAGATGTAGATGGTGACACCTTGATGTCTCAGAATATGTCCTACCAACCGATCCTTTCTTCTAGTCAAGTTGTGCCACAAGCTCCTCTTCTCCCCAATTCTATTCAATACCTCCTCATGAATTATGTGATCAACCGATCTAATCTTCAGCATTCTTCTGCAGCACCACATTTGGAAAGCTTCTATTCTCTTATTGTCTAAGCTTTTTATCGTCCACGTTTCACTTCCATACATGGCTACACTCCATACAAATACTTTCAGAAATGACTTCCTGACATTTAAATCTATACTCGGTGTAAACAAATTTTCCTTCTTCAGAAACGCTTTCCTTCCCATTGCCAGTCTACATTTTATATCCTCTCTACTTCAACGATCATCAGTTATTTTGCTCCCCAAATAGCGAAGCTCCTTTGATACTTTAAGTTTATCATTGCCTAATCTAATTCCCTCAGCATCATCCGTCTTAATTCACCTAGGTTCCATTATCCTCGTTTTGCTTTTGTTGATGTTCATCTTATACCCTCCTTTCAAGACACTGTCCATTCCGTTCAACTGCTCTTCCAAGTCCTTTGCTGTCTCTGACAAAATTACAATGTCATCGGCGAACCTCAAAGTTTTTATTTTTTCTCCATGGATTTTAATACCTACTCCGAACTTTTCTTTTGTTTCCTTTATTGCTTGCTCAATATACAGATTGAATAACATCAAAGAGAGGCTACAACACTGTCTCACTCCCTTCCCAACCACTGCTTCCCTTTTATAAATCTCGACTCGTATGACTGCCATCTGCTTTCTGTACAAATAGTAAATAGCCTTTCGCTCTCTGTATATTACCCCTGCCATCTTCAGAATATTAAAGAGAGTATTCCAATAAACATTGTCAAAAGCTGTCTCTAAGTCTACAAATGCTAGAAAAGTAGGTTTGCCTTTTCTTAATCTTTCTTCTAAGATAACTCGTAGGGTCAGTATTGCCTCACGTGTTCCAACATTTCTACGGAATCCAAACTGATCTTCCCGAGCTCGGCTTCTATCAGTTTTTCCATCCGTCTGTAAAGAATTCGCGTTAGTATTTTGCAGCCGTGACTTATTAAACTGATAGTTCGGTAATTTTCACATCTGTCAACGCCTGCTTTCTTTGGGATTGGGATTATTATATTCTTCTTGAAGACTGAGGGTATTTCGACTGTCTCATATATCATGCTCACCAGATGGAAGACTTTTGTCAGGATTGGCTCTCCAAAGGTTGTCAGTAGTTCTAAGGGAAGCCCGCATCTCGTGGTCGTGGGGTAGCGTTCTCTCTTCCCACGCCCGTGTTCCCGTGTTTGATTCCCGGCGGGGTCAGGGATTTTCTGGATGGCTGGGTGTTGTGTGCAGTCCTTAGGTTAGTTAGGTTTAAGTAGTTCTAAGTTCTAGGGGACTTATAACCATAGATATAAAGTCTCATAGTGCTCAGAGCCATTTTATTTCTAACGGTATGTTGTATACTCCGGGGCCTTGTTTCGACTCAGGTCTTTCAGTGCTCTGTCAAACTCTTCACACAAAATCATATCGCCAATTTCATCTTCATCTACACCATTTCCATAATATTGTCCTCAACTACATCGCCCTTGTATAGACCCTCTATACACACCTTCCACCTTTCTGCTTTCCCTTCTCTGCTTAGATCTGGGTTTCCATCAAAGCTCTTAATATTGATGCAAGTGGCTCTCTTTTCTCCAAATGTCTCTTTAATTTTCCTGTAGGCAGTATCTATCTTACCCCTAGTGAGATAAGCCTCTACATCCTTACATTTGTCCTCTAGCCATCCCTGCTAAGCCATTTTGCACTTCCTGTCGATATCATTTTTGAGACGTTTGTATTCCTTTTTGCCTGCTTCATTTACTGCATTTTTATATTTTCTCCTTTCATCAATTACGAGATTTCTTCTATTACCCAAGGGTTTCTACTAGCCCTCGTCTTTTTACCTCGTTGATCCTCTGCTGTCTGCACTACTTCATCTCTCTTCTTCTTCTACTGTATTTCTTTCCCCTATTGCTGTCAATTGTTCCCCTATGCTCTCCCTGAAACTCTGTACAATCTCTGGTTCTTTCGGTTTGTCCAGGTCCCATCTCCTTAAATTCCAACCTTTTTGCAGTTTCTTCAGTTTTAATCTACAGGTCATAACCAATAAATTGTGGTCAGAGTCCACATCTGCCCCTGGAAATGTCTTACAATTTAAAACCTGGTTCCTAAATCTCTGTATAACCATTATATAATCTATCTGAAACCTTTTAGTATCTCCAGGGTTCTTCCGTGTATACAGATTTGCACAGATGGTATGCAAAGGAGCTGTGTCAGTTCATGATGATGATGATGTTTGGTTTGTGGGGCGCTCAACTGCGCGGTCATCAGCGCCCGTAAGAACTCCCAATTTCTACACACTCCAATTTTTTCACAGTCCAATCTAGACACTGTCACGAATGATGTTGATTATGATGAAATGATTAGGACAACAGAAACACGCAGTCCCCGGGCAGAGAAAATCCCGAACCCGTGACCCCATTATCCAGAAGCAGCTTCGCAAGCCACTAGAGCACGAGCTGCGGTCTGACTGTGTCAGTTGGCAGGAACATTTGAACACGAAGTGGCAGTTATCGAAACAGATAAAAGCACAGGATCTTATCGAATTTTCGAGTTGAGTAATGCTGTAAAATTATATATTAATGTAGTTTATAGCAGCAGTGTAAATAGAGGCTGAGAATGTTACTGAATTCCATTCTTTGCTGTTGTAGAAATTATAATACTAGAGTGTTGCCGACCATTTGATGACTGTGCGGGCCGATTAGCAAAAACACATTTGCTCAGCTAAACATACTAGCGCATTCCAGCTTTAGTCGTGTTGGCGAGGGGATACCACTGTATAGTTATCGAAATCCTTTCGGTAATATACATTTTGTGTTAGTAGAAGAGCCAACACCGTCTTAGGATTGGAGGCCGAAATGCACGCGTTTTATCTCAAGCAGGCTACCTTGAGGAGGGAAGAACTATACTGACGTGAGGTCTGCAACATGAGAAGGAATGAGAATTGAAAAAGCGAACGTAATTAGTTTGATACTTAACTTATATCCATTAATTATGAACGTCGCTCTTGACGGTACATGATTCACAATATTATCTGTTCAGAATACATTCTTGAAGTAATTATAGTAACTGAATATGGCGCCTTGCTAGGTCGTAGCAAATGACGTAGCTGAAGGCTATGCTAAACTGTCGTCTCTGCAAATGAGAACGCATGTAGACAGTGAACCATTGCTAGGAAAGCCGGCTGTACAAGTGGGGCGAGTGCTAGGAAGTCTCTCTAGACTAGACCTGCTGTGTAGCGGCGCTCGGTTCGCAATCACTGATAGTGGCGACACGCGGGTCGGACCGAGGCCGATTTAAATGCTACCACCTAGTAAGTGTGATGTCTGGCGGTGACACCACAATACATATACTACTGAAGCATATAGGGGGTCAGATCCTAGTGTGGACTGTGGATTGTGCTACGTCCGCTCAGTATTAATTGAGGAAGAGAAAAAATATCTTTTTGTTCGCTACATAGGTAAGTAGAGGAACTGTTTTGGCGCAAGGCTCTAGTTACGAGAACCCAGAAATCGCAGCTGTTCTGTGAACATGCCTCGATTGTGGCAATAAGAGAGACGCGCAGCTCCTAAAGGCCTGTTGAGCCGTCAGCCCATAGGCAGCTGTTTCAAAATTACACGATACGAGGCTCTATTTGCAAAGTGAGTTGCGGCACATGGTGGCTATTCCGACTTCGGGGCGGGCGATTCGAGACCTGTCAACATTTGGGAGTGATGAGGCGTGCAACGGAGGCTGCGAAGTGCCACGAATTGTTTGGCGCCGCGTCTCGGGCTGTCGGTAGCGCCTCCCTTCACCCTGTTTAATCAGGAGGTACGCGTGCGTCTCCTTCTGGAACGCCCCCATCGAGTAGCAGTCCACGTGCACGCACAGTGCGGGACTTCAGCAGACCGCACCACCAGTGCTGGCTGGTCTGGTACGCCGGAAGACTCGGCGTTTATTCCACAGCCGGCGTGCCAGGCGTACACCTCGCGCCGACCTCCATCTACACCTACATGATTATTTCGCGGTTCACAATTAAACGCCAGGCAGAGGTTCATCAACCACAGTCAAGGTACTTGTCTACCGTTCCACTCTCCAATAGCGGACGGAAAAAACGAACAGTCACATCTTTCTGTGTCAACATTAACCACTCTTTTTTATTGTCGTTCAGCACACACATTTTCCTCTCAGAACATATTTATTGTTCAGAGTCAGAATTCGATGACAATAAACATCAACATTTCTTTTCCGTGTCCTATTTCTCTAGTCTCCATCACTTTCTATGGCCGTATGCCAACGTTGTGGAAGAGCTTGTATTCCCTGTATTGTCCTGCAGGTGTAGCCATGTTTCACTGCATGACTGACACTCTCATCATCTTCAAAGTGTGTTCCCCGCAAAGAGCATTTCTTTTCTTTTTTTCCCTTTGGGCATTAGCCTTCTGACTGGTTTGATGCAGCCCTCCACGAATTCCTCTCCTGTGCCAACCTCCTCATCTCAGAGTAGCACTTGCAACCTACGATCTTTATTATTTGCTGGACGTATTCCCATCTCTCTCTTCCTCTACAGTTTTTGTCTTCTACACCTCCCTCTAGTACCACGGAAGTCATCCCCTCACGTCTTAACAGATGTCGTATCATCCTGTCCCTTCTCCTTATCAGTGTTTTCCAGATATTCCTTTCCTCTCCGATTCTGCGCAGAACCTCCTCATTCCTTACCTTACCAGTCCACCTAATTTTCAAGATTGGTCTGTAGCATCACATCTCAAATGCTTCGATTCTCTTCTGTTCTGGTTTTCCAACGGTCCATGTTTCACTACCATACAATACTGTACTCCAGGCGTACATTCTCAGAAATTTCTTCCTCAAATTAAGGCCGGTATTTGATATTAGTAGACTTCTCTTGACCTGGAATGCCTGTTTTGCCATAGCTAGTCGGCATTTGATGTTCTCCTAACTCCGTCCGTCATTGGTTATTTCACTGCCTAGGTAGCACAATTCCTTAACCTCATCTACTCCGTGACCTTCAATTCTAATGTTAAGTTTCTCGCTGTACTCATTTCTACTACTTCTCATTACCTTCGTCTTTCTTCCACTTACTCTCAATCCATACTGTGTACTCATTAGACTGTTCATTCCGTTCAGCAGATCATGTAATTCTTCTTCACTTTCACTCAGGATAGCAATGTCATCAGTTAATCGTATCATTGATATCCTTTCACCTTGCATTTTAATTCCACTCCTGAACCTTTCTTTTATTTCCTTCATTGCTTCCTCGATGTACAGATTGAACAGTAGGGGCGAAAGACTTCATCCTTGTCTTACACCCTTTTTAATACGAGCACTTCGTTCTTGGTCATCCACACACATCGTGCACCATTTTACACTGTCGAACGCTTTCTCCTGGTCGACAAATCCTACGAACGTGTCTCGAGGTTTCTTTACTCTTGCTTCCATTACTAACCGCAACGTCAGAATTGCCTCTCTCGTGCCTTTACCTTTCCTAAAGCCAGACTAAACGTCACCTAGCGCATCCTCAATTTTCTTTCCCATTTTTCTGTGAAGCAACTTGGATGCATGAGCTGTTAAGCTGATTGTGCGGTAATTCTCGCACTTGTCAGCTCTTGCCGCCTTCGGAATTGTTTGGATGATGCCTTTCCGGAAGTCAGATGGTATGTCGCCACACTCATACATTCTACACACCAACGTCGTTTTGTTGCCACTTCCCCCAATGATTTTAGAAATTCTGATGCAATGTTCTCTGTCCCTTCTGCCTTATTTGATCTTAAGTCCTCCAAAGCTCTCTTAAATTCTTATATTAATACTGGATCCCCTATCTCTTATAAATCGACTCTTGCTTCTTCTTCTATCACATGAGACAAATCTTCCCCGTCATACAGGCTTTCAATGTATTCTTTCCATCTATTCGCTCTCTCCTCGGCATTTAGCAGTGGAATTCCCGTTGCACTCTTAATGTTTTCACCCATGCTTTTAATGGACCGAATGTTGTTTTGACTTTTCTGTGCGCTGAGTCTGTCCTTCCGGCAATCATTTCTGTTTTGATGTCTTCACGTTTTTCCTGCACCCGTTTCGTATTACCTTCCCTGCAGTTCTTATTTATTTCATTTTTCAGCGACTTGTATTTCTGTAGTCCTGAGTTTCCCGGAACACTTTGGTACTTCCTCCTTTCATCGGTCAGTTGAAGTATTTCTTCTGTTACCCATGGTTTCTTCGCAGTTACCTTCTTTGTATCTATGTTTCCTTTCCCAACTTCTGTGATGGCCATTTTTAGAGATGTCCATTCATTTCCAACTGTACTGCCTACTGAGCTATTCCTTATTTCTGAATCTACAACCTTAGAGGACTTCAACCTTGTAATTCCTTAGTACTTCCATATCCCACTTCTTTGCGTATCGATTCTTCCTGACTAATATCTTGAACTTCAGCCTACTCTTCATCACTACTACATTGTGATCTGAGTCTAGCTGCTCCTGGGTAGCCATTACAATATAGTATCTGATTTCGGAATATATGTCTGACCATGATGTAATCTAACTGAAATCTTCCCGTATCACGCGGCCTTTTCCAAGTATACCTCCTACTCTTGTGATTCTTTAACAGAGTATTCGCTATTACTTTCTCAAACTTGTTACAGAATCCAATTAGTCTTTCTCCTCTCTCATTTATTGTCCTAAGCCAATATTCTCCTGTAACCTTTTCTACTACTCCTTCCCCTACAACTGCATTCCAGTCCCCCATGACTATTAGATTTTCATTCCCCCGTACATACTGTATTACCCTTTCAGTATCCTCTGTGTCTTTATCTTCAGCTTGCGACGTCGGCATGTTTACCTGAACTATCGCTGTCGGTGTTGGTTTGCTATCGATTATGATACGAACATACCTGGCATTGAACTGTTCACAGTAACATACTCTCAGCCCTATCTTCCTATTCATAACGAATCCTACTCCCGTTATACCATTTTTTGCTGCTTTTGATATTACCCTATACTCACCTGACCAGAAATCCTTGCCTTTTTTCCACTTCATTGACCCCTACTTTATCTATATTGAGCCTCTGCATTTCCCTTTCCAGATTTTCTCTTTTCCCTACCACGCTCAACCTCCTGAGATTCCACGCCCCGAATCTTTAAGCGGCCCAAAGAGACCGAAGTCCGAGGGTGCCAAGTCTGGAATTCAGGGTGGACAGAGCAATCTAATTTGGCGATGGATTCCTGGGTTGTCAGACTTGTGTGTGGGCGTGCATTATCGTGCTGGAGCAAGATTTCTGCTGCATTCTTGTCCGATCGAACACGTTAGAAACGGTCTTCACGTATGCCTCTGAATTGATGGTTGTCTCCCTTGGCATCACATCCACGAGAAAGATGCCATCACAGTCACAGAAGACTGTCACCATGAATCTTCCGTCAAAGGGCGTCGTCTTGAATTTCTTCTATTGTTGTGAATGAGGGTGATGCCACTCCATGGACTGCCTTTTTGTTTCCGGAGCAAAATGGTGCACACAGCTTTCGTCCCCCGTAACGATCCGTGACAGAAAGGCCTCTCCGTTCGTCTCAAATCGCCTCAACAATTCAGATCAAATGGGCTTTCTTTGAATCTTTTGCTCCGCTGTGAGCTCTCGTGAAACTATCGTTAGCACCTTTTTGAATATCCGAGAGTTTCGATCATTGCACTTCCAATGTTGACAAACAACTGCAGAGCCAATTATCGACTTGTGATGCCCCGGTCGGCACAAATAATGGCATCCGCACGATTCAGCACGTCTGGAGCGGTGGCTGTGACAGGACGTCCCCAGCGTGGCTGACCATGGTGTCACCGCCAGACACCACACTTGCTGGGCGGTAGCCTTTAAATCGGCCGCGATCCGGTAGTATACGTAGGACCCGCGTGTCGCCACTGTCAGTGATTGCAGACCGAGCGCCGCCGCACGGCACGTCTAGAGAGACTTCCTAGCACTCGCCCCAGTTGTACAGCCGACTTTCCTAGCAATGGTTCACTGTCTACATACGCTCTCATTTGCAGAGACGACAGTTTAGCATAGCCTTCAGCTGCGTCATTTGCTACGACCTAGCAAGGATCCATATTCAGTTACTATAATTACTTCAAGAATGTATTCTGAACAGATAATATTGTGAATCATGCACCGTCAAGAGCGATGTTCATCATTAATGGATTTAAGTTAACTATCAAACTAATTACGTCCGCTTCCTGAATTATAATTCCTTGTTATGTTCCAGACCTCACGTCAGTATAGTTCTTCCCTCCTCACGCCAGCCTGCGTGAGCTAAGACGAGTGCATTTCGGCCTCCTCTAGTAAGACGGTGTTGGCTCTTCTACCAACACAAAACCAAGAAGGAAGTTTGTCTATGTATATTAATGAGTTTTTTAAAAACATGTGGGGCATTACTTGCTGAACGACCCTTGTACATTTCTTTCTATGTAGCTGGGCGCCAACAAAATATCTTAGCATTCGGATGAGAAAGTTGGGGACCGAAATTTCATGATCAGACCCTACCACAAGGAAAAATGCCTTTATTTTAATGGTTGCTATGCCATTATGTGTAACACATCGGTGGCATTCTCGCCCCTATTTCGCAACAATACAAAGCGGACTGTCCTTCATCCAACTTTTTCAGTGTCCTCTGACAATCCCATTTAATGCAGATTCTACACCACGAAGCAGTATTCCAAGAGACGACGGACAAACGTAGTGTAGGCAACCTCTTTAGTAGTACATTTTCTAGTGTTCTGCCAATGGATCGTAAACATTGGTTCGCTTTCCCCATATCATTATATATGTGATCGTTCCAGTTTAAATTGTACGCAATCCTAATTGCTAAGTATATAGTTGAATTCATAGTCTTCAGATTTGTATGATTTATCGCGTAATTTAAGAGATACCTTTTAGTACGCATGTCGATAACTTCACACTTTTCAGTATTTAGTAGCTGGGCACTTTTTGCACCATACAGTTTTTTTGTAGAAATGATTTTGCTATTGGTTTTGATCATCCGATGGCTTTACAAAATGGTAAACGACAGCAACATCTGCAAACAAGCAAAGACATCTGCTCACATTACCTCCTAAGTCGAGTATCTAGATCAAGAACAGTAGAGGGTCTACAACTCTTCCTTGGGGAACGCCAGAAACCAATTCTGTTTTACTCGATGACTTTCCGTCAGTTACTACAAATTGTCACCTGGCTGCCAAGAAATCATGAATCCAGTCGCACAACTGAGACGATATTCCTTAGGCATGCAATTTGATTAGAAGTCGTTTCTGAGGTACGGTGTCAGAAGCCTCATGAAAATCTAAAAGTATGGAACCAATTTGACGTCCCCAGTCGATAGCACTCATTACTTCCTGAGGATAAACAACTAGTTGTTTTCCACAAGAACGATATTTTGTGTATGCGTGTTGTGAATCTGACAACGAATCGTTTACTTTGAAGTAATTCATAACGTTCGAACGCAGTATACGTTCCAAAATCCTGCTGCACATCGATGTTAGTGATATGGGTCCGTAAATGAGCGCATCCTCTTTCTTATTGATGTGACCTGTGCAACTTTCAAGTCCTTAAGTACGGATCTTTCTGTAGCTAGCAGTTCTATATGATTGCTTAGTTTGAAGCTTCTGTAGAAGCATATTCAGAAATGAATCTCACTGGTATGCAGTCTGGATTTGACGTCTTGCCTGTATCAGGTGATATAATGTGCTTCGCTACACGATGGATATATACGTCTAATAATAAGTTACTCATCTTGGCAGTTGTTCTCGATTTGAATCGTGGAATATCGTGTTCCTTAGTTAAGGAATTTCGGAAAACCGTGTTTAGTAACTCTGCTTCAGTTCCACTGTGATCAGTAACTTTATGCATTGCTATCGCATAGTGAAGGCATTTACTGCGTCTTGCCGTTAGAGGACTTTACATACGGCCAGAATCTTCTTGGGTTTGCTGCTGGATGTCGAGACAGACTTTTGTTATGGAAACTATTAAAAGCACTTGCACTGAAGATCACGTTAAGTTTCGAGATTGTGTAAAACGTCGTCATTGTTGCTGCCCTTGCTGGACCTCGGCCGGCGCACTGAAGACCCGATTAAACACTACGTGGTCCCTGGCGTGGCCCTTAGTGTTCGTGTCACACAAAAGCGGAGGCATCAGCACCAGCCAGTGGGGCTTCCCGAGCAGCAAACAACGTGTCCAGATCGATGGCAACCCAGTTCAGTAGAGAAGAGCCGTAGTCCAGGTCGGAGTGGCTAGCTAGGGTGGCGCCACCACGTACTGGAGCTGCGGCGGCAGGCCCTGGACTCCAGTGCTGGACGCCAGCCCCTGCGAGTTGCTGCCGCGACCGCACCCGGTGCTCAGCGCCGTAGCCTGCCGGGATGCACGGGCCGAACACACGCAGCAGGTACAGCCCGATCAGGATCGACCCCTGCGACTGGAGTTACAGCTCGCAAATGACTCCGCGCCGCGACTTCAGTTATTGTATTGTACTGCATGTTAACCGGGGACGTAGAAACGACGGAGAGGCTCCGTCCCCGCCGCAGACGCAGTGGTCCACAAACCCACGACGATTACCGCAGTCCGCTCACCCCACCGCTGCCCCACAACGAACTCAGGGTTATTGTGCGGTTCGGCCCCCAGTGGACCCCCCCGGGAACGTCTCACACCAGACGAGTGTAGCCCCTATGTTTGCGTGTTAGAGTAATGGTGTTGTATGCGTACGTGGAGAACTTGTTTGCGCAGCAATTGCCCGATATAGTGTAGCTGAGGCGGAATAATGGGAACCAGCCCGCATTCGCCGAGGCAGATGGAAAACCGCCTAAAATCCATCCATAGACTGGCCGGTTCACCTGACCTCGACACAAATCCGCCGGGCGGATTCGTGCTGGGGACCAGGCGCTCCTTCCCGCCCGGAAAGCCGTGCGTTAGACTGCACGGCCAACAGGGTGGGCTGACTACAGTTAACTCGTAGCTGTTCCCCACCTCAGGCAAAGTTTTCGTCAGACTACTCGGTTCTTTCGGTAGAAAGAATGGCATTCCTAGCCAGTCCACATGCAAACAACTAGACACGAAACCCATCGCAGATGACCAGATACAGAGCATCTGAAAGCTCAAGGAGCTAAAGGTATCTTAGTCCCCAACTGGATTCAACACAGACTATATTATGTTTGAGTATGGTGTCTTGAAGTGCATTTTCCCTTTACGGCGCTGGTTATCTGATGATTATAGGGAATGAAGTAGTGATTATAGCGAATAAAGTAGTGCGTGACCAACAGAGGTTTACCTCCAATTTAATTCCCCATAATTTACTCCCGGCCTCAAAATCAAGTGCTTTTCATTCTCTGTGACCAAGGATAACGTTGACTCTCTTCAACTGCTCCGGTATAAATATGCAATCCGACCAGAACGACGTCTTCCAGAACCACAATTTTGTCCAGTCGAAAGGCCTTGGCAGACGACGCTCAGAGTGGGCAGTGGGTACTGTGCTGTCAGGCAGAATATTTTGGAAATTTGTGGTAAGGGTCTAATGAACCAACCTGCTGAAGTCATCGGTCAGTAGGATTACACATTAATTAATCTAACTTAAACTAACTTACAGTGAGGTCGACAGACACACCCATGCCCGAGGGAGAACTGGAACCTGAGACGCGGGAAGCCGCGCGAACCGCGGCAAGGCGCGCCACACCACACGGCATTTGAGGCAGAGAGGCAGAGGCACCAGCGACACTGACCTGGACGCCGTGGTCGGGCCGGTGGAGGGCGTGCAGGCGCGCCGCCGTCAGCTCCCTGGCGCCGTCCAGCTGGAGTTCCAGCTCCACGGGCTGGCCGCGGCGGCTCTCGTTGTGCCAGCCCACCCACCGCCAGTCTGCCAGGCAACGCGGAAACAGCACATCAGTGTACACACGCGGAGGGCGACCAGCCGGCGCCGCGGACTTGAACGGACCACACATAACTGGCGAATTAACAAGAAACTGTGCAGCATGATTTAGCTGTCAGGCCAACCACGTGGGAAACTGGAAGTTGTCCTCGACGGTGAGTGTTCGTCGCAGGTGAGGGTATCATCTGGAGTGTCATACGGTAGTGTGGTAGGTCCGCTGTTGTTTTCCATCCACATAAACGATCTTCTGGATAGGGTGGATAGCAATGTGCGTCTGTTTTCTGAAGATGCTGTGGTGTACGAGAAGGTGTCGTCGTTGAGTGACTGCAGGAGGATACAAGATGACTTGGACAGGATTTGTGATTCGTGTAAAGAATGGCAGTTAACTCTAAACATAGAAAAATGTAAATTAATGCAGACGAATCGGAAAAAGAATCCCGTAATGTTTGAATACTCCATTAGTAATGTAGCGCTTGACACAGTCACGTCGATTAAATATTTGGGCGTAACATTGCAGAGCCATATGAAGTGAGACAAGCATGTAATGGCAGTTGTGGGGAAGGCGGATAGTCGTCTCCGGTTCATTGGTAGAATTTTGGGAAGAAGTGGTTCATCTGTAAGGGAGACCGCTTATAAAACACTAATACGACCTATTCTTGAGTACTGCTCGAGCGTCTGGGATCTCTATCAGGTCGGATTGAGGGAGGACAAAGAAGCAATTCAGAGGTGGGCTGCTAGATTTGTTACTGGTAGGTTTGATCATCACGCGAGTGTTACGGAAACCTCGGGTGGGAGTCTCTAGAGGAAAGGTGGCGTTCTTTTCGTGAATCGATACTGAGGAAATTTAGAGAACCAGCATCCGAGGCTCACTGCAGTACAATTTTACTGCCGCCAACTTATATTTCGCGGAAAGGCCACAAATATAAGAGAGCTTAGGTCTCGTACAGAGGCATATAGGCAGTCATTTTTCACTCGTTCTGTTTCGGAGTGGAACAGGGAGAGAAGATGCTAGTTGTGGTACGAGGTACCCTCCACCACGCACCGTATGTTGGATTGCGGAGTATGTATGTAGATGTAGATGTAGATGAAGTAGAACTTTTGCGAATAACTCCGTTTGCATTCGAATTAAAGCGGGCGATACTGAGGGAATCAGACTAGGAAATGTAACACTCATGACAGTAGATCAATTTTGTTATTTGGACGCCAAAATAACCGACGATATGAGAAGTAGACACTATATATTTGGTATACTGGGTATAGCAAAGAACGCATTTCTGAAAAACAGAAACTTGATAAGATCGAATATTAATTAAAGTGTTAGAAAATCGTTTCTGAAGCTATTTGTCCAGAGTGTATTATCGTACGGAAGTCAGACGCGCACGATAAACTTTCACACAAGAAGAGAGCAGAAGCTTTTGAAATGTGGTGCGACAGAAGAATTTTGAAGTCAAGATGGATAGACTAAGCACCTAATGACAAGATTCTGCATCGAACTGGATGACAAAGAAATTTATGCGACAACTTGACAAAAAAAGGGATCGATCGATGAGACACAAAAAGGAATTGTCTTTCCTTCTTAAGCAAAAGAGTTCTATTGCTAATTGACGTTAATGTGGGACCAAGAAAAAACTTTAGGGAAGCATACCTGTTCAGCGTAGATTTGTACACCCGTGAAAGGTGGACTGACAGAAATACAGGGAAGCAGATGAAGTCTGGTGTTGTCGAAGATAGTTAAAATTAAGTGATCAGGTCAAGAGCAAAATGAAGAAGTGCAAAAGGAAGTGGTGAGGATAGAAGATAATGCTAGAAATTGGATATAGTGGGATATATGCTGTTGTAAATAACGAAGTGTCCAGGTTAGAGAGGGTATAAGACAGGGGCGCAATCTTTTACCCTTCATTGTCCCGTCTGTGCATCGAAGAAACAGTGACGGAAATTAAAGAATGGTTTATGATTGGAATTACAGTTCAGAATGGAAAGATACAAATCACAGAATTTGTTGAAGACATTACTGAACTAAATGAACGTGAAGTAAACATAGGAAACCTGTTGAACAGAAGGTAAAATCAAAATTGGAGGCCACGAATCGGAAGATGTGAAAGATTTCTGCTGCACTGTGAATCCATGAGGTACGAAGTAAAGAGGATCTAGAAAGTAGCGTAGTACAGGCGAAGAGGGCATTCCTTCTCGACAGAAGTCAAATAATACCAAACATCAGCCTTAATTTGATAAAGAATTTACTGAGAATGTACTTTTGGTGCACAGCACCGTATGGTAGTGAAACACGGAGTGGGGCAGAACTGCAACAGAAGAGAACCAAGCTGCTACAGTGGGATAGTGAAAATTAGGCGGTCAGTAATGAGGATAGAAAGAATGTGAAAAACAGTATGATAGGGCATGTGTTAAGAGATTAATGAATAACGTTGGTGGTACTTGAGGGAGATGTAGCGGGCAAAAATTGTAGGAAAGGCAGAGGTTGGCCATATATCGAACAAGTAACTGAGGACGTCGGGTGGAAGTCGTGCTCTGAGATGAAGGCGCTGGCAAAGAAGGGCACTTAGCGGCTGGCCACTTCCAACCAGTCGAGAAACTGACGCGAAAAAATAATCTCTACCATCCAGAAATACACTCCTGGAAATGGAAAAAAGAACACATTGACACCGGTGTGTCAGACCCACCATACTTGCTCCGGACACTGCGAGAGGGCTGTACAACCAATGATCACACGCACGGCACAGCGGACACACCAGGAACAGCAGTGTTAGCCGTCGAATGGCGCTAGCTGCGCAGCATTTGTGCACCGCCGCCGTCAGTGTCAGTCAGTTTTCCGTGGCACACGGAGCTCCATCGCAGTCTTTATCACTGGTAGCATGCCGCGACAGCGTGGACGTGAACCGTATGTGCAGTTGATGGACTTTGAGCGAGGGTGTATAGTGGGCATGCGGGAGGCCGGGTGGACGTACCGCCGAATTGCTCAACACGTGGGGCGTGAGGTCTCCACAGTACATCGATGTTGTCGCCAGTGGTCGGCGGAAGGTGCACGTGCCCGTCGACCTGGGACCGGACCGCAGCAACGCACGGATGCACGCCAAGACCGTAGGATCCTACGCAGTGCCGTAGGGGACCGCACCGCCACTTCCCAGCAAATTAGGGACACTGTTGCTCCTGGGGTATCGGCGAGGACCATTCGCAACCGTCTCCATGAAGCTGGGCTACGGTCCCGCGCATCGTTAGGCCGTCTTCCGCTCACGCCCCAACATCGTGCAGCCTGCCTCCAGTGGTATCGCGACAGGCGTGAATGGAGGGACGAATGGAGACGTGTCGTCTTCAGCGATGAGAGTCGCTTCTGTCTTGGTGCCAATGATGGTCGTATGCGTGTTTGGCGCCGTGCAGGTGAGCGCCACAACCAGGACTGCATACGACCGAGGCACACAGGGCCAACACCCGGCATCACGGTGTGGGGAGCGATCTCCTACACTGGCTGTACACCTCTGGTGATCGTCGAGGGGACACTGAATAGTGCACGGTACATCCAAACCGTCATCGAACCCATCGTTCTACCATTCCTAGACCGGCAAGGGAACTTGCTGTTCCAACAGGACAATGCACGTCCGCATGTATCCCGTGCCACCCAACGTGCTCTAGAAGGTGTAAGTCAACTACCCTGGCCAGCAAGATCTCCGGATCTGTCCCCCATTGAGCATGTTTGGGACTGGATGAAGCGTCGTCTCACGCGGTCTGCACGTCCAGCACAAACGCTGGTCCAACTGAGCCGCCAGGTGGAAATGGCATGGCAAGCCGTTCCACAGGACTACATCCAGCATCTCTACGATCGTCTCCATGGGAGAATAGCAGCCTGCATTGCTGCGAAAGGTGGATATACACTGTACTGGTGCCGACATTGTGCATGCTCTGTTGCCTGTGTCTATGTGCCTGTGGTTATGTCAGTGTGATCATGTGATGTATCTGACCCCAGGAATGTGTCAATAAAGTTTCCCCTTCCTGGGACAATGAATTCACAGTGTTCTTATTTCAATTTCCGGGAGTGTAATTAACCTTATGGTAGAAAGAGCAATGGAGAAAAGAGATAAGGAGTCAGGAGGACTAGGATGTATGAAATAGGGTGCAGTCGCCCATGGGTAAAATAGTTACGTGGAGATGAAAAAATCGACACATTACATTAGGGGGGGGGGGGGGGGGGGGAGATGGAGGACAGCATGAAACTGGTTGACAGAAATAATTACAAGTTCCTGTATTTCCACCAGATTTGTCACTTTCATTTTACACGATGTTCCGACAACTTCCCTAAGTGTCTTGCGCAAGCGTCGTTGCTCGTCTTGTAGACCCTTGCATACTGCACGCTGTTGACAGTTCGGTAGAAGTCCACACGGTGAGCGACGAAATCAGTACCGGACACTACGAAACAGTATTGAGTTTATTTACCTCTGGTGGTGGCCAGACACTACGTAATGATACAGAGCAGTGGTGCGAGCGGAATATGAATCCTTCTGGTTACTGACATGACTCGCTGGTCACTAAAGAATACAGAGTGTTTCAAAAAGAATTTTACATATATTATATAAATTTATTGAAAGAAGATACAGAGCTGGCTTTAGTGTTATTTTGTTGGGAAACACATCAAGTTGGTTTTTTTTTTTTTTTACCTTAAACTAAAGATGATGCAAGTGGCTTCCGTTGGTTATCCTGCCCACATCCCATCGGAAGCCAATTTCTTCCCAAACTCGCATCAGCATTGCAGGTGTAGCTTGCTCAGTGGCGACATAATTTCTTGGCTCTAAATTCATGTAAAGAAGCCAGCACAGGAGGAAGAAACACGATGTCTTTGATGAATCGCCACAAAAAAACCGAGTCGTATCGGGTCTGGGGAAGGTGGATGTCACGCTATCGGCGCATCGCGGCCAATCCATTCATCTGGAAAGCGGTCACTCAGAAAATTCCGGACCTCAGCCAGGAAGTAAACATTTCGTTCTTGGACATCCTTATCGATCTGTGGTACCCAAAATTGTTGTAACATATCCAGGTACACTATCCCGTTGATGGTTCTCTCACGAAAAAACGGGGCGGTACGCTTTGTTCTTGCTCAATGCACAAAAATCGTTCATTTTAGGGCAATCAAGAACGTGTATCAATGTTTAATGTCGATTTTTACTGCCCAAATCCTACAATTACGTGTGCTAACATTGTCATTTAAGTGAAAAGTGGACTCGTCAGAAAAGATATGTTCATCCTCACGTAATCGATTTAAAATATCCGCACAGAAGTTCTTGCGAGCAATTTTATGACTGTCTTTTATTGTTTGTACGATCGTCCATCTGTACGGTTTCAGATGCAAACGGTTTCTCAACATACTCCAAACAGTCGTATGTGGGATTTGCAGTCCGCGAGATGCACGCCAGGTCGATTTCGTAGGGCTGCTGACAAAACGCTGTCTCACTCACTCAACGACGTCGGTAGACGTGCTTTGACGACCTCATGGTTTTCCATGTCTTATCGATCGCCCTGTTCCTACAAAACATTTAGGCCACTCATAAACTGTAGGCCTACTAGGTGGATATATAGCACACTTGTTACGGAGATTACGCTGAACTATTGTCGCCGACTTCGATTTTTCAAACGGAAACGCACAGATAGTACGCCCGGATGCAGTGAAGGCAGCCATCTTTAACGCGATTGCCGCTAGCGCTCCTTATGGTGTTATTCGGCACTAGCGAACTACGCGAGACAAAACTTGATGTATTTCCCTACAAATTGACACTACAAACACTGTAAGTACTATGAATTAATTTATATGAATTTTCAAAGTTTTAAAAATCTTTTTGAAACACCCTGCATTCTAAAATTAATTGTGACCATTGTGAAACCTCCCTCATTTGTGGTTTTGCAAAGAATGGAATCGATTTAGGAAAATGCGTCAGTATAGTCTATAGCTGTAAAAGTGTGCAACTGCTGAAATCGAAGTAGTTACAGGGCCTCATTACATGACCCCTACGTGATTTCAAAAATAATTTCAGAGTTAATGCTTTATTATTTAAAACGTCCTTCAAATTGGATGGCAGTTACATGAGACAAGTATGTAATCCTCACATTAATTACAGTTAAGGGAGAATCTGCTGCCTTATTCATTTGTTTCGAATATAATGTTTATTTTTAAGTATATTCTTAAGTTTGAAATTCCTAATTAGCTTCGTGCCACCAGAAAGGTAGAGCAGAAGTAATATTAGCTCTTTTTATAAAGCGAGAATTTATAAACAGTTCGGTTATAGTACCAACGAAAGTTGTCTGAACATTGTATGAAGGAAAGTGGCGACTATGCTGCGAATGAGGCAACTTGGTAATAGTGAGTTTCATCGAGAAGGCGTGAAATATCACGTGGTCAGACTGACGGTTTTTTTCTTTAATGTTGTGTACAGTGAGGAGAACAAAATTAATAAAACATTGGTGGTGGTGGCAAGTTCCTATAGGACCAAACTGCTTGGGTCATCAGTCCCCACACTTACACACTACTTAATCTAACTTCAGGGGAGTTAGAATGGATAAAAATTATTTTCACATTTTCGGATTTTTATCTCATTATAAAATTTGCAATTTTCCGAATAAAATGATATATACATCACTTATAAATTCCCATGGAAAGTATTTTATTTTATTTTTTAAAGTATAATCTACATAGTTTGAATTTGCTAAAATTTTTACATGCATTACTTCAAGATCTAATGAAGTCGGCAACTTTTTATATAAAAAGCTGTGGATGTCTGTGTTATAAAGGTTAAATTACGTGTTTGTATTGATAGCACTGTCAAAAACAGTATCCTATCCTTTCATAATATAAACATGCGTTGTACGTCGAAGTGATAACTTTTCCGAGAAAAAGGGATAGGTTGGTAAATCTCTCAAAAACGAAGAGTTTTTGAGAAACGTGGGTTTCATGGTAATAGATCATCGAATAAAGGGAAACATTGTATTCAACATGTGGCGTGTGAAGTTACAGACAATGAAATACGGGCAAACTCGTCGGTATCTACAGAAACACCCATTTGTACTTCGAAGACTAAAATAAAACTTTGTGATAGACAGTTTTCTCAAAATGACAGTGATGTAAATGGTAAGTTACGTTATATTCTGATAGATTTATACATCCTAACAAGGGTGAAAGGTGAATGTGTGTGTTGTAAAATATGTGGAGGACCAGTTATTTTACATGAAGACGGTGAGGTATCAAATGGACTAGAAACGAAACTTATCACTAATTATGTCAGTTGTAAATAAACTCATTCATTTTGGAATTCTGATAAGTGTAAAGATAATTATTTTGAAGTAAATGTTACGTGGTTTTATGGATTGAGAGCTATTGGCAAAGGACACACTGCAGCAGAACCAATGTGTCCCCTGATGAATATGCCACGCCCACCTTATAAAATGGACAAGTATGCAGGATTTATTGGAGCTACTGTGGAATCTGTTGCATGCGAGCCAATGAAGGGTGCTGCAAACGAAGCTGTTGAAATAAATGATGGTATGACTGACATACCAGTAGCTTTTGACGACACGTGGCAGAAGCTCTATTATAGATCTAAGAATTCTGTTGATATGGTAACCAGTGTGGATACTGGAAAGATAATAAATTTCGAGATTTTAACCAAACCTTTTTATAAGTGTAAATCAGGGAATGAAGAAAGTCATATCTGTGACAGAAATTATGAAGGAACAAAAGGTGGTATGGAGGCCTCTGCAGCTACCGAAATTTTTAGTCGATCTGTGAACGAAAGGGGAGTGTGTTACACCAAGTTCTTAGGTGATGGAGACTCAAAAGCATATCATAGTATACTAGCCGCTCAGCCTTATGGTGAGGAGATTATCACAAAACTGGAATGTGTTGGTCATGTTCAGAAGAGGATGGGCACCAGATTGAGGAAGTTGCAACAAAGTTTGAAAGAGAAGAAACTTTCTGATGGTAAAACCATAAGAAACAGGCTGACAGATAAGATGATTGATGAACTACAGCAGTATTATGGGATGGTCATCAGAAATAATACTGAGGATTTGTTGAAAATGAAGCAGGCACTATGGGCTACTTCTTCCACAGACTGTCAACTGATGAAAACCCATTACACCACCTTTGTCCTCCTGGATTTGATTCTTGGTAAAATTACCGCAATGGCCAGTACTCAAACAGTTCATAGAGCCATAAACATTCCATCCCAGCAGCAGTCATGGATATCATAAAACCTATTTACAGAGACCTGGGAAATCCTGAATTACTGAAAAAGTGTCTGCATGGTCAGACTAAACATCTCAATGAGTCTTTGAAGTGAAGTGTGTGCATGGTCAGACTCAAAACCCCTAAGTCGTTCAATAATGTTATATGCAGTCAATTACCAAAAAACATTTTTTGTTGGAATGAAGACACTAAAATAGGGGTGAGTGATGCTGTTATTACTTTTAATGATGCCAACATTGGTAGGGTGAAAATGCTACAAAAAAAAAATGGCTCTGAGCACTACGGGACTTAACTTCTGAAGTCATCAGTCCCCTAGAACTTAGAACTACTTAAACCTAACCAACATAAGGACATCACATACATCCATGCCCGAGGCAGAATTCGAACCTGCGACCGTAGCTGTTGCGCGGTTCCAGACTGTAGCGCCTAGAACCGCTCCGCCACGAAAATGCTACAGCATATGGGAATCAATACTGGAGCAAACTGCATCAGATAACTTGAACGGGTGGACAAGTTTCGCATTGATAAAGCAGAGTATGCAGCACAGTTGGCCAATGAGAAGTCTAGAAAGAAGAAAAGAAGAAAAAACTTGGAAAAGATGTAGAGGATGATATACAGTATGGTGCAGGGTTCTTCTGAGTGAGTAAAAATAAAAAAATTAAGCATATATTAAGTGAGTTACAGTCTTTTGAAACTTTAGTAGGCGTCCGTGATAATTTACGTTTGATGTTACATTTTTTTCCTAACTCTCATAAACCACTTCGATTAGAGTATTTAAGTTTTCAGGGAGTAATAACATACATATCACGAGTCTACTGGACTAAAAGAAGAACATAATGTTATATATAATTAAAATTGTTTACCACAGAGTACAAAAAAGTACACAAAATTTTAACCATGTAATTAAACAATAGTATTTCCGAAAGTAGTGGCTGAAATGCAATTATTGAAGTTCAGTAGATTCAGAACATTCGAAAAATTTTAATAAACATTTTTGGAACACTCATCAAAAACTTTAAAATAAATTCTTTCGAAAATTCAGACTTGATCACACCACGTATGCTTCAAGAACATAGGTGACAGGTTTCGGTCATATCACGTGACCATCATCAGACCCATGGCAACTTTCGAAGATGGTCAGTTGACATCATAGCACCTGAGAAGAGTGCTCCACCTACCGTCTCTGAAGGTTGCCATGGGTCTGATGATGGTCATGTGATATGACCGAAACCTGTCACCTATGTTCTCGAAGCCTACGTGGTGTGATCAAGACTGAATTTTTGAAAGAAAATTTTTCAGAACATTCGGATTAATGTCCTGTAACAGTTTCATGTGAATGGCTTCAGTGGTTCCTGAAAGACAGGGAAGCCAAGTGACAATATTTAACACTGTCGGGACAGGGAGTTCGAAATCTCCTTAAACTAACTTACGCTAACAACAACACACACACCCATGCCCGAGGGAGGACTCGAACCTCCGACGGGGAGAGCCGCGCGAACCGTGACGAGGCGTCTGAGACCCCGCGGCTACCCCGCGCGGCATAAAATATACCGCGCTATTATAACTTGGTCGAAGGGATTTCAGTATAAAACCCACGTTTCGTCCCCACCTGCGGTGAAATTTTCAAGAGGGATCGTAGCTTATTTGAAGTCCGACTCATACCCTGGGCTAGCGAGGCAGGGTGTCGTCCGCAGATGGGGACGAAACGCAGGCAGTTGCACTTGACTCACCGGGCCGCCACGGCTGCGCGCCGCCCCCGCCGTCGCTGGCGAGCCGGCCGTCGACGAGCTGCCCCAGGCCGGCGGCGGTGACTCCGCGGCCGTCCACCACGCCGTCGTAGCTGACGTCCTCGAGCCGCAGCTCCGGGGACCAGCGGTCGCCGCGCGGCGCCGAGTAGCTCAGCACGCTCTCTGCCGGAGGACGGCGCGCCGTTAGCTCACTCTGGACACCGCTCTACCGTAATGGCCGACTCAGGGAGGCTTGCTGAGACGAGGTCACTTTGGCTTATCTTCTACTGGGGGCGTGACTGCGTCACAGTGCAAAACACAGTCCCAAAACTTTCCACCAGTACTACTATAATGAACCTGACTTGGTTCTACAGGGAGGATGGCGTACTAGCCGAATGGTGCCTACACACAGCTAGAGGCATTTCATCAACTAAGCTAAGCTCATCACTTCATTACTTCATTTCCAATAAGTAGCGCGCCAAAATCACATAGAAAAAGCATGTTGTAACCAATTAGTGTGGTGCAATTTCTTATGTTTCCGTGTAAAATCAAGTTTATATTATCGCGTTGTTGATGTTCTGGTATTCCCTCCAGAGGCTAGTATGATGCAGCTCTTGATGCTACTGTACCCTGTGCAAGACTCTTCATCTCCCAGTACCTACTGCAACCTACGTTGTTGTTGTTGTGATCTTCAGTCCTGAGACTGGTCTGATGCAGCTCTCCATGCTACTCTACCCTGTGATAGCTTCTTCATCTCCCAGTACCTACTGCAACCTAAATCCTTCTCAATGTGCTTAGTGTATTCATCTCTTGGTCTCCCTCTACGAGTTTTACCCTCCACGCTGCCCTCCAATACTAAATTGGTAATCCCTTGATGCCTCAGAACATGTCCTACCAACCGATCCCTTCTTCTAGTCAAGTTGTGCCACAAACATCTCTTCTCCCCAATCCTATGACTTCCTGACACTTAAATCTATATTCGATGTTAACAAATTTCTCTTCTTCAGAAACGCTTTCTTTGACATCGCCAGTTTACATTTTACATCTTCTCTACTTCGACCATCATCAGTTATTTTGCTCCCCAAATAGCAGAACTCATCTACTACTTTAAGTGTCTCATTTCTTAATCTAATTCCCTCAGCATCACCTGATTTAATTCGGCTACAATGCATTATCCTCGTTTTGCTGTTGTTTATGTTCATCTTACATCCTCCTTTCAAGACACTCTCCATTCCATTCAGCAGCTCTTCCATGTCCTTTCCTGTCTCTGACAGAATTACAATGTCGTCGGAAAACCTCAAAGGTTTTATTTCTCCTCCATCGATTTTAATTACTACTCCAAATCTGTCATTTTTTTGCTTTTCTGCTTCCTCAATTTACAAATTGAATAACATCGGGAATGAGCTACAGCAATGTCTCACTCCCTTCTCAATCACTGCTCCCCTTTCGTCTCCCTCGACTCTTATAACGGCCATTTGGTTTCTGTCCAATTTGTAAATAGCCTTTCGCTACCTGTATTTTACACCTGCCACCACACTTATCAACAGGTCACAACAATAAGAGATATATTGGCAAAGACAAAATCAGGCTCTAATCGCACGGGAAAATGATATAAAAATTTAAAATACATGACATATTTATATCATCAGTGACAATTGTCTCGTGCCAATAAAGCGCTGTTAAGTATATGTGCTAAGGTAAGAGCGGCACTCAAATCAAAACCCGAACACCACTACAACGCAACCACGAAATGGGTGCACGCAAAGGTAATCACCACACGCGTCAATACGTTAGTATGACAGGTAGACGTGACGATCAGTTCCCGTTTCGTACAACGCAGTCGGCCGCTGATGCATCCAAAACCCTACCCACTTTTACACTTCTCCGTCCGACCGAAACTCCCATCTACGCATGCCCTTCTTGAGGTCGCCAATGATACCAAAATCACACGCTGGAAGTCCCGGACTGCACGGAGGATGTTGCTGAAATGTAGCCTTCGTCCGGCAGCATACCTGCGCGTTTGGTGCGTCGTAGTTTCTGCAGCGTCTTCCTGTAGGTGAAGAACAAAGCCATAATGACCTATGAGGCGCCACCACTTCGAGTCCAAGGGCAAACGGGTAAAACCAACAGTCGAAACATCTCACGTCTCTCCCGCCAAAGAAGTTCGAAGCTGAAACTTCCTGGCAGATTAAAACTGTATGACGGACCGAGACTCGAACTCGGGACCTGTGCCTTTCGCGGGCACGTACTCTACCAACTGAGCTACCCAAGCACGACTCAAGCCCCGTCTTCACAGCTTTACTTCCGGCAGTACCTCGTCTCCTACCTTCCAAACTTTACAGAAGCTCTCCTGCGAACGTTGCAGAACTAGCACTCCTGAAAGAAATGATATTGCGGAGATATGGCTTAGTCACAGCCTGGGGGATGTTTCCAGAATGAGATTTTCACTCTGCAGCGGAGTGTGCGCTGATATGAAACTTCCTCAGTTGGTAGAGCACTTGCCCGTGAAAGGCAACGGTCCTGCTTTCGAGTCTCTGTCCAGCACACAGTTTTAATCTGCCAGGAAGTTTCATATTAGCACACGCTCCGCTGCAGAGTGAAAGTCTCATTCTCGAAAATTCTAAGCTATTTACACAAGTCCCGGTAAGTTGCACGAGAATGTCCGCCTTCACACTGTGAATCGAACGAAGGTTATGGTTCAGCGATTTCGTTCACAAACACTGCGACATCCTCTGTAGAGGCCATATCTCTCACTGAATGATTTTCAAATCTTTGACGACCTGAAAAAAAACAGGATTGGACGTCATTTTCATTGCAATAGTGGGTGCGGTTGAACATCTGTCAGCAGCCGGCCACGTGCTGAGAAACAGGAATTCATCGTTTCGTCTCCTTTTGCGATAAATGTCTTAAGGCGTCCGGAGATTAGTGTCGAGTGGAACCATTCTACGGTCCCGTTGTGGCGCGTGCTCGGTTTTCATTTCTGTGCTCCTTACACTTCAAAATCTACAGATGTAGTGAGAGTATATGCATGGGCTAAACTCTAAAGCAAGACAGCAGGATGCAGGCTATTTGTTTCCAGTTAGCGTTTCTCGTTTTGAGCCGAACAGAATTAAATGATGATATTCTACGAGAAAAAAACAGTTCCACAAGCTGCGACATCGTCGCGAAAAAACAGTGACCCGTATATGTAATAAGTTTCCTTTAATTTACGTCTATGGTCACAAACGTTTTGTTAACAGATTACCGATTTCGGTCTTTAATGACCATCATCAGACCTGTTTCGTAAAAACAAAGTCCTCATGTACTTCAGCCATAGTGGCGTCGTCAAATGTTAAATGCGGAATCAGCACCAGTGTATTTGACGATGTTGGTACAGATTCCGCATTTAACATTTGTCGACGCCACTATGGCTGAAGTACATGAGGACTTTGTTTTTACGAAACAGATCTGATGATGGTCATTAAAGACCGAAACCGGTAATCTGTTAACAAAAAGTTTGTGACCACAGACGTAAATTAAAGGCAAAAATAGTTCGTTATTTTTCCAGACAGGATAAACAGTCCGTTGTAAATGTGCAGAATGGTGTCTACGCTGATGAGCCAAGGAATTAAGCACTTGCTTAACAACGGGTCGCGTCCTTCTCTGGAACGAAATGAAGATTTTGTGTTGAATGGCTCCGTCAAGTCTTTAATAGTTATTCGGAGCCATTTGGCACCAGAGGGCTACTCTGGAGCATACAGTTCCAGTTCATAACGGGACGGCAGTCAGTGGGTGCCGAATCGTGGCTCAGTAGGTCCCAGACGCGACCTATCTGATGCTCCTCAGATCATTGGAACACGATTCTGGCCTTGGGGAGGCATCCCGCTCGAAGACGGCGGCGTCTTGGAAGACGTCAGGAATGATGATACAAAAGCATTCGCGTGGCTCCCAGCTACCTTGGAGCCTTCTCGTACTGCCACAGGACCCGTAGAAGCCGGCGTTAACGTCCTCCGTAGCGTAATACTGCCCTCACACGCGCCCCTGTCGCCACACATGTTTCGAGAAGTCCTCCGTCTGACTGACGGAGCATGCGGACGCGGCAAACGACGTGGCGTGACAAGAAACGTGGTTCATCCGAGGAGGCGACATGTTTTCATTGATAACGGTTACAGCGTCGAGGAATCCGTGCCGCCTGCAGTAGTAAGTGATAATGCCGTCGTGTTGACACGGCGGCACACGGGTGTCGTCGGTTGCGGGGCTGAGCTGAACTGAGTGCTGCGAAATACTTGTGCCTGCAGCAGCGCTCTACTCACCTGCTCCAAAGAGCGGCCAAGCCTCCGATCTCCAGGGTTTTGCCACGAGGCGTGGTCGTGCAGTACCTTCCACCTCCTTATTTATACTTGTACCTCAAGTCATTCTGAAGGAGCCATAAAGCTCAGGCAGACGTAAGCAGAACACGTCAGATATATCCACTCTCCATTTATAATCATATTCCGTACACATGTGTGATTTATTTTGGGAACTGTGGCCATATTATTGCTTCTACAATATCGAGGAAACTGCGCCAGACGACGAGATTCGCATTTTATACAATAATTTATTGATGCACGACTTTAAAAATGTTGTAGTCTAGTTCCTTCTCACACTTCAATACGACAAAAATGAATCACTGAACAGCTTTATACCGCTGTCATGTAATGCTTGCAATAGGACTGTGTATACCGTGTGTCCATTTATACACAGGGGATAGGCAAAATGATGTGAACACCTGTACTTACTTGGAAATGGTTTATTAATTAGGAGTCCCCCCCCCCCCCCCCATTTGCGATTCTGCTTACAAAACTGGCATATAATGATTGTATCGTCTCCAGTGGAATGTTATACCACTCTTCGGTCGGAACTTCTTCTAACTCCTGTAGTGATGAGGGAGGCGGGAATCTGCTCCGGAGTCTGCACTCCAACACCGCCTGCAAGGGTTCAATAATATTCAAATCCGGCGGTTGTGCTGACCAAGGAAGACGCTGCAGTTCAGTTGCCTGCTCCTCATACCACGATTGTATTGACATGGTTGTTTTAATGGGTGCATTATCGTCCTGAAATATGGTATCGTTTTGGGGAACAACAATTGAATCACGGGGTGCACCTGATCACCTAAAATGTTCCAGTAGTCGTTGCCGGTAACACGGCCTTTGAGAGTAATGATGAGACCAGCAGAATACAATGATGTGGCTGCCCACATCATCACACTTCCACCTCCATGCTTAACCGTTGGAATCAAGCAATCAGGATTGTAGGCTTCTTTTCGTGTTCTCCAGAAGTAAACCCGGCCCGATGTTGGAAATAACCAAAACGTTGACTCGTCGGATTATACGACGTGTTTTCACTGATCAGCCGTCCAAGATTTATACTCCTGACACCATGTTTCCCACTTCTTTGCGTTGGTTGTCGTCACTAATGTTTTCGGTATAGCAGCTCGTCCATGAATGTTCGTTTTACGGAGTTCTCAGTGGACAGTGTCGATAGATACGGGGTCTCGAAGATAGCTATTGAGCTCTGCAGTCACTTTAGCCGCCGTAGTTTTGTGCTCTTGACAGAATTCGTGTTAGGATACGACGATCTATGTCATTTAGCTTTAATTTGCGCCCACTATTACGTTTACACGTTGATGTCTTTCCATGTTTTGTGTACGCGGACATGACTGTTGAAACTGTTGCTCTTGAAGCATTCTGTTGGCTGTCCAGCTAATCGGGCTCCCACAATCTGCCCTCTTTACAACTCTGTTAGGTGTTTCATTGCGCGTTGACCTCGGCTTCTGAATCGAAATATGGAGTGTGCGCTACTCGTAAACAACCTGCACTGATGCCTGGACCGTACTGAACACGCACAGTCCAGCGCGACACGTGTTTTACCTGCGGTGTTGACCGTCAAACACAACCATGCCATAACTACCACTGTTCACAATATTCCGCCTATCCCCTGTATATGAGCCGCATTATTTGTATCAGTATAAGAGTAAATATTGATCAGAATTCTTTTGTTTCCTGTGTTGGGAACTCAGACAGCACAGAAATGTGGTGAACCACTAATGTTTCGTGCAAAACATGTTAGTTACTTGAGTGACATACAAATAGCACTCCAATGAATGATACACGTACAACAGTATTTCAGTACGTGTTTCCACGTGCAATTTAACGCACGTTAGCCTGACTAGTGCATTGGTGGATGTGTATTAATTTGTTAGCCTCTACGTCCAGGTAAAACAAAACATTTGGATTTTATCCTGCGGGATTATGTCAGGTGGTCGTTTTTAGTAACGCTGTGTGAGATAAAGATCAAGTTGCGGAACTACCTAGACAATACGAACTATAACATGTGTATTTAACATACTCTGAACTGACAGTGCCAGGTAGTTGAAGCTCGTTTTCAGTCGGAAACGAGATGTGGTGAACGATCCGTAAAACACAAAAAAAAGACAAGTGTATACGTAAGGGTTTCTGAATCAAAGCTATTATGATGGATCATGTTGTTTTAATCCGTTCCCCGAGCTTTGGCCACTTCTTCAAGATAGCTAGACTTTTCCTATGAATTGGCTGTAGGTGAGTGCCTGATAAAGGACGAGGGACGTTCAATAAGTAATGCCCCACGTTTTTTAAAATCCATTAACATGTATAGACAAACGTCCTTGTTGGTACTTCGCATTTGATGTTTGTTCTGTTCGAGAAGTTTCGAATCGTTCTGGCAGAATGGAGAGCCGTAGTACAGCCTCAAAATGGCGTCTATTTACGACTCACGTTACAAGCTGCGTGCTGTTACTGAACTCTTGTGCGCAGAAAAAGAAACAGTGGTGAACATCCATAAACGTCTGTATGCAGTGTACTGGAGTCAATAGGAGTACAGTTGGGCGATGAGTAAAGAAAGTGACAGCCTCAGGAAATGCACAAACAGAGCTCCATGATCAGCCACGCTCGGGACGTCCTGTCACAGCCACTGCTAGGAGACGTGATGAATCATGCGGACGCCATTATTTGTGCCGACCGGCGCTTCACAACTCAACAATTGGCTCTATAGTTGTCGATCAGCATTGGAAGTGCGTCTGCAACGATAGAGACTCTCGGATATTCAAAGAGGTCCTCACGATGGGTTCCACGAATGCTCACAGCGGACCACAAGAAAGGCCATTTCATCTGAACTGTTGGAGCGATTTGAGAACGACGGAAAGGCCTTTGTGTTACGGATCGTTAAGGGGGACGAGCGCTGGGTGCACAACTTTGCCCCGGAAACAAAAAGGCACTGCTTGGAGTGGCATCATCCTCATTCACAACAAAAGAAGGATCCCTCTGCCGCGCGGGATTAGCCGAGCGGTCTCAGGCGCTACAGTCACGGACTGTGCGGCTGGTCCCGGCGGAGGTTCGAGTCCTCCCTTAGGATAATTTAGGTTAAATAGTGTGTAAGCTTAGGGACTGATGACCTTAGCAGTTGAGTCCCATTAGATTTCACACACATCTGAACATTTTGAATTCCTCTGCCGGGAAAGTCATGGTGACAGTCTTCTGTGATTGTGATGGCGTCATTCTCGTGGATGTGATGCCAAGAGGATCAACCATCAATTCAGAGGCATACGTGAAGACTCTTGATAAACTCAAGAACCGCTTCCGACGCGTTCTATCGGACAAGAATTCAGCAGAAATCTTGCTCCAGCACGATAATGCAGGCCCACAAACAAGTCTGAGAACCCGAGAACACATCGCCAAATTGGGTTGGACATCATTGCCCCCTACACCCTACAGTCCAGACTTAACACCCTCGGATTTCCATCTCTTTGGGCCGTTTTAAGATTCTCTACGGGGAACACACTTTGAAAATGACGAGAGTGTCAAGCGTGCAGTGAAAACATGGGTACGCCTACAGGACAAGAGGTTTTACCAGCAGGGAATACAAGGACTTTCACAACGTTGGCGCACGGTCATGGAACGTCATGGAGGACATGGACGACACATGTATATGGATATTGTCACCAAATTCTGACTGTTAACAATAAATATTTTCTAAGAAAAAATATGTAGGGCATTTCTTATTGAGCCACCCTAGCTTGTTGTTGTGGTCTTCAGTCCTGAGACTGGTTTGATGCAGCTCTCCATGCTACTCTATCCTGTGCAAGCTTCTTCACCTACCAGTACTTGCTGCAACCTACATCCTTCTGAATCTGCTTAGCGTATTCATCTCTTGGTCTCCATCTACTATTTTTACCCTCCACGCTGCCCACCAATGCTAAATTTGTGATCCCTCGATGCCTCAGAACATGTCCTACCAACCGGTCGCTTCTTCTTGTCAAGTTGTGCCACAAACTCCTCTTCTCCCCAACTCTATTCAATACCTCCTCATTAGTTATGTGATCTACCCATCTAATCTTCAGCGTTCTTCTGTAGCACCACATTTCGAAAGCTTCTATTCTCTTCTTGTACAAACTCTTTATCGTCCACGTTACATTTCCATACTTGGCTACACGCCATACAACTACTTTCAGAAACGACTCCCTGACACTTAAATCTATACTCGATATCAACAAATTTCTCTTCCTCAGAAAAGCTTTCCTTGCCATTGCCAGTCTACACTTCGACCGTCATCAGTTATTTTGCTCCCCAAATAGCAAAACTCCTTTACTACTTTAAATGCCTCATTTCCTAACCCAATTCCCTCAGCATCACCCGACTTAATTCGACTACATTCCATTATCCTCGTTTTGAATTTGTTGACGTTCATCTTAGATCCTCCTTTCAAGACACTGCGCATTCCGTTCAACTGCTCTTCCAAGTCCTTTGCTGTCTCTGATAGAATTACAATGTCATCGGCGAACCTCAAAGTTTTTATTTCTTCTCCATGGATTTTAATACCTACTCCGAATTTTTCTTTTGTTTCCCTTACTGCTTGCTCACTAAACAGATTGAATAATATCGGGGAGAGGCTACAACCATGCCAGCTTGACAACATTAAAATAGCAAAGTTTCAGAGAGGGAATGTGTATTGGAAAGAGAGACAGTAGTGAGGTGTACTCACGCGTCCAGGGACAGCCGTAGAGCTCGACCCGCATGCAGACGGTCCTGGTGTGCTGGGAGTAGGGCATGAAGCGCACGCGGCTGGCCACGAACGGCAGCTCCAGCTGCTGCCGCACCGCCAGGTACGTGTTGCGGTTGCCCGCCAGCACCTGCAACCACCAGGGGCTACGGTCTGCAACACTGCCGGTCGCTGGTCGCTGGTCGCCGATGAGACAACGAGCGCGGCTCTGCCCCTCACTCACTACGCTGTCAGACATTCCTCGAGCGTTGCTCACACGTACTGACAAAACCTGTTCACGGCCCTCTTATTTGTACCCATACCAAATTGGATATATGCGCCGCCTTAGCTACTGTGGTGAGTATTTGCTGCTACAATTTGTGATTTAACCGTTTCGTGGGCAAAATTATTCATCAGTTTTTTTTAATGAATGGAGCGCGGATAGTAGTTAACAGATAGGTATATTTATCAGACAGAATATCAAATTTGCTCCAACTGTGAAAGTGAGGTCACACAACAAGGTGGGAAGTATTCTTCCCACTGCCCTTCCTTGGAGTTAAATGACAAAAACAACTTTCGCAATATATGTCATATTTATTTCATAAATTTACTTCTCTTGTTACAACGATTGTTCACAATTACTTGCCACAAAATTTTCTGAAACATGGGTCTATGCAAATTGGTATTTGACAGTATGACGGCACGTCCTGTAGGTTTCTCCTACAATGGGCTGATGCTCCCCTACAGCCACATGACGAAAATCTTCAGATGCTTTACCCTATTTTGCCAGAAAGACAGGTTGTTGTACACGCCTTTTTCGGGATGAGAAGCCAGTGATCAATTGTCTGGCTAGATGGATCCTGTATGTGAGCTGATCATGCTGTCCACTTTCTCTTTTACTTATTTTCCACAGGATAAAACTGTTCGCTGCAGCAACGTCCATCAGGAAATAAAATATTCTGTGCCACCATTTTACAGAACGCCTGACAGTAGCATACCTTTATCGTAATTGATCAAACTTATCGACACCACCCATTATTTTGTTGTATTCTGCCACAACTTCAGGACAAGAAATCAGTGTACTAGTACCATCTTTGTTTTTCCTTTTCACTGTGGCTGTTTCTCATGGGTCATGAATTGAGGACAGGAAAGTGACTGGGCGGTTATCCATTCATTTTAATGCAGAAATGGCTCCTTTTGTTTCAAACTATTATTATCCTAGTTCGAATTTTACGTTTTCCTTCATAAATTTGGGTAAATCAAAAGTATTAACCTTATACTATAAAATAAGAAAATGTCACAAAACAGAATTGAAAGGCTCATCTACAGAGCAACACTCAGCTATACAACGCCTCTGCAGCAGAAACGGCGGTAACTTCCGATTGGAAGTAGTACCCTATACGGTTCACTAGGTGGTAGCACCGTACAGAGGCGGGAACTGAGAATCCCACGGGACTAGGAGCGAGTTCACTGTAGTGGGAAGCATGTTTCCCACGGATCAGGAAAGGGTTAAAGCGTGTTAATGGAAGCAGTGCGAGACGACGGCTTGAAATACAGTGCTGTCGTGCTCTACCAGATCAATAAAATTGGTCCTCTACTTAGCCATATTTGTAACTTTTCGTTTAAGAATGCCCGGTTAGGTGAACAATTAAAGTGCTCAGTAGTAAAGCCGCTTTATAAAAAGGGAGAAAGGGTTAATGTAGACAATTTTGGACGTATTTCTATACCATCAGTGTGCGTTAAAGCTATTGAAAAGGCTATCACATGATCTGCCATCATATGTATAGTTCAGCTTCAAAAGTGGTTTAACAATTCAAAATGCTATTTTCTCTGTGAGGTATGGGGTGGATTAAACAAAAGATTTCGAACGCTAGGCTCCTTTTTTTATTCATCTAAAGTATTTGATCGTGTCGATCACAAAATATTGCTCCAGGAGTTTGACCATTACGGAATACAGGGAGTAGCTCACAACTGGTTCAACTCTTACTTTAGCAACAGATAGCAAAAGGTCGTTATTCACAGTGTTGAGAATGTCTGTGATGTGGGGTCTGTGTGGGGTACGGTCAAGTGGGGGTGCCCCAGGGATCAGTGTTGGGGCCACTCCTGTTCCTTACTTATGTAAACGATATGCCCTCTAGTATTAGGGGTGATTGTAAAGTATTTCCGTTTGCTGATGACACTAGTTTGGTATTAAAGGATGTTATGTGAAACATTTGCACTGTTTCAAATAGTGCAGTCCATGACGAAAGTTCATGGCTTGAAGAAAATAAATTAATACTAGATTGCAATAAGACACAGTTTTTACTTTTCCTAACACATCATTCAACAAAACATGACGTTTTAATTTCACAGAATCGGCACATGATTAGTGAAACACAACAGTTAAAAATCCTATGTGTTCAGATAGATAGTAAACTGTAGTGCAAAGCCCGCGTTCAGGACCTTGCTCAAAGACTTCATGCTGCCATTTTTACTATTCGAGCGGTATCTCATGTAAGTGATCGCTCGACACCAAAATTGGTATACTTTGCTTATTTTCATTCGCTATGTTTTGGGGTAACTCTTCCCGTTCTCAAATGATATTTTGGCCCCAGAAGAGGGCAGTTCGGGCAGTAAGTGGTGCACGATCGCGACCCTCTTGTCGACCCCGGCTCACTAGTCTCGATGTTCTGACGTTGGCCTCTCAGTACATACGTATACACTTTTCACTGTCGTTTCCTCTTAAGCCTCTCAGTACATACGTATATACTCTTCACTGTCGTTTCCTCTTAACAATATCGCCTCGTTCCCAAGAATTATCACCTATCACTCAGTTAATGCCAGACAGAAATCCAATCTGCATTTCGATCGCACTTCCTTAACTCTTGTACATCCATTTAAAACAAGCTGCCACAACAATTTAAAAGTATTAGCAGTAATCCACACGGTTTCAAATCTAAAGTGAAGAGTTTCCTCATGGGTCACCCCTATTCTGTCGAGGAGTCCCTTGGAAAATTAAGTTGATTGATACGTTATAGTCTTGATTGCGTTTACTTAAGCTTATGGCTTGAGTGTCTTTGGGTTCATAAACATTTTATTTTATCTGTTATTACCTTATGTTGTAATTTCATGTACTGACACGTTCCATGACCTTGGGGATTTGCTCCTCAATTTCGTCCTACAGAGGTAGACATCTAAATAAATAAATAATCTAAACACCTTCATGTACGTAGTATGGAATAGACCACTAGTTGCTACCTCGTGATGGCTGGGTATTGTCTGATATCCTTAGGTTCGTTACGTTTAAGTAGTTCTAAGTTTTAGGGGACTCAGAGCCATTTGAACCATTTGAACCACTAGTTGCCCCGAAAAGCAGCAGCTGTCAGTGACCAGGCATTGGGTGTCACCGGATTAAGAAATCCATCAGGGACATTTGAACCATCCTAAAACTGGCCATATCGACTGTTGGTCGTACATCTGGGAAGTTGAAAAGCGAAAGAAGATCAGCGAGACTTCACGTAATCACCAAGCATTGCGGAGGGTGGTTGTAAAAAATCACACGAATCAGCGGAAGGAATCAATCTTGAGTTCCAAAGTACTCGCAGCAGTGCAGCTAGCACAGTGGCTGTCTGTAGGGCATTAAAAACAATGGGGACCAGCATCTCCTCATAAGCAAGTAATTTCCGCAGTGAGTATTAGGCTACATTTGAGGTGGTACAAAGACCGACAACACTTCACAGCGGACAACTGGAAAAGAGTAATTTTGAGTATGCGTTTGTGTTTACCGAATGCCTAGAGAATGTTACCTGCCAGTGTGTGCAGTGCCAATAGCGAACTACGTTACAGGTGGTTCTACAGAATGGGGGTTTTCTCGTGGTTATGGACTCGTCTTCTTGTTGCGCTTAAAAATTCACTAAACACACGTGGATATAAACACACGTTACAGCATTTTGTACAGCAGAGGAACAGTTGGAAAACAATGATTGTTTGTATCACAAGGACATCGCAGCTTGTCATAAAGAGGCATCTGCGAGGCAGTGATTTGTGGACAATAACATTCCTGAAATACACTAGCCTTCGTAGGGTCTCGGTCTCAACCCAGTGGGACTCCTTTCGGATGAGTTAAAACATCGACTTCGCTCCAGATTGCAGCGGCCAGCGTCGCTACGTTCAGAAAGAACGAGTTGCTACTTCTCCACAGACATTAAGGCTCCTAACCGATTGTGCCCTCAACAGAGTTCAGATCGTAATAAATCAAGAGCGTGCTGGCGTAAGCTGTCGCCAGCACTCCGAACGGCAAAGAAGCTGCGACAAGATCGACAGTAAACGCAGGATCGAGCGAGCCTATCAGGCCAAAGACAAACTGGCAGGCGACGCCCCGCCAGCGTGTAGATCGCCTCCGCGGACCGCTGGGCCCGGTCAGTCAGTCACAGGCAGAGAGAGTCGACGCGTCGAGCCACCAGTCGCAGTCCAGTGGGAGTCGCAGTCGCAGTGGCTCAGCCTCTAGCTCACAGCTGTGTTAATACATGAGAGCAGTTGTTTTACACCGGCCACCAAACAACATCCTCTCCTTGCTTCCCACAGTGCAAGCTTACAGTGACAACGAGATGACACAAAAGAAAGGACAGACCAACGCAATATTAACGTCCAGTTACACACTACTGGCCATTACAATTGCTACACCACGAAGAAATGAAGATGATAAAAGAGTATTCGTTTGACAACTATATTATACAAGAACTGACATGTGATTACATTTTCACGCAATTTGGGTGCAAAGATCCTGAGAAATCAGTACCCAGAACAACCACCTCTGGCTGTAACAACGGCCTTGATACGCCTGGGCATTGAGTCAAACAGACCTTTGACGCCGTGTACAGGTACAGCTGCCCATGCAGCTTCAACACGATAGCACAGTTCATCAACAGTAGTGACTGGCGTATTGTGACGAACCAGTTTCTCGGCCACCATTGACCAGACGTTTTCAGCTCGTGAGAGATCCGGAGTCGTTTAATGAACAAAGTAAGAACATATGGACTATCAGACCAATTGTGTGATTGGATTGAAGAGTTCCTAGATAACAGAACGCAGCATATCATTCTCAATGGACAGAAGCCTTCCGAAGTAAGAGTGATTTCAAGTGTGCCGCAGGGGAGTTTCGTAGGACCGTTGCTATTCACAATATACATAAATGACCTTATGGATGACATCAGAAGTTCATTGAGGCTTTTTTCGGATGATGCTGTGGTATATCGAGAGGTTGTAACAATGGAAAATTGTACTGAAATGCAGGAGGATCAGCAGAGAACTGACGCATGGTGCAGGGAATACTGCTCAGCAGTGTGGGATCCGTACCAGATAGGGTTGACAGAAGAGATAGAGAAGATCCAACGGAGAGCAGCGTGCTTCGTTACAGCATCATTTAGCAATCGCGAAAGCGTTACGGAGATGATAGATAAACTCCAGTGGAAGACTCTGCAGGAGAGACGCTCAGTAGCTCGGTACGAGCTTTTGTTGAAGTTTCGAGAACATAGCTTCACCGAGGAGTCAAGCAGTATATTGCTCCCTCCGACGTATATCTCGCGAAGAGACCATGAGGATAAAATCAGAGAGATTAGAGTCCACACACAGGCATACCGACAATCCTTCTTTCCACGAACAATACGAGACTGGAATAGAAGAGAGAGGTACTCAAGGTACCCTCCGCCACACACCGTCAGGTGACGTGCGGAGTATGGACGTAGATGTAGATGTAGATTGTGCTGGCCAGGGCAGCAGTCGAACATTTTCTGTATCCAGAAAGGCCCGTACAGGACTTGCAACGTGTGGTCGTTCATTATCCCGCTTAAATGTTGGGTTTCGCAGGGATCGAATGAAGGGCAGAGGCACGGGTCGTAAAACATCTCAAATGTAACGTCCACTGTTCAAAGTGCCGTCAATGCGAACAAGAGGTGGCCATGACGTTTAACCAATGGCACCCCATACCGTCACACCGGGTGATACGCCAGTATCGCGATGACGAATACACGCTTCCAATGTGTGTTCACTGCGATGTCGCCAAACACGAATGCGACCATCACGATGCTGTAAGCAGAACCTGGATTCGTCCGAAAAAAAGACGTTTTGCCATTCGTGCGCCCAGGTTCGTCGTTGAGTACACCATCGCAGGCGCTCCTGTATGTGATGCAGCGTCAAGGGTAACCGCAGCCATGGTCTCCGAGCTGATAGTCCATGCTGCTGCAAGCGTCGTCGAACTGTTCGTGCAGGTGGCTGTTGTGTTGGAAACGTCTCCATGTGTTGACTCATGGGTCGAGACGTGGTTGTGCGATCCGTTGCGGCCATGCGTATAAGATGCCTGTCATCTCGACAGCTAGTGAAACGAGGTCGTTGGGATCCAGCACGGCGTTCCGCATTACCCTCCTGAACCCACCGTTTCCATGTTCTTCTAACAGTCATTGGTTCTCGAACAACGCGAGAAGCAATGTCGCGATATGATAATCCGCAATTGCGATAGGCTAGAGTCCGACCTGTATCAAAGTCGGACATGTGATGGTACGCATTTCTCCTCCTCACACGAGGTTCAAATGGCTCTGAGCACTATGGGACTCAACTGCTGTCTTACACGAGGCATCACAGCAACGTTTCTCTAGGCAACGCCGGTCAACTGCCGTTTGTGTATGAGAAATCGGTTGGAATCTTTCCTCATGTCAGCACGTTGTAGGTGTCGCCACCGGCGCCAACCTTGAGTGAATGCTCTGAAGATCTAATCATTTGCATATCACTGCATCCTCTTGCTGTCGGTTAAATTTCGCGTCTGTAGCACGTCATCTTCGTGGTGTAGCAGTTTTAATGTCCAGTAATGTAGATGTCCGGATGCCTATGATTATATCATGTACATCCTGGTTCACCACAGACCGCCCATAAGACACACTAACTGACATCAGCAGTGTCATAAGCTTCCAGTCGACGAAAGACTGCAACGTGCTTAGGTGCTCAAGATGTGGCGTTGGGTACAGGGTGGTAGTGCGGCCCAACAAGTGCGGCGTCCTCTGCTCACTGCCGAGCGGCAAATCGCCCAGGAGCGCGGGGCGAGTGGCTCGTCCCTGGACTTCAGGCAGCCGCCGTCCACAAGCTGTGGCGAGCAGGCACCCGTAGGGAGCGATAGCACGACTCTGGTTCCACAACACGTATAAAATTTTAGCTTATTCTATTCCAATCGATAAACCGGGTGAACAAAAGTCAGTATAAATTTGAAAACTGAATAAATCACGGAATAATGTAGACAGAGAGGTACAAATTGACATACATGGTTGGAACGACATGGGGTTTTATTAGAACCAAACAACAGAAAAGTTCAAAAAATGTCCGACAGATGGCGCTTCATCTGATCAGAGTAGCAATAATTAGCATAACAAAGTAAGACAAAGAAAAGATGATGTTCTTTACAGGAAATGCTCAATACGTCCGCCATCATTCCTCAACAATAGCTGTAGTCGAGGAACATGTTGTGAACAGCACTGTAAAGCATGTCCGGAGTTATGGTGAGGCATTGGCGTTGGATGTTGTGTTTCAGCATCCCTAGAGATGTCGGTCGATCACGATACACTTGCGGCTTCAGGTAACCCCAAAGCCAATAATCGCACGGACTGAGGTCTGGGGACCTGGGAGGCCAAGCATGACAAAAGTGGCGGCTGAGCTCACGATCATCACCAAACGACGAGCGCAAGAGATCTTTCATGCCTCCAGAAATATGGGGTGATTCTAATAAAACCCCATGTCAGTCCAAACATGTGTGCCAATTTTTACCTCTCTATCTACATTATTCCGTGGTTTATTAAGTTTTCAAATTTATACTGACTTTTTGATCACCAGGTAGATGTAGGTAATGCAGAGTTTTAAGCCGATCCAGGTTGTAACTTTGAAGTAATAGAACTTTTTTGTAATTTTGACGAATGGTAGAATCAGAGACTACGAATTTAAAATTTCCGCAGCTGGTTCAATCAACTGTGAAAAGCTCAACAAAAAAAAATTA
Organism: Schistocerca gregaria; assembly: GCF_023897955.1. Taxonomy (NCBI): domain Eukaryota; kingdom Metazoa; phylum Arthropoda; class Insecta; order Orthoptera; family Acrididae; genus Schistocerca; species Schistocerca gregaria. The sequence continues at coordinate 783,421,461 of NC_064923.1, read as the reverse complement.
AAAACATCTCTCAGCATTTTTCTAAATATTTCAAAATGTGAATTTTGGCAGTGAAACAGAACAACTTTGAAGATTGGTTATCCCTTCAGATTGACCAATACCTACGAAATTTCACCGCGCGGGGGAGCCGCGTGGTCTCAGACGTTTTGTAACGGTTCGCGCGGTTCCCCTAGTCGGGGGTTCGAGTCCTCCCTCGGGCATAAGCGTGTGTGTTGTCCTTAATGTAAGTTAGTTTACCTTAAATAGTGTGTAAGCCTAGGGACCGATGACCTCAGCAGTTTGGTCCCATAAGCTTTCCAAAATAAGAAATTTCGCAGCAATATTTAACCACTTAATTACTGAAGCTATAGCAACTTTCAACTTTTATAGCTGAAATATTATGAGGTAGTTCATTTTCAATAGGCGAATATGGAAGCGAAAGACTTCATTAAAACATTCTTTAATTTATATTTATTGGCTGAGTGGCTTTAACTTATAGCAGATGCACTGAACAACAAACACTTACCGCGGAAAAAAAACCTGACGACTCTTTAGAATCTCGAATGGGAAAGCTACGACAGACTTGAGGTTACGGAGTGAGCTCTGTGACAGACGTGGCCGCTCTCTCCAATGCGCGCGCATGAGCGTAGTTTAGGAAGTTCCCGGGCAGAGCAGAAGTCGAAAAAGGAATCGCTGGTGAGCCATATACTAATCGCCATGGGGTAAACAGCACGAGGACAAGTGGCTTTCCGAATCTGTGTGTGAGTTAGCGACTCCAAGCGTGGTTGTGCACTTCGGACGGCTGCTTTAGTAAAACGCTGTGTTGCAGATCGAACAAAAGGTCATCGGCCACTGACGAGGTTTTAGTAACTGCGTCGTTCTGTCTCTAAATGAGACTCCTAGTGACCTTTTATGAAAGCACTCCGATATTTTGTTTGATCTTTTGTGTGCTGAATGCGAAGAGTACTGTGAGGTGAGCGGAATTTCACTGAAACGTTTCAGCTCATGGAGAGGAAAAATAAAATTGAACCGACAGAGTGAAAGTTAATGAAACGTTACTGTGCAGGTGAAATAGACTTTCGATTCCCGAACGGTACAGTTGCTGTTGGCAACAAATGAAAAGGGCTTGATTTCAATACTGTAATATTGCGTGTCAATACGTATAATTGATAACAGAGTACACTTTAAATTATTTATCTGAATGAGAGTAATTTTATGCGAAAGCTTACATTACGCTGTTGTATGAGTGGCTGGGTTTTTCCATAAGTGCAATAATCACAACAGACAGATGTAACTGAGACTTTAGTCATGAATTACGTATTCTCCTTAGCCACTTACTGCAGTGTACCAACGAGGGGATAACTTCTCGACGCCGTAACTCTAGAGCCTAAGAACTCATCAATCCACGCTCGGAACACATTTAAATCTGGAAAGGAAGTTAATCAAGAGGGCCGGCCGAAGTGGCCGTGCGGTTCTAGGCGTTGCAGCCTGGAACCGCGCGACCGCTACGGTCGCAGGTTCGAATCCTGCCTCGGGCATGGATGTGTGTGATGTCCTTAGTTCAGTTAGGGCGCAATATCAGATAACTAAGGTGGGTGCGGAATAACTTGGTTGCCCAGCTCCTGTGCACCGTTCTTTGCCAGTCTGGCAGAATGTGGGCAGGCGTTACCTTGGAGGAGCCTCACCTCCCGCAGTCTCTCTGGTCGTAGTTCTTGGAAGTCGCCTCAGTTGTTGACAATAAATGTCGGCAGTGATGGTTATACCGTGGCTGTTCCACCAGATCCACAACATATTCTTTTCTGGATGGACGCAGCTCTTTGAACAGGGAGTTGCTGTCTTGCTTGGCCTCAAACATTCCTTATTTTTTTTCTTTATGTCAGCACAGAGAGATCATTTCTCGTCGCCAGTAAGGACACAGGACAGGAGTGGCAGGTGTTGCTCACGAGCCAACTGGCGACGAGCAACCACAGACGCCACCTGCTGATTCTCGCGACTTTGGCTTACAGCGTGCGGTACCAATACACCCGATATTCGAACCTTCCCCACTGCATGCAAATGTCACGCGATGGTGGAATGACCACAGTTCATCACATCTGCTAGGTCTTGCGTACACTGACGTCAATCATTATGGATTAATGCGTTGAAACGATCTTGATCAAATCCCGAAGGTCTTTCCGAACGTGGCGAGTCACTAGTATCAAAACGATTCTGCTTCAAACGAAAAATCCATTTTCCTGCCACGCTCTGCCCACTCGCGTAATCCCGATAAACGATACACATGCTTGGGGTCGCACCCGCTGCTGTCATCCACCTACTGGTCAAACAGAAGAATATGTCGGAAATGTTACGATTTCCCCACTTGCCACAGCTACACTCACTATGTCCAAATGACAAAATGACAGTATCTAAACTGAAATAGCAAGAATGGTCTGCAAATAATAATTACAGTCGGTAAAGAGTCCCATAGCAACGGGAACACCAATACGGAAACGAAAACGCTACGACCTTATGCAGCAACCTAATATGTTAATTATGTGATGTATTAATTAAAACCTGAAAGTATGAGTATTTATCACAATGTTTTTCAGCAGATGCAGCTGAGATGTGAGCGGCCATAGAGAAGGCAACACGTTTTGTTTTTGGACTACTTGCAGCTGACCTATCTTCGTGAACCTGAGGCGCCCTTGCTGGGCGGGTGAAAGTGAGGATAGTCGATAACTCATGTCGATAAATAACAATTTTTTAATTACCACCACAAGACTAAAAAGAAATCAGATTAAGTAAAATCTTAGAAATCCCGAATGAAGTCTTTCCGTCGTCAGCTTATACCGTACGCAACCAACTCTTTTCACACTGCTCTGCGACAATCGGCCATGAAAACGTGTTTTACGACAGAAGATTGTAGCCGGAGAGTCTTACCAAGCAGCACCACCGCGACAGCATGCGGCGAAAGCGACTTGGACTGTCTAGGCCGATATTGCTGACGTAACGCTAAACTTACTTTCCCCCACATTTAACGTGTGCCGCAGCCATCTCTTTTGTAACTGGCAGTACTTTGAACCCTCTGGATAGTATGTATGTTGTAGTGCTATTCTGTTTACGTGGGGAATCGTGTCGTTCCACACCACGTAAGTGATCGTCTTGATAATATTAAAACGACATGGACTACTTCCTGCCATTGAATCTCAGAAGAAGTAATTTGATGTGAATGACGCAGAAGGAGCAAATCAGAATAGAAATTGTTAATAGAAATTGAAGTGAACGCACTTCCCTTACAGATCAAAAACTCTGAGGAAGGCAAAAGTTAAGGTTCCCACCTCGTTGTTGGCGCTGCACACGATGGCAAGTAACATTCTCCAGGCAATCGGTCTAACATACACTGCCTGACAAAAAGTGCCAAGTACCCAAACGGGAAGCGTTATAGCAAGTACAACTTTACAGGTTCAGAGGCTATTTGACATTATTCCAGTAATTACAAAATCGAGTCACATTTACAAACAACTCGCGGAGTAAGAGGCCACGCATCAGTGCGAGGCTGCACCCTCCCTGGTCTGGAAGCACACTTCGCACCTCATCCCGTACATGTCCTGAGGGGGGCACGTGTGGCCTCAAATAGACAGTTGGCAGAGCCACGTACCGCACACGTGATGGCGGCGTGTAGACTTGGCAACAGCGCATCACGTCATCCGAGATGGTGGCGATGACGTCATTCAAGATGGCGGATTATGGCAGGAAGTTTGAATTTTGGCGTGAAGATGGGGCGACTGGGTCACCTCCACTAAGCTACTCCCGTACTGTAGTGTGGACCAGCATTGTCCTGTTGAGAAACGGCAGCACGATACTGTAGCACGTGCGCTAACACGTGAGGATGCAAAGCGTCCAACACATTCGTCGCACCTTCAGAGTTCCTGCAACACTACCAGCAGTGAGCAGAAGTCAGACGTGATGGGTCCCCTCACCGTGACACCAAAAGTGGTGCTGCTGTGCCAGTCCAAAACATGGAGGACTAGGACTTCAACCTGCGCTGCCGCCATACGTGCCAGCAACTCCCGTCCAGGGTAGTGCAGAGCCAATTGTGCGCGACGACTCTGCATCCTGCTGGAGGCCCACGACTTGTTCTCAGCTGACAGGAGCAGACGTTAAGCGTTTACCACGGGTCTGGTGCAGACTACGGAGATACTTGCTCGTGCTGGTCAGCCGTGGCCACCAGAACCTTGACGATGAGAGTGCCTGCTCTCACATTCCCATGCAGTCCAACATCAGGCCACGTCCACATCCAAATGCCCCTGCAAATTTGGGTATTACACGATTCGAACAGCCGGCCAAAGGAGGAGTCACAACGAGCCCCCTTTCAAGCTCTGCCTGGTGCTGATGACGCTGTCACACACGGGTGACCTGCACCTCTGTACCCTTTACAGTCATCACCCAACATCTGTTGACGTCCGCCATATTCCCCACCAGGTGCGGCAACCAAACAAAAACAACATTAACGCACTCTCGCAGCCGTTCTACTTGTCACAGGGAACGGTAACTCCATTCATCCACATACCCGCTGAAGGTGTCTGCGTGAACACTGGTACCCGACCGTATCTTCTGGGTATTTCAGTATTTTCGCTAGGCAGTGCATATATGGAACCCACGTGTGCGTAAAAATCTGATCAGTCTGTAGTGAAGCAACTTAAATCACTTAATAAGAGCAAGTCTTGTGGTCCAGACTGTATACCATTTACGTTCCTTTCAGAGTATCCTGATGCATACAACCGTTCGTTCGACGAAATATCCGTATAAAATACTGGAAAGTTGCGACAGATCACACTAATATTCAGGAAGCGTAGTAGGAGTAATCCTCTAAATTATAGGCCCATATCATTAAGGTCGTTATGCAGCAGGATTTTGGAACATACGTTGCGTTCGAACATCATGAATCACCTCGAAGAAATCGGTCTATTGAGACCCAGTCAACACTGATTTATAATACATCGTTCTTGTTAAACGTAACTAGCTTTCTACTATCACAAAGTGTTGAGTGCTTTTGTCAAGGGATTTCAAATTGATTCCACGTTTGTAGGTTTCCAGAAAGCTTTTGACTCGCAAGGTCTGTAGTGAAATTGCGTGCTTATGGAATATCGTCTCAGCTATGTGACTGCTTTCGTGATTTCCTGTCAGAAGTCGTAGTAATTCACGGAATGTCATCGAATAAAACAGAAATGATTTTTGGCGTTCCCCAAGGTAGTATTATACGCCCTTTGTCGTTCCTTATGTATATAAACGATTTGGGAGACAATCTGAGTAGCCGTCTTACGTTGTTTGCAGATAACACTGTCGTTCATCGACTAGTTAAGTCATCAGAAGATCAAAGAAATTGCAGAACGATCTACAAAGGATATCTGTATGGTGCGACAATTGGCAAATGGCCCCAGATGATGAAAAGTGTGAGGTCATCCAAATTAGTGCTAAAAGGAGTCCGTTGAACTTCGGTTGCACGATAAATCAGTCAGATGTAAAGGCCGTAAATTCAACTAAATACCTAGGAATTACAATTACGAACAACTTAAATTGGAAGGAACACATAGAAAATGTCGTGGGGAAGGCTAACCAAAGACTGCGTTTATTGGCAGGGCACTAAAGAAATGTAACAGATCTACTAAGGATACTGTCTACACAACGCTTGTCCGTCCTCTTTTAGAATAGTGCTGCGCGTTGTGGAATCCTTACCAGATAGGACTGACGGAGTACGTCAGTAAAGTTCAAAAAGGGTAGCACGTTTTGTATTATTACGAAATAGGGGAGAGAATGTCACTGAAATGATACAGGATTCACGACGGACATCATTAAAACAAAGGCATTTTTCGTTTTGGAGGAATCGTCTCACGAAATTCCCATCACTAACTTTCTCCTCCGAAAGCAAAAATACTTTGTTGACGACGACCTACATAGGGAGAAACGATCGCCACGATAAAAGAAAGGAAAATGAGAGCTCGGAAGGAAAAATGTAGATGTACGTTCTTTCCGCGCGCTATACGAGATTGGAATAATAGAGAATTGTGAAGGTGGTTCGACGAAACTTCTGCCAGGCACTTAAATGTGATTTGTAGGGTACCCATGTATCTGTAGTTGCAGATGTAGATTGGATATATTTCATACAAATAACTTACAGTTTGATAGAGTTGCAAGTGATCTGAGGAAACTCCCGACTGATACCATAAAGGTGTCGTCAGGTCAGTTGTTTTCATATTCTTGGGAAACTTTCATAAGTGCCTTCCAAGAAAACATCATGGTTGTGTTACTACAAAAGGGTTACGCAAGTGAGACTGTTTCTTTCAGTGTTTCGAACTGAATAATGCCAAAGGGCAGCTGGTGATCATGAGTAGCTTCTTGTTGGGTAATAACGTCATCAAGTAACTTAATTCACGGAAAATGCGGGTTGAAACTCATACAACTAATAGGGAAGTTTCAGACATAATTGACGAATGGCGTTGGCCACTTAGTTATCCCGTATTTGTGAAATGGTCTTTTAAGCAACATTTGTTTGCCTAACAGTTTCATCTATGGGCAAGAGTGAAGCATTTTGTTTCGACGATCGTGATGAGTTGCAAAACCAAAATTACGTTAGGGCTCTGGAAGAACTTGTCGCCGAACGTCGTCTTGCTTGTCCTGTAAATTCCGGGTGTAACGTAATATGACCTCTGAGAATAGGGACATTCTGTTCGTTTCCATTTTCAGTTATTTAAGGTCGCACAATGGAAGAAAAATTGTCAGAGATCTGCCGTCTGTCTGATGTTTTATAAACTTCGTGTCAGACTGTAAGAGAGCCACAAACGACGCCTTTCCTCGGAATACGAAAGGCTCGCTTGGTTAAGCGCTCTTGCTGAATGATGTGGTTTTAGGCTGCGGTTAATAATGTTTGGCGCCCCCTGTAACGTTTCATGCTGTATAATAATACGCGTTGCCTTCAACGTAACTATACCACATACACTTTGTGATCAAAAGTATCCGGACACCTGGCTCAAAAAGACTTATAAATTCGTGCGGCCCTCCGTTGGTAATGCTGGAATCCAATATGGTGTTGGCCGACACTTAGCCTTGATGACTTCTTCTACTCTCGCAGGCATACGTTCAGCCAGTTGCTCGAACGTTTCTTGGGGAATGGCAGCCCATTCTTCACGGAGTGCTGCACTGAGGAGAGGTATCGAGGTCGGTCGGTGAGGCATGCCACGAAGTGGCGTTCCAAAACATCCCAAAGGTGTTCTATAGGATTCGGGTCAGGCCTCTGTGCAGGCAAGTCTGTTACACTGATGTAATTGTCGTGTAACCACTCCGCCAGATGCCATGCATTACGAACAGGTGCTCGATCGTGTTGAAAGATGCAGTCGCCATCCCCGAATTGTCTTCAACCGTGGGAAGGAAGAAGGTACTTAAAACATCAATGTAGGGCTGTGTGTGATAGTGCCACGCAAAACAACAAGGGGTGCAAGCCCCCTCCATGAAAAGCACGACCACACCTTGATACCACCGCCTCCGAATTTTACTGTTGGCACTACATACATTGGCAAATGACGTTCACCGGGCATTAGTCAGACCCACACTCTGCCATCGCATTGCCACATTGTGTACCGTGATTCGTCTCTCCACACAAAATTTTTCCACTGTTCAACCGTCCAATGTTTACGCTCCTTATAGCCAACGAAGCGTCGTTTGGCATTTATCGGCGTGATGTGTGGCCTATGAGCAGCCGCTCGACCATGAAATCCAAGTTTTCTCACCTCCCGCCTAACTGTCATAGTACTTGCAGTGGATCCTGATGCAGTTTGTGTGATGGTCTGGATATATGTCTGCCTGTTACACATTACGACCCTCTTCAACTGTCGGCGGTCTCTGTCAGTCAACAGACAAGGTCGGCCTGTACGATTTTGTGGTGTACGTGTCCCTTCACTTTTACTTCTCTATCACATCGGAAACAGTTGACCTATGGATGTTTGGGGGTGTGGAAATCTCGCGTGCAGACGAATGACACAAGTGACCCCCAATCACCTGACCACGTTCGAAGTCCGTGAGTTCCGCGGAGCGCCCCATTCTGGTGTCTCACGATGTCTAATGGCTACTGAGATCGATGATATGGAGCACCTGGCACTAGGTGGCAGCGCAATGCACCTAACATGAAAAACGTTTGTTTTTGGGGCTGTCCGGATACTTTTGATCGCCTAGTGTAACCAGAAATTTCGGAACTTTGCCATATTCTTTTACAAATTCATTCAACAATTTGCCTAATTTTTCCGGAAGTGCAGAGCACTACACGTTTATAAAAATTGCTTCTATTACTGTTTTTTCATTGGAATACTGGAGTACACTCTTTTAGCAGTTCTTAATATGAAGCTCTATCAAATAATTTTGTAACTATAGTCCTCCGAACAGTTGTGTGGTTTCTTATTGAGGTGACTAAAAACTTCCCTCCTGAGGGCCGTAAGTACATGCTCGTATGTACTGCACGTTAACAAAGGGCTGCTCCGTTGTGAAACGGCTCGTATAGCTGCGTTCCACGGTACTATGCCATGACTGCAGATACGTACCTAAAAACTAACAAAAAATCAATTATCTCATTTAAATTTTTAGAAGTGAGAGCAAAAATTTTGTGAATACACTCCAACTTCTGTTCAGATAACTAAATTAACATCTCGATGTTTCATTCGTCAATCGGAAATTTGAAAGGTGCATGTCAAATTCACTCCATTTCAAAGCAACTATTAGGTGGTTATAACATAATTTTCCTATTTAACACGTTATAACACGGAAACTAATTACCATACGACTACCAAACTTGGTAGAAATATGGACATGGGAAGATATAACGCAGAATCAATTCAAGTGAAACACTCTTAATGTGCTGCTACGCTTCATCATATCATTATACGAGTATACCGGTACCAATACTGCTACAAATGGGACTCAATATGACAAAAGTCAGAAAGCACAGGATTGCATTCTGCACGGCAGAACGAAGCATGTCCGTAGGTATGCCGGCTACCTCTCTTGATATGCTGCGCGTGTGAATGTTCCCCTGGTAAACCCCTCCTTCAGGTAGCCCCAGAAATCACATGGAGTGAGATGAGGTGGTCGTGCCGGTCAGGCGTTTCGAAACGGTCGGCTGATGATTTGATCTTTTGCAAACGCGTTTCGGAGAAGCAGGTGAACGTCACGAGCTATGTGCGCTGGAGCCCCATCTTGCATGAACACTGTTGAGTTGAATGCGTCTCTCTCCTGTAGGGCGGGTATGACATGCTGGCGGAGCATATCGCAGGAACGCCGGCCAGTCACACTGTACGTCTTTTGTGACAACCTGCTCAAAAGAGAACGGGCCAATGCTGAAAGTAGCTGTGAAGCCACACCGTACGGTGACACGTTCACCGTACATGCACAGTGGCTGGAGGTGAAGATCCGCACACGCGGCAATCCTATGTGTTCACCTCAGCCTTCAGAGAAAAATGCGCTTCGCCTGTCCATAGGATGGTCCAGCGCCAGCCCTCGTCGACTTCACTCTTTGCGTGAAAGTGGAGAGCGAAGTCAACACGTCGTTCTGCGTCCTGCAGTTCAAGTTGGTGTACGATATGGATCTTGAATGGATACCATTTGAGAATGGTTCGAAGCACCTTCCGTACGGTGGACCACGGTATGTTCAACTGTTGTGACACAGCACGCGCGCTGCCTAACGGTTGGGAATTGCGCACAGCGGTGTCTGCCATAGCAACGGAGATTTCATCAGCCAGCTGTGGTGCAACCGGTCCTCAGACTCTTCCCGGAGCGGCGCCCGGTTCTCCAGTTACTTCCAACTTCTTCGTCGTGCTCCGCACAGCAGGTGGGGAAAGACCCTTCTGTAATCCTTTGAGCCGGCGATATTCTCGAAGTGCAGCCGCAGCATAACAGAGCTTCGCCAATGAGGCCCCGGCCCTTTTGTCCAGGCGACTGGCCAGGTGTGAGAGACTATGAGTCACGAAGACTGATGTTTGGTTCGTGGGGCGCTCAACTGCGCGGTCATGACTGATCACGGCTGCTGGTCGCCATAGCTGGAACTGGACGGTGGCGCTTTGACGCATGGAAATCGTGCACCTAATACTCTGAACACTAATGCTACCATATTTGGCCGTAGGGGAATTAGTTACCTTGTTATAACGTGTTGAATAGGGAAATTTTAGTTATAACCACGCTATATATCTTTGTAACTGCTGATGAAAGAATGTGATGTTTTGACAACTAATGGGGGAAGTTTTCAGCCGACTACTTCATATTTAGTTATTACGGTTGAAAGGTTTTCAGACCGTTTTGTTCCCCGCTATAAAGTGTGTGAGTGAGCAAATGCGGCAATGGGTGTATTTTGAACCCTCCTTCCCAATGCTCGCAGAATTTCATCGAGTGGTGGAAGCGAATCGTCGTCCTAACTTGGCTTGTAAACAGGTATTGCTGGAGCGAGAGAGGTTCGTCAGTGACACGGGGCAGCAGCCTGGGTTTGCACGCTGCGCTGTGGGGTGGATGCTCCCCAACAAGGGGGCCTTGGGCATTCTTCCGTTGGGGATGGTAAAGTGCTACATGCTATTCTTGAAGCGTCCCTATGGTTTAGTGGACAAGGGTACTCCGTTAACTTACTTTAAATAACTGTTAATCCTTTTAATTTCTTTGCAAAAGTCAGCACAATGTTCCACGATCCGTTTTTATACTTAATTTTCTTGTCTAAATTTGCGTGCTAAATGTGACTTTCAGCGATTCACTTTCAGTGGTTAACGAAGCCATTAAAGCTGCACCCTAGAGGATATACTTTTAAAGTATCGTGAACGGTTGTGTTTGCAGTACGTTACTGCTCCTTTGTTATTCGCGTGCTGTATTCTCAGCGCTGTAATTTCGCGAGTTTTTTCTTTGCGACATGTAGACTAGAGTCTGGCCCTTACGTTTAGATTATAGCTAAATGGTCGTACTTAAATTATAGAACTCAAATCTCTGAAAATAATGAAAACTTATATGTGTGTGGATTTTATACCTATTTTACGGTTCTCGAATTGGCTGGATTTAGTCTGAAATCTGAGCCTCAGCATTTCACATGGCCCTTACTTTGATATCACAGGGAAGTGAAATTGCTTAAGCGATAGAACGCAATGCCCTATGTGTAATAAATATCCCACATGGTTGTGGAATTTCTGTCCGTTTCGCGATTTTCTGGAGGTAGTCTAAATTCTTGTCCGTAGATGACCATGTGAACTGAATGTGACCAGCATCTACGGCCAAATCAGGTAGTTTGTGATCGAATAATTTGAGAAAGTGGTGACTACTAAAACGCATGGAAAATTTCTGTTAATTTCTGTTTCTATGTTTAAGGCCCAAATTATGTGTTTGTTGTGGATATGCTTTTCGTCACTAGACGCACGCTCCTAGTACGACATGTTACGCTCTGAGCGTCAGTAAGTAGGTACGCCATCAAACTGTACGAGACAGTTGCGAGATACGGTGTGATTCAGCAAACGAGCAAATTGGGTGCTAATCACACCAGTTTCTCTGTATTATTTCCTCATCCTTGAAGATCGGGTTCTGCTTGATTATGTTAGTTGCTGTGTTCCTCATACAGCGAAGAGCCAAAGAAACTGGTACACCTGCCTAATATCGCCTAGGGCCCCCGCGAGCACGCAAAAGTGCCGGAACACGACGCGACCTGGACTCTAATACTGCCTGAAGTAGTGCTGGAGAGAACTGAAACCGTGAAGCCAGCAGGGCTCTCCATAAATCCGTAAGAGTACGAGGGGGAAGAAATCTCTTCTGAACACCACGTTGCATGCATCCCAGATATGGTCAATAATGTTCATGTATGGGAAGTTTGGTGGCCAGCGGAAGTGCTTAAACTCAGTACCTTCCTGGAGTCACTCTGTAGCAATTCTGGGTGTGTGGAGTGTCGCATGGTCCTGCTGGGATTGCCCGAGCCCGTCCGGATGCACAGTGGACAGGAATGGATGGTTACGCACGTGTCACCTGCCAGTGCCGTCCCTAGACGTATCAGGGCTCCCGTATCACTCCAACTGCACACGCCCTACACCGCTACAGATCCTCACGTGCTTGAACAGTTCACTACTGATATGCAGTGTCCATGGATTCATGAGATTTTCTCCATACCCGTACACGTCAATCCACTTGATACAATTTGAAACGAGACTCGTCCGACAAGCCAACATGTTTTCAGTCATCAACAGTCCAATGTTGGTGATGACGAGCCCAGGCGAGGCGTAAAGCTTTGTGTCGTGCAGTCATCAAGGGCACACGAGCGGGCCTTCGGCTCCGAAAGCCCATATCGATGACGTTTCGTTGCATGGTTCGCACGCTGACACTTGTTGATGGGCCAGCATTGAAATTTTCAGCAATTTGCGGAAGGGTTGCACTTCTGTCACGATGAACGATTCTCTTCAGTCGTCGTTGGTACCGTTCTTGCAGGATCTTTTTCCGGCCGCAGCGATGTCGGAGATCTGATGTTTTACTGAATTCCTGGCATTCACGGTACACTCGTGAAATGGTCGTACAGGAAAATCCCCACTTCATCGCCACCTCGGAGATGCTGTGTCCCATCGCTCGTGCGCCGACTATAACACCTCGTTCAAACTTACTTAAATCTTGATAACCTGCCAGTATAGCAGCAGTAACCAATCTAACAATTGCGCGACCCTTGTTGTCTCATACAGGGTGTTACAAAAAGGCACTACCAAACTTTCAGGAAACATTCCTCACACACAAAGAAAGAAAATATGTTATGTGGACATGTGTCCGGAAACGCTTACTTTCCACGTTAGAACTCATTTTATTACTTCTCTTCAAATCACATTAATCATGGAATGGAAACACACAGCAACAGAACGTACCCGCGTGTCTTCAAACACTTTGTTACAGAAAATGTTCAAAATGTCCTCCGTTAGCGAGGATACCCGCATCCACCCTCCGTCGCATGGAATCCTTGATGCGCTGATGGAGCCCTGGAGAATGGCTTATTGTATCACAACCGTCCACAATAAGAGCACGAAGAGTCTCTCAATTGGTGCCGGGGTTGCGTAGAGAAGAGCTTTCAAATGCCCCCATAAATGAAGGTCGAGAGCGTTGAGGTCAGAAGAGCGTAGAGGCGATGGAATTGGTCCGCCTCCACCAATCCATCGGTCACCGAATCTGTTGTTGAGAAGCGTACGAACACTGCGACTGAAATGTGCAATAGCTCCATCGTGCGTGAATCACTTGTTGTGTCGTACTTGTAAAGGCACATGTTCTAGCAGCACACGTAGAGTATCCCGTATGAAATAATGGCGGTGAATCGAGGAAGTACAGTACATACTGACGAAACTAAAATGAGCTCTAACATGGAAATTAAACGTTTCCGGACATATGTTCACATAACATCTTTTCTTTATTTGTGTGTGAGGATTGTTTCCTGAAAGTTTGGCCGTACCTTTTTGTAATACCCTGTATAGACGTTTCTGACCGCAGCGCGCAGTCTGCCTTTTTGCATATCTCTTATTTGAATAGACATACATACACCAGTTTCTTTGGTGCTTCAGTGTATTTCATAAAGGCTTTCCATTAAGGGAGCATAGCAGGATAGTAATCCTTTACTTGTGTACGTATGTTGCGTGATTGTGCCCCCTAATTATTTTCATGATTACGTGACGACTCGTACAAGATGTATGAAACAGGCGAAATACCCTCAGACGTCAAGAAGAATATAATAATTCCAAACCCTTAACAAATGTGAAAATTACCCAACTATCAGTTTAATAAGCCACAGTTGCAAAATACTAACACGAATTCTTTACAGACGAATGGAAAAACTAGTAGAAGCCGACCTCGGGGAAGATCAGTTTGGATTGCGTAGAAATAGTGGAACACGTGAGGCAATACTGACCTTACGTCTTATCTTAGAAGAAAGATTAAGGAACGGCAAACCTACGCATTTGTAGACTTAGAGAAAGCTGTTAACAATGTTGACTGGAATACTCTCTTTCAAATTCTAAAGGTGGATTTACAATTTGTACAGAAACCAGATGGCAGTTATAAGAGTCTAAGGGCATGAAAGGGAAGCAGTTGTTGGGAAGGGAGTGAGACAGGGTTGTAGCCTCTCCGCGATGTTATTCAGTCTGTATATTGAGCAAGCAGTAAAGGTTAGGTACTGGGAGATGAAGAAGCTTGCACAGGATAGAGTATCATGGACAGCTGCATCAAACCGGTCTCAGGACTGAAGACCACCACAACAACAACAACAACACCGTACAAGTTCCATTCAGTTAAAAGGCCAGAAAAGCCGTATAAAAAATTCAAAACTTCGACAAACATTATACTTATTTGTTACTTTTTGGTGGTGTCCTAGAACATGTATCAGATGGGGGCGGCATGCATCTCTCGCGTTCGGAATGCTGGTGATCAATGAAACACGAAAGCGGCTGCCTTACAGGTTTACACGAACATCGAACACTGGAGTGTCATTAGGTTTCTGACAGTTGAAGGGGTGAAACCAATCGAGATTCACTGTGTGTGCAGTAACGGAGAACATCACTGCGAGAGTTGGGGAGTTGATCCGGGAAAACAGAGTTATTGTTACAGCAACGAAGAACGTTATTGTCAGATCAGCTCACCATGTTTTTCATGACGTAATAATCGTCAACAAAGTCTATCTGGGGTGGGTTCCAAAACATTTAACATCATAAAGGAAAGAAAGGTGCATAAATGTGCGCAGGGGGACCTAAATTAGTCTGCCTCTCCCAGCCCCCGTTTTCCACTGATATAGCTCCCTCAGATTATCAAATTTATAACCCTCTGAGAGCTGAAGGTTCGCTGATCGTGAGGAAGTTCAGGCATCAGTTTATTTATAACTGATTACGTACGCGCCCTGCAGAATTCTTTGCACGTGGCACTGAGAAATCTTGTTCAGGCCTGGCATAAATGCGTACAACTTGAGGGTGATTAAGTTTGAAAAATAAATAAGTATTACATCCAATTCTCTTACGGCAAAACATTCTTTAAAAAATCTGATTTTTTATTGAATTATTCTTGTAATTGATGAGTAGACTCACTTCGTGCTAAATGAAATTCCAACCAATTTACCGCACTCCCGTAATTTATAATCTCTCTTTTAAGTTCCATGCTCTATGTGACCCCAAACTAGAAGTATGTCTCGGTTTCAGGTATATTCTGAATTAAAAAAAAGGATGGTTTTGTGTAACATAACTTGATGGGGTATCAGAAAATATGACACGATTCGTAACATGATCTTATCTCTCCCATACAAGCTTACTGAGAGACTATAAGATGCTCATCTCCAGTTAACGGTTGAGCATGAAATAGAATAATAATCAGTTTACTTATTTGGCGATTTGTGTTATTTGAACGACAGTTGTCAGAGGCGTACATGATGCGCGTGAGCGAAGTCTGAGTGATCTCAAGTCGTCTTAAACCTCTGTATTCAACTACAATAAGTAGGAGTTTGACATAAGGGCATGTCCCTTTCACGGTATGCAAACGAAAGTTACTTTCTTCGTTGCTGTCAACAAACCTGCGAGTTTCAATTTGTAGGGATACGAAGTGGGACGAAGACAAGGCTCAGTGGTAGTAAAGCAGCTGGAAGACTTCGGTTCAGTGATAGAATACTAGGAAAATGCATACAGCCTGTATAAGAGATTTGCTTTCAGAACACTCCTGTGACCCATCCCGGAATATTGCTCTGGGTTTGAGATGTGTATCAATTAGGAATAACTGAGCTACTGACGCGAACTTTATCCGACAGGAAAACGGTGCTCTGATATGCAAATGATTAGCTATTTAGAGCATTCCCACAAGGTTAGCGCCGGTGGCGACACCTATAATGACATGAGGAAAGCTTCCAACCGATTTCTCATACACAAACAGCAGTTGACCGGCGTTGCCTGGTGAGACGTTGTTGTGATGCCTCGTGTAAGGAGAAAAATGCGTACAATCACGTTTCCGACTTTGATAAAGGTCGGATTGTAGCCTATCGTGATTGCGGTTTATCGTATCGCGACACTGCTGCTCACTTTGTTCGAGATCCAACGACTGGTAGCAGAATATGCAATCGGTGGGTTCAGGACAGACATCTTATACGCATGGCTATATCGAATCGTGCAGCCACATCTCGGTCCCTGAGTCAACAGATGGGGACGTTTGTAAGACAACAACCATCTGCACGAACAATTCGACGACGACGTTTGCAGCAGCATGGACTACCAGCTCGGAGACCACGGCTGCTGTTACCCTTGACGCTCCATCACCGACAGGAGCGCCTGCGATGGTGTACTCAATGACAAACCTGAGTGCACGAATGGCAAAACGTTATTTTTTCGGACGAATCCAAGGTCTATTTACAGGATCATGATGGCCGCATCCGTGTTTGGCGACATCGCAGTGAACGCACATTGGAAGCATGTATTCGTCGTCACCATACTGGCGTATCAGCCGGCGTGATGGTATGGGGTGCCATTGGTTACACGTCTCGGTCATCTCTTGTTCGCATTGACGGGACTTTGAACAGTAAACGTTACATTCCAGATGTGTTACGACCCGTGACTCTACCCGTCATTCGATCTCTGCGAAACACTACATTTCAGCAGCATAATACAATACCGCATGTTGCAGATCCTGTACGGGCCTTTCTGGATACAGAAAATGTTCTACAGCTGTACCGGCCAGCACAATCTCCACATCTTTCACCAATTGATAACGTCTGGTCAGTGGTGGCCGAGCAACTGGTTCGTCACTACGCCAGTCACTACACTTGATGAACTGCATGGGCAGCTGCACCTGTACACCCCATCCAAGCTCTGTTTGACTCAATGCCCAGGCGTATCAAGGCCGTTATTACGGCAAGAGGTGGTTGTTCTGGGTACTGATTTCTCAGGATGTATGCACCCAATTTGCGTGAAAATGTTATCACATGTCATCATATATTTGTCCAATGAATACCCGTTAATAATCTGCATTTCCTGTTGGTGTAGCAACTTAAATGGCCAGTAGTGTATGATAGGACACAGCCGACTTCCATCGCCACCGTACCCTAATACGAAGTGACCCATGACCTCGATGTTCGGTCCTTTGTCCGCAAATCAACCAAGCAACCAATTAGGAATAGCAGGGGATAACATGTGCGAGAGAAATGGTGACAGTTTTATTTTAGGCTTGGGAGAGTGTCGCAGACTTGCAAAAAAAGAAAAAAAAACGGAGTGAAAGCCTGCTTAGTCTCGGGAACCAGCTGCTAGGAATCTAGCCAAATCTAAAATTCACTGTATATCGCTCCCATAGGAATAGATGAAGACAAGATTAATTACGTCTTATACAGAGGCGTTTGAATAATAAACATTCCTTCGGAAGCTGAGACGAAAATGAAACCCTAATAACTGGTGCAATGGAGAGTACGCTCTGCCACGCACTTCAAGGTGGATTGCAGAATATAGAAGTATATGTAGATGTATTACGAAACGATTTGTCGACAATGCATATCTGGAAGATGTATGCGGAATATATGCAAAGTGATTCTCTCTTAGTCCACTGTTATGACACGGCAAGATTAATAGCGCTTGCCGCCGCACGCAGGAGGCATGAGGGGATAAAAAACTCGGAGACCGGGCGAGGAGTACCCGCTGTCTCTGCGTCCGTCTGTCGCGGCATTTTGCCGACATTTCGGGCAGGGCCGGCGCGTCACTCCCTCATTCTGACGAATACCAATAAAAGGAGGCCGGGACAAAGGCGGCGCGAGCCGTGTAAGCGGCGGCAGAAACACTGTTCTTGTCACTTGCAACAATGCCCCATTGTTGTCTGAAGCCGCCCGGGCGCCGGCGGCCTCTGCCCCCGCAACGCCGGCCGAGGGAGGCGAGCGGGCGTTTTTTCATTTTGAAATATGTTTTGCGGGCTGCGTAATGCGCGCGCCGCCGACATAAATAGCGGCGCCGGTGTCGGCGGACAAGGCGCAACAAAGGCGGCGGCGCGTGTTAACATCAGCATAAACACGCGCCGACACGGCGCGCGCCCGCAGAAAACAGCGCCGTGTTTTACGGATGTCGATAGGCCGAGCCGAGCCGCAGCGCGGCCGCCTGGGCCCGCATACTTGCCGCGTGTACCGCGGGACGCTAATGGCCGCCGACTTATGCAGCGCCGCGACACGACTGAACCAACACCGCTGGCGGGAGCCCCACGGGGTCGTTCGTGTCGACAGCACGCTTGGCTGTAGGGAGCTGGCGACGCCTGAGGACGATCGATGCCTGGTGCAGCTGGCCGCGAACATAAATTCGGGGATTGGAACACTAATAGTGGCAACTACTTGTTTATTCGGAGTAGGCATTAAAATCCATGGAGAAGAAATAAAAACTTTGAGGTCCGCCGATGACATTGTAGTTCTGTCAGACACGGCAAAGGACTTGGAAGAGCAGTTGAACGGAATGGACAGTGTCTTGAAAGGAGGATGTAAGATGAACATCAACAAAAGCAAAACGAGGACAATGGAATCTAGTCGAATTAAGTCGGGTGATGCTGACGGAATTGGATTAGGAAATGAGACACTTAAAGTAGTAAAGGAGTTTTGCTATTTGGGGAGCAAAATAACTGATGATGGTCGAAGTAGAGAGGATATAAAATGTAGACAGGCAACGGCAAGGAAAACGTTCCTGAAGAAAAGAAATTTGTTTACATCGAGTATAGATTTAAGTGTCAGGAAATCGTTTCTGAAAGTATTTGTGTGGAGTGTAGCCATGTATGGAAGTGAAACGTGGACGATAAATAGTTTGGAGAAGAAGAGAATAGAAGCTTTTGAAATGTGGTGCTACAGAACAATGCTGAAGATTAGATGGGTAGATCACATAACTACTGAGGAGGTATTGAATAGAATTGGGGAGAAGAGGAGTTTGTGGCACAACTTGACAAGAAGAAGTGACCGCTTGGTAGGACATGTTCTGAGGCATCAAGGGTTCACAAATTTAGCATTGGAGGGCAGCGTGGAGGGTGAAAATCATAGAGGGAGACCAAGATGGTTCAAATGGCTCTGAGCACTATGGGACTTAACAGCGATGGTCATCAGTCCCCTAGAACTTAGAACTACTTAAACCGAACTAACCTAACGTTTACACACAACACCCAGCCATCACGAGGCAGAGAAAATCCCTGACCCCGCCGGCAATCGAACCCAGGAACCCGGGCACGGGAAGCGAGAACGCTACCGCACGACCACGAGATGCGGGCGGGAGACCAAGAGATGAATACACTAAGCAGATTCAGAAGGATGTAGGTTGCAGTAAGTACTGGGAGATGAAGAAGCTTGCACACGATACAGTAGCATCAAACCAGCCTCAGGACTGAAGACCACAACAACAACAAGAACAACAACTTGTTTACAGCTCGTAAAAAGTAGATACGCGTTTGAAAGTCTTACTGACCTTCAAAGTAGTCGTCAGCATTGTGTATAACGCGTTGCTGGCGATGTGGAAGTCGTAGGATACTCTTAGCAGTGCAAGTTGTATAGACAGTTCCAGCGGCGCGGTCTATTGCCCGACTAATTTGTAGCAGTTCTGAAGCGAGTGCTGTGAAGTGGTTCCTTCAGTTTAGAAATCGAGTTGAAATTACGAGGGCCTAAGTCAGGGGATTTCAGTAGATGGTATAACACTTAGCAGTACCATAGGTCAAACAAGTCAGTAACAGCTTTGCACTGTACGTGCTTGAGCATTGTCCTGTAAAACGATGGTCAGGTCCTGTCTCTAAGCTGGTCCTATGTTGTGTTCCAAAAATGATTCAACATAGGGACAGAAGTGATGACACTTTCAACAGGACCTGACCATCATTTTGTAGGACAGTGCGTGGATGCAAGCTGTTACAGAAGGGGCTGCTAAGTGCTATACCACCTACTGCAGTCCCCTGACTTAAGCCCTCGTGAGTTCAACTCGATACCTAAACTGAAGGAAACGCTTCACAGCATTCGCTTCAGAACTGCTACAAATTCTGTAAGCAATAGACCGTGTCGCTGGAACTGTCAACACAACTGGCAGTGCTAAGAGTGTCCTACGACTTCCACATCGGTGCCAACGGCTTATACAGAATGCTGGTGACTACTTTGAAGACCAGTAAAACTTTGAAACAAGTATCTATTTTTTACGAGCTGTACATGAATAGTTGCCACTATTAAAGTTCCAACGCTCATAGATGTTATACGGGGGCCACGAACAGACAAAGAAATGCACCGACTAAGACACCGCATATTTCAATGCCTGGGAGGAGCCATCCAGAACGTCATGAAGTGCAATGACCACATCGAACAAACAGCGCGCCAAGGAGGGGACAGGTTCTGATTAGTTTCAAGTGTACTGGTCTGAGACCAGTGGTCTCCAAAAATTATGGAGAAAAGTAACTTTCCGACGATAAGTTACTAACAAGTAACGTAGCTCGATGGAACTTGGACCATAGACTGAAAGAAGTACTAAAGTACACTGAGGATAGCGATACCCACTTATAGAGATGGGGTCAGTATCGTGTAAACGAGGTATAAAAGGACAGTGCATTGACGCAGTTGTCATTTATGCACAGTGGATTCCTGTTAAAACGTTTACAGCGTGATTATAGCCTCACGACGGGACTTAACAGACTGGAGGTGAAGCTAGACGCGTAGGACATTCAGTTTCGGAAATAGTTAGGGAATCCAATACTTTGAGATCCACAGTGTGAAGAATGCGGCAAGAGTATAAAATTTCAGGCGTGACCTGACATCACGGACAACGCAGTGACCGACAGCCTTCACCGAGAGCAGCGGCGTTTGCTAAGAGTTTTTAGTGCTAACAAACTAGCAACACTGAGTGTAACAGCGGCAGAAAGCAACGCGATTGCCTTTGCTGACAGCACATCACGTGCAGCGCGGCTCCTGGCTGGACCCTAGACGAATGGAGAACTGCGGCCTGGTCAGATGTGTTCTGATTTCAGGTTAATGGTAGGGTTCGAGCGAGGCGCAGACCACACGAAGCCACAGACCCAAGTTGCCAACAAGGCGCTGTGCAAGCTGGTGGTGGCTCCATAATGGTGAGGTCTGTGTTCACATGGAAGGGACAGGGTCCTCTGGCTATGTTCGCCTACTTGGAGGCCATTTGCACCCATTCATGGACGTCATGTTCCCAAACAATAACGGCACTGTTACGGATGGCAATCCGCCATGTCACCAGGCCTACGAGCGAGGGTTAGAACTGCCGTGCACTGGAGTCCATAAAAATGAAGTCGCACACGGTGAAGGACTACAGTGCGACACTAACGCCGACCGGCGACTGTGTCCTGTTCAAAGACGTGGATATCAGTACCCTCATGTGACGTTCTGCTTCCCCAGACGATAACATCCGGGACACCAAAGCAATCATACTTGACCATTATTCCTGGGTACTTAACGGGTTCCTGCCTTTCACGATATGAGGGTACGGGCAGAACCACATCTCAGACTGGATCTGCTTCCACCCGAGAAGAACCACATCACTATTGGCCGCGTTTTGCTTTTCTGTTGAATGTGTTAGCTGTTGCACCCGCTGTTTCACGCGCGTCCCATCTTGCTTGCTGCACAATGTAGCAATCGTCCGCTGATGTAGTTGGTCTTCTTCGGGCAGCACTGTCTGCATTTCAGAACGCTCCCAGTGCACATGAAAGAACGCTCTGAGAGTACCAAACTCCTGTGCGCGGTCGAGCTTTATCCCGAAGTATGTACCAGTGTCGTAACTGGTTTCCCCCATGCTTTGCACGGATTTGGATTTAGGTGATCATTGTCATTGTATTCTGCCAGCTGTTCGAGGCTCCTAATCCGTTTAATTTCTGCTTCCTCGAACGTCCTCCCTTCGGCTGCAGCCGTTGAGTCGTCGGCATATGTGAAAGGTCTTGTGTCTGCTCCGACGGGTTGGTCACTGGTGTAGCTCTATTACGGCAGTGGTGCCAACACACTGTAGATGCTGTTGTCAGGCCACACTATAGTGGAAGACACCACCACACTGCGCCGAAACTGATAATTGATTGACGCAGGTTACTTTTTTCCCCTTCCTGTGTTGCCTCGTTTGGCGCTGGACCCACACCGCCCTCACCGCATGTGAAGTCCGACATTCTGTGCACGGCTGGCAGACCGCTGGCAACACGACACAGCACTTCCATTCACTTCCGCCGAGTAGTTAATGAGTTATGTTATTTTACCTATCTCGTGGCGTCGGGTGCAAGGAAGGTGCCTCCCTGAACACCACTCCGATGATGGTATGCCATCACAGAGGATTGGGCGTACCCTGGGCTGCGCTAGCATCAACCTAGCTGCAGACCCTTCCACCACGAGGACACCAGCAGACCAAAAGACTTCTATGAAGGCGCCAGGTCTGCAGGTAGTCTCCATTAATATTGAAGGGATATCATACTAGAAAGAAGCTCTGCAACCAGACACCTGCAAACACACAAACTGTGCCTTTCGTATGACACATGACATCCACATAGGCCCCTACAATCGGTGGAGCTAAACGGCATGAAATCGACCACTGAAAAGACCAAACCGGAGTTCCTTATCCCATCCACGGACCTAACAGCAGAGGAAGACATAGAAATCCTGACTGTTTGTGACGGGAAATACTCCTCTAACATTACTTTCCCTCAACAGTAGTTGTCGATACCAGTAGTACTTTTAGAATCTTGGACAGGTCAATATTATCTCAACTGATTTTCTGAAAACTTTCATATACCGTAATTTTACAAACAATATGCTGTTTCAAGCTAAAATTTATGAAAAAGAATTACTTTATTTTCGGTGTTAGCTCTGGGTGTACAGTTAAAATTATTTTTTGTAGAAACATTTGAAATTACGAATTATTTGGCACAATTAAAATTTCTATTATTAATTACGCAATCTAGTACTGGTTACAATAGTTGAAAGAAAAACAGCCCTCGGTCAGTATTTTATGACTAAAAACGTATGAAAAACGTAGTCATAATGCTGTGACCATCTTATTGAATATAGACCACTTTTTGATTCAAATTTCTGAGGAAGACACTCCTAGTAGTGTTGAAACCAGGTTAATTTGTTAAAAATAGTGACCAAGGACTGTTTTTCTTTCAACTGTAACTATTCACTGTCTCTGAAGGTGCAGCGATGTACAAAATTTTACTGGTTACTATGTTTATTTCTGGATTCATTTATGAAATAATAATCGAAACTAATAGAAATTCATTTGTCAATAAGACTTGTAAACCCTTTGCAATATTGCTATGTCAGCTGAGTGAGACAGTTGTAAGCATGCCTCTGACGTGATCAGACATATTTTTGTATTTCGAGCGAACAATGTAAATTCAGCTTTGTTAATATGAAAATTGAAAGAGATGACATGTTGAAGTTCACTCATGCACAGTAACATCAGTGTAGAAAACGCCGACGACAGCCTTCAGTTTCAAGAAAATAAATAACTTCTACGGCAAACCAATTAAACGAATCATGGGTGATTTTAGTTGCCACAGCTCTTCATGGGGCTACAAGAAAAAGAACAAAAATGTAGAATGTCTCGAAGATAGGGCCGAAAGTATGGAACTGAAGCTCATGCAAGATCCAAAGAAACCATCCTCTGCCAACAGTGGGATGTGGCGCTCTGGATACACCCGTGATAAATATCGTCTTTGTAAGTGAAAAGACAGCACATGAGTCGAAAAAATATGTTATGGAACCAATCCCATAGTCTTAATACCGACCTGCCATTCTTGTTGTGAAAGAAGCTGTGGTGCCAAAGAAACTCGCATTCAACTGACGATTTAATTTTAAGACAGCACGGTGGATTAATTTCGCAGAAGATCTGGGTAGGGCAGTGTGAAATGTGAACCCTGCCTGAGGAAAGTACTATCAAACTTCCTGGCAGATTAAAACTGTGTGCTAGACCGAGACTCGAACTCCGGACCTTTGCCTTTCGCGGGAAAGTGCTCTACCTACTGAGCTACCCAAGCACGACTCACGCCCCGTCCTCACAGCTTTACTTCCGCCAGTACCTCGTCTTGTACCTTCCAAACTTCACAGAAGCTCGCCTTTCTTCCAGGAGTGCTAGTTCTGGAAGGTTCGAAGGAGAGCTTCTGTGAAGTTTGGAAAGTAGGAGACGAGGTACTGGCGGAATTAAAGCCGTGAGGACGGGGTGTGAGTTGTGCTTGGGTAGCTCAGTTAGTAGAGCACTTTCCTGCGAAAGGCAAAGGTCCTAAGTTCGAGTCTCGGTCCAGCACAGAGTTTTAATCTGCCAGGAAGTTTCATATCAGCGCACACTCCGCTGCAGAGTGAAAATCTCTTTCTGGAAGATCTCTCATATATGCCGACGACACAGCGATTGCAGCACAAGTCAGAATGTTCGAGAAGGCAGAAATGAAACCGACTACAACCTTCTACGAAGAGCTGCCAGAATACAGTGACAATAACCACCTAAAGCCAAATCCATGAGAAACACAGGTCTGCGTTTCACTTGAGACACAGACAAGCTAGGAGAAAAGTGTAAGTAACTTGAGGGGAAAGCAATTACGACATTGTTACATATCTCGCAATAAACTTCGATCGCGCACTTACTTTCAAAGAACATGGAGAGAATATGAAGCTCAACTCAAAGTCTGCAGCAGAAATAACACTATACGCAAGCTCACTATCAGCTTATAGGCGGCTGAACCAAATATTTTACGTACGCGTGCTCAATCTCTATGTTTCTTTGCGGCAGAATATGCTGATTGCCTACGACCAACTCCAGTTGACAAAATCTACCATCTTAGAGGCACAGTATTCCCGGATATCATACGAAGAACAGCGACAGAGGCTCAGGGTGAACTACAGAAAGAGCTTTCTTCGCACAACTGAAACCATTACATCATCACATTCCGCTCTCCAAATAGCTCGGTGGCTAAACAAGACGACTGTAAGCAACAAAAGAAACCTAAAGAAAGACTCTGGCACTGGATTTCGAACTACCTTATCGGACGTGGAAGACCTTGAACAGACTAAGAAATGGAGTAACGCGGAGCAAACAGAACTTGAAGCTACAGTACTGCAAACTGAGAGTGAGGAGTACTTCCAGATGGCGAACACCTCTTTGTCTGCCTGAAGCCTGCCCGCTGGAGGGAATGTCCCAGAAATCAAGATGGCCGGATTCTGGACTTGAAAATCAATATGACAAGTACAAAGTCTAATGTATATACCACACAGTATCATCGTATTGCATTGTATTATTTTTAATTTGTAAATAACTGTATTGTACTGTCTTTGACACGGCAATATAATAATAATAATAATAATAATAATAACGTAACTCGTCCTTAAATTTTGCAGATCACTGAATTTTAAACAAGAGAAGTGGCTAAAGAACAGTTTTCCGACCGATATTTGAGTATTTTTCAACAGTCTGACTCTTACCAATAATGAATGATGGAAGACGAAAATCCAACGGACTGTGGAACGTTTCACTACGAGATCATTTAGTCGGCGCTGTAGAACCTTACGGAGATGTCCAACAAACGACGATGTCAATCGCTCGAAGAGTAGGGTTGTGCATCAGGAACAGGTTCATTGTTCAAATACCGACAGCGTACGTTTCCGGAATAGTCGGGCAACAATTCCTCCATCTTACACACGCATCGCAAAACGAACAGGACGAGAAAATCAGAGAAATTTAAACTCTTGTGCACGTTTATCGGCAATCATTCATCCCATGCGCCATTCGCGAGGCGGTAAGGGATACCGATAATACCAGTGCTCTCCACCATTCGTCGAAAGCTGTGGCCGAAGAATCTGCGTCACCACGTGCGGCACTGAAAAAGCCACGTTGTCCGAGACACAGCAGCTGCATAATGAGATGGCCGCGGTGAAGCTCCTGTGAAACCGTTTTTACTTAATTTTACACTAGCCAGGGTCACTTTCTTGGCTAAACTGAGACACTACAATCATTGGAAAAGTTAGTTATGTTATCCGTCTGCTACCATTTACGTACGATTTTACTTCGGCAATATGCAATTACAAGCACAGATTCATCGTCACATATACAAATAGTTATCGAAAGATATCTACATCTACATCTACGTGATTACTCTGCTATTCACAATAAAGTGCCTGGCAGAGAGTTCAATGAAACAACTTCATGCTGTCTCTCTACCGTTCCACTCTCGAACGACACGCTTGAAAAACGAGCACTTAAATTTTTCCGTGCAAGCCCTGATTTCTCTTATTCTATCGTGATGATCATTTCTCCCTATGTAGGTGGGTGCCAACAGAATCGGAAGAGAAAACTGGTGATTGAAATTTCATGAGAAGATCCCGTCGGAACGAAAAACGCCTTTGTTTTAATGATTGCCACTCCAATTCACGTATCATGTCTGTGACACTATCTCCCCTATTTCGCGATAATACAAAACGAGCTGCCCTTCTTTGTACTTTTCGATGTCATCCGTCAGTCCCACCTGATGCGGATCCCACACCGCACAGCAACACTCCAGAATAGGGCGGACAAGCGTGGTGTAAGCAGTCTCTTCGGCAGTCCTGTTGCACCTTCCAAGTGATCTGGCAATGAATCGCATTCTTTGGTTTGCTCTATCCACAATATTATCTATGTGTTCGTTCCAGTTAAGGTTATTTGTAATTGTAATCCCTAGGTATTTAGTTGAATTTATAGCCCTCAGATTTGTGTGACTTATCGCTTAATCGAAATTTAGCTGATTTCTTTTACTACTTATGTGAATAACTTCGCACTTTTCTTTATTCATGGTCAATTACCACTTTTCGCACCATACAGATATCTTCTATAAATCATTTTGCAAGTCGTTTTGATCATCTGATGACTTTACAAGACGGCAAATGACACCATCATCTGCAAACAATCTAAAACGGCTACTCAGATTGTGTCGTATGTCGTTAATATAGATCAGGAACAATAGAGGGCCGTAACACTTCCTTGGGGAACGCCGGATATTACTTCTGTTTTACTCGATGACTTTCCGTCTATTACTACGAACAGTGACCTTTCTGACAGGAAACCACGAATCCAGTCGCACAACAAGAATACTCTGAGAGGAACCTTGAAACGGCCCCTTAGAAAAATTATACAAGACTGTGCTTAAACTGACAAACAATAGTTTTTAGAGCAACGCAATCTGACTTTCAAAAATCCCTACGAAAGAGTGGTCCTGACTAACAATAACCTATACGTTTCACAAATCACTTACCTCACAAAAATCTTCGTTACTCAAGTTACTGCAATACAGCGAGCACCACTGCTGCCAGCTAAATAAAATATTCAAACTACTGAAGGCACTAACTACTGACAGGCATAGTTAGCAAATGAAAGATTTTAATACTAATATTCATAATATTCATAATATATAAATCAGTTCGTGACACCAATTCTTACAAATTTCAAAACTCCGCCATCTCTCTACCCACGTCCACCACTGCTGCCGGCTCACCTCCAACTGCGCAACGCTACGCGCTGTTAGCATCCAGCTGCCGCTGCCCGACACTACAATGGCGAGTGTTACAACAATGCCAACCAGCCACAGACTGCACACGGCACAGCCAGTGATTTTCATACAGAGCGCTACGTAGCGGCGGCGTTACCAATAAAAAAAACTAAACAGCCTACTTACAACCTGACTGGTATACAATCTGGACGGGAGGCCTTGCTTTTATTAAGTGATATAAGCTGCTTTGTTACACCGAGGATATCTACTTCTTGTTTCTCATCTTGGCAGTTGTTCTTGGAATTCAGGGAATATTTACTTCGTCTTCTTTGGTGAAGGAGTTTCGGAAAACCGTGTTTAATAACTCTGCTTTAGTGACACTGTCATCAGTGACTTCGCCGTTGTTATCGCGCAGTGAAGGTATTGATTGTGTCTTGCTACTGGTATGCTTTATGTATGACCAGAATCTCTTTGGGTTTTCTGCCAGATTTGGAGACAGAATTTCGATTTGGAAATTATTAAAAGAATCTCGCACTGAAGTACGCGCCATATTTCGAACTTCTGTAAAACTTTGCGGTCTTTTACACATTCATTGCAGTGTCAACATACCAATTCGCAGCTCGTGGTCGTGCGGTAGCGTTCTCGCTTCCCGCGCCCGGGTTCCCGGGTTCGATTCCCGGCGGGGTCAAGGATTTCCGGGTGTTGTGTGATGTCCTTAGGTTAGTTAGGTTTAAGTAGTTCTAAGTTCTAGGGGCTGATGACCATAGATGTTAGTTTCCATAGTGCTCAGAGCCATTTGTCAACACACCAGCACTTCCCAACTGAAAGCCTTGATCATTTCCATGACCCGTTTTACTGTGTGTGATGGGGCATTATCATGGAGAAAAAGACTTTCCGTTGCCTCTTTCCACATTCAAGGCGTTTTTCACGTAATCCTCGATTTAAATTGATCATTTGCTGTTAACAGCGATCAGTGTTGACGGTTTCACCAGATTTTAGCAGCTCATAGTAGATGACACCCGTCTCATCCAACTGAACACAGAGCATTGTCTTCTTTCCGGAGCGATTTCGTCTTGAAGTGAATGCCGATCGTTGCCTGGATTCACCCAAGACTTACGACGCGTAGAATTCTTAAAATATATCGATTTTTCATCATCTGTCACTATTCGATGGAGAATCAATTCTTTCGTTTCTGGCAAGCACCATTTAACAAGTAGTCTTTCGAACTGCTTGATGTCTTTCATTCAGTTCGTGCGGAATCCATTTTCCCACTTTCTGCACCTTTCTCATAGCTTTCAACCGAAGGGAAATGGCTTTCTACCGGCCGCAGTGGCCGAGGGCTGCTAGGCGCTTCAGTCCAGAACCGCGCTGCTGCTACGGTCGCAGGTTCGAATCCTTCCTCGGGCATGGATGTGTGTGATGCCCTTAGGTTAGTTAGGTTTAAGTAGTTCTAAGTTTGGGGGACTGACGACCTCAGATGTTATCTCACATAGTGCTGAGAGCCATTTGAACGATTTGAAAGGGGTTTCTGCGTCACATTCAGTTGTTTCGAAAGTTCCTATTGCGTTTGAGTATCATATTCATCCAATGAGGCCTGCAATTCGTTGTCTTTGAACTGTTTCGGCTGTTTCTCGCGCTAGTCGTTCTCACCTCAAAATCACCACTCTCGAATTTTTTGGACGACTAGAAACACTATGTCTTCCCAAGCTCATGTGCGCGTTCGACAAGCATTCGATGCGATTCTGCAGTAGTTTTCTTTACATGATAACAGAAAACTAATGCTGTCCGCAAATCGTATTTCGTAGGCACCAAACTCGACATGTTTACGGGTTCGGAACAGATACTGGTGTGTGGAACTCGGCTTACTGTGCGTTGACATTTGTCCTCAGCTGTCACAGGAAGCAGATGGGGCTGCAGACGCGATCTCGGGGGCCCTGCACTGATGGCTGGCACCTTCTACAGGGACATTGCGGCTTCACACTTCTACACCTGGTATCTGCCTCTTATGGGTTAGAAGGGTGATTCAGACCTAAGGAGCAGGATGTACCGGGTGATCAAAAAGTCAGTATAAATGTGAAAACTTAATAAACTACGGAATAATGTAGATAGAGAGGTAAAATTGACACACATGCTTGGAATGATATGGGGTTTTATTAGAACCCCCCTCCCCAAAAAAAGTACAAAGTGTCCGACAGATGGCGCTGGACAGCTAAACGTCAGTGACTGCGCATGACAATCGTTTATAAAAGGAGCTGTAATGAGAGAGAGAGTCAGATGCGCCAGCAGTCGCAGCATGTTGACGTTTCCTGAAAAGCCGCTTTTAGTGAAGCTGTATTATCAGAATGCTAGTTCAGCGTTACGATCCTATCGCCATAAGAAGGGGATTCGAAAGGGTAAAGGTCGGTTGACAATTGCAGCTGTGGCGAGAAATTTCGAAGTTCGAAGCCACGGGTTGTTTAGACGATAGACCCCGTAATAGCCGACCGAGCACAAGGCGTAATGCTGCTGAAACAGTTCAGGAAGAAATGGAGACTGTAGCGGGTTCGTCTATGCACGGGGAAGTCAGCGCTCGTGCAGTCGCACGTCGCACCGGCATTCCATACACTCGTAAAATAAAGAATAAACCGCCTTCCTTCACTATATAGTGCAACTTGTGACTGAAGGCGGTTTATTCTTTATTTTACGAAAGTAAAACAGTCGCGGACGAAACACTGGTAAACAACGGATAAAATTAAATTCCATACACTACTGTTTGGTTGGCACTGAGGCGTTCCCTCCGATGCTATCCGTACAAAATCCATCGGCATCGTGAACTGTTACCTGGCGATTTAGTGAAGCGGAGGGCATTTGCGGTGTGGGCGTTTCCAATTATGGCGGAAGATGACGATTGGTTGAGTGACGTGTTGTGGACCGACGAAGCTCATTTCACGCTCCGAGGGTCTGTCAACGTCCACAACTACAGAATTCGGGCTACCGAATATCCTAGAACTGTCGTGGAAACTCCATTCCAGGACGAGAAAGTCACGGTATGGGTTGGATTTACCACATCTACCGTTCGAGGAAATGCGTGATTCTGGTTTTGCAACTGCTACCGTGACGGGTGAGAGGTACGCCGATATGTTACAGAATCGCATCATCCCCAGCCTGGCTGATAAACACCTGTTGGAACGTACGATGTTTATGCAGGATGGCGCTCCACCCCATATTGCTAGACGCGTGAAAGACCTCTTGCGCGCGTCCTTTGGTGATGATCGTGTGCTCAGCCGCCACTTTTGTCATGTTTGGCCTCCCAGGTCCCCAGACCTCAGTCCGTGCGATTATTGGCTTTAGGGTTACCTAAAGTCGCAAGTGTATCGTGATCGACCGACATCTCTAGGGGTGCTGAAAGACAACATCCGAAGTCAATGCCTCACCATAACTCCGGACATGCTTTACAGTGCTGTTCACAACATTCTCGACTACAGCTATTGTTGAGGAATAATGGTGGACATATTGAGCAATTCCTGTAAAGAACATCGCCTTTGCTTTGACTTACTTTGCTATGCTAATTATTGCTATTCTGATCAGATGAAGCGCCATCTGTTGGACATTTTTTGAACTTTTGTATTTTTTGGTTCTAATAAAACCCCATATCATTCCAAGCATGTGTGTCAATTTGTACCTCTCTATCTACATTATTCCGTGAGTTATTCAGTTTTCAAATTTATACTGACTTTTTGATCACCCGGTACATTCAGATGCAGATATTTGTAGCTAATGTTACATCTTTCTTTCAGCGTCTTGTTTGTACGCTTGGAGATGACATTCACGCGCTCTGCGTGTCTGGAAGCGGCAGAGATTTGCATGGCGGCGGGGCGGAAGCGCTCCAGGCCTGGAGTGGAGAGCGCCGGGGCCACCTGCGTGCCATCTGCATAAAGAGGAGAGCGGAGAGCGAGGGCCGCGTCAATGCCTCGCGTCGACAAATAATACCAAAAAATTATATACGCTCAAATCCGGAACAATAACGCGGCCTTATTGAAAACAAAGGCGGTTTAATATTTATGCAGTATACGTTAAAGTTACGGCCGTCCGGAGATGAATAAATATCCATTTTTGATACGGGTCGGGCCGGGCCGCCTCGGAAGCCGCCACGGCGCTTACGGTCGCCGGCAGGTTGGCTGGTTGGCTGTCCCGACCCTCCCAGCTGTGGGCAGCGGCTGCTGGGTAGCCAGCCGGCTGGCGAGGCGCCATGTGTTATTCATGCCGCTCGGTACGGCGGTTACCGTAAACGCGGTAATTTCGGCCGCCCTGGTAAATGCTCCGTAAATGTGTAAATGGCCCATGAATCGTAATCTGATACGTGGAATAATGAGAGGCAGCCGCTGGGCGACCGTATTAAAGCGGTGCTCCGCTAACAACGAGAGCGCGTATTGTCCGCCGGTTTACCGAGGAGGGCCGGTTTGAATACGGCGGGAGGAAACGAGGTCTGGCGATGAAGAAATTACGGTAGCGTGGCCATCTCCGCCCGAGAGACATTACAATTGTGCCTCTTCAGACGGAATATTTTTGGAAAATGACAGAATAGTGCCTGGTAAGTGAAAGAATGTAGAAAGGAAGGCAATAATTTGTTTTGAAGCGCCACCGAGAGGCAAGAAACACGCAGCAACACTAGTTCAGTCGGGTATGCTCCAGCGGGACACAGCTGGTGGCTGTCCCGGGGAGGATCCAGGGAAAACTGCGCGAAGGGGCTGTGTCGACGCAGACAGCAAACAGTCGTCTTTACGTCATAAGTTTGGTCTCTGCACGTTGGGATATATTCATTAACCTGCCTTTATCTATTTATACGTGTATTTTCCTTTACTAAACATAACACAATCATTTCATTTTACTTTGAAGCACCATCGCCACATTATCTACAAGTACATCTATATACATACTTCGCCAGCCACCCTACGATGCATGGGGGAGCGTACCCTGTAGTACTACAAGTTATTTCCGTTACTGTTCCACTAGCAAATACAGCGAGGGAAAAACGACGGTCTATATGGCCCGGTACGATCTAAAATTTCTCTTCTCTTATCGTCGTGGTTCTTATACCGATTGCACATTAAACGCAGTGGGCTCGTTCTGTAGTCAGCTTCGAATGCCTATCCTATAAATTTTCTTGATAACGTTCCTCGGAAAGAACTTGGCCTTCTCTCCAGGCAGTCCCACTTCAGTTCCCGAAGCATCTCTGTAACACTTGCGTGCTGTACGAACTTGCCGGTAAGAAATCTGCCACGCCGCCCCCGAGTTGCTTCGACGTCTTCCTCTAATCCCACCTGCTGCGCATCCAAAACACTGGAGCAGTGCTCAAGAACCGGTCGCACACATGCGGCCTCCTTTACAGACGAACAACACATTCCTAGAGTGTTAAAAAACACATATCGGCTCAACCACTTGTTTATAGTGTACAAAACTAAGACTGACGCGGTTTACGACTATAGAGGAGAGAGCCATGTGGTTAGATGTTGAACACCAAGGCGACACCATTTTTAGAGTTTTTTATATTTTGACGACTTTGTGGGGATGCAACTTGGAAGACACGGCTGCAACAGGGGAAGTAGCCACGATGTTTTAATTTTATTATCAATTTTATTTTGCCGGTGCATGTTCCATTTTAGTGAGTTTTAACAGGTTCTTTTACTTTTTATTATTCTGAAGATGGAAGCTTGACTTCCGAAACGCGTCAGTCTTAGTGTTCAAATGGCTCTGAGCACTATGGGACTTAATTTCTAAGGTCATCAGTCCCCTAGAACTTCGAACTAATTAAACATAACTAACCTAAGCACATCACACACATCCATGCCCGAGGCAGGATTCGAACTTGCGACCGTAGCAGTCGCGCAGTTCCGGACTGAGCGCCTAGAACCGATAGACCACCGCGGTCGGCAATCTTAGTGTTTTACACTATAAACAAGTGGTTGACCCGATATATTTTTTTAACATTGACATTCACACCCACGACCTCTCATCCAGTATGGATAAAATCTAAACATTCCTAGAAGTGTCACAATAAACCGAAGTCTACCACTCACATTCCCTGCTACAGTTCTCACATGCTCGTTCCATTTCAAATCGCTTTGCAGCGTCATGCCTACCTAACTCTGTCACGGAGCACAGTGCAAATGCTGTGTTCGATGGCATTTGGTCCAAGTCATTTTGCACCTCCTACAGTCACCAGATGACGCCTCCGCGTCATCACCAACAGCCGCGCACTCACCCTCTCCGTGTCCGCCATCTCACTCACGTGTGCACAGAATAACAGCGGACCGGTCCTGTCACAGTTCCTTGCGGGACCCTTCACAGTACGCTTGAGGCGGCAGCATATTTGGTCCTATTATTGATTTTCTCCGCGAAAATGCTACAGATTAATCTCTCAATTTCCTTTACAACGATAAAACATGTAGCATTTAATTACAATAATCAATCACCAGCTAACCGTTTTATTTAGAGCCTAAGCTACAGTTCAGAATGTAGTGTAGTAAACAGTTAATAAAATGTTCCGGGCTATCATGCCGTGGTCGATTGGGTTTCACCTTAAAATCCAGGGTTTCGTCCCCATTTGCGGAGATTATTTTCTCTATGTATCACTTTATGTTTGAACTCTGCTTAAGACAGTGTTACTACTCAGGGAACATACACGTTGAAAGGTTAATTTGTATGTGCATTTTAAATTGTTGAATGCGTCTATATACATTTAATTGGTTTTACGTTGCTTTAT
This sequence comes from Schistocerca gregaria, assembly GCF_023897955.1. Taxonomy (NCBI): domain Eukaryota; kingdom Metazoa; phylum Arthropoda; class Insecta; order Orthoptera; family Acrididae; genus Schistocerca; species Schistocerca gregaria. The sequence goes on along the minus strand of NC_064923.1, from coordinate 783,387,290 downwards.
ATACATTTATTCATTTACTCACTGTTATTAATTATTTTTATTTTTATTCTTGTATTTGTAGCACCGATTATGGCTGATAATCAGTTGAAATCGATTTGCAAAGTAAATAAAGAAAACATGATTTTGCGACTGCTTGCTGCTTATTTGGTAATTTTGTTTTCAAGAGGGACCGTAGCTACTTTGAATGTCGGATTTGCACCCTGGCTCTCTACTCACTACAGTAACATTCCGTTTCCGAATGCTTCCGAGCAGTGGCGTGACGTCACAAGCTTTGACTGCGCGAGCGCAACTGGCCGTTGTGGACTGCGCCGCCCACTGTTGCGTCACCTCATGCTGGAACAGTGGCGCGTACTTTATCCAGCACGGGAATCCAGATGTCATTCAGTTTCACGCCCTCCTCCTTCCTATTAACATTTCTGTGTGTTTTACAATCTCTATGGTTCTGCGTAAGACGTTTCAGGAATTTTAATGGCACGGAGGACGGCGTGAAACTGAATGACACGCGGGTTCCCGTCCTTAAGGAAATGTACACAGGTCTTCCACCAAGGGGTGATGGCAACAGCGGCCGACGGCAGTTCACAACGGTCAGTTGCACTCGCGCATGCCGGCCTCAGTGGCCGAGCGGTTCTAGGCGCTTCAGTCTGGAACCGCGCGACCGCTACGGTCGCAGGTTCGAATCCTGCCTCGGGCATGGATAAGTGTGATGTCCTTAGGTTAGTTAGGTTTAAGTAGTTCTAACTTATAAGGGACTGATGACCTGAGAAGTTAAGTTCCATAGTGCTCAGAGCCATTTTTATGTAATGGTTTCTTCTTGCATGGCGTCCATAAAACGAATGGAGACGCTCTCATGTCCATAAGACAAAAGACCAAAACCGTAGTAGCTATACTTGTGACCTAAGATAACATCCTACCATGAAAGTGCCATCACGAAACAACCTAATCTTTCGCGAAACTATACAGAAAGACCGGTGCCGCTGATGGGTGGATGTGAATGGGTCACAGCGCCCATTACGAACAGCGGCACGGACCACCCAGCACCGCGCAGCGCCAGCTCATTGCGCCGCTACATACCTGGCACTGAAATGACGTTAGGTTCACCTGACTGCTTCCTATAAAGCATCTCTGGTCGTCCTATTGGCACACACCTGAGACCAGAACTTAGTTTATACGTGTGTCGGAAGCCACTCACCTTCGCCCAGGATAGTTCTCCGGCCTTGGCAGTACTGTAACAGTGTCTGCCAACTTTTTACACAGCCTCACAGTTCACGCCCTGAACCACGGAGGCAGTGCAAATGTTTTCAAGTAGCTTGTTATGTGTAATCATGCCAGCAGTGGTGGACGTGGGGAGACAGATGGCGGAGTTTTGAAATTTGTAAGAATTGGTGTCATGAACTGCTATATATATTATGACTAGTGAGGTAAATACATTGTTTGTTCTCTATTAAAATCTTTCATTTGCTAACTATGCCTATCAGTAGTTAGTGCCTTCAGTAGTTTGAATCTTTTATTTAGCTGGCAGTAGTGGCGCTCGCTGTATTGCAGTAGCTTGAGTAACGAAGATTTTTGTGAGGTAAGTGATTTGTGAAACGTATAGGTTAATGTTAGTCAGGGCCATTCTTTCTTAGGGATTTTTGGAAGTCAGATTGCGTTGCGCCAAAAATATTGTGTTTCAGTTTTAGCACAGTCTTGTACAATTGTTTAAAGAGGACGTTTCAACCAGTTCTTAAAATGGTTCAAATGGCTCTGAACACTATGGGACTTAACATCTGAGGTAATCAGTCCCCTAGAACTTAGAACTACTTAAACCTAACTAACCTAAGGACCTCACACACATCCATGCCAGAGGCAGGATTCGAATCTGCGACCGTAGCGGTTGCGAGGTTCCAGGCTGAAGCGCCTAGAACCGCATGGCCACACCGGCCAGCTAACCAGTTCTTACAGTAGCATGTAATGAACATATAAAGTTTATACAATCAGTGAAGAAGTTGTTACAACAGTTTATTGTTACTAAATAACAGTGCCCAGAGTAAAAAAATGATGGACGTAACAGTTCGTTAAAATAAATAACAGAAAATACTCTTTCAAAGGCTTCATGATTTCAAGAGCCAATAAAAGATGAGCTACCCATTTTCTTTCGAGCGTAAATATATTTTTGCTGAACCAGATTGTAAATTGTTCTCTCAAATCACAAAAAATATCAAACACATTATTTTGGTACAATAATGTAATATGAATCCTAGGTTGTTACATGGGGAAGACTTACAAAGCAGTCATCTGTCACAATAGCGCTACAGATAAAGCGACTGTAAATGAAACAAAGAATGTCTTTGGTTATGATATCCCTGCGTAGTGACTGAGATTGTGACAAGAACATAGTGCGGCACCTGGCTCTACATGTCTACCCCGTAAACTATTGCACGCTGCACGGTAGAGGGTACCTGGTAACACTGACAGTAATTTTGTTTCCTGTTCCACTGGGGAATGGAGTGAAGGAATCATGATTGCCCAATATGTCTCTGTACAAGTCCCCCAGTCTGCGCCATTTACTACACTCTGGAACAGCGCGACCGCTACGGTCGCAGGATCGAATCCTGCCTCGGGCAGGGATGTGTGAGATGTCCTTAGGTTAGTTAGGTTTAAGTAGTTCTACGTTCTAAGGGACTGATGACCTCAGAAGTTAAGTTCCATAGTGCTCAGAGCCATTTGAACCATTTTTTTGCGTCATTTACTCCTTACAGTCCTTGTGGGAGATTAACGTTGTAGGCAGTGTAACAGTTCCGTAGACTGTAGCAAATGATCGTTCTCTAAATAGTTTTTCGCGAGAAGGGCATCGACTTCCTTAAAAGGATCCCCGTCCGAGTTCACAGAGCATTTCCATAATACTCCAGTACCTATCGCATTCGGAAGGATGACGCTTCAAACCCGCGTCCGGCCATCCAGATCTAGTCGTCGTACATCCAGAGTTGAAATGGAGAACAGTGGGACGTCAGCTGGTGTAAATTTGTATTAAAGATGAAGAAATGCCTACAGCTGTATTTAAGGAGTCGATTTTATTTTGGCAACTAGTTTCACGTTGTAACAACGTCATCTCCAGGTCCACACACTTGTTGACGTCAACTGCGTGCGCCTGATGCTAGACGTCAGTGGTGAGATATGGACGTGCTGCGTGTGGAAGGTGAAGATGACGTTGTTACAACATTGAAACTAGTTGCCAAAATAAAATCGACACCTTAAACAAAGCTGGAGGAATTTCTCCATCTTTAATATAAATCCAGATTTAGGTTTTCTGTTGTTTCCCTAAATCGGTCCAGGCAAATGCCGGGATGGTTCCTTTGAAAAGCCACGGTTGATTTCCTCCCCCCTTTTTCCTTGCCCCCCCCCACCCTCCACCCGTAGCAACCAACCAACCACAGAATATCCGTACGAGATGGTGGAATGTATTCGTGTTTTACTTGAATTTTAATATATCTCGCGCCATGTCTTCTTCAAACGTTTATGGACCATTTTTCCTTGTGAAGAAAACTGTAACTGGCTTTGTGTGCCTGGCCGCGCTGCAGCAAAGGTTTATGCCAGAATAATAGGAAGGAATAGTAACAACATTTTGCCAGAAAACGGAGCTCCACCGAATGTTTTGAGACGCTCGTGACTACGGCTTTCCGTCACGATTCTCCTCTTGTTCAGTGGCCCCATGAACATCTGACTCAGCTCTTCGTGACTGCGTCTTATGGCGTCGTGTGAAAGATAATGTGTTCATGCCCCCACTTCCACTTAATCTGGTAGAGTTGCTACGAAGGATATATAAAGCGGGAGGCGATTTCGACCATGACATAGTAGGATGCGTATTGCACGACTATCGTACTAACGTTCGCTGCGTCACAAACCTGCCACAAGCACCTGTAATGCGACTTCAATGAGACATTAGGAAAAATATCATCTACACAATTCGGAAGACAGCTGGGGCAGGCAGATGCGAAAGCAGTCGTACAATCAGCTTAACACCTCATACATGTAAGCTGATGTCAAGAATAACACAAAAAAGAATAGAAAAGAAACTTGTGGGTCCGTTGGACGAGAATCGGCTTGGCTTAAGGAAAGGTTGTAAATGGGCTGTTTAGGTTTTTTTGTTGGTAACGCCATGTAGCGCTCTATATGAAAATCACTGACTGTGCTGTGTGAAGTTTGTGGCTGGTCTGCATTGTTGCAGTATTGCTATGTTGGGCAGATAGACGTTAACAGCGCGTTTGTTCTCTATCAAAATCTTTCTTTTGCTGACTATACCTATCAGTAGTTAGTGCCTTCAGTAGTTTCAATCTTTTATTTAGCTGGCAGTAGTGGCGCTCGCTGTATTGCAGTGGTTCGAGTAACGAAGATTTTTGTGTGGTAAGTGATTTGTGAAACGTATAGGTTAATGTTAGTCAGGGCCATTCTCTTGTAGGGATTATTGAAAGTCAGATTTCGTTGCGCTAAAAAATATTGTGTGTCAGTTTAAGCACAGTCATGTATAATTTTTCTAAGGGGACGTTTCAAGGCTAAGCCACCAGAGAGGCCGTTCTGACTCTCCGCTTCATAATGGAAGCGAGACTGAAAAAAAATCGAGATACGCTTATGCGATTTGTCGATCTAGAAAAGCGTTCGACTTCGTCAAATGCTGGAAGATGAGTGATGTATAATATGTACAAGAATTAAAAGGGAAGAATAAGATTGGAAGACGAAGAACGAAGTGCTAGGACTGAAAGAGTGTTAGGCAAGGATCCAGTCTTAAACTGCTACTCTTCAATCTGTACATCGAAGAAGCAATGATGGAAATAAAAGAGAGTGGAATTATGATGCAGGACGGAAGGATGTTAATAAAAAGATTTGGTGATAACATTCTGTCCTCACTGAACGTGAAGGAGAATTACAGGATCTCCTGCATGGAATTAGCAGTCTAACGAGTACACAATATGTGCTGAGAGTAAACTGGAAAAAGACGAAAGCAACGCGATGTAGCAGAAATGAGAATAGTAAGAAAATTGCTGACAAAAATTTGTGTTCCCGAAGGAGACGAAATTAAGGAAGGAAAATACCCAATGACGAACGAAGAAAAGAGGACAAAAATTAGACTACCAAAGACGGCATTCCGGGAAAAGAGAAGTGAAACATTGACCTTAATTCGAGGAAGAAATTTCTAAAAACGTACTTTTGAGGCACAGTAGTGAATGATGGACAGTGAGAAAAATCGCAACAGAACAAAATCGAAGAATTCGAGGAGTGATGATACACAGTGATGTTGGAAATAAGGTGGACTGTTAAGGTGAAGAATGAGGAGGTTATGTAAAGAATAAGCAGAGGAAGAAACATACGGAAAGACTGACAAGAAGAAGGAGCAGGACGATAGGACATGGGGTTAGGGAATAACTCACACGGTACTAGAGGGAGTTGTAGAGGGTAAAAACTGTAGGGGAAGAAAGATATTGGAATATATTCGGCAAATAAATAGGAATATACGGTGAAAGAGCTAGTCTGAAATGAAGAGATTAGGCCAGGAGAGGAATTCGTTGCAGGCCACGTGAAAGCAGTCAGAATACTGATGACTCAAAGTAAATAAATAAGAAACTGAGTAATAAACTTGAAAGGCTGCATTATCCACTGATATATGTCATTTATGTATAGGTTCTGTGGCTCTCGCACAGTGGGCTGCTGAATCGTGCCAGTTGCTGTGCAGGGTACAGCAGCGGCTGGCGGCAGCTGCGCCCACCTTGCGCCCAGCGGAGTCTCTGTAGACGGCCCAGCGCTGCAGCGCGTCCCTCCAGTAGAGCAGGTGGAAGGACTCGGCGTACTCCTGGCCCTGCCCGTTGCCGAAGCGGCCCTGCGTCTCGGTGGCGGTGATGAGGTGCGGCCGGCCCAGGTCCACCTCCAGGAACTCCTGCACCTCGCTGCTGATCTGCGCCTTCGGGCACCACGCGCCGCCGTTCTTCTCCTGCCGGATCCTGCGGCAAGCAGGTGCGTTACCACCTGTAATTCTGTATAAGTCAATAACCTACCTTAATCAAACCTATGTCCATGTACCAAGTTTCTAGTGGTTCATTTCATATTTTCTAACAAGTGACATTGAATGCTTGTTTTTAAATGGAGAAAACTCGTTTACGTGTACAGGAAAACAACAGCAACAGGAAAACTTCCTGTACGCCTGTGTACAGCCCCTAATCTTTCACATCTTATTCTCACTAGCCATTTTTCTTGTGTCATTAGTCTACATCTACGTCTACATACATACTCCGCAATCCACCATACGGTGCGTGACGGATGGTACCTCGTACCACAACTAGCATCTTCTCTCCCTGTTCCACTCCCAAACAGAACGAGGGATATATGACTTTCTGTATGCCTCTGTACGAGCCCTAATCTCTCTTATAGTTGTGGTCTTTCCGCGAAATATAACTTGCCGGCAGTAAAATTGTACCTGCAGTCAGCCTCAAATGCTGGTTCTAAATTTCCTCAGTAGCGATTCACAAAAAGAACGCCTCCTTTCCTCCAGAGACTCCCACCCGAGTACCTGAAGCATTTCCGTAAAACTCGCGTGATGATCTTCTGACAGATTTAATGCCACCAGCCCCAAATTCCTACACAGTGCCAACCTCCTCATCTGAGTGTAGTGCTTGCAGCCTAGGTCCTCAATTATCTCGTGGACATATTACAGTCTCTGTCTTTCCCTACAGTTTTTCCCTCTACACTTCTCCCACACATACCAAACAAATTGTTTATCGATGTCTTAACAGACGACCTATCATGTTGTGTCTTCTTCCTGTCGATGGCGTTTTCCACATGTTCCACTCTCCACCGATTCTGCGGAGATACTCCTTACTTCGAGAACGAAATTTTCACTCTGCAGCGGAGTGCGCGCTGATATGAAAGGAGAGCTTCTGTGAAGTTTGGAAGGTAGAAGACAAGGGTCTGGAGGAAGTAAAGCTGTGAGGACAGGTCGTGAGTCGTGCTTGGGTAGCCAAGGCGGCAGAGCAGTTGCCAAGGTCCCGAGTTCGAGTCTCGGTCCTTCACACAGTTTTAATCCGCCAGGAAGTTTCTCAACCTCCTTGTTCCTTACCTTGTCAGTCCATCTGAATTTCAACAGTAGCACCACATCTCAAAGCCTTAGATTCTCTTCTTTTCGGTTTTCCCGTAGTCTATGATTTACATCCCACGCACCATTCGCGAATGGTACATGGGAGGGAATGATCAGTTAGTGGTACCACAAGTACCCTCCGCCACACACTGCCAGGCTGCTGGCAGAGTACTGAAGTAGCTCTGCGTCTACGTGGATACTCAGCAAGCCGCTGCACAGTGGAGAGTGGAGAGTGCATTGTACCACAACCAGATATTCCCCTTCCTGTTCCACTCGCAAATACAGAGAGGGAGGAACGACTGTCTGTATTCCTAATTTCTCGTACCTTATGTTCGTGGTCCTTGTGCGAAATGTACGTTGGTGGCAGTAAGCTTCAAATGCTGCTTCCCATTTTCTCAATAGCTTTCCTCTAAAAGAGCGTCGCCTTCCCTTCAGGGATTCCCATTTGAATTGACGAAGCATCCTCTCAATTCTTTCGTGTTGATCGAACTGACCAGTAACAAATCTAGCAGACCGCCTTTGTAGATGTAGGTTTCTCATCTAAAAGTTCTTAGAAATTTTTTTCTTTACATTAAGAAATTTGGTGCTAGCGGGCTCCTCTCGGCCAGGAACGCCCTCTTTGATTGTGCTGGTGTGCTTTTTGCGCCCTCCTTCCTTCGTTCGTGAAGTATTGTTTCACTTCCAAGGCGGGAGACTTAATTATCTTAGTCTACTTGGTAGTCATAAATTCTGATGTTAACCTTAACCTTATTCCTACTATTACTTTGGTCTTGGTTCCTTTTATTCTGAATCCATAGTGTGTCCTCATTAGACTGTTTGATACCACTCAACAGATGAATGTCGTCAACGAATAGGTATCCTTTAACTCTGAACTTAAATCCCACTCTTGAAATTTGTCTTCCGTCATTGTTTCCACGGCGTATCGGTAGAATAGTAGAAGCGAAAAACTGCATCCCTGCCTTATACCGTTTCTAAGCCGAGGAATTCCTTCTTGGTGTTCCATTATTATTGTTCCCTATTGTTTCTTGTACACACTGTGTATTACTCGTCCTTACCTGCAGTGTACACCTATTTCTATCTTAATTTCGAGCATCATGTATCATTTTACGTTGTAGAACTCTTTTTCCAGGTCGACATAATTATCCCGTGCACGTGTTTCGATTTTTCTTAAGTCTTGCTTCAGTTAACGAGCTCCATTGCCTCTCTGCTGCCTTTACTTTTCCTAAAGCCAAACTGATTGTCGTCTAAACAGGTCCTAAATTTGCTCTGATTTGGTCATTTCGTGTGGCATTAATCGTTATTTATGTTTTAGTATGTTTGCTACATTTATGTTTTACTATGTTTACTATTGCTAGTTGATATAGACTTCAAACGTTGTAACGGTAGAGGAAGCCTCACTGTAACCTTATTTGGGGTTTCCTTCACAGACGCACCACAGTTTCCCAGGACCCTTCCAGAAAATCTGAGTCTTCTATTCACCTTCCCTAAAACTGATTTTATGTGCTGACCTATTTTCATATCGTTTCTTAGTATTTCCTTTAAATATTTACAGAAACGATGACATATACGTCAAATGTTCAACATTAATTTTACAGCTGCACATTTCCAGACCCATCTCTCTACTACAAATATTCTCTGTAGCGTGACGAAACTGGTTGCCTGCCACTAAATACACGTGACAGCTGCTGGTGTTCCACTGAGACGTGGCTGCTGAAAGCTTGTAAATTATGTAAATTATCAGCAGGTGCGTTTTCAAGCGCTACGCAACCATGGATGAATACAAGAAGGCAAGGGCGCCCATACCACGGGATAAGGTGTGATGGGGGAGAGGGTGGCAGCACCCCCCCCCCCCCCCCAACTAGTTCTCAGAGAGAGGAAAAAATATAGTGAGGTCAGACGTTTTTACTTCAAGAAAGTGGCTTAAAAGTCGTATTACGAAGTTTTTAACACGACTGGAAGTGGAACTTTCTGTGGCTACTTACACGTCGCCATTCATCTTCCAGAAAGTTAAAATACTCCGTAACCCTAAATCTAACCGCCCCCCCACCCTTTGAAACTGGCGTATGGCCACGCTTGCACAATACTGTCCTGCACAGTAAGCCGTTACTGGAACGTACGATTCCCGATTCAGAGGAAAGAGCGCGGCACATGTCACGCTACAAACGAGAATGAGTCAGCAGCCATGTGAGAGCACTGCTACCTCTGTTACTATGACGTAGGATGTCGTCCTCCTTAGACATCGCTGGTTTCTGAAACCTTCGAATGTGAGCACGCTTGTTTCCCGACGCAGCCGTTGTCTTGCTGTTTAACGTCAACATTACCCCAGTGACAGTGGTCATGGGCAAGTCTGTGGGTGGAGACTCTCGATTGGCTTGTGCAAGAGGCGGTCGCGCGCATCCGCGCCACCCAAAAATTGTCCGAAGAATTTTCCAAAGACTTCATTATGAGTTATATGGCATTACGTCGGTTCGTATGGTAAAAGCTATTTATAAATCGGTTCATTCGTGGAAAGGTACGTGGCACTATTTATGAAATATGTGTAAGAAAGATTGTCGTAACAAGTTTGTTGGCGTGGCCATCCTCTGCAGCAAGCATTGAAGTGATTGTTTTGTAAATAAAGCTGCCTTTTCCTGCTGCCGTTTAATTTATTTATGCAGATCCGTTCTCCTTTTCTTTTTCTTGTTCTAAGGCATCATCAGTGGGATCTATAACGATACAGGTTTGTATTTTTAGGTTATTGAACAGTTCACGTCGCGATTTTTTATGAGACAGACGAACGCGGGAAATTCCGATTTTTATGTGGAAACTGTGACTTTTGAAATAACTAAAACCGGCGTGACGTGTTATGTGAGTCGGGACCGCGGACGGAACGTTCAAAGGGATCTACTTGTGTAATACTGTATGTGAGCAAGCATACTGTCACAGACAACCCGTTTTGTAACCCTTTTACTAACGGTCTCTGTTAGTTGCTGTAAGCTGACTGTCATGCGCGACTGTGATTGTGTGTGTCTGCCGAAATTATAACTTCAGGTTGGCACGAACGTGTCAGTGTGTTGTGTAAAAGGAGTAACAATATATCGAAGTTTTCTCTTATGAGCTTTAGTAACCCAGTAACCGGAAATTTGAAAACATTTGTTGCAGCCTCTAGATACCTACAGCGCGACTGGGTCCACTACGGCTTTTATGTCGAGACACATTGTCTATTTTCTAACAGGGTAGGCGTCTGGACTGCACTGCAGATGAAGAAATTGACGGCAAGATGAGTGCCCCATTTTCTGCCAAGAGAACCGTACAACCGCGCCGTTTCACGCCGACACAGCTTCAGATATGTACCATAATATCGGTTGCGAGTGGTTTGTCAATAGCTTTGAGAATCTTTAGTGACTGTAACGTCTTGCTAATTTCAGCAAATTAAATATGATAAAAACTTACTTAACGGCGAGTATCGGTAAAGGAGGCTGTCTAATTGAGCTGCGTTGTCGATAGAATACGACACAGGTTATAAATGTGACGTTAATGACGTAATCAGTGACTTTGCTATGCTCAAAGCAAGAAAAAGAAATATTATAATAAAAATTCAATCCCTGGGAAGGAATGTGCTACCAACACTTAGTTATGGCTATTTTTCTTTTATTTCCAATTATTAACTCATGCACATTTATAATTTGTATTTAGTAAATATAATCTGTTATTTATTATACACCATACTAAAATTAAGAAACTGCCATAAATAGAAACACATAGGTTTTGTTTTTATTTCTTTTTTAGCAATTTTATACTGTTTGTAAATTATCTATTACAGCAAAGCATTTACTTTGTTTTGTGTAACATTTGTAGTCTATGTAGCTCTTTTAAGTAATATTTCTGGATACTGCTCCACTTTTACTAAATCTACTTTGTACAAGTCTGTGCCTAGAGAGCGGTAGTTAGTTTTATCTCCGACGAACGTTATGTCCGTGGGATGATAACTGGTAAATATGTTTCCCTATACCACGAGACCCCAGGGTGAATAAGGAGACTGAGACCTGGCGAATTCTCCTCTGCTCCCTAGCCTGCAGACCGGACCCGCACAAATGGTGTTCAGAAACGACTGCAGCCAGTCGCCTTTCACGACGGTACAAGTTTTAATTTCTCGTTATAGGTTTCAAGTAGCCTAGCGACTTGTCATCAGACACTACAGTTCCTGGTAACTATTCGTAGCACTGTGTAAACTCCGAATTTATAGGCAACACACATAATCAGATGACATTCTGGATAATACATCATGCCACCCAAATCAACGTATACTAGTATTACTAGGATAAGCACATCATCATCATCATCATCATTTAAGACTGATTTTGCCTTTCAGCGTTCAGTCTGGAGCATAGCCCCCATTATAAAATTCCTCCATGATCCCCTATTCAGTGCTAACATTGGCGCCTCTTCTGATGTTAAACCTATTACCCTCAAAATCATTCTTAACCGAATTCAGGTACCTTCTCCTTGGTCTGCCCCGACTCCTCCTACCCTCTACTGCTGAACCCATGAGTCTCTTGGGTAACCTTGCTTCTCCCATGCGTGTAACATGACCCCACCATCTAAGCCTGTTCGCCCTGACTGCTACATCTATAGAGTTCATTCCCAGTTTTTCTTTGATATCCTCATTGTGGACACCCTCCTGCCATTGTTCCCATCTACTAGTACCTGTAATCATCCTAGTTACTTTCATATCCGTAACCTCAGCCTTGTTGATAAGGTAACCTGAATCCACCCAGCTTTCTCTCCCATACAACAAAGTTGGTCGAAAGATTGAACGGTGCACAGATAACTTAGTCTTTGTACTGACTTCCTTCTTGCAGAAGAGAGTTGATCGTAGCTGAGCGCTCTCTGCGTTAGCTTCGCTACACCTCGCTTCCAGTTCTTTCACTATGTTGCCATCCTGTGAGAATATGCATCCTAAGAACTTGAAACCGTCCGCCTGTTCGAACTTTGTTCCTCCTATTTGGCACTCAATCCGTTTATATTTCATCCCCACTGACATTACTTTCGTTTTGGAGATGCTAATCTTCATACCATAGTCTTTACATTTCTGATCTAGCTCTGAAATATTATTTTGCAAACTTTCAATCGAATCTGCCATCACACCTAAGTCATCCGCATATGCAAGACTGCATATTTTGTGTTCACATATCTTAATCTCACCCAGCCAGTCTATTGTTTTCAACATATGATCCATAAATAATATGAACAACAGTGGAGAGAGGTTGCAACCTTGTCTTAACCCTGAAACTACTCTGAACCATGAACTAAATTTACCGTCAACTCTAATTGCTGCCGGACTATCCATGTAAAGACCTTTAATTGCTTGCAAAAGTTTGCCTCCTATTCCATAATCTCGTAGAACAGACAATAACTTCCTCCTAGGAAGCCGGTCATATGCATTTTCTAGATCTATAAAGCATAGATGCAGTTCCCTGTTCCACTCATAACACTTCTCCATTATTTGCCGTAAGCTAAAGATCTGGTCCTGACAACCTCTAAGAGGCCGAAACACACACTGATTTACATCCAATTGGTCCTCAACTAATACTAGAACTTTCCTTTCAACAATACCTCAGAAGATTTTACCCACGACGCTGATTAAAGAGATACCTCTGTAGTTGTTACAGTCTTCTCTGTTTCCATGTTTAAAGATTGGTGTGATTACTGCTTTTGTCCAGTCTGATGGAACCTGCCCCGGCTCCCAGGCCAAAAATTATCCTGTGTAGCCATTTAAGACCTGACATTCCACTGTATTTGATGAGTTCCGACTTAATTTCATCCACCCCAGCTGCTTTATTGCACTGCAATCTATTGACCATTTTCTCCACTTCCTCAAATGTGATCCTATTTCTATCATCATTCCTATCCCATTCTACCTCGAAATCTGAAACACTGCATATCGTATTTTCACCTACATTGAGCAACTCTTCAAAATATTCCCTCCATCTGCCCAAGGCATCCACAGGATTCACCAGCAGTTTTCATGGCCCGTCCAAAATACTTGTCACTTCCTTCTTACCTCCCTTTCGAAGACTGCTGATTACACTCCAGAATGGTTTTCCAGCAGATTGACCCATAGTCTCCAACCTGTTTCCAAAGTCTTCCCAAGATTTCTTCTTGGATGCTGCAATTATCTGTTTGGCTTTGTTTCTTTCTTGAACATAACTTTCTCTGTCTACCTGAGTTCTAGTATGTAGCCATTTTTGATACGCCTTCTTTTTCCTTTACAGGCTGCCTTGACTCTGTCATTCCACCAAGGATAAGCACTCAGCCGTAAAAATTATTTACACTGAGAACGCCATGAAATTAATTGTATTTAAAGGAATAGCCCACAACAATGCTTTTGACACATTCACAGTTGACCAATCAAAAATTAAAACCAATCAGAAACTAAAACATATCAATTATCATTAGAAGAAACCACCAAATTCGACCCTCTGCATTTTTTCGTTTACATCGCCTATTAGCTAGCAAAGCTGTTTAAACTGTACAAGGTCAAAATAAATTTTCACACAAACAACAACTCAATGTACATTATAACACCAGAATAGCCATTTCACTTTAAAATAAAAATATAAAATAACTTCTCACAACTATTCCTACTTATATATAAAGAAAATAACAAGAAGATTTGAAATCCAATACAAATACATCGAAGCATTCTATTTTAAAAAATCGAAATAACGCTAACTTTCTGCCAGCTTAGCACAAAATAGGCATTCCATTACAAACATAGAAAGTGACCCACACACTACTGGAGAGTGGTTAAAGACGGACTATAGATGACCTGCAACAGCCATGGAGACCATCAGAAAACAAAATCGATGGAAATAAACAGCTCAAGTAAGAAAGCAGTGACTATTAAAATACTAGAAAGAAGAATATGACACAGAGATCATCATATGTATCGTAGATCAACATTAGAATTCGTACCCAGCTTTAAGTATTTGAGCTTAACGCTACAAATCAGGCGGAACCTCTTTACGTCTGCATATTGAAGCGTTATTCGGAAAGTAAGGTCCGATCGCCGGTGGAATAGAAAAAACAGTGAAAATCCGACGAAGCTCTGAGCAGATTTGTCGGACAGTGCCCCTGTTGTCCCTGTCGGCCCCGTCTCGTCGCTCTTTCTAATTCTGAACGCGCAGAGAGCACGTAAAATAGTGTCTCCCAACAAGTATAGGTACCTTCTGAGAGATTTCGCCTGATTTCACGCAACCCCACATAACGTGTCAAGCGTGTCCTTCTTCATGAAAGTGCAGGGGCAACGAGGACGCTCCTGCAGCGTATTCGATGATAAGTGTATGGTCACCCCCACCACACAGCCCGGACAACGCTTTCTCTGACTGCCATCTCTTCGCTCAGATGAACCGCTGTCTACGAAGACAACGTTTTGGCACAGACAACATGATGCCTAGAGAATTGGTGCAAAGTCAGATCGACGACTATGTAAAAAAGCAGCTGGAAGGCGTAGATAACTGTCGTAAATTAAAAATTGTTTTATTTTCCGTTACTGAAGGAAATAATGGGGAGACGGGCAACGAGAACAGATACGTGGGGAAAGGACTGAACTCTCAACTCCATCACGTGTGCACACGTTTAGCCACCCATGGTTTCCAAGAGGAAGATATGCCAGAAAGCATCATGTGACGGCTTCAAGGAGGACAGTGTCTGTAAACTATGCAACGAGCTCTATTCCCCACAAAACATTTAGTGGTGAAACCATAGGTGTAATGCAACGATACGCACACGATGTATTTAACGTAGTTATTATAAAAAAATAAATGGGTGTTCTGTCACAACTAGAGATTTTCACCAATAACCATAAATCGCCTCACGACGTTGTTAAATGAACTTTAAGGAAACTTTAAGGAATTCAGAACATTAAGGAATCTTTAACGTGGCGCATCTTAGCAATTAACATGGAACTACATATTCCTCTCTAAAACAAACTCACAGGCTGACACGCACGAACACACGCACACACACACACACACACACACACACACACACACACACAAACCCCTACACACCCTCAAAACCTCACATCGTCTCACACCCTCTCAGTCGCCCTCCTACTTACCTTGTCTCTCTCTCTCTCTCTCTCTCTCTCTCTCTCTCTCTCTCTCTCTCTCTCTCATCTCTCACTCTCTCCCCACCCCCGCCCCACTCTCTCTCTCTTACCCACCTCCCAGATGGCCACGGAACTTAGAATTTTCAGTGAGTGTAGCCATCAACATCCTAAGCCCTCTTGTGTCTCGTTCATAATCGATATGTTAAAAGCGAGAGTAATTTCAGAATCCAGAAGTGTACAAGAAATGTGCTTCTGAACTGTAGAATTATACATTTTAGAAATGTCATACATTAATTTTGTAATGATGCATGTAATGTCAACTGATATTCAAGATCAATGAGCAGCTTTAGGAAATGCGAGCATTTCCCCAAGAAAGTCTCTACTCCAACGCAAAATCTCTGAACACCAGTTTAAGTCGGACTTCTTTATATCCTGTAAAGCACTTGGCAATGGTTACCTACGATAGAGTGTATGTAATATCATGTAATCAACGGAATTGTAAAACATAAGCAATGTATTGCAAAGTAATTTATGCAACAAGAGGAATCCTATGGAACCAGATAACTCTCTTATACTATCAAGTCGACCTCATACCTTTGTGATGTAATTAACGCCAGATATCTAGCTAAATTCTTTGTTTAAATATGCCCAGCTTTTCCTGTCTAGTCACGGCTATACACACAGCAGCAAAATGCTTTGAACGATCACTAAAAACTGTACAGTCTAGTGATGAATCGCTAGGCGATTTGAAACCGGTAATGCGAAAATAAAAATCTTCCATCGCGAAAGGCGACTGGTTGCTGTAATTTCTGAAAACTTTCACTTATCAGCGCGACAATTTTTTACATCCACAAACTTTTGTTCCCCAAAATATTATTTCTCTGCTGTGGCATCAATATTGCTTTCATTTCCTTGACTTTACCACTTTTACGATGCTAACACAATTCGATCAGATTTATGGCGATACAACTAACTTCAAATGCACTGTCCCATGTCGTGAGTGAGGGACGGATGACTCCCGCTGTTTAGTCCCTCCTACTACATATCGTGAACAGATACATTCTAATGACGTAGAAGTAAGCAGACTATTGGCCATTAAAATTGCTACACCAAGAAGAAATGGAGATGTTAAACGGCTATTTATTGGACAAATATATTATACTAGAACTGATATGTGATTACATTTTCATGCAATTTGGCTGCATAGATCCTGAGAAATCAGTACCCAGAACAACCACCTCTGGCCGTAATAACGGCCTTGATACGCCTGGGCATTGAGTCACACAGAGCTTTGATGGAGTTTACAGGTACAGCTGCCCGTGCAGCTTCAACACGATACCACAGTTCATCAAGAGTAGTGACCGGCGTATTGTGACGAGCCAGTTGCTCGGCCACCATTGACCAGACGTTTTCAATTGGTCAGGGATCTGGAGAACGTGCTGAGCAGGGCAGCAGTCCAACATTTTCTGTATCAAGAAAGGCCCGTACAGGACCTGCAACATGGGGTCGTGCATTATCCTGCTGAAATGTAGGGCTTCGCAGGGATCGAATGAAGGGTAGAGCGACGGGTCGTAACACATCTGAAATGTAACGCCCACTGTTCAAAGTGCCGGTAATGCGAACGAGAGGTGATCGAGACCTGTAACCAATTGCACCCCATACCATTTCGCCGGGTGATACTCCAGTATGGCGATGACGAATACACACTCCCAATGTGCGTTCACCGCGATGTCGCCAAACACGGATGCGACCATCACGATGCTGTAAACAGAACCCAGGTTCGTCGTTGAGTACACCATCGCAGGTGCCCTGTGATATCTGTGATATAGCGTCAAGGGTAACCCCAGCCATGCGGATAAGATGCCTGTTATCTGGACTGCTAGTGATACGAGGCCGTTGGGATCCGCCGTCGTGAACCCACCGATTCCATACTCTGCTGACAGTCATTGGATATCGACCAACGCGAGCAGCAATGACGCGGTACGATAAACGGCAATCGCGATAGGCTACAATCCGACCTTTATCAAAGTCGGAAACGTGACGGTACGTATTTCTGCTCCTTACACGAGGCATCACAACAGCGTTTCACCAGCTAACACCGGTCAACTGCTGTTTGTGTATGAGAAATCTGTTTGAAACTTTCCTCATGTCAGCACGTTGTAGGTGTCGCCACCGACGCCAATCTTGTGTGAATACTCTGAAAAGCTAATCATTTGCATATCACAGCATCTTCTTCCCGTCGGTTAAATTTCGCATCTGTAGCACGGCATCTTCGTGGTGTAGCAATTTTAATGGCCAGCAGCGTAGAAGGAGCTGTGCTACCTCTACAGAAAAAAGCCGAATCTCGTGATTTTTTTAGTAACTGTTTCGACCGTAACCTGTACTCACGCAGGCTAAAGGTTAGGCAGCTATGTGGTCGTGGACGAGCACTTTTACTACAGACCAACTTCCGCGCTCCGCCGTGTTGGAGGGCTGCGGCACAAGCGAAACGCGCAGCACGGTGCATGTCGGTGTGCTCGCCAAATACGTTCAGCTCACAGTGGTACCTTCCAGAGTAGGATGTATTCGCTTCCAGTGAAGCACTAACCTCGTAGATCATGTGAATGATTTAGACTGAAACTGTCACAGCGACGATAAGTAGACCACTCCCCTTCCCTTCAGCCGACCTTACGAGCCCATTCCATTTCACGTCAGTTTGCAACGTTAAACTCACATATTTAATCAAGTAACTGTGTGACGAAACACACCACTAACACTGTATTTGAACATTACATGATTGGTCTTATCCGTATTAACATACATTTTCCACATTTAGAGCTAGCTGCCATTCCGCACACCAACCCGAAATTCTGTGCAAGCTATACCGTCTGCTACTACAGTCACTGAACGACTACACTTTCGTGCAGATTACTGTTCACCCATTCCTTCAGATCCCTGCGGCGCTCCCAATGATACCCTTGTCTATGATCAACACTCGTCGTCCAAGGTAACATACTTAAGCCTTCGAACTACTCACATGTCTGAGAACCTATTCCATACTCTTGGACCTTTCTTAACAATCGTCTGCAGGGTAGCGCTGTGGCAAACGTTTTCCAGAAACGTGGGAATACGGACTCCAAGTACGGGTTTAAATATCATTTAATCACGGCATGGTGCAGCATTTGGAACCATTACAACTAGCGAACTCCATGCGTGACCTTTCCG
Organism: Schistocerca gregaria; assembly: GCF_023897955.1. Classification (NCBI taxonomy): domain Eukaryota; kingdom Metazoa; phylum Arthropoda; class Insecta; order Orthoptera; family Acrididae; genus Schistocerca; species Schistocerca gregaria. The sequence goes on along the minus strand of NC_064923.1, from coordinate 783,368,892 downwards.
ACGGCCAGGTTATTTCATTAGTCACAAGTCACTATGCTGTCACTGACTTTCGACAACTGGAAACATTAGCACCGCAGACGAATTTTCCCACCTGCTAATTACGAATGCAGAATAAATAGCATAGTATACGTGAACGAAAGAAAACAGCTGTACGTTTCAGTTCATCTATCGAAACGTGTTGCACAACTTCTGCCTCCATACCTACCAACTATTTTCTAATTACTGTTAGTGAGTGACTGTTTTTCTACTGTGAACTGTGCTTCTCGTAATAATAATGTATTTTTTTTATGACAGTAGAAGTCGAAGACTATTAATGTGTATCATAACAGAGCATCCGTAACTGAACCATGTATTCCATCATTTCTGACTGCTTCCTAATTATGTGTGGCCATTGAGTGTGGTAGACGTGCAATGTATACTCACTCATTTTTGTCATGCAGATAAGGTGAAATCCGTAGACCCGTCGTGTCTCCTGTTCCGTAATGTTATAAGATTCGCATACGCCCCACACCACTGATCAATAGAGTAGTTGTGTTTTTGCAGATATGTGAAGCACATTATACAGCAGAGGTTCCGCTCTAGTTAATTACATTACAAACAACGGGGTGAATAGGCAGTGGAAGCGTTGACGGTTTACACACATGCGTATACTCTTCAGCATTAGTCGTAACACAGAAAATCATTTACTTCGCTTCTTTTATGATACTGGTCTTCGATTGTACTCAGCTCTTGGTAAGTATGCCACAATACACAACAGCACTTGTAGGGGATGGGAAGTCAGCCATGTTCCGGGTTTGCATAACTTTTTTTAACATTACTAATAAATTTAAATTTAATAGCCTAAATTCGTTAATTGATTTCGTAATTCTATCTTTTTACAAAATGGGAGAATAATAAAAGACCATGGCACTACGTTATTTGTTTTCTTGTTTGTAGCATAGTCTAGTACACACAGGCGCACCCAGTGTTGCTATATGCTGCGACAAGTCTCTGCGAATAACGGTCGGCATGTCCTACCAGTCATTCACTTCCTGGACGACAGAAATCCTCCCCATTGGTTACGCAGCCATTCGAGAACCGACGTGTGAACCGCCGGAAAATCTGCGATTGGTGCAAATCAGTTCCGTGACTGCCTGGACACTGTTGTCAATCGTGGTCTTCTGTGCCGTTCAGTGCAGCACTGGTCAAGCAGTTTGCACCATTTCACAATAGCACGAAGCGACGTTTGCTTGTGGTCCAATTATCGCCACTATTTCACAGGTAACCTGTGTGAAGTTTACACACATTGTATACAAAAATTGTACTGTTCCGTGTACTTCACCTTTGTATATTTACGTAGTAACCTAAAGTTTTGTTCACTACATTTGGAAACCAAGCAGTTTGTCAATGCGTGAAACAGGAAACTAGCATTCAATGCATTATCTACATTATTTGTCGTACCGGATGAGTGACCGTAACTGTATCTGAAGAGAAAAACTACCACACAGGTGTGATAATAAAACAACAGAAACAACATAAATGCTTCCCGACTGAGAAGGAAACAAATTCGTCAATTGTTGCTACGTCAGTTAGTTGAAGTAGTGTGTAAGACTAGGGACCGATGACCTCAGCAGGTTGGTCCTTTAGAAATTCACATTCATTTTAACTTACGCTAAGGACAACACTGATGCCCGAGCGAGGACTCGAACCTCCGACAGGGGGAGGCTCGTGAACCATCGCAAGACACCCAAGTCCGAGCGGCTACCTCGCGCGGCTGCACTGAAGGGATCGTCGGCCACAATCACCTTAATTATACGGAGTGCAGAAAAATTCGCGCACTCGGACTTCACAGTGCGATTCCTCACGTACTGACAATGCAAAAAAGTCGCTCACAAAATTTCGTTCAGAGCTTATTTCGGGCAATAAATGGACATAAAAAATTGGCAATCTGGCAATACTGTAATCACATGTACGGTAACTACCTCTGTGAAAGCCACAGCAGTGTTGTGCAGTTGGTGCAGTGGACAGCGTTTTGGGTTAACATGCAGGAGGTCGAGGGTTCACCTCAGGGTCGAGGATTATTTGTTTTTATTTGCTAAAAGTAGTCTGCGTGGTAAGTTATCTGGCTTCTTAATCGTCATACAGCGATTACAATGGGATTTCTACAAAATATTTGCAGTTACATACTAGGAACACAGAAACGGAAGTGCAATCGTTTTCACTGATCGATTTTTAAAGAAGCCTTTCACAACTCGTGGATGCGAATTGTTTCGTGTCACTGCATCTACTAGATTCCAAACTTGTTTTCTGTGTACAATACCCCAAATGATCCCATATAAATCATATTCAAAGTACGTTAACAGCCCTACTGGTGTAATGTGGCAAGAATAATACCTGGTTTTAGTCGATAGATCATTAGGGGAGGGTACACGCAACAGGTTTCGAATCTAGTATATGCAGCAACTAACACCCACAACATGCAAAAGGTTTCTTTAAAAGCTGACCAATGAAAACGATTGCACGTCCGTCACTGCGTTCGTAGTACGTAAGTGCAAATGTTTTGCAGAAGACCCACTGTAATCACTGTGTGACGATTAAGACCCCGGACACCGTAACACGCAGACTACTTTTAGCAAATAGAGACAAATAACAGCCGCAACCCAAAACTCTACCCACTGCACCAAATGCCCAGTCTAGTGTCACATGCTAACAGAGGTACTTACCGTATAAGTGGTTACAGTATTACCAGAGTGCCAATCTTTAACGTCCATGTACTGCCCGAAATATGAGCAGGACGAGTGACATTTTTGTATTGCTGGATATATGTGGTGTCCGTTCTTTACGATTATTCATGTCTCTTCGTATTTTTCTTGCGCTTGGGACCTAAATCACAATAACTGCTTCGTAAATAAAGCAGAAAAAGAATTAAAAACCAACTTGCGTCTTATTGCACTTACGATTTTAAATGACGAAATGCTTTCTTGCCGCTAGAGGCGCTAGTGTGTCTTCAACTGTCAGTCGGTAACAACTTTCAGAACAGTGAGTGTATCGAGTATCATGCTATACTGTGTTTGGCACCTCACTTTTAGCTCCGCTGTTACGACTGCAGTTCAATGCCAAGTTGGTGACAAACAGACGAAAACACGAGAAACGGTATCGGAAACAATGAAGGTACTCATTTCAACCTTTCTCCAACGGAAATATTCCTCACAAGTTCTGAACAGTTTAAGTGGTGTTTTGCGGATACATTTTGAAACTACAAAACCGGAAACTTTTTTACCACGCACATGTCGTTGGTGTTTCTTTAATTACTTACAGAATAACTATAAGTAAGATTTTCATGTGCGGCTGGTCCCGGCGGAGATTCGAGTCCTCCCTTGGGCATGAGTGTGTGTGTGTTTGTCCGTAGGATAATTTAGGTTAAGTAGTTTGTAAGCTTATCGACTGATGACCTTAACAGTTAAGTCCAGTTAAGATTTCACACACATGTGAACATTTGTTTTAAAGATTTTCAATCGAAGTAAATGAACCACATTTTCGTGTTTAGAAGATTATTTGTAAATAAATGGTTGTGCCTTAACAGGAATAAAGATTTTCGAAATGGGAAGTCTAGTTGCGCAATGGCAGACTACGACTGAACATGAAAGAAGCTTCCAGGAGGCGTGAGAAATTTCGGCTGTCAGCCACACCGAAGTCAGTAGCCTTAGAAAGCAGCTATAGGCATCTCCGCTAAACACCAGAGTGAAGCAAGCAGCCAACACGCACCTACGTTTCTAGTAGCTTGTTGCTAATGACTCAATGACACGAAGTGGGCGGACTAGCAGCTATTAAACAATGACATATTGTACAACTACATGTTTCAAGGTTGTTGCTAATACATTTCCACTAGACGTGTTATTCAGTCCGTAGACCGGCCTGAGGTCAATTTTCAGTGCAAGCGTTATCACCTACTTATAACTTTAGCAGACTGCATACAGCTTTGATCTAAATCTCCACAATTACCTTCTTTTAGTCATAAAACTATTTTCTCACCAAATCGATTCATTACCTATTCATCGGTTATCCTATCTAACTATATGGTTTCCAGCAATCTTCTGTAAAACCAGATTTGAAGACTTTGTGTTTTATTTTTGTGTTTACTGTTTGACGTCTAAGTGACGCTACACAAATAGTTTAAGAAGTGACACCCTGGAACTTACATTTCTGTTGGTGTTCATAGATTTCTCTTTTCCAGGGAAGCTGTTCTCGCTACGGACGGTTCACGTGTCATATACTGTTTACTCCAGTCGTCGCTACTCACTGTGCTGCCTGAATAGCGGAAACCTGTCCACTGCTTTTAGTGACGTTTCTCTAACCTACTTCCTCAACCCTCCATTACCCTTGTCTCACTGCCATCAACAGTCACCTTTTGCTCTCAACACGCGTTCATTCCGTTCAGCTGATCTTAGTCCTTTGCCAGAAGATGTAACATTGTGAAATCGGATGACCCTTTTGAAATTAAAAGCTTGGTAGTCCCAATCAAAAGATGAAATTAATATATTTACTCATGTAACAGAAATATAGTCTTGTGAAAGTGGATAAATCTTTTTGAAAGACCCTGTACGTTAAAAATATACAGTGCCATAAACTGATCTTAAGCCAACTTTTGTCGCCAGCTTCGAGCACCGTGATCGTTCCTGAGAGGCAGCATGTAGGACAACACAGACGCAGCAAGAATTGTAAATACAAGAGATTCTACAAGTCTGCGTTTCGGGTAAACAGCGCCGTTCTCTTTTGTATATTTTTGCAGACAATTGAGAGATGCTGGCGTCTTGTTAATAACTGCAGCGTCGTCTTCATTTCAGATTAGGTTTTCAACTGTTATTCGGGGAAGGTCGGGTGGAGAGGGGCAGCGGGTGGTATCTGAGGAGAGCTGCTTCTGAACTCCGCCACCAGTGGCAGCACCTGCCGCGGCACTGGAGTCTCAAGTATGGAAGCACATCGTCGGTGACGGCACTTACTGTTATAGTAACGGTGCGATTCAGAGTGGCAACAAGTTGTCTATTTATAGTGAGTTTAGCGGTGCACGAACTGAACTTTTGAGTCTTTCCTCCTTATGAAGAGTGCAGTATTACACATATATCGTATTTTTAGGTACAACTATGGTTATTCTTTTGTAACAATGTGTAGCCCAAGCAATGACAATGGGGATGTATAGCGGTGTGTGCGGCAAACGAGTCTCTTGTTGTAAAGTTTTTATGTTTTTTTTTTCTTGTCTAACGGGCTTATGTGGAGTAGTCATGGAATAACTGCGATGAAAATAATAAGCGGGAAACTGTGTTAATCGCGCAAACAAAGTTGACACTCGGCGCTGTGGCTGATGGGTGCGACCGTAAAGGCATTTCCCATTTACAGTCGCTCCCATCAGCCAACGCGGCGAGAGTCGACTTTGTTTGTGCGTGTTGTACACATACACATCTTGAAATGTCACTCACGAAGCGAGTGAGGAATATTCAATTGCAAAAAATACGTTAGGTGTCAGAATTTATCTTTTATGGGAAAACGAAGACGTGGCCGTGAAACATGTTTCAGGGAATAATACGTCTCTTTCGAATTCATTCAGTGATAAACTGGGAACAATACTGTATGTTCCATGAAACGTTAATATTTTGATTAAGTCGTATTATGTTGAAAACTTTAACTAATTACGTTGTTATGAATTTGTGTCAAATTTCTTCATACATGAATACTTAGAAGTGAGGTACATAACTCTCACTTTAGTTTAATGTTTATAAACATTACTGGCCTAATTAATGTTTCTTTAACAAAAATTATTTTTAGACACGTTTTTATTAGGTCGTTTACTCGTCCGCATATCTCTTCCGCTTAAATTCTGCAACTGATTTGAAACTAACTTTCCAGTGAGCTAGAGAATTGAGATTTTAAACATAATTCACAACTGGTAGAGAACGCATTAATAAATGGCTTTCTTGTCGCTATATTCGGTAGCTGGTGTACTGAGAAAGGCTGATAATGACTCCTCTGCAGGACATGCATGTTCTGTGCACAAGTGTGCAGTGAACGCGACATATGTGTGTATGAATGAAACTGTGGGTAAAGGGCTGGTAGATACAAAAAAATATTCAAATAAAAAATATAATCTGATGAAAAATTTAAAAATCCATTGATAAATTTCATATACACATGGCTAAAAATCAGAAAATAATTATTAAAAAATAAATGTTTAGTAACACTTTCTTAATAGGAGCCGGCCAAGGTGGCCTAGCGGTTCTAGGCGCTACAATCTGAACCCGCGCAAACGTTACGGTCGCAGGCTCGAATCCTGCGTCGAGCATGGATGTGTGTGATGTCCTTAGGTTAGTTACGTTTAAGTAGTTCTAAGTTCTAGGGGACTGATGACCTTAGAAGTTAAGTCCCATAGTGCTCAGAGCCATTTGAACCATTTTTTAATTGGACTGAAAAATATAAAATAATTTGTACTAACCTCATAGAGACTCCTAACTAGGTACAGCTGGTCCTGAATATTTGTGCTTGTGAATCTTTTACTTCAGTCCACTTTAAATACGTATTACATTAAAAATGTTTTAGATTTAAACAAATACACGTATTCTCGTCACATTAAGATTAATAACTCTGCTGAGTAACGTGTCATAGTATTGTTTTGTGTGTACAATATTCCATTGCAACCTTCAGAAAGAACTATAATTTCGTGTCTGATACTATTTTAGACACTTCGTTGATGGAGAGAAATTGACGTTCTTCGTGTTGGTGTCTGCAAACACCAAGTTTACAAAGGTATCTCATTTCGTTTGAATTTTCCGACAGAGCTGCTAGCAACCGCGAACAAGACAGGTTTCTCATACCAGTCGCAAGTGTTCCCAAAACAGGTCGTATTGGGTTAGCAGGTGTTTCGGTGTTGCACGCAGAGCGGAGGATATCGGCAACCCGCCGCGGCGCAGCGCTCGCGGGGCAGCCTAACTCAGAGGGGCACAGGGAGCAGGTTATTGCTTGGGGAACGTGACTTAGTGGCGCCACATGGGGCGTCCACGGTAATGGAAGAGCTGCGCGGGCCTTGGTGAGTGGGGGGGGGGGGGGGGGGGGGGAGGGGGGGGGGGCGCAGACACCGGGGACCGCCGACCACGAGCGGTCAGTCGCTGCAGCAGCGCAGCCGGCGCCAGAGGGCCTTGTTCCTGGGCGCTCTGATTGATTTCCGATGTCTCGGCCGCACAACCGCGTCTCCGTCGTCACATTTTGAACACAGCGCACGCGCTCTCAGAGTCACTTCGCGCTACTTTACTTTTGTGACGTTACGGAAGGAAGTTACAGCCCTACTGAATGGTCTAACACATTAGTCGTCAAAGGGCCAGTACTGTCACTGTCGGCCTACATAAACTGCTATGTTATGAGCTCCCAACAGGCCAGCTACACTAAGGACCCTCAAGTACTGATCGTTAGATGTCGGTACCATTCGGGATACTTTCTATCGACTGTTCTCTGTTTCAGATTGGTGCCATCTTCGTCGACATCAAAGAATTGACGCTATATTCGGCTGAAGAAGCCTTGTTGTGCTCTCTGTGCAAGCGAATGATTGATTAATAACATTAATTATTGTAATTATATTTAAATGCATCGTGCAATATAAACCACCATCAGAAATTATTACTAAATGTTTTGAATGCCATTTTCTTCTGCTCATTGCGTTGTATTATAAAAGCTTTAATTTAATTTCAAATTCTTTGCGTCAGATATGTACCGCATTTTATGATGATCGTCTTACGCTGTATTCAAGAATTTATGTTACTACCATGTCAAAATTTACACCGTAGCAGGCGATCGGTACAAGTTGCACCAGCTCCTGAGCTGTCTGTACTGTGAGACAAACAGTAGATACATTTCTTCCCCCCCCCCCCCCTCCCCTCCCCACAGTGGCCGCGGTACTTACCCCTCTTGTCCTTGAGGTAAGCGCCTAACTGTACTTACATCGCGGGTAAATTCATCAACGTCAATTACAACTGAGCACTTCTCATAATATTGCTGTCTCTGTATTTTTGTTTCTTAGTGAGCAGAAAAACGACCCCCTTAAGGATCTCTTAACGTTAGCTGACATTTCTTAATACAGATTTTTGTGCAAGGTACATGTGAAAAGTTAAGTGGCTGATACCAGAAAATAAAGGAAACGACAGCTACAAACAATATGCGTTTACTGACGTTCAAAGTAATCACCATTAACTAGAACACACTTCTGACATCGGTTGTTGAGCTGTTGGAAACTATAAGCAAACGCTTCTTGTGGAATCCCTCGAAGCACCATGGGTCGCGCTTTGCTGGATATCCGCCACGTCTTCGTGCTCGACTTTCTCGCTCAACGCTAGCTGGATGTTCTTCAGGACCCTCCCTATTCTCCAAATTTGGCCCCAGCCATGTTCTCCTTTTTTCTTCTGCCTAAATGAGCCCTGAAAGGCTGGCGCTTCGCAGACGTCCCACGTGCCCGTGGTCGCTCCAGTGATACCACAAGAATCTTTAGCTTTACAGTCGACATCGGAAGTGTGCTGCAGATAATGTTGATTACTCTGAAGATCAGTAAAGGTAATTTGATAGTAACAATTTACCGATATTTTCAGTGACACCTTGTAAAATGCCGCTAAGAAGCAAGAGCATCGCGGGGAAGTTTGACGACCGCTGGTCTAATAGGTGCGATTCTAAAACTCATTGGATCACAAATCCTGAGATCACCAGGAGATATGTCTCACATCAGTAGCGTACCGGGCTGTGTTAAGCTGTATTAAATGGAATGAAGTTGTACGGGACGGCTGGCCGGGGTGCCCGAGCGGTTCTAGGCGCTACAGTCTGGAGCCGCGCGACTGCTACGGTCGCAGGTTCGAATTCTGCATCGGGCATCGATGTGTGTGTTGTCCTTAGGTTAGTTAGGTTCAAGTTCTTCTAAGTTCTAGGGGACTAATGACCTCAAAAGTTAAGTCCCATAGTGCTCAGAGCCATTTGAATCATTTTTTTTTTTTTTTTGTACAGGACGTAACAAAAAGGTATGATCAAATTTTCGGGAAACATTTCTCTCACGTATAGGAGGAAAACACCTTTTTTTCCTCTACGTGTGAGGATTGTTGAAGTTTGCCAATACCTTTTTGTTACACCAAGTATAATTTACCAAATTAAACACGAATCTTCCATTAGAGCTAAAGACACGCTCTATAAATCCGAAGTGGACAGGAAGCTAAGCAAACATACCGACAGAAACTGGGCAGCAGTATGATAGAACATACCCAACAGACACTTAAGTGAAGTAAACTTGGTAGCAGACAGTGACTGAAACAACAGCAACGTAGGAAAAGCTTTAATTTAGTTATACTCCGCGAAACTGTTAACTGAAACAGTAGCAACGTAGGAAAAGTATTTATTCAGTTGTACTCTGCGAAACTAGTAACTATTTATTCTTCGGAGAAACATACAAAGATTTCTCTGCAGCTTATACCAGCAGATACGCCTGTGGGCAAAAATTAACTTGCTCTAGTAAATAGAACAGTCTCAGCACATAAGCAGATAAGTTCTAAAACTAGAGAAGAGACGATGACAGAAAAAGCTATACTGTGATAGTGGGTTATTTTGTCCAGTTCACCGCAGGCGAAAGTGAAAATGAATTGGAGAACTTAAAAATACGCTGTAGTAAATCGAACGTGCAGTGGCAGGACATACATCAGGCAACAATGTGCAGACATTTTACAGCTCTACCGTCTCTCGAAAGACGCAAAATAACCTTCACATCTACATCTACATCTACATCTACATCTACATCTACATCTACATCTACATCTACATCTACATCTACATCTACATGACTACTCTGTAATTCACATTTAAGTGCTTGGCAGAGGGTTCATCAAACCACAATCTTACTATCTCTCTACTATTCCACTCCCGAACAGCGAGCGGGAAAAACGAACACCTAAACCTTTCTGTTCGAGCTCTGATTTCTCTTATTTTATTTTGATGATCATTCCTACCTATGTAGGTTGGGCTCAACAAAATATTTTCGCATTCGGAAGAGAAAGTTGGTGACTGAAATTTCGTAAAAAGGTCTCGCCGCGACGAAAAACGTCTTTGCTATAATGACTTCCATCCCAACTCGTGTATCATATCTGCCACACTCTCTCGCCTATAACGTGATAATACAAAACGAGCTGCCCTTTTTTGCACCCTTTCCATGTCCTCCGTCAATCGCACCCGGTAAGGATCTCACACCGCGCAGCAATATTCTAACTGAGGACGAACGAGTGTAGTGTAAGCTGTCTCTTTAGTGGACTTGTTGCATCTTCTAAGTGTCCTGCCAATGAAACGCAACCTTTGGCTCGCCTTCCCGACAATATTATCTATGTGGTCCTTTCAACTGAAGTTGTTCGTAATTTTAACACCCAGGTACTTAGTTGAATTGACAGCCGTGAGAATTGTACTATTTATCGAGTAATCGAATTCCAACGGATTTCTTTTGGAACTCATGTGGATCATCTCACACTTTTCGTTATTTAGCGTCAACTGCCACCTGACACACCATACAGCAATCTTTTCTAAATCGCAGAGGTCCCAGGACGCTTCCCTGGGGAACACCTGATATCACTTCAGTTTTACTCGATGATTTGCCGTCTATTACTACGAACTGCGACCTTCCTGACAGGAAATCACGAATCCAGTCCCACAACTGAGACGATACCCCATAGCTCCGCAGCTTGATTAGAAGTCGCTTGTGAGGAACGGTCTCAAAAGCTTTCCGGAAATCTAGAAATACGGAATCAACATGAGATGCCCTGTCGATAGCGGCCATTACTTCGTGCGAATAGAGAGCTAGCTGCGTTGCACAAGAGCGATGTTTTCTGAAGCCATGCTGATTACGTGTCAATAGATCGTTCCCTTCGAGGTGCTTCATAATGTTTGAATACAGTATATGCTCCAAAACCCTACTGCAAACCGACGTCAATGATATAGGTCTGTAGTTAAATGGATTACTCCTACTACCCTTCTTGAACACTGGTGCGACCTGCGCAATTTTCCAGTCTGTAGGTACAGATCTATCGGTGAGCGAGCGGTTGTATATGAGTGCTAAGTAGGGAGCTATAGTATCAGCGTAATCTGAAAGGAACCTAATCGGTATACAATCTGGACCTGAAGACTTACCCGTATCAAGCGATTTGAGTTGCTTCGCAACCCCTAAGGTATCTACTTCTAAGAAACTCATGCTAGCAGATGTTCGTGTTTCAAATTCTGGAATATTCCATTCGTCTTCCCTGGCGAAGGAATTTCGGAAAACTGCGTTCAATAACTCCGCTTTAGCGGCACAGTCGTCGGTAACAGTACCATCGGCACTGCGCAGCGAAGGTATTGACTGCGATTGCCGCTTGTGTACTTTACATACGACCAGAATTTCTTCGGATTTTCTACCAAATTTCGAGACAATGTTTCGTTGTGGAACCTATTAAAGGCATCTCGCATCGAAGTACTTGCCAAATTTCGCGCATCTGTATATTTTAGCCCATCTTCGGGATTTCGCGTTCTTCTGAACTTCGCATGCTTTTTCCGTTGCCTCTGCAACAGCGATCGGACCTTTTTTGTGTACCACGGGGGATCCGTTCCATCTCTTACCAATTTATGAGGTATGAATCTCTCAATTGCTGTTGCTACTATATCTTTGAATTTGAGCCACATCTCGTCTACATTCGCATAGTCAGTTCGGACGGAATGGAAATTGTCTTTTAGGAAGGCTTCTAGTGACACTTTATCCGCTTTTTTAAATAAAATTATTTTGCGTTTGTTTCTGATGGATTTGGAAGAAATGGTATTGAGCCTAGCTACAACGACCTTGTGATCACTAATCCCTGTATCAGTCATGATGCTCTCTATCAGCTCTGGATTGTTTGTGGCTAAGAGGTCAAGTGTGTTTTCGCAACCATTTACAATTCGCGTGGGTTCGTGGACTAACTGCTCGAAATAATTTTCGGCGAAAGCATTTAGGACAATCTCGTAAGACGTTTTCTGCCTACCACCGGTTTTGAACAAGTATTTTTGCCAACATACCGAGGGTAGGTTGAAGTCCCCACCAACTATAACCGTATGAGTGGGGTATTTATTTGTTACGAGACTCAAACTTTCTCTGAACTGTTCCACAACTGTATCATCGGAGTCTGGGGGTCGGTAGAAGGAGCCAATTATTAACTTAATTCGGCTGTTAAGTATAACCTCCACCCATACCAATTCGCACGGAGTATCTACTTCGACTTCACTACAAGATAAACCACTACTGACAGACACAAACACTCCACCACCAATTCTGCCTAATCTATCTTTCCTGAACACCGTCTGAGACTTCGTAAAAATGTCTGCAGAACTTATTTCAGGCTTTAGCCAGCTTTCTGTACCTATAACGATATCAGCTTTTGTGCTTTCTATTTGCGCTTGAAGCTCAGGGACTTTTCCAGCGCAACTACAACAATTTACAACTATAATTCCGACTGTTCCTTGATCCAAGCACGTCCTGTAATTGCCATGCACCCTTTGACATTGCAGCCCACCCCGTACTTTCCCGAGGCCTTCTAACCTAAAAAACCGCCCAGTCCACGCCACACAGCCTCCGCTACCCGTGTAGCCGCCAGCTGAGTGTAGTGAACTCCTGACCTATTCAGCGGAACCCGAAACCCCACCACCCTATGACGCAAGTCAAGGAATCTGCAGCCAACACGGTCGCAAAACCGTCTGAGCCTCTGATTCAGACCCTCCACCCGGCTCTGCACCAAAGGTCCGCAGTCGGTTCTGTCAACGATGCTGCAGATGGTGAGCTCTGCCTTCATCTCGTAAGCAAGACCGGCAGCCTTCACCAAATCAGATAGCCGCTGGAATCCAGAGAGAATTTCCTCAGATCCAAAGCGACACACGTCATTAGTGCCGACATGTGCCACCACCTGCAGCTGGCTGCACCCTGTGCTCTTCATGGCATCCGGAAGGACCCTCTCCACATCAGGAATGACTCCTCCCGGAATGCACACGGAGTGCACACTGGATTTCTTCCCCTCCTTAGCCGCCGCCCTGCCCTTGGTCTGTGACTGTGAAAAGACGTCTGTACACTTCACCAACACCAGCCATGTAAATAAACAGTTCTCCACTTGAAGATGATGATAGGAACCATCAGAATGCATAGTGCCAAAATAAACAAGTGACTGAGTCTGAAATTGTTTTATTTGTATGTTGCTTCATAACGTACGGAACGAACCTGACATAAGTATTTTGGCCAGTTTACGTTTCTGTACATGCAACAATCATATTTCTACTTGAAATACATTGGAAACGAATAAGTCATTTATAGTAGCCCCGTTTATGTCAGGAACGGAGTTCGACGGGGATAAGGAAAATAGCGACTCAGTTATGGGACAGAGCATAAGAAAAAAAAATTAGTTTTCGTGGCATAAGAAATCGACGCCGCATATGGTCGTATAAAGAAGAAAGAAAAGGGAAAGATGGGCGACAAACGAGAGGGAACCCCGTTCTTGTGCGCTTTGACTAATTTCCAGAGCCTTTGCGGCGAGTCCAGCGGCACGCTCTGAAACAGCGGAAGTGCTGCGGAGTCGCTTCGCATGAAACACATCCTAGCGTTATGCGACACACAATATATATCCCAATAACACCTGTAACAGCATGTAAAACATAAAAAATAATATTTGTGGCTTCGTGTCCTGTACGTTCCCGATACCACGTACCCGATTACGAAGAAACTTCGTGCGATGGTGTGCTCAGGTTGTCCCGTAGAGTTGAGTCTGAGGTTGAAACAGCATGACGAAGAAGCATCGCTCAGGAATGAACAGAGCAATTTCAATCAATGTCGTATTTACATGACTCTGCATAGTAATTTGTGCAGTAATATTGTGGGGGTAATATGACTCGCCACAGCTAGGGATGGTATGGGGGAGAGACGGTATAACATGTTAAAATACTACGTAAAAGGTGATACTAGTATTAAATCCATAGTTTTCGAGGTAATTCGTGAGAGTAGCGATGACATTTCACCCCTAGAAGTCAGGTATGGGAGGGGGATGCAGAGACAGTGACATAACGCCTGGAGGAACTTGTACCGAAATTGGAGGAAAAATTTACTGTAACATTAAGACACCCCTAGTAGCCCAATAACTGAGCCTTGCGGATCTAAACGCGTGAAGTGAAAACGTAACTCAAGACACTTGGAGCATTTCATCTAAATTTTTTGTATAAATTACCCTCGACCACCGCTATGGTGGGGGTGACAATGAGAAAGTGTGTTATGTAGGAACGTCCGAAAACGGTATGTTACTACTTTTTTCCTTGTAATTATTGATTCGCAATATTTTATAACTATGAATCTCAAACTGATTTGCGTTGCTCATTGCATCAACGCAGTGTTTCAGGGTTAAATGCCTTAGACACAGTTAAAATGTCTTCTAGAGGCGTTTGGTAAATCAGCGGAGCATCAGTTAGTTGCCAGTGTCAATCCTTTTTCTCAGATCGAGAATCAGCTAGTGGCAGAATTACAAGTTTCATCAGAACTCACCTGAAATTGCAGGGTGGAATTCACACGAGTACAGGTGAAACATGTGTACACGTAAGTGTGAAATATGTGGAATGTGTCTGAAAGTTATGTATATATAAGTGGAAGATTGGGTGTCCCAGGAGGATTGGTCAGTATTCAGGGATATAACAGGAACTAACATTCGAAGTCTAATAAACACGGGCTCTAAAATGTATACCTGAATACTGCGTGTACTAACTTGATGCTAAGTTACCTTCGCTAATTCTTGTGTTATACAACCGTCGGATATTGTTACATTATCTATAAATGACGGCATCGGTTGCGGACCGCCATCTGGCGGCAAGTCTCGGCACTTGGCACTTGTACTCTTAGGCGTAGCCGTCACTTACTCTGTCGTAGCCAACATGGCGTCAAACAATGTGACGACAACTTGCGGCGTGTATATATTTGTTTATACCACAATAAGTTGTACAGACATTATTTGTTGCACATTCGGCATGTTACTGTAATGCCTCGACTTTCTTGTGACATGTTTTCATTTAATTTCACTTATTAGATGCGTCCTGGACTGGCTCCAAATGATCGGAATTTTATGACAGTTACGATCTTACAGTCCACTGTATGTTCTTCGTGTGCCAGAGAGTTTAAGTCGTTGTACAGTTTAACTACCACTACCCGGTTTTATGAATTCGGAACTTTTATTCATTAAGGTTCTATTTGCGTCCTACTGCGTTTATATATTGCTTTAAGCCCATAACCTAGGCATGTTTTCTTTTACAGACCTGAAGGTCGCAATTTATATTGACGAAACCAGAATTCCGTTAATGTGTAAATACAAATAAACAAAAGGTTTTCGTTGGAAGAGTGCGGAACTGATTTGCAGACCGCCTCCTGCACGATTCATCAAACCAGGTGACCACCGTCCAGTGCTCCTCCCATGCTGTCAAACAAACATCTTATACCGCATGCTCTCAACGTTCCACATTTTAAAGGAGGTTGTATGGACATAAAGAAGGAAACATTTCCAGTAATCATGGGCTCTAAAACGCATACTTTAGGCTCTTAGAGCACTTGTTCAATAGGAGAGATGTGTTTCCCATTAGCGAAGATGAGCACATGCTCATAGCTCCTAAGGTATGCCCTTTACAGCCCATGTTTACTGGACATTTTTTCTTGTTTTGGTCCATATTACCACCTATCAAAATATGGAAAGCCAGGAGCTTGCAGCAGATGAGATTTGTTTCACAGTATCGAAGAAGGGGTGATCACAGCTCTTAAGTAACGCGTTCTGGAGCACACGTTTACTAGACACTTTTCCTTCGAATAATTATTCCTGCCATATCCCCCAATATTGTCCATTGCTACTGGGACATCCCGTGTATGTGTCATACGCCCACGTGGGCGAAGCCGGGAGGAAAAAGCAAGTATGTGGATCGGATCATAAGAAAAAGAAAAATGTTTTTGACATGGTCAGTAATAAGTTGTACCCTCACGAGGGGGAGAGCGGATAAATGAATTTGTTTATGCAGGAAACTAAGATGCCAAAAATTATCTACAATCGAGAGCAGCTGAATAACCTTCTTTTCAAATTTAATGTAGTGGACATAAAATAATTTTCTTTCATTTATATTGCGCACATAAAGGTGCCTGCTTCGTATTTGTATACCTACTTAAAAAGAAAAACAGGTTTTTAAAATAATGCTGAGCTAAGCTATTAAATAATAAAAAAATCACAGTACGAGTAAGGCACTGTAGACGTTTTATTTTCATAAGAATACATGGCTAATGGAATGGCGCTGTTGTGATCTTTAATTTGAAAAAAAAAAAATGGTTCAAATGGCTCTGAGCACTATGGGACTTAACTGATGAGGTCATCAGTCCCCTAGAACTTAGAACTACTTAACCCTAACTGACCTAAGGACATCACACATATCAACGTCCGAGGCAGGATTCGAACCTGCGACCGTAGCGGCCTTTCAATTTGAAGAGTGGTCTAGTTCACCTCTGTATGCCACACAGTAGAGCCGCACGTCCTCGGGAAATACGACGGCTGTAGTTCCTGTGTGCTACGAGCACAGCACGGCCGCGTTTGCTGATGATACGAGGCCGCACCAGTGATGAGCCTAGGCCGGGCCGCTGTAAAAGCCACCGACTCTCCCACGGACCACGTGTTTCTGTGGCCTCTACCTAGACATCCTCCGCAGTAATTGCGCTTACGGTACGACTACATGTACCGTTGATGGACGCTATCCACCCCATTACGGCAACGTCCATGGTTCATGGAGGAAAACGTGATTGAATTAAATGAGGTATTAATGAGGGACTCCAAAAATTAGTTGAACAGAACGAAGAATGCCTTAAGAATAGGTTTTAAGGTGAATATCAACAGACGGAGATTCGTAACTACTAATTCGTAGTGAATCCAGTCACAGATGCAGCCGTAGTTGTTAACGGCCTACAGTACGCTGTGTCGTGCTACGGCCACCAGCTCACTGCTGCACTGGGTGTTATCGTCTTGAGATCCACCCAGATATGCTCGAATCATTGAAATGATCTAATGAGAGCTGAACATAGAGAATTCCAGGAGGTATTTATGTTTTACGTTTTCACTAACGATGTAATGTTACGAAAGGAGTGGGGGGGGGGGGGGGGGCGAGTAGCTTCTCGTCAGAGGTACCGTGGTTCACAAGGCCCAGGCCTCCAGCCAGGGTTACGGTGAAGACTGTGGTGACAGCCACCGGCGCAGCGCGGGACCACGTGCTCCCTGCGTCGCTTAATGAGCGGCAGCAGCACCCCTCTCTGTGGGGGTCAATTAGCAGAGCAGTGGAGTGGAAGTCTTGAGGTGGAAGCCCCGTCACCACCCTCCTGCTCTGCAGCGCTGGTGGCTCGTCCAGGGAATATCTCGTTACTGACCGGACAACGAACGAAAAAGAGGATAGGTCACAACTGGAAACGGAAAAGAATATCGAAATGGAATACATGACACCCTACGTACAATAGTACGTCAACATCAGTGTCGTAACAGAAACCAAAACGAAATTCACAGCTACCAAAGTTTAGGGAGTAGCTTTAATAACTAATTAGAAATGGAAGAACAAAATACAGTATTAGACATGTTGAGGACAGCATAATACCAGAAAGTTTTACGACACGCAGAACCACTGCGTGTGAGAGGCGTTTATGCTTCAGAAGAGACTAGAGTCTTCTATGAACAACTACAGCTCGTCGATCAGGACAGTAAACGGGGCCATCTATTGATTGTTGGAGAGCTGAATGCTACAGTTGGCAAAACACCAATGAACAGGTAGTGGGAGTATACAAAGAGAAAAACGTCAGAAAAGAAATATTCAAATGTGTGTGAAATCTGATGGGACTTAACTGCTAAGGTCATCAGTCCCTAATCTTACACACTACTTAACCTAAATCATCCTAAGGACAAACACACACAGCCATGCCCGAGGGAGGACTCGAACATCCATCGATACCAGCCGCACAGGCCATGACTGCAGCGCCCTGCCGCTCGGCTAATCCCGCGCGGCAGAAACACCTCAGTAAAAATGGCCAAAAGCTTAGAGGTTCTCAATCTTTAACTCTTTGAAAGTAACCAGCAGCTTCTTTTTAAAGAAAGAAACTAAGAAATATAAGTGGAGCGCAAAAGGGAACACGAGTAGGTCGGTTACTTATTATGTAACTGCTAATCCCGGAGTAGCACCGGAAGTGACTGACACACGTGTTCTCAGAGGATGTGCTATCTGCACACTTCATGGTATGCTCTGAAATTCAGATCTGGGTCATATGGAGAAAGTCGAGGCACCAAAATTCACTTAAATGTGTAGGTAAATAAAAGACATATGTCCTAAGAATGGAAAGTATTACATACGTCTATCAGAGAAGACTAACTAATAAATGAATTACAAAAGATAGGCAAACCACTAAAAATGCAGTTTTGAAAATATCTGACAAGGTTTTCGACAAAAAAAGGGAAAAAATAATAATCTACAAAAGAAAGAAAGACTTAAAAGCTTGGAATGAAGAGGTAGAGGGAGAAGTGAAAGAAAAACAACAAGCACAAAATATTTAGCGACACTCGCTCATTGAAGAACATTTATTAATGTACTATATGAAAATGAGTAAATGGGAAACAGCAACAGCTATCATGAGAAATTTTCCATAATGGAATTTAAAATGACTTTGGTGGACCATGGTGAATAGCATATAATTTAATGAGGCATATGAACCAAAAACAGAAGGATAAAGCGAAACCAAATATAATAATTTTAGAACGATGGCAACAACACTATAAAAATCTATGGGTTGGCGATCAAGTTGCGGAGTAATACCGCGAAAATTCCCCAGTGAACAGAAATTAAAAAAAAATAGCTCTGAGCACTATGGGACTTAACTTCTGAGGTCATCAGTCCCGTGGAACGTAGAACTACTTAAACCTAAGAAACCTAAGAACATCACGCACATCTATGCCGGATGCAGGATTTGAACCTGCGACCGTAGCGGTCGCGCGGTTCCAGACTGTAGCGCCTAGAACCGCTCGGCCACTCCGGCGGGCTCTAAAACAGTTATTGAGGAATTAGCCAAGTTTTAACTTAACCCTGTAATACACAGGGTGTATCATAACTAACGGCTTAATTTGCTCTAAAATGCTTACCTTAAAAGTTATGAGCAATTGTTTATTAGAAGAGTTGTGTTTCCAAGTAGCGAAGATCAGCACTTGCTCTTAGCTCATAAGGTATGTTTATTGGACATTTTTTTCTTGTTTTTGTCCACATTATCATTTCCCAAAATATGGAAACCAAAGAGCTCTTACTAGAAGAGTTTGCTTTACAGCATCGAAGATGAAAAACTACTCGCAGATCTTAAGGTATGCATTTTCGACCCTATCTGTACTGAGACATTATTGATTCTAGTATCGTGCACTTTCAACTGTGTGCATTTACGTCATTAATTACGATACACCTTGTATATAGTACTATCTTAACTACTGGAATGCGCCCTATCTCTGACCAATTTTATTAGAAGAACAAATAGGTCTAGAAAAGGACGATCCGGCACTGATGGCATTTCTACCCTAAAACAAAACTGGTAGAGAAAAGGAACGCATTAAGTTGCAAGGCGCACATAGAGTTTGTATGTTACCTTATGAAAAAGCTTTTGATAGAGTTCGTGGATGTCTTTTGTGGCAGATTAAGGAAAAAAGGTTTCCAACACATCTAATTTAACTATGTAAGAGCTGTTTAAAAAAGAGACAAAAATTACAATCAAAGATGGAGGTAACTTTATTGCACGACAACACAATGGCTCGTACTTGACATTTAATTAATTCTGTAATTTTACTGTTATTTCTTGTACATAAATGTATTTTATTAGTTTCTCCAGTGGTCGGTACTTACGGAAACCTCATGTAGTTATCAAATTCTGTTGGAAAATTGTAGCGTAAAACTTGCGGTAGAAACACTGGCAAAGGTAAGGAAATCCAAAGAATATGTTTTAAATATGACAACTACATCGTTGGGCGGCAGTGCGCGCTCAGCGAGGAAGGCAAAGGATTTGAGTTAAAAGTTATCGATGGTGAAGTACGGACGCAGTGTAGCGGTGTTGAGGGCTTAGTGTCGTATGTTTTGTCGAAATGGTGTTTTAAGTATGATAAGGCATTGAAAATGAACGAGCGAGCACTTACGTGGTCACATTGCACAGCACGCAGGAAGAACTGGTAATTAACGCGTTGGAAGAAGAGTACCGGGTGGCCTATCCTGATAAGAGTTGCCTGAGCGCCTGTTGTCACCAATTATTGCCACAAAGTGATTTACGTCGCACCATCTGCGGCTCGGCTCAAGGTATCACCGAGCCACGTAGCCGCTTAGTTACGTATACGGGGCTTGCCTGCGACTCAGCCGCAATCATCTGAACATCGCAGAGTTGTTAGCAGAAACGCAGTTGCCTTCATTGTTATCCATTACCGTCAGTCGCTTATCATCAGTAGGTTCCTTTCCAATCGCCATTATTGCCGAGCGAATAACAAATGAAAGAGATAATATGATTTCAACTGAGAGGAATTTTATTGCATTTGCTAGTAAACTCAAATTCAAGGAGTTCATAAATCCGGATGCAATAATTACTAACTAAAGTGTATTACTTGTAGTGAAACGAAGGAAAAACAATGCGGTGTAAAACTAACATCAAATTTCTGTTAAATTAAAGTGAATATTGAATTTTGACTAAAGCGACTATTAAAATTTTAATATGTTTGCAAATATTTTATATGTTTTGATTTTTGTAAAATTTATGTTGAAAAAGTGTTAGCTGTCAGTTAATGAAATAACTACAAGCTGTACTGATGTAATATTTACTATAAAATAGTGATTAGTCGGGTTATTTGGTCAACAAAATCTGAGGACATCTAGGATTACAATATGTGAGGTTCCACAGTACACCTCATGTCAGGCGTTGCGTATTGCTAGTAGCAAGTAGTCAGTATTGGACTTCATTAATTTCAAACAATTCCAGTGCACTGCTAATTAACGTAAGTGCATTTCACCGTGCGTTGTTTTTTCATTCGGGCTCGCACGTGCTCATTTTTGTTCTGCTGCCGTCAACCAACACGCTTGTGATTATTTACGTAATTTCAGTTTCAGTTTGATGAAGAACAGTTATTAACATTTGCCCGCTTCTGAGCTGGAGACCTCAATTCATTATTCTGTATTTCATACAGTTTCAATTACATATTCAATGTTATAGCTAACTACAGTGCCTTATTTAGTTCCACACCAAAATTCTTTCAAAAATAAGGTTATAACCTTGCTTCCATTCTTTCGGTAAGCAATATTGTTCTGAATCGACGACTTTTCCGTAAAATACGTACCAGTAGGTGACACAAGTAATCAAATTTTGTAATTTAACTAGCTATTATCTGCAACTTAGGTCTCATATCAGTAGTTCTGTCATGATGGGTGATGGTGAAGAAGTGTGCTAGTAATTTATAAATCTCTAGGTATATGGTGGTGCAGATATATATGTGTGATGAGTAAACGTTTGTAGTGCTTTTATCCGGGTACATAATGAGTGTGTTTTCACTTTTTTGTCGTATGTCGACTCTTAGTTAAAAAGTATCTAAAACTATAAAAATTTTTCTTTCTTACAAATGATTTACTCCAAGACCTCAACGCAACTGCGTAAAAAATGTTTTTCCTATTGCATTTTTTTGTAAGGACGTACATGTTTTGTTAGTTGGATACACGAGCACGCCGCAAAGATTTTTCCACGAGAAAAATACGTGTTCTTTTTTTCTAAAGACATACCGGAAATACAGAGGGTGTGCCGTTGGACTTTATTTATGCTCATTTCAAAAGAAATTGTTAGTGGGAATTGCGATCTTTTAAACTGAAAAGGCTAATCCGTCGGTATGAATGCGATTCATGGAATCAGTATACTCAATGTTTTAGCTGGCCACTATTTAAAGTAGCTCTAACAATATTTTGGCTCAGACGTGTAATTTCTAAGCGCGTATCGTTACACATACTGGTCGCTTCAAGATTTGTCATCAAGAGGACTGGAACACCAGCCTTTAATTTCAGTTTATGAGAAGGCTCTCCTAACAATTCCAGAGGGTTAAGAAACTCTAAGCTATAAGAGGTGACTTGTTCAGTGTGTACAATATTATCGAGAGAGATTAAAATTTCTTCTTCTACTTGTGACATATTTTTTTATTTAGCTGTCCTGTAAATTCGTTAGTCGGCTTCGTTAGTCCGCCTTTTCGCGGATGATGCTGTAGGATACAGAGAAGTTGCAGAATTAGAAAACTGTAGCGAAATGCAGGAAGATCTGCAGCGGATAGGCACTTGTTGCAGGGTGTGGCAACTGACTCTTAACATAGACTAATGTAATGTATTGCGAATACATAGAAAGAAGGATCCTTTATTGTATGATTATATGATAGCAGAACAAACACTGGTAGCAGTTACTTCTGTAAAATATCTGGGAGTATGCGTACGGAACGATTTGAAGTGGAATGATCATATAAAATTAATTGTTGGTAAGGCGGATGCCACGTTGAGATTCATTGGGAGAGTCCTTAGAAAATGTAGTCAATCAACAAAGGAGGTGGCTTATAAAACACTCTTTCGGCCTGTACTTGAGTATTGCTCATCAGTGTGGGATCCGTACCAGGTCGGGTTGACGGAGGAGATAGAGAAGATCCGAAGAAGAGCGGCGCGTTTCGTCACAGGGTTATTTGGTAAGCGTGATAGCGTTACAGAGATATTTAGCAAACTCAAGTGGCAGACTCTGCAAGAGAGGCGCTCTGCATCGCGGTGTAGCTTGCTGTCCAGGATTCGAGAGGGTGCGTTCCTGGATGAGGTATCGAATATATTGCTTCCCCTGACTTATACCTCCCGAGTAGATCACGAATGTAAAATTAGAGAGATTCGAGAGCGCGCGGAGGTTTTCTGGCAGTCGTTCTTTCCGCGAACCATACGCGACTGGAACAGGAAAGGCAGATAATGACAGTGGCACGTAAAGTGCCCTCCGCCACACACCGTTGGCTGGTTTGCGGAGTATAAATGTAGATGTAGGTGTAGAATTACCCTTTCACACAGCCATTCGTTATTTCCCATATTTTCTTGTAATTCAGGATAGACGTTGCTAACTAACCCTTTCGTACTGTGAACAATATTACAGAATTTACGATGAGCCGGCCTGAGTGGCAGAGCGGTTCTAGGCGCTATAGTCTGGGACTGCGTGACTGCTACGATCGCAGGTTCGAATCCTGCCACGGGCATGGATGTGTGTGAAGTCTTTAGGTTAGTTAGGTTTAAGTAATTCTAAGTTCTAGGGGACTGATGACCTCAGAAATTAAGTCCCATAGTTCTCAGAGCCATTTTGAACCAATTCACGATGTATGTAATCATGCCGTTGGCATCTGTATCAATGCGATCGTAGCCGATTTTCAGAAGAGCGTCCCGCATATTGTGCAGATT
Organism: Schistocerca gregaria; assembly: GCF_023897955.1. Classification (NCBI taxonomy): domain Eukaryota; kingdom Metazoa; phylum Arthropoda; class Insecta; order Orthoptera; family Acrididae; genus Schistocerca; species Schistocerca gregaria. The sequence goes on along the minus strand of NC_064923.1, from coordinate 783,345,372 downwards.
CTGTGTCACTGTGCAACAGTACGCGCATATGTATTGTTGAACTAAATTTTTAACATGTTACCATTGAGTTGACGTCTTTAAACATGAACTCACTTCATCTAACGATGTGTCTTTAGTTATTACGAGCAGAGTCTGTCAAAACACTGTACATTGGTCCACGCTCGCTATTTTTAGTGATTTTACGAACATGTGTATCTACGTGAGCCAAGTTCAACGACAGCGTCACTTCTGACTGATCGGGCTGTTCGACCAGCACTCAGAGCAGCGTGGGAACTATTCCAGAGGAGGCTGCTGCAGCAGCAAGCCTTTTATTTTTACGAATTTTGGCGAAGAGCAAATTTAAAAGAAACGTCTTACCAGTTCCTCTAGGGTTGGAACACCTGCACGGAGTGACACTTGCATGAAGAATGGGGCTGTTGCCGCGCTAACCGGCTTTTCGCAGGTTCTGGCAAACCAAGAAGTGCAGCAGTTCAGCACAGCTGCTCGTATGAGCTGCTTCGCTCTCCCACCACTGCAGCGAGCAACGACGTACCGCTTCAGGTTGACTTGTTAACGCGTTTGCTGGCAAATTTATTTTTAAGATTGATGTATTAATGAGAACTCACTATAAAATTCAACATAATGGGAACTGAATATTAAATTCAACATCTCTTCTATTATTTTCATGACGCGAAGAAGGCCGTGGGTGGGGCGGTATGGGCTGGCATGAGGGGAGAAGGGAGAAACTGAGTGAGAAACGTGGTATTTCTCATGACTGCTGACGCCTTATGACGACTGCCTTTTTTGGACTAAATTTAAATTGGCAAATTCATATTTCGTTATCGTTTTATGTAAACGTTGACTTTAAAAACACAAAATGTCAATGAATACTACTTTCGCTTTTCACTAAAGAATCAATATCTGCTACCACTTCTCGATTAATGCTAATTCGAAGACAAGCTTTCAAACTGAGTGGGTGGATTTGGTTCTCATCATTGCGAGAAAAAGCAGCATGTACATAAGAGTCTAAGCATCGACAGAATCGTAGCTGCAGCCTTGTAAAGAAGTGAAAATTTACATTGAGAAAACAGAAGCCTACGAGACTAGTGCATGAAACTAATCACGCAGACGTCATACTGTGACAAAAGTGCATTCTCGTAGTGAAAATATTGGGATGTTTATTCCACATTGGCTTCTCACTGATCATCTTCCAAACGACCATAATCTGTTGCATGGAATATATTGTAATATTGTTGTAAACTGAATGTTTTCGTGGCGTTCCAAGTTTTGAAGCATATAAATAGAACAATATGCATATCAAGACACCATCACATACAATAAACATACAGAATAAGTATGCTGCACTGATAGGTTGACGTTGATGTGTCTGACCGCTTTGATTTTCCTAACCCGATGATCATGGTACTTTTAATCCTTTCAAAACAGCTAACTTCCTTGTTAAGTGCAGATTCCTCCTTAAAACTTCAACTAAAAAAAGGTAATGGCTATTTCAAAACTTTAGAATGTTTACTCGTAGTTCCAAAAATGATTTCGCCGTATCCGTTTCACAAGTACGTCTAAGAGACGTTCGCAATACGGAATGACAGAATGCGAAACGGGTGGTGGCACCGCGCAAGATGCCAAAGTCAGTTCTTAATTTTTCTGAGAAACATCCATCTTTACACCGTACTTGGCATAAACTCAAACTGAGAAAAACAAGTCGTAAGATTTCCAAGAAAGCTGAAGCGAAACAACTGGCAGCCGGTCGTTGGAAATCAGTCGCTTTGCCTGTTGACTGTGCAAATATAAATTTAGGGAATTCACTGAAGTCCTGTGCAATACAATAAACAAACTCCGTGCAAACAGGCATTGGCTTACAACCAGATATCCCTACTGCTGCACCTTCTCCAGACGCTCAAGACGACTGTTTAGTAGGTTTCTGTTCAGAAAATTAAAGGAAAAGGCTACCTTGATCTTGAAATTACAAGAAAAAGCTTCAAATAAGCATTAAAGGAAAACGATATTTTGCTGGTGAGTATGTATCTCATTGTAACATTCAGTTTTTGATAAAATATTAAAATCCATTTTGCCGTAAGTTCGATTTACTAAGCCCAGTGCCAATGAATAAAATTTTTGTAGGAAGTACATTTTGATGGATTTACACACTTCTTTGCATTAAAATTATCGAAAGTGTAGTTTGTTTATTTTATGAACACACTTATCTATCGATAATTAAAGAAAATTTAATGTTGAAATTGTATATAAACGGTGAAAAAAATTATGAGTATTTCTCATCACTTTGAACTATGCCTTGTGAACGTACCTACAAAATCTGGCATGTGAAAATTGTGGTGTGAGTACCAAAAGCTGGTTTGCAAGAATTCCTTTACAAAAATATTAAAAATGCAAAACTAGAAAACCAATGACGTTGTGGACTTACAAATTTAGGTCCTGCTATATCTGTACACAATAGACATGATTTTCAAATTAGGTTGTTATCGGCAAAGTGGAGGGGAAGTTAAATTTTTGAGTGGAGTCATCCCTACAGCACTGTGCCTTGTATACTGTATGTTCTTGACGCCACATCCGTTTATACGCATTCCGCTGAAGGCAGGGCATTGTTTGCACTTCTCCTGTGATGGCAATCGGCCGTACTGCGCTGCATAAAGGCAACTGAGCGTCCCATTTTACCGCGAGCGCTCACAACACAGGCTGCGAGCAAGGGTGGCCGCTGCTGTTCGCCTAGCCGCATTCTAAACAGGCCTGCTTGGTCTACGGCATATTATGTTACTGGGAATTAGTTTTAACGTGTGCTGAAAGGTTGCAAAACTGCGACCAGTCGCTGCTTTATGATAATTCATGTTGTCTTTACCAGCTACATGTTTGTTTGTTCATCTTAACTGGAGGCAGAAAATATGGATTCAATTGCATCTCATTTACATGCGCTACCGCTGCAAAAATTTTGTATTCGGTGACTGCCCATACAGATTCTAAGAACCTCTCAAGGCGAGCGCTGCGAACATTCCCTAGAAGATGCTTGGCCTTTGAGATGGTCTTGCTAGGCTTCATTAGGGAATATTTTACAAGTGTCAAGAGACATTTATCCGACTGTGCGCCGTTTTCAGGGAACATCACGAAGAGATAGTCAAATTTATTTACAAGGTTGCCAATGATTACATTACACTAGTTTTCAAAGTTTACAAATATTTCAGTGAACCTGACATTTTAGTCGTCATTGCAAGATACAAGTCAGAAATGATTTTAAGGTCCCGTCAGTTTGGCGTTTCCATAAAGCCTTTGTAACCGTTTCGTCAGTCTTCACTGCTGACTCTTTTTTTTTTTCTTTCCCAAAAAAAGTTTAAAATTAGTTGGTCAAACTGGTGGCATTGCTACTTAGCATCTTCTCGAAGATTTTTCACTATGGATGAACATTCGAATGAACTTTCGATTTTAATCTATTTGTTCTTCGGTTTCATCCTCCTGAGGCGTTATAAGTGGGAGTGCACCGTCACACCTCTCGTATCGTATGTTAGTTATCGAGCCACTCGTCCAAAGCAGCGATAAAAGTTCTGGAGCTTTTGGTTTCCAGGCGCGCTCTCCTGAATACACAGCCAACCATCATCCCACATTTCCTGGAGAAAATGTGTCAGAGCAGATCGCATTCTTATGAGACAGCGCATTTCCTCGTTTTCCTTATGCACTGGAACGAGGCCGAAACAATGAACTTGTTCGCACAAACATCCGAGAAACAAACTGTTAGCTGCTTCGACTATGGCAATTTCGAAGTCAATCAGCAGAATTGCAGGGTTCCATCGGGACACGTTAGTTTTAATAGCTTTAAAAACTGTTCATATGTTTCTCTCTTTTTATTTGGCAGCAAAAAATAAAGAACTGGAATGGTGTTTGTTTCCTCCCAAGAACTATTGAAATCGGCGTGGAGCATAAACAACTGTCCAACGTGCTTGCTCGAACTCTTGTACGTTCCGTAAAAGATTGACTCGCAGTTTGGTAAATACGCTTTTCCCTTTTCGCTGCAAACATCAGTATTCTGTCATTCGGTCCCCTGTTATAAACTGCAAGTGAAAAATTGCTACCATCATTCATCAATAAATTATTTTCTTGAAAGAATATTCCTGCAGAATCGATGGGATCTTGTGTGGTTCCCATATATTTTCGCATAATGCTGTGTAACGATTGTTTCGCACTTCTGTGTGATGGTAACGATGTTACTTAGTCGTAGCCTCGATTGAAGAGCTGCCTTGCTCCTTCAACGTAAACTGACAAAACTGTAGCATTTGTTTCTTTTGCCCACTTCTTTGCGCTAGCAAAATGTTTTCGCCCTTATTTTCTGCTTCATCTGAAATACAAACGTGGCTACCTTCCCCTAAAACTAGGACATTTTTTTGTGGGTAGTCTTCCTTTGCATTTATTCTTTTTAAGCTTACGCAACACCCTTAAATCACTTGTTGTTTGTTTGCATAGCCCGCTGTAAATAAGTAAACGCTTCCCTTTCGTGGTCTCGGTGAACTGAGCTATCACAGCACTAAAATAGGGAACGCAACTTGCCAATCAGAGGTCAACGGCAGTACTGAACTCTGGGAGAAAGCCGCGCACACTGCGATTTGGTACGGGCACAGGGAACTTGTTGCAGGCAATGTGCGTTCGCCTTGACCAGAATACGTCACCGACGGGCCGGTGAATCCTTCAGCGTCCTGGGCTCCGTGCAAATGTCAACATACTCCCTCTCTGTACGGGTGTGACTCCGTGCAAGCGTCACAAACTTCGCCCTTACTGGGGCCCTGCGCAAGTCTTCTTATTTGAGACCACTTCGGTGGCTTGCACGTCGATGGTAGTAAAATAATGATGAGGACAACACATGTACACTCAGTCCCCAGCGGAGAAAAACGGCCTCGCCATGATTCGAATCCGAGACCGTAAGACTGAGGGTTAACAAGGCTAACCACGTGACTACGACCTGTCCCTCGAAATTGTTACGCCTCTCAGGTTGTACAGCAGAAACGAGACACTGAACGACAAAATGCGACTGGCTTGTCGGTGATATTGGCATGGAAGTACGGATTAAACACTTAGAGGATTGTATAAGCATTGTATTTGTTACGATAAATCGTATCAGCTAGAACACATCAAACAATAAATGGATTTTCACACATATGATAACGTTCAAGAGTCGAAGAGTAAATAACATTTTCAAGAGTAAATATTGTTCCGTATTTCCCTTTATATTTGTCAGATCAATAAATATGTTGTATCACATACGTTCTGAGCGTTCAGGCCATCTCCATTCCAAATTTCATCAAAATTGGTCGGCCGTTCTGGCCAGCTGTGGATGTCAGATGAGGCACAGTTTCATCTCACAGGTTATTTGAATAACCACAACCACCGTTACTGGACAAACACAAATCCTATTGACATTCATGTGCGTCCTTTACACGCTAGTAAAGTGACAGTATGGTGTGGTGTTTCATCAGATTGGATTTCTTCTTGTGGGACTACCTCAGGAGCAAAGTCTAGACGACTCGACCAAGAACTCTGGATGAATTAAAACAGAGAATTCTGGATGCAGTTCACAGTATCCTAGCTGAGATGTTGCGGCGGTCAATGAGGAATCTCAACAGCAGATTTCACGAATGTATTCATACAGGAGGAATTCATCTAAAGGACGTATTTAAAAAAAAATGATAAATGCCATCAGTATTTCGTAAATGGCGAGGTTGTAAGGTTTAAATTAGTTTCTTTCATCACTTCTGGTTTCATTGGATTTTGGAAATGTTCTCTTTTTTCTGTGGCACCCTGCAATTGGAATTGTTCCTTCGAAATTGTAGTAAATATAATTTTACTTTCACTGTGTGTAGGAGTCTCACTACCTTTTGAGCTTTCATTACGTCCAGCCCTTCTGGTTGACTGAGTGAAGCAAGTAAATGTGGCATAAAAGACGAACACCGATTGCACTCGGGGATGGCGGTGTGAGTGGAATAACAAGATTTCCGATGTGAAGAAACAGGACACCAGTGGCGTTAAAAAAACAACAGGGTGCTAATTCTTCACATCGGCGTTCTTCAGAAACAGCTGCTGACACTGATGAGCAAAGACTGAAACGAGAAGATTGGTCCTCGCTATGCGCGGAGACGCGCGAGGGGAAATGTTGACGCAATCGGAGCTCGGCGCTACCAACCGAAAATGCAACATTTAACAACAGCACGCATTTTTGACACTACAACTGCTAGTTCGCTGGCCTTTGCATAAATGAAAAAAACAGTAACAGGGAAGTCGACATGAAGTGTTCCGGACAAATCCGACATGTGACGGAACCGGAGGACGGACCCATCGGACACCTTTTATTGTGCCACTTAATATGGAGGTACCATTGTAAGCACCGTGGTTATCGACAAGTATGAACGTGCACCGCTTTCCTTTCGGGTCTTGCTATAAAGGTGCATTTACACCTATGGATCATGCCCCCTTATCAGTTTCTGCGTACGCGTCATCCCATTCACACCTAGATTCTTTGCCAGCGTCGGCGAGCTACTCTGGTATAAATGTGGAGTGCACACATCGGCTGAAATAAAATCTTTCTCAAACGATATTACGGAAACCACTGGATGAAAAATTTTGATTCTTCTACTGTTGTTAGCCCTATTTATCAGCTTCATGATGAATTGCCTGTCTTTTCTTTAATAGTCATAGCTCTTGTGATATTTTGGGATACGTAGGTCACAATACGGAATTCGAATAGCTTGCAGTGGGAAATAGGAGTCGATATGAGTTTGTGTTTCGTGCATGTAAGGTCATATATTGCCGAGTATCAAGTGTAGCTAACATTTTGAATTCTTCTTTAGGCTTGGGAGGAAGGCTATATCTGTCTCTGATCTTGAGAAAATGTATGGTATACATCACACTCACTTCCTGCCGTGCCCAAAATGAAGGAGATGTAGTGAATTATTCGTAGCATCCATCGTATTTCATAAACGGTTAAAGATACGAAAACGAGGCTTTGGCGAGAGGTAGAACAGAAAGAGAAGGGTATGCGAAACTTAGATGTTTATAGCATCAAACGTAAGTGCATAGTTTGTAAGTAGGCTGTTTAGGTTTTTTTTATAGGTAACGCCACATAGCGCTCTGTATGAAAATCACTGGCTGTGCAGTCAGTGGCTGGTTGGCATTGTTTTAATACTCGCCATTGTAGTGTTGGGAGCTGGATGTTAACAGCGCGTAGCGTTGCGCAGTTGGAGGTGAGCCGCCAGCAGTGGTGGACGTGGGGAGAGAGATGGTGGAGATTTGAAATCTGTAAGACTGGATGTCATGAACTGCTATATACATTATGACTTCTGATCACTATTGAGGTAAATACATTGTTTGTTCTCTATCAAAATCTTTCATTTGCTAACTATGCCTATCAGTAGTTAGTGCCTTCAGTAGCTGGCAGTATTGGCGCTCGCTGTATTGCAGTAGTTCGAGCAACGAAGATTTTTGTGAGGTAAGTGATTCATGAAAGGTATAGGTTATTGTTAGTCAGGGCCATTCTTTTGTAGGGATTATTGAAAGTCAGATTGCGTTGCGCTAAAAAATATTGTGTACCAGTTGAAGCACAGTCATGTATTATTTTTCTAAGGGGACGTTTCAAGTTTTTAATAGAAATATTTTTTCATTCATTTTGAATACCTACCTCATTTTATGTCAAATTCATCACACATACTAGTTAACACAAATCTAATCATTACTTTTATGAAAGAGTGCATGTCTTCTTGTTTCCAATTACATTTCAAACGGAAAATTTCAGAGTTCATTGCAAAGACAAATTCTCAGTTCTTGATATTTTATGAAGCATTGTTAGTAAATTTATAATTTCTTAATGTAACCAATCTTCATAAACAATATTTTATATAATATCGATAATTAAGAATTTATATTTGTGTTTAAAATTGGGATTTTGTGTGTGATATGCCGTTAAAAACAAAAAGGTGTCCATTTCTCATAAAAATAACGATTAGATATTTCTGAATTATCATATTTTTAACGAATTTCATCTAAAAGGGTGCAGGTATTCGAAATGAATCAAAAAGAATACTAAAATGGAACATGTCACCTAGATTTGAACCACCGATCGATGGATTATCAAGTTAACACTCTAGAACACCGAAAGAGCCACGCGGCCTGTTATGCATGCTGCGTTTATTTCAGAGAGTTAAAGTTGCTCCAAAAACTTCAAAGCCTATTTTATACAGAAATTTGAAAGTTGCATGGTGCCGCTTTGAAAAACTAATTTTTGCGTTTGAATGTCACTTACAATAAACACAAAAAATTAGAAATCCCGTTGTTAGATGGTCTCCCTGTAAGCCACATGCATCGGGAATGGAAATTTGTGAAGCAGTGTGTGGTAGGTGCGTGCCTCTTTCTAAACGGGCGATCACGCGCGATTTGATTCACTGCTGGACAGACACAAGGTTTTGCCTTAGCCAGCATTATTTCGACCGCTACGGTCGCAGGTTCGAATCGTTCCTCTGCCATGGATTTGTGTGATGTCCTTAAGTTAGTTAGGTTGAAGTAGTTCTAAGTTCTAGGGGACTGATGACCTTAGAAGTTAAGTCCCATAGTGCTCAGAGCCATTTGAACCATTATTTTCACGAAAACGACGAAATCGTAGAATTAAACGCAAGTGGTGGGTTACCGAATACTTTTTAGCTCGTAATGCACGTGTGGGTCCGGTGGAAGAACGCAAGCCGCGTGACGTTTAAAAACTTCACTCGAATTCCATTGAATGATTTCGAGGTAATACTTCGTCTTAGATGCTAACTATTTATTTCGGTATGTATTTCAGTCCAGACATCTGATGGTGGGGTATTTCTCCAGACACCATTATACACCGGTCCTGAAAATGGAAAGTTATAAATTCCTGAGAAAGAGCTTTTACGAGGAAGTACTAACCCAACAACATACGTGTACATCGCATGAAATCCAAGCAAGGCTAAATTTAAGCGGTGTATTTACGCTGTTGTCACTTGCTGCATTGGCGGGGCCTCTGAAAGGGCGGGAGCAGCTTTCACCTGCAGGTCAAATGCGCCCGGTGCATTGTGTAGTGTTGTTCTTTTTTTTTCTCTGTTTGTTCAGAGCCAGGTGTGCTGCTGGTGTGTGCCACGCGAGGCTGCAGCTTGAACGTGTCCGCTGATAGGCTGAAGACTGCCAAACATAATCTCAATTACCTTACTGTGAGAAACAAAACATTTGGCACATTTAGAACATTTAGAATAAGAAGGTGAAGAACATGAAAAAAGTGTATTATATTTCGGACCTCACAACGCCTGTAGTCACAATGATAAATTATAAGTAAGAGACAGCTTACTATTTAAAAAATTTGAAAATCGCCAAATCAACAAAGCGGTAAAGTGTTTTTTTTTTAGAAAAAAAGCAGAGGAGGGAGCAGTTTCTTCAGTGTTTGCATCTGCACTGCATATGGGCTGATTTGTGACTGATGAAGAACAGCTAGTCGGGAATGCAGGGACATCAGAACCTTGAGTTTCTGATCCCATTTCCAAATCGTAAAGTACTCTTTGTATGCGCATTTGTTTTGCAAACGCTTGTCGCCGGTTTTGTATACCTTCGTCCCTCGTTTTATAAAGGCCTCATCGCTACTGGCGTGCAGGCGGAGTTACCACTATTGTTACGGTAGCCCGAGTTTATGGATTCGTGAAACGGCTTCTGGTGCAGTTCACCACTTCGACGGCAATTGTTCCCTGCCACCATTTCACAGCTAACCTTCGTTGATCCATTATGGACCGTGGGACAACAGGTGGCATGTATTTCTTGATGCAATAATTTACCAACAGAGGTATGTATTGTAGAAATTTATTTTATGAACTTACGTGCTACCATTTTCGGCACTACATTGAAGATGGCATCAGTGTAATGCCGAAACTGGTAGCACATAAGTTCATATAATAAATTTCTACAATACATACGGCAGCTGGTAAATTATTACATAAAGAAATTTCATAGCTATTTCGCAGGGTCAGGTACCAGGATAGGAGAACGAAGGTTCTACAACACTCCAACAAATTAGTAACAAACTCACAAAAATAACTTGAAAAGACTTACTTATCTCCGTGACTATCTGAATGATTAAGTCTGCAACACTGCTTGTAATATAACATAAAATGGCTAAATGAAAACTTCAAAGTACATAGCAAATGTAATTTACAACAGCTGTCTGTTCACTTCTAAGCGCTCACTGAAAGACATTCCCTGTGTAAGCCAGCCCTGGAAGATGACCTCTCACCAAATGCTGCCAGTAAGCTGCTGTCCGTTGTCCCCCGGTCATTGGCGGAGTGTTGTCGGCCGCCAACTGGCCGAGGCGCAGTCGATGTCTTCACCCTCAGCACCGCCCATGGCGCAGGTACAACCACTCTCTTACGGCACTGCCACCAGCCCGCATCTTTGCGCCCGTGGTGCTTTCGCCTTGTTCGTGTCTTGTTCGGACGACACAGCAATTTGTGCTACAGACTGGAGACGCGTGCTGCCAAATTTCCAATTTTTTTTTTCACAGGCTTATTCACCAAAGAAAGTTAGGTCACTACGCTTCGTGAAACCTTGGTTCAGTGAACTCAGGAGGAGGGTGAGTGTCTCGTCATGTGCACGGTCTGCGTCGCCGGTTGCTCTGCATTTACGTTTTAAGCAAGCCTGATAATTTACAGTTGTGCCTTTCCTCATTTATTTTTCTGTACTAAAATTGGGACTATTGCTGTCCAACATACGGGGCCCGACAGCTCTATTTCTTTGTTCTTCTCCCTCCACTACTTCAGATGCAGCGTTACATTCAATGACAGGATCACCCGTGGAGCAGCCAGTCTCCCCATTCTCGCCGCCACGCATACCCTACACCGAATAAATAGACGAAAGCGATACTGCGTATGCATCTTATATGAATTACAGCAAAATACCCAATGATATGAAAATATTGGTGGTTTTATATACACAGCTGTTGAAACATATAATGTTATTTGCTAATGTGTTTGTGAAACAGCATCACATCTGTGTGCGTGTGTCCGTCTGTGTGTGTGTGTGTGTGTGTGTGTGTGTGTGTGTGTGTGTGCGCTCGAGAGAGAGAGAGAGAGAGAGAGAGAGAGAGAGAGAGAGAGAGAGGGAGGGAGGGAGGGAGACATCATGTTTTTCGTTTATGTTCAACTTCCGATACTTCTGGCTTTAGACAGAAAGCATATACGAGATTTTGCAATGACCGATACGGTCGCAGGTTCGAATCCTGCTTGGGGCATGGATGTGTGTGATGTCCTTAGGTTACTTAGGTTGAAGTAGTTCTACGTTATAGGGGACTGATGATCTCAGACGTTAAGTCCCATAGTGCTCAGAGCCATTTTCTGAAAAGTTACATCTCTCTCCGATGTAGTTGTGAGCGTTACTCTGCCTGGTCTTATCTCTCCCTCATCGTGAACGGCGACAAGCAGCTCGTAGAGAAACCACGACGGTTTTGCCACGACAAGGGATTCAGAACACTTCTTCTTCGACATGTAGTCGTTATGTACGCGCCGGAAGTAGGACCACGTTTTTTTTTTTTTTTGTTTTTTGTTTTGTTCAGGGTTGCCTTAGTTGTTTCCATGTTGTACTTATTTGTCCGGAAGTAAAGACAATCATTTCTGTCTTTATAATCGGCAGAACTGACAAAACAGAAACAAGGAAACGAAAGATAATCCTCCACAAAGCCAATAATTCACGGTGCTGACGCAACCGCGTGCCAAAAACTGTGTGTTTGAATTGTCAGTGAGAGTAGACGTTCCACGTAACCGCCTGACTCCAGTGGAGAGACCCCTGCAACCCGTGCGCAGACATCCGACGCATGCGCGTGTGTGCACCGCTGCCTGCGGCCCCTTGCCTACACGTGCAACGGCCACGTGCACCTAGTAAGCACGGCAAGTCGCACAGGTGTGAATGCGCCTTAACCCTTAGCTACTACGTATCTTGAGAGAAACGCAATTACCATGTAGGGGTCTCTAAGACCGCCATTTTTTTATGATGAGACCACTGTTGTGGTGAATATATATTTTCATCACTCCCTGTTGTTCGTTACACTTCTTGGAAACAGACTTCATGGGAATTTGAATTTTATTGAACAATGCAGAATTTAAAACACTTTGAAAACAAAAACAGAACGGAATTTGCACTTTATTTTTATTTTGCGTATTACTAAAATCGCGCCAACGTCGTTGCCGCAGTTGTAACACCGGTTCCCGTCAGCTCACCAAAGTTAAGCGGTGTCGGGCTGGGCTAGCACTTTGATGGGTGACCATCCGGTTTGCCGAGCGCTGTTGCCAAGTGGGGTGCACTCAGCCCTTGTGAGGCAACTTGACTGAGGAGTAGCGACTGTGGTCTCGGAAACGTACATACGGCCGGGAGAGCGGTGTGCTGACCCACGTGCCCCTTCAGATCCGCATCCAGTGTCGCCGTGGGCTGAGGATGACACGGCGGCCGGTCGGTGACGTTGGGCCTTAATGGCCTGTTCGGGAGGAGTTTAGTTTATCACTAAAATCGCAGCACATACTTCCTTCTCTATTGACTCACGCAATGTCATGAGGAATATAGCATTACACATTCGCAACGTCACTGTGTGGAAAAACTCATTCAGTTATACAAATTGTATTTGGAATCAGTATTGAATTTTCTACGCGTCATTTCAGCCTTAGAGCGATAATTGCACCCCACAATTCTATCAGGGAAGAAATTTTGTCAAATTTTTATTTTAAAACTCAAGAAGAAAATAATTACCTTGTGTGTACTTCTGATACCACGAATACATTTTAATTGCTTTCAACTTGCATGGAGACCCTCCTACAATTCTCCAACGTAATCGGTTGTCCCTGATATGTTGTTTTCCACTTCAAATAGGGACTACAAAACGCTGATGTTTTACGTTTTTTAAAACATTGTTTCTGTATTTGAAGCTCATATCTACAAGACAGCAAGTTTTCTAGGAGACTTTCGAGAATCTTTTGCAGTCCAGGCAAGTGCAAGACAAAGCTGAGTTGCCTTGTTCTTACATTAGTTAGCAGCTTCTGTTTTCTCCATCGAAAACATGTTTCTGTTCTTACCGAAAAAGTACGCTTGTCCACCGTCATCACCTGTGGCACCCTCTTCACTTTCAGTTTCTGTGCCGCGCGCCCACGTTTAATTTCCCGTCGATCTGGAATCCCTCTGGCCGCAAGACCGCGGGGAGCGTTGGTGTCGCCGGCAGAGGGCAGGCCGGAGGAGGAGGTAGTCGGGGGCTGCGGCGAGCTGGAGGAGAGGAGAGGGTGACACGGGCGCAAGTGAGGGCGCGTGCTGTTGTGGTCACACTTCTGCAGTGGGCCGTTGGCGAGAGTGGTGCCTTTGCTGACTGCGGATTTGGCGGCGCCGGGTGTTGGTCGCAGCCGTCAACACTGCTCCTTAAAGGCTGCTCGGGTAGGACGCGCAGTATTCGGCCTGTCCCCTGCTACTGAAGCTGCGAGCGATTGGTGTCCACCGTGGTGCCGGGTTGGCGTCCGGTGTGACCTTTGCAGGTACTGGACGCGGCGGCGTCTGCTGGATGATACCAGTGGGCTTTCGACTGCGAGTAATCTTCGTTACACCCTCCTCACGCCGCTCTCTTAGCAAGCGCTTGTCAATGGGCAATGGATTTCACGGGAAATCGCGCTGAGCATCCGACTGGTCTGCACGTCCCTTGATCGTGTGGTGGCTATTTTGCCTCCGTGTCCTGGTTGCCCGTTGTTATGTATATACATGTGGCGTTTATCAAGATTTTGCTTGGTGCAACTTGAGCTCACTTCTGTCAATGTGTGTGGTTTGTGGCTGTCACTATTCAAGACTGATTTTAGAAACTAAGTGCATTGAATGCAGACGTAATTCTTCTCATTTACGAATTGTTCTATACAGTCAGTGAAAATTGTTGTATCTAGCTACCTTATTTCTGAGGCCTGTCTATAGTTAGCTGTTGGCTAGTGTCACGAACGCCAGCTGTTTACTAAACTGTTTGCATCCACAATAATAATTTCTGCATATGTAGTATGTTAATTTTTACTAAATAATTAACGAGTTGTCTCTTTGTTACAGGATATGTGACCCATCTCTTGTTAATTGTTGTCCTGTTACAGATGCCTGAGTACCATGACTGAAATTTTTAATAAAGGTTTTAATACTGTGGTAGCGGCAACCGCCGTCCTACGTTAGTAGAGAAGGAGCAATTATTGCTGCGGGCGTCGCTTCTTCAAATGGCTCTATCATCATAAGTTTGAACCACTTTTGTCAGTCATTTTGGCTACTTCGAAGGCAATGGCGCGTTGATAATTATTAGCCATAGCCGATGGTTCATATTACACAATCATATGTTTTGCTATTTGTAATGTAAATGTATTTTTTAAATTCATTTAATATTCTTCCACAAAGGAAGTGATTTCATAGACCAGCTCTCAACCGCATTCACTAAATATTCGACATCACCGTCATTAGCACTGTCATCAAAGTTTTACGAGTATTCACTGAGACATCGTTGGACATTCACATTCGTCTCGCATAGAAAATGTTGATTTCCTCACCACGGAGAAACGGTAATGTTCAACAAAAAACGCGACATGCAAATACTTTGATACGCCTTTGCGACCTCCCGAGGCCCAAAACTAAGAAACAAATAGGAACAACAATGCCAGATTTCTGCCATCGAATAGGAAGGTACACGGAACAGCCTACTTCATATCACAGGGGTGTGTGAAACATCAGAAAGCAAACAAAAAAAACTGCAGCCGTCTGTCTGACCATACATAGCAGTTATCGGTTAAGAGGGTAAGCAGGCTGCTAGCCTGTTGTTCTAAAGAATATTTCATAATAAATCAGTACTTACCGGCAGTATATTTACAATGTTTTTTTGGCCGGTTGTCGTTATTTTTCCCGTATATACACCAAAGCCGCAAAGAAACTGGTAGGGGCATGCGTATTGAAATACAGAGGTATGAAAACGAACAGAATACGGCGCTGCGGGCGGCAACGCCTGTACGAGACAACTGTCTGGTGCAGTTGTAAGATAGGTTACTGCTGGTACAATGGCAGGTTATCAAGATTTAAGTGAGTTTGAATGTAGTGTTAGCGCACGGGCCATGGGACACAGCGTCTCCGAGGTGACAATGAAGTGGGGATTTTCCTATGACCATCTCACGAGTGAACCGTGAATATCAGGACTCCGGTAGAACGTCAAATCTCCTGGATTTCAATGCTGTACCGTCAACAGGTGTCAGCGTGCGAATCATTCAACCAAACATCATCGATATGGAACTTCGAAATCAAAGGCCGCTCGTCTACGCTTGATGACTGCTGTACGCCTCGCCTGGGCCCGTCAGCACTGACGTTCGACTTTTGATGACTGGAAACATGTTGCCTGGTCGGACGAGTCTAGTTTCAACCTGCATCAAGAGAATGGACATGTACGGCAATGGAGATAAACTCATGAATCCATGGAGCCCGCGTGTCAGCAGGGGACGGTTCAAGCTAGTGGGGGCTCTTTAATGGTGTGGGGCGTGTGAAGCTGGAGTCATATGGGACCCCTGATACGTCTAGATACAACTATGACAAGTGAGACGTACGTAAGCATCCTGTCTGCTCACCTGCATCAATTCATGTCCATTGTCCATTCCGAGAGACTTGGGCAATTCCAGCAGGAGAATGCGATACCCATCTCCGTGTCCAGAATTGCTACAGTGTCTCCAGGAACACTCTCCTGGGTCTGAACACTCTTCTTGGCCGCCTAACGTCACAACATAGCCTTTACTGAACATGTCTGGGAAGCCTTGCCACGTGCTGATCAGAAGTGTTTTCCCCCCTCTCGTTCTGTTATGGATTTATGGACAGCCCTCCGCTGCAGAGTGAAAATCTCATTTTGTAAAAATCCCCTAAGCTTTGGCCAAGCCATGTCTCCGCAATATCCTTTCTTTCAGGCGTGCTACTTCTGCAAGGTTCGCAAGAGAGCTTCTGTAAAGTATGGAAGGTAGGAGACTCGGTACTGGCAGAAGTAAAGCTGTGAGGACGGGGCGTGAGCCGTGCTTGGGTAGCTCAGTTCGTAGAGCACTTGCCCGCGAAAGGCCAAGGTCTCGAGATCAAGTCTCGGTTCGGCACACAGTTCTAATCTGCCAGGAAGTTTCATATCAGCGCACACTCCGCTGCAGAGTGAAAGTCTCATTCAGGGATCACGGTGTCAGTCCCCCCAGCATTGCTTCAGACATTAGTCGAGTCCACGCCACGTCGTGTTGTGGCACTTGTGCGTGCTCGCAGAGGCCATATACGATACTAGGCAGGTGTACCTGTTTCTTTGGTTCTTCAGTGTATATCGTTGCTTTATTGATGTACTTAGGTCGATAATTATATATCCTTAGATATGAACATTACGGAACCCCGATTTTTTTTTTAAAAAATTCATGTGTCCTAGTAACATGTACTTCTTTTAGCACGCCGCGAAGGAGTTCATAACGTGGCCTCTCTCGGATAAGCTTTATTCCATTTTCTTTCCCTCCAGCTCTTACACAATGGAAACTGCGCGTGTCCGACGGTGCGCAGTGCCGAAAATTAAACTTGGTTAAAAAGGAAGCCGGCAGTGCGGCGGCGGCAGCAGATTATCCGCCAAACTGCGGCTGACAGCGGCGGATACGATACAGCGGAGCCACACCAGACCAGTGGCTGTGTTGGCCTGGACTGGTCTGCCCCTGCCGGCTCCTCTGACGTGCCTGCTGGACGGCGCCTCCGACTGCTGCCCGCCTCGCGCTATGAAATTTAATTACGCGTCCGCCCGCGGGAGGCGCCACCGCCGAGCCTCGCCGCTCAGAATGCGGGCCCGTCCCTGCAGACACCGATAAACGCGCATTCTTTGTTCAAAGTTGCGGCCCAGGAATGCCTTCCTCCTCTCTCCCCCCCCCCCCCCCTTCTCTCTCTTCCTTTTTTTCCCTTTTTTCCACTGCCAGGTTTTGGAGCTGCGTCAGTCCTGCGGATCTCCAGGCCGGTGGCACCGTTATACCGCCCTCACCTCCCTCCCCCCACCCCCTCTCCACTGTAGGCGGATATCACTGCTCACCACCTAGGGGCACATCTTCCCGCATTCGCTGAGTAGGAAGTTTCTTCTGAATTAGTAAAATAGGTCATCCAAGGGATTTACATTGTACTGGACGTAGCTATCATACATTGGTGTTTGTTCTGCGTAAGGTAAGTGTGTTCAGACAGAACATGTAATTCTCTCAGAAAAACTTAGGTTTTATCCAAGTGATAGCTTTACGAAGAACTGATTTAAATCAGGTTTGACAAACAGGATTCCAAAAAGTTGTGCTGAATAATTCAAACAGCGTACATAGGAGAGAATAATCAGTTACTGGCGAGAAACCATAAACGGAGTCCCACGAGGCTCAATTTTAGTTCCACTGCTATTCCTTATGCTGGGTGATTATAATCAAACTGCAGCTACTTAAAGAGGTCAAATGTGGGCTCTAAATATCGTACTGCAGCGAAACTTTGTAGATATTCTAATCCTTTAAGGTCGAATCAGGTAACGCTGGAAAATAATTAGTTCCAATTTTGGCCACCAGGTGCCAATCTTGCGCTGATCTATATAAATGACCTGAGTGACAATCTGAGCAGTTCTCTTCGCAGATGATGCTGTAATATACCGTTTAGTAAGGTCATCCAAAGACCAGCATCAGTTGCAAAGCGATTTAGAAAAGATTGCTGTATGGTGTGGCAGGTGGCAGTTGACGCAAAATAGCGAAAAGTGTGAGGTGATCCACATGAGTTTCCAAAAGAAATCCGTTGGAATTCGATTACTCGATAAAAGGTACAATTCTCAAGGCTGTCAATTCAATTAAGTACCTGGGTGCTAAAATTACGAACAACTTCAATTGAAAAGACCACATAGATAATATTGTGGGGAAGGCGAGCCAAAGGTTACGTTTCATTGGCAGGACACTCTGAAGATGCAACAAGTCCACTTAAGAGCCAGCTTACACTACACTCGTTCGTCTTCTGTTAGAATATTGCTGCGCGGTGTGGGATCCTTACCAGGTGGGACTGACGGAGGACATCGAAAGGGTGCAAAAAAGGGCATCTGGTTTTGTATTATCGCGTAATAGGGGAGAGAGTGTGCCAGATATGATACGTGAGCAGGGATGGAAGTCATTATAGCAAAGACGTTTTTCGTCGCGGCGAGATCTATTTACGAAATTTCAGTCACCAACTTTCTCTTCCGAATGCGAAAATATTTTGTTGGGCCCAACCTACATAGATAGGAATGATCATCAAAATAAAATAAGAGAAATCAGAGCTGGAACAGAAAGGTTTACGTGTTCGTTTTTCCCGCGCGCTGTTCGGGAGTGGAATGGTAGAGAGATAGTGTGATTGTGGTTCGATGGACCATCTGCCAAGCACTTAAAATGTGAATTGCAGAGTAATCACGTTGATGTAGATGTAGAAAGACGTGATTAGATAGATTACATTAGATTAGATTAGTACTTGTAGATAATGAATACGACACTTCGTAATGAACTGGAACGTGTCAGGTTAATAAAAGGTATTACATTACATTACACAAAATATTACATGACACTTAATATTTTCCATTTTTTGTGGGGATTGGGGAAATTACTCACTTACTATATCCAAAAATTCATCTAATGAGTAAAAGGAGTTGCCATTAAGAAATTCTTTTAATTCCCTTTTAAATGGTATATGGCTATGTGTCAGACTTTTGATGCTATTAAGTAAGTGACCAAAGACAAGTGTCAGCATGATTTACCCCCTCCTGATCCAGAATTAGAAATGTTTCCATATGTAACGGATTAGGAACGGGACATAAGCAGAAAAGTTGCAGTAATTGAGAAAGGTGCACGCTATAATGTTGGTTTCGTTATTAACCACCACTTCACAATTTTTTTCAATATAATCACCGAAGACGGCGATGATGTTTTACAGCATCAGAGCTGAGCCTGGTGGTCAAAATTCGAACACATTTTTACGAAGCGTAAATAGGTTCTGCGTTAACACATTAGCATACTTAACCAACTTTCGCTGACGTCCGATTATCGCAGTCCACATTGGATGTCCCTCAGTAGCTGTACTTCAGTTATAACCACCTACTATATGCAAACGAGCTTCAACTTAATATTCAATAGGCCAATGGACTTTTTGCAGACGATACTAGCGTCATAATGTATCACGACACAGAGGAAGCAAAAGAAGCAATTGCTAATGACGTCACTCAAGTATTTATTAAGCGTTTCTTTGAAATGAACACTCCCTAAATTTAGAGAAAAATACTTCTGTACAACAAAAAGATAGTCATTTACAGGGTGACGATTATTGAACTGTACGAATTGAAATCGTCACAACTTGTGGACGGATTGCGCTGGGACGTTCAAACTGCACGGTTGGCTGCGGGGCGAGATGGGATTTAGCGTCCGCATCCTGTTGCGCCGTGTTGTCGTCGGCCGTTTACGCGTGGAAATGTCACGGTATAGCAAAAATCAAATGGTTCAAATGGGCCTAAGCACTTATGGGACTTAATACCTAACGTCATCAGTCCCCTAAACGTAGAACTACTTAAACCTAACTCACCTAAGGACGTCACACACAGGCATGCCCGAGGCAGGATTCAAACCTGCGACCGTAGCAGCCGCGTAGTTAAGGACTGAAGCGCCTAGAACAGCTCGGCCACCGCGGCCGGGACGGTACAGCAAAATTGGCGCATTTGGGGGACTTAGAATCAGCATTTCGAGATCGAGAAGTATTTTCAAGCTCATCGGGTGACTGTGCGGTGCGCAGTCACGGAATAATCGGTGCGATATTCCTTTAAGGTACAGTGACTACCGAACGGTTCGTGAAGGTTTCGGAAGATGATTTCATGCCAGTTATACAAAGCGACCTAGATTTCGACAAGATGTGGTTCATTCGAGACGGAGAACGAGGCCGTCAAAGCAAGATGGTGTTTGATGTCCCGGAAGAGCAATTTGGGGACCGCATTCTGTCTCTGGGGTACCCAGAAGCCACTGACACGGTTCCCGATTCGCCGCCATATTCTCCGGATCTCAACACATGCGACTCCTTTTTGTGGGGCCATATTTAAGACAAGGTGTACAAAAATAACCCCGAAACCGTTGCTGAGCTGAAAATAGCCATTCAGGAGGTCATCGACAGCACGGATGTTCCGACACTTCAGCCGGTCTCGCAGAATTTCACTATTCGTCTGCGCCACATGATGGCCAATGATGGCGGGCATATAGAACAAGTCATAACCTAAAATCTGAATATCTGCAGTGATGTTCACACGTTGAGTAAAGTGTGTGCACGTCCTAGTTTCTAACTAATTTACGTTCTTTTCATTGTTCTTGTTGTGGTCCAGAGACTGGTTTGATGCAGCTCTCCATGCTACTCTATCCTGTGCAAGCTTCTTCATCTCGCAGTAGCTATAGCAACCTACATCCTTCTGAATCTGCTTAGTGTAGTCATCTCTTTGTCTCCCTCTGCGATTTTTACCCTCCACGCTGCCCTCAAACACTAAATTGGTCGTCCCTTTTTTCATATTGTTCAATAATTGTCACCCTGTACATATGAATAGGAGTCAGGCAGAGTGCTCCACATACGTTGGTTTACATACTGATGAAGACTTGAACTGGAAAGACCATATTACTTATTCGACATAAGAATCCATCACAGGGCGTAGAAAAATTTCCGCTACCAGTCACAGTAAAAGGTTACTTATTTGTCACACAACCGGTTTCGGGCTTGCGCCAATCTTAGGGTGTTTATACATTCATGTGCATGTTTATATTGCTAGAGATAACGGTTTAAATACAAAAAAGATCATTTGCTGGTAACTAAACAGATACAAGTGGGACAATTGTAAATGGCAAGGCAGCATTTGTCCAAAATATATCTGTACTTCGATAAAGATGAAGCATCATTATTATAGATACTCTGTCGGAACAGCCTTTCCACTTAGTTATACAATTATTGTGATTTTCAAGTCCATATTTCAATTTTATAAAGTTTAGCTGCATATTTCACTATTAGGATGTGCACTCGTGAAATACACTGTTTTTACATACAAACATGTAAACTGTAGTCAAAGAACTTATACGTAGTAGGTGTAAAGATGTCGCTCATACAGAAAGATATAGGTTATGACCAAAGAACTTAGGCACAGGAAGTGCAGTCACGGAGTTCAACAGCATCCACTATGGATGAAATTCATGTAATCCATTACAATTTGAGAGCACCAGCTTTCTCTACACCTACTATAGTAGAAGAGGAAACTAGCATTTTTCTCGGTTAACCTTCTGTTTCATGGCCGTATCCAAAGTCTCCATACGGCCGGCACGTTGCTCTGCATTTGACAAGTGGTACAGGGAGGCCAGATGCACTCCGTGTCGCCCCTTCGCATCGACTGTCTCCCTCCTTCTCACCCTCGCCCCTTGTCCCAGAACAGAGATGGTACATCCGAAGTGTTTACGCCTACTGCGACTGCTCCAAGTCGGGACATGGGTACGACACCAGTCTTCACCATTTTGCAGTGAACACATAGTGTGTTGTGGGGCGTTCACTCTGTTATATAAATAATTCAAAGCCAAAATCGCTTAAACTCTGTTTACTAGATGAACGGTTTCAACACACTAAAGGTGCCATCATCGGATCTGTGAATATATAACACGACAGGTTTGAGGGAGGACTTACATGAGTTACACTCTATACAGTACTATTAGTACAGCACCACATACCTGAATGTGGCTTAACATGCATAGATCATTTGGATATAACGATACATGAGGCAGACCAGCTGATATAAAATCATTGTACCAGAAATAAAAATTAAAAAAAAACTGCTCTCATGGTCTAGTAAACAGTGTCTAAGAGATCTTATTTACACAGTATCCACGTAGTTGGATGTGCGAAACACCCACAAACCACACCCAGGCCAGCCGGTCCTCGTGTTTAACCCGCCTGGCGCACTGATCCCGTGCCTCCCCGAATCCCGGAAACGGTGTGCAAACGCGCGCCGCTATCCAGGCGGGTAGAAAACGATCTTCATTACTCGTTACTGAGACTGCCATACACTTAGAAAGTACGATACTGCAGTGCCTGTGCTAGTCTGTATACGATGCGAAGTTCCTTTGGACGTGCACGGATGCCCGAAGGAACAGGCACTGCGCCGACTTTAGCCGTTAACTCAAACGTGAAACGTATTCGCAGTTGCGAGTATGACCTGCTCAATTATACAGCTGATAATAGTCCATATCCAGAACTGCCAATAGATTTCATGTCTTTCATAACGGCTGTAGTTGCCGCAGTTCCTGTTGCTTTGGAGACACACTACATACATGTATGTCCGAACGAATATTGCACCGCAGTTCGAAATAACACAGGCACTGCAGTATCGTATATATCCGGCGACACGGGGCAAGCGACTTTCAAGTGACACGTCTCCCCCGTACGTCCACAGTGGAAGTACGAGAAGAAGTTGCAGACATATGGGAGTTAGAGTGTGGCCGTGAGTCGTGCACGGATAGCCAAATGGCAAATCGACCGCTCGCGAAAAGCGGTAAACCCGGATTAGAGTACCGGTCCGCCACAAATTTTCATCGTCGTCATTCCATTATACAGCTGATCGTTGTCCATATTCGCAATTGCGAATACATTTCACGTAGTCCTTAAAAAGTAGTTCAATGTGAAGCTAAAAGATTTTTTGATAATTTAATCAATAACATGCAGCGAAATGCAGGATGATCTGCAGAGCATAGGCACTTGGTGCAGGGAGTGGCAACTGACCCTTAACATAGACAAATGTAATGTGTTGCGAATACATAGAAAGAAGGTACCTTTATTGTATGACTACATAATAGCTGGACAAACACTGGTAGCAGTTACTTCTGTAAAATATCTGGGACTGTGCGTGCGGAACGATTTGAAGTGGAATGATCATATAAAATTAATTGTTCCTAAGGCGGGTACCAGGTTGAGATTCATTGGGAGAGTCCTTAGAAAATGTAGTCCATCAACAAAGGAGGTGGCTTACAAAACACTCGTCCGACCTATACTTGAGTATTGCTCATCAGTGTAGGATCCGTACCAGATCGGGTTGACGGAGGAGATAGAGAAGATCCGAAGAAGAGCGGCGCGTTTCGTCACAGGGTTATTTGGTAAGCGTGATAGCGTTACGGAGATGTTTAGCAAACTCGAGTGGCAGACTGCAAGAGAGGCGCTCTGCATCGCGGTGTAGCTTCATGTCCAGGATTCGAGAGGGTGCGTTTCTGGATGAGGTATCGAATATATTGCTCCCCCCTACTTATACCTCCCGAGGAGATCAAGAATGTAAAATTAGAGAGATTTGAGCGCGCACGTAGGCTTTCCGGCATCCGTTCTTCCCGCGAACCATCCGCGACTGGAACAGGAAAGGGAGGTAATGACAGTGGCACGTGAAGTGCCCTCCGCCACACACCGTTGGGTGGCTTGCGGAGTATAAATGTAGACGTAGATGTACATGAAATGTCTTAGATTTAGTTGGGAAGTTTTAAATCTAACTTGAAATCTGTTCTTCTGGGCACCTGGACAGTTTCTCCTATTCCACAGACGAATTTTTGTTTAAAACTGGTATCCTGTAGCAAAAAGTCCATGTGTTGAAATAAGCGGTATTTAAAAATAGAATTATGTGCACATGTGCGCGCGCGCGCCTGTGTGTGTGTGTGTGTGTGTGTGTGTGTGTGTGTGTGTGTGTGTGTGTGTGTGCGCGCGCGCGCGCGCGTTCGCGCGCGTGAGTGTTTAATATAGAGCAGTGCGCCATCTACGAATTTTTAAATGGCAGAAACTAACTATCGAGTGAAACTAATCATGTGTATGTCTCCTATAAACTTAGTCTTGCATTTAATTTATCAATGTAAGAACCATTCAAATCATCCATGGAACGTGCAACTAATTGAGTGGTAGACATCATCGGAGTTATAGAGTCACTGAAATGAAATGGACGAATGATCGGAAGTCTTCTGATTTTTTTCATCGTTGTCATGTGGCAATACACACTCCTGGAAATTGAAATAAGAACACCGTGAATTCATTGTCCCAGGAAGGGGAAACTTTATTGACACATTCCTGGGGTCAGATACATCACATGACCACACTGACAGAACCACAGGCACATAGACACAGGCAACAGAGCATGCACAATATCGGCACTAGTACAGTGTATATCCACCTTTCGCAGCAATGCAGGCTGCTATTCTCCCATGGAGACGATCGTAGAGATGCTGGATGTAGTCCTGTGGAACGGCTTGCCATGCCATTTCCACCTGGCGCCTCAGTTGGACCAGCGTTCGTGCTGGACGTGCAGACCGCGTGAGACGACGCTTCATCCAGTCCCAAACATGCTCAATGGGGGGCAGATCCGGAGATCTTGCTGGCCAGGGTAGCTGACTTACACCTTCTAGAGCACGTTGGGTGGCACGGGATACATGCGGACGTGCATTGTCCTGTTGGAACAGCAAGTTCCCTTGCCGGTCTAGGAATGGTAGAACGATGGGTTCGATGACGGTTTGGATGTACCGTGCACTATTCAGTGTCCCCTCGACGATCACCAGAGGTGTACGGCCAGTGTAGGAGATCGCTCCCCACACCATGATGCCGGGTGTTGGCCCTGTGTGCCTCGGTCGTATGCAGTCCTGATTGTGGCGCTCACCTGCACGGCGCCAAACACGCATACGACCATCATTGGCACCAAGGCAGAAGCGACTCTCATCGCTGAAGACGACACGTCTCCATTCGTCCCTCCATTCACGCCTGTCGCGACACCACTTGAGGCGGGCTGCACGATGTTGGGGCGTGAGCGGAAGACGGCCTAACGCTGTGCGGGACCGTAACCCAGCTTCATGGAGACGGTTGCGAATGGTCCTCGCCGATACCCCAGGAGCAAATGTTTCCCTAATTTGCTGGGTAGTGGCGGTGCGGTCCCCTACGGCACTGCGTAGGATCCTACGGTCTTGGCGTGCATCCGTGCGTCGCTGCTGTCCGGTCCCAGGTCGACGGGCACGTGCACCTTCCGCCGACCACTGGCGACAACATCGATGTACTGTGGAGACCTCACGCCCCACGTGTTGAGCAATTCGGCGGTACGTCCACCCGGCCTCCCGCATGCCCACTATACGCCCTCGCTCAAAGTCCGTCAACTGCACATACGGTTCACGTCCACGCTGTCGCGGCATGCTACCAGTGTTAAAAACTGCGATGGAGCTCCGTATGCCACGGCAAACTGGCTGACACTGACGGCGGCTGTGCACAAATGCTGCGCAGCTAGCGCCATTCGACGGCCAACACCGCGGTTCCTGGTGTGTCCGCTGTGCTGTGCGTGTGATCATTGCATGTACAGCCCTCTCGCAGTGTCCGGAGCAAGTATGGTGGGTCTGACACACCGGTGTCAATGTGTTCTTTTTTCCATTTCCCGGAGTGTATATACGGTTGGTAGTAATATGTTGTCTACTATGGAAACGCACACTCTCGGAAACGTAACGGTAAAAAAGTTCTTGTAGTGTCTGCCATTGGAAATTGCTGAGAGTATGCGAAATGATCCCGAGCTAACTAAATGACTCGTGATCAAATGCACCAGTCTTCTATAGATTTTCTCTACTTTTTGTGTTGACCTGGTAGAGCTGGCGCAAGATTACTTGGCCCGTGCGCAGAAATGAATTCTGGTTCTCAGTGCTTCGCGAGTCCACCCAGCTGTTTCAAGAGGGCGGCTGCCCCATTCTCCAGTAGCACACTGAGCCGTGAGCCCTGTCCGTTACGAACGAAAAGAGTTCTCTCGCTGCCTGGGCTAAACTGTGCGATCAAAGGCGTGAGAACACCGGCTGCACTGTAAATTTTCTCAAGCGATTCTGAAAAAACTGTCGCCACAAAATTGATTCGCACATACCTGAAAGCCTCATCCGCCGAATTCATAAGTAACTACGTATTATTCGTTAAAGGCCATAGCGACTGTGGTACTTCTACATGCGATACGGTACTATGTAAAATTCAAATAGTCTACAATGAAAAATAGGGCTCAGTATGAACATCCGTTTGATACATGTTAGATCATAAATTGTTGCGTACGAAATGGAGCTAACACACTGAATTTTTCTTTAAATTTAAGATGAGATCTGTGTCTACAGCCAATTCCGGGAACATGGACTATATGCGTAGTCGAATCACTTCTGTTCGTGTATGATAAATATTCACAATATACCTCTTATCTCATGCTCGGTTCGAGATATCGAAACAAATTTTAGCCAAATGATAGCACGCAGAGAAAATAGTATTTCACACATGACTTGCAAAACTCTGTTATCTACTTCAATATTCGAGTGACAACAGATGTTTTGAAATTGTTTGAAGAGCCACCGATAGCTGTTTATTGTTACACCTAGCGCGAGGTTTTATTTAACTATTGACCTTACTTTCCCTCAGCTGTTTGATCCATAGTAGACCGCCTCAGGGTACTGTAGCAATCGCAACTGCATTTTTTTTCACTTTAACCAACGGTTTCGCAGAAACGATCGAGTATCTACGAGTTAGCCGATATACGTGATCGCTTATTTTGACTCATCTCCCACTGAACGAAATTTCTGGGAAATCGGAATCTGGCATTTGCCGTGTTTTGCTCGTACGAATCGTAAGGCGCAATTTCTCTGCTGTTTCCGCAGATACTCGCAGTTCTGTTTTTGCAACGAGTAATTGGAGTAATTCCAAACAAATACTGGTGATCATATATTTCATGCGAGTCCAGGCGTCCATGGAAAGCGTAGGTTTGTTTCCCATTATAAACAAATTTATTTTTAAAGTGGACTTTCACGTGCACATTCGACAGTGCCGTCCCAAATTAGTCTTCGTGTTTTACTGTTCCTGTTACTATACTAGAATACTCTGGCAGCGCTCTATCGAATGGCAAGTAAAATTTCGATTTAAGAATCATTTTGTCTGAAACGGGAAACAAACTGACGCATTCAGTCGACGCTGGCCGTCGTATTGAGACTTGATGAGCAGCATTTGTTTGCGCTGACACCAACTGCACATTCCAAAAACGAAACTGCAAATATCTGCCAACACAAACGTATATGGGCAATACATAACATTTAGCGACGAAGACGCAATGATTTTGGTAACCATTTGAGTCATTACCAGATATGTGGTCATATAGAGTAATGATGAAGGTGACTGCACGCAAATGCCATGACATTCGGATTCGAATCCGGGTATAACAAGAATTTCCGAAAGTTACGAGAAGTTCACGACGTTGTGATTACAGCATCTCTGGCAGGTTAATGTTAGTGCATCTTCACTGATTTCATTCAGACCATTAATCCGTTCATTTCAGCGAATCTGATGCTATTGATTTACACGCCTCGTGGCAGAGTAAGCCGAGGTCCGTTCCCACACAAGTGTTGTTGGCCTATCCGCCACTGGCCAACTTCTGACTCGGTCAGTACTGGCGGCGTGATCGGTCTGCTGAATGGCTCGTTTTGAAAATCAGGAAATCTCAAGTCCTTGTCCAGAACAGACTCTCAGGAGAACGCCATATTCGTATTGACTTTCTTTGACTGAGTCATATTTCGGCACAAGACGTTTTTCACTACTGTTACAAAAACCACGTAGATTCGCTAACAGGAAACAGCAGGAAACCCAGTAGAGCACACTACGTAATATTACACTGAAGCGCCAAAGAAACTGGTATGGCATGCGTATCCAAATACAGAAACGTATATAAACAGGCAGACTAGCTCGTTGTGGTCGGCAACACCTATATAAGGCAAATGTCTGGCGCAGTTGTTAGATCGGTTACTCCTGCTACAACGACAGGTTATCAAGATTTGAGTGAGTCTGAAGGTGGTGTTATAGTGGGCGCACAAGCGAAGGGATACGGCATCTCCGAGTTAGCGATGAAGTGGGGATTATCCCGTACCACCGTGAATATCGGGAATCCCGTAAAACATCAAACCTCGGACCGTTGCGTGCGGAAAGAGATCCTGAAAAAACGGGGGCAACGACCGCTCAAGAGAACCCTTCAACGTGAGAGAAGTACAATCCTTCCGCAAATTTCTGCAGGAAGCTGGGCCATCAACAAGTGTCAGCAAGCGAAGCATTCAACGAACCAACATCGATGTGGGCTTTCGGAGCCGAAGGCCCACTTGTGTACACTTTTGGCTGCACGATACAAAGCTCTAGGTCTCGTCTGTGCCCGACAACAACGGTATTGGACTGTTGACGACTGGAAACATGTTGCGTGGTCGGAAGAGTCTCGTTTGAAATTGTATAGAGCGGGTGCACGTGTACGGGTATAGAGACAACCTCATGAATCTGTGACCCTGCGTGTCAGCAGGGGACTGTTCAAGCTGGTGGAGGCTCTGTAATGGTGTGGGGCGTGTGCAGCTGGAGGGATATGGGACCCCTGATACGTCTAGTTACGGCTCTGACAGGCGACATTTACGTAAGCCTCCCGTCTGATCGCCCGCATCCAATCATGTCCATCGTGCATTCGGACGGACTTGGGCAGTTCCAGCAGGACAATGCGACGCCGCACACGTCCAGAATTGGTACAGATTGGCTCCAGCAACACTCTTCTGAATTTACACATTTCCACTGGCCACCAGACTCCCCACATATGAACATTATTGAGCATATATGGGATGACTCGGCGACCACAGTGACCGAGCCGTTCTAGGCGCCTCAGTCCGGAACCGCGATGCTGCTTCCGCCGCAGATTAGAATCCTGCCTCGGGCATGGATGTCTGTGATGCCCTTAGGTTAGTTAGGTTTAAGCAGTTCCAAGTCAAGGGGACTGATGACCTCAAATGTTAAGAACGATAGTGGTTAGAGCCCTTTTTTTGGGGGAGGGGGTGATGCCTTGCAACGTGCTGTTCAGAAGAGATCTCCACCTCCTCGTACACTCACGGATTTATGGACAGAACTGCAGGACTGATGGGGTCAGTTGCCTCCAGCACTGCTTCAGACATTAGTCGAGTCCATGCCAGATCATGTTGCGGCACTTCTGGGTGCACACGGGAGCTCTACACGATATTAGCCAGGTTTACCGCCTTCCTTGGCTCTTCCGTGTATGATGGAATTGCGTATTTTCCCTCTTTGTGGTATAATATTCCGTGTTACGAGTCTGTGGTGGGTGGAAGCCGTGCACTGGAATGGTGCTCAACGCGCGCTCCTAGTGCTGTTACGAGAGAGCGGCTTTGTGAAGGATGCAACACAGCGTCCCACTAAGGCTCTAGGCGTGTGGCAAAATTATGTACTTCATTGTTTGTCCGGCACAAAAACCACTGTGTAATTTTTCATCAATGAAAGTCTGTCGACTGTATCTTGGGTACCATGTGCTGTATGTGTTGCTCGATTTTCTTTACATGGGTATTGGCAACAAACTGATGCACGAAAATGTACCAACACAAACATATCACTATACGATACATGCTTAAAGAGGTAAGACGTCATAAACACTTACGTGCGTGAAAAAATGCTGCTTCACGCGTGCACTTTTTTACACATTTACACTACTGGCCATTACAATTGCTACACCACGAAGATGACGTGCTACAGACGCGAAATTTAACCGACAGGAAGAAGATGCTGTTATATGCAAACGATTAGCTTTTCAGAGCATTCACACAAGGTTTGCGCCGGTGGCGACACCTACAACGTGCTGACATGAGGAAAGTTTCCAACCGATTTCTCATTCATAAACAGCAGTTGACCGGCGTTGCATGGTGAAACGTTGTTGTAATGCCTCGTGTAAGGAGGCGAAATGCATACTATCACGTTTCCGACTTCGATAAAGGTCGGATTGTAGCCTATCGCGATGGCGGTTTATCGTATCGCGACATTGCTGCTCGCGTTGGTCGAGATCCAATGACTGTTAGCAGAATATGGAATCGGTGGGTTCAGGGGGGTAATACGGAACGCCGTGCTGGATCCCAACGGCCTCGTATCACTAGCAGTCGAGATGACAGAGGCATCTTATCCGCATGGCTGTAAAGGATGGTGCAGCCACGTGTCGATCACTGAGTCAAGAGATGGGGACGTCTGCAAGACAACAACCATCTGCACGAACAGTTCGACGACGTTTCAGCAGCATGGACTATTATCTCGGAGATCATGGTTGCGGTTACCCTTGACGCTGCATCACAGACAGGAGCGCCTGCTAAGGTGTACTCAACGACGAACCTGGGTGCACGAATGGCAAAACGTCATTTTTTCAGATGAATACAGGTTCTGTTTACAACATCATGATGCTCACATTCGCGTTTGGCAACATCGCGGTGAACGCACATTGGAAGCGTGTATCCGTCATCGCCATACTGTCGTATCACCTGGCGTGATTGTATGGGGTGCCATTGGTTACCCGTCTCTATCACCTCTTGTTCGCATTGATAGCACTTTGAACAATGGAAGTTCCATTTGAGATGCCTTACGACCCGTGGCGCTACCCTTCATTCGATCCCTGCGAAGCCCTACATTTCAGCAGGACAATGCAAGACCGCATGTTACAGGTCCTGTACGGGCCTTTCTGGATATAGAAAATGTCCGACTGCTGCCCTCCAGATCTCTCACCAACTGAAAACGCCTGGACAGTAGTGGCCGAGCAACTGGCTCGTCACAATACGCCAGTCACTACTCTTGATGAACTGTGGTATCGTATTGCAGCTGCAAAGGCAGCTGTACCTGTACACGCCATCCAAGCTCTGTTTGACTCAATTCCCAGATGTATTAAAGCCGTTATTACGGCCAGAGGTGGTTGTTCTGGGTACTGATTTCTCGGGATCTATGCACCCAAATTGTCAGTAATCACTTGTCAGTTTTAGTATAATATATTTGTCCAATGAATACCCGTTTATCATCTCCATTTCTTCTTGGTGTAGCAATTGTAATGGCCAGTAGTGTATTTACCAATTGATCCCCGAACAGTGTGATTTATATACCAAGTATTATCTAACCTTAAAAGGCATA
The DNA here is from genome assembly GCF_023897955.1 of Schistocerca gregaria. Lineage (NCBI taxonomy): Eukaryota > Metazoa > Arthropoda > Insecta > Orthoptera > Acrididae > Schistocerca > Schistocerca gregaria. The sequence continues at coordinate 783,314,352 of NC_064923.1, read as the reverse complement.
AAAACAAGTCATCAAATTAGATGTACCTGTGTTAACAAATCTTAGAAACGTTACAAAAGGGAAATGTCTAACTACCCTTTTCAACAAACTATTTTACGTAAATTCTGGAGCTACTCAACAATTACAAATGATAAGGTTCCGCAGGGATCGAATGGAAGGTAGAGCCACGGGTCGTAACACATATGAAATGTAACGTCCACTGTCCAAAGTGCGGTCAGTGCGAACAAGAGGTGACCGAGACGTGTATCCAGTGGCACCCCATACCATCACGCCGGGTGATACGCCAGTATGGCGATGACGAATACACCCTTCCAATGTGCGTTCATCGCGATGTCGCCGAACGCGGATGCGACCATCATAATGATGTAAACAGAACCTGAATTCATCCGAAAAAATGAGGTTTTGCCATTGGTGCAGCCAAGTTCGTAGCTGAGTACACCAGCGCACGCGCTCCTATCTCTGATGCAGCGTCAAGGGTAACCGCAGCCATTATCTCCGAGCTGATAGTCCATGCTGCTGCAAACGTCGTCGAAATGTTCGTGCAGATGGTTGTCGTCTTGCAAACGTCCCCATCTGTTGACTCAGGGATCGACACGTGGCTGCACCATCCGTTACAACCATGCCGATAAGATGCCTGTCATCTCGACTGCTAGTGATACGCGGCCGTTGTGATCCAGCACGGCGTTCCGTGTTACCCTCCTGAACCCACCGATTCCATATTCAGCTAACAGTCATCGTATCTCGACCAACGTGAGCAGCAATGTCGCGATACGATAAACCGCAATCGCGATAGGCTACAATCCGACCTTTATCAAAGTCGGAAACGTGACGGTACGTATTTCTGCTCCTTACACGAGGCATCCCAACAACTTTTCAGCAGGCAACGCCGGTCAACTGCTGTTTGTGTATGAGAAATCGGTCGGAAATTTTCCTTCAGTCACGAGTCCACTGAATGTATTATGTAAAGAATCATTATTTTAAAAGAACGTTACAATTACTACTCTTTCGTAATACTATAATACCGATTACAGAACTTATCAATAATTGCATTTCTCTCAAATGGAAATATCAATGCGTGACTCGATGTGGTGGAGGTTAGGAATGATTTTATGATTACAGTAACACACTTCTTCTTCCTCACACAGTTCACGGACTACACACATACTTTACACTGTGTACTGTGCATCTGCTCCTGTTAAACTGAGACATACATGCTTAAAAATCTCACGGAAACACCATCTCCGAATTCAAGGTACTTCTCGGCATGGTCCAGAAATTGCTTCGTTATTCACTAATTGACAGAACAACGCCAAAGTAACTGTGTAACGGCTACTATACTCCTGTACCGCCTAGACATTACTATTATTTACTGTTATTACGAGTGGCAGTGGTCAGACACAAAGCACTGCCAGCCTGAACTCCTCACATTCGTGTCAGCAGAAGTACGGAGTCGAGCAGTTAAGTGGCGTACAAACAACACGACTAAATATAGTGCACGCATTTTGACTTGTTTGATTTTAATTGGGAGGGTTCGGGTGGTGTGGGAAGCAAGCATCGCTACGCAGAGGAGTGGTGGAGATGAAGCAGGTTTTGTAGCAAGTGGCTGCACTCTGTGTGGACAACTAGCTTTCTCTTCTGAGGGGGAGTCGTAGGTGACACTCGTGATGTAATGAGAGTTGCTTCCCCATGGTAGAAGTAAACAGTACCAATTTTCTCATCGTATCATTACTTTATCGTTTAATAAAACGCCTTGACAAACTGAAAATCGTTTCCCTTTAGAAAATTCTTTATCAGTCTAAAGTATAGTTAGCTTTAATGCTTATTACAGTGGGGGAGAGTTGGAGAGGGGGGAGGGTGGTGCTAGCTGTTATCTGACTGCACTCGATCGTAACGGTCTCAGGAAGGTTGGGAACCACCGACCACAGCGGAGGGGTCCCGTTGGGAGAGGTGTGTTCGTCGGCAGGGTAACTATGCTAGAAATAAATACGTAGACATAAAGAATAAAGATGTTAAGTGTTAGAAAAAGTTTATTTTATTTAAAACCTTTTAAGAATTTTCACATAAAAAGTTCGGAGGTATTACTTTCCAACAAGCTCTCGTACTTGAACAAAAAAGGTGTGTTCCGTCTACTTTCATCCAACCGTACGTACAGGGAAATAGAAAATTACTTTGCTGCACTTAAGATGCGCGTGAGTTGACCGTTCGTGACCTTCAAAACCTTTCACTAGCCCAGGATTACGTCCAAAACCGCAAGTTCTTGTTTCAGTGTTGTTGTATTTCGACTCATCTATCAGCTCGTTCAGTTTGAACGCAACCTATTCAGCCACCCTGTACTTAGTCAAGCCACGTATCAAAACTGTTCGTATCTGTCCACTGACTTTTTCTTGACTTCTGTTTCGTGTGTAACATTCAGGATGCTATAAGTGCAACAGTAATGCAAATTGTACAATGACGGTGTGAGTTGATGGACTAAATATTACTCATTTTAATGTTCATAATTTTTTAATTTTTTCTCTGAGAATTCTTGCTAATCGTGATGTCGGATTTTAAAATTAACTTAGCAGTTAATTGAGGATTATACACTGAAGAGATAAAGAAACTGGTAATTGCACATGTCTGTGGGAATGCACAATGACAATGGACTCTCAGAGACGTCACAGTTCGTAGTGATGGACGGTAAATCATAGAGTAGAATAGAAGTGTTATCTGGCGTTCCCTAAGGTTGTGTCATAGGCTCTCTGCTGTTCCTAGGTGATGTAGGTGATAATCTGAGCAGCCCCATTAGATTGTTTGCAGATGTCGCTGAAATTTACCTTCTAGTAAAATTATCAGACGATCAATTCCAATTACAAAATGATCTAGAGAGAATTTCTATATGGTGCGAAAAGAGGAATTTAGCACTAAACAAACAAAAGTGCGAGTCATCCACATGGGTACTAAAAGAAATCTGATAAATTTTGGGTATATGATAAATCAAAGGGCTGTCAATTCGAGTAAATACCTAGGAATTACAATTTACGAGCATCTTAATCTGGAAAGATCACATACATAATATTGTGGGGAAAGCGAAAGAAACACTGCGCTTTGTTGGCATAGAACCTAGAACATGCGACAAACCCACTAAAGACACACTCTACATTACACTTGTCCGTCTTCTACTGGAATATTGCTGCGCGGTATGGGATCCTTACCATGTAGGGTTGACGGAGGACATCGAAAAAGTGCAAAGAAGGGCAGCTCGTTTCGTGTTATCGCGCAGTAGGTGTGAGAGTGGCACTAATATGATACTCGAGTTGGGGTGGCAGTCACTGAAACAAAGGCGGTTTTCTCTACGAAATTTCAGTCACCAGCGTTTCTCTTCCCAATGCAAAAATATTTTGTTGACACCCACCTACGTAGGGAGAAATGATCATCATAATAAGAGAAATCAGAGCTCGAACGGAAAGCTTTAGGTGTTCGTTTTTCCCATGCGCCATTCGAGAGTGGAATGGTAGAGAAGTAGTATGAAAATGGTTCGATGAACCCGCTGCCAGGCACTTAAGTGTGAATTGCAGAGTAATCATGTAGATGTAGATGTAGAATGGATGCAGGTGATAGAATGCTTACGTACGTGTCACCTGTGAAAGTCGTGTCTAGACGTATCTGGGGTCCCATATCACCCCAACTGCACACACCCCAGACCATTACAGAGCCTCCAGCAGCTTGAACAGTCTCTTTCTGTCACGCACGATTCATGGATTCATGAGTTTGGCCCAAACCCGTACACGTCCATCTGCCCAATACAATCTGGAACTCTCCCGACCAAGTAACATGTTTCCAGTCATCAAGAGCCCATTATCGGTGTTGAGGGGTCCAGGCAAGGAGTAAAGCTTTCTATCGTGCAGTCATTAAGGGTAAGCGAGTGGGCCTTCGGCTCAGAAAGCCCTATCGATGATGTTTCGTTGAATGGTTGGCGCGCTGAGCCTTGTTGACGGCCCAGCATTGAAATCTGCAGCAGTTCGCAGAAGAGTCCCGCATCTGTCACGTTGAACGATTCTCTTCAGTCGTAGTTGATCTCGTCCTTGCAGAATCTTTTTCCGGACGCAGCGATGTCGGAGGGTTGATGTTTTTCGGCATTGCTGATGTTCACGGTATACTCGTTGTTACGGGGTGAATTCAGGCGCCGGCACGCCAGTCGGGAACGAGACAGCACAGAGGGCTGTGGGGAAGACGTCAGCCAATCGCACCCTGACCGACCCCTCTCCAGGACGACAACGCGACGGCAGCGGCCTCTATGCTAAGAGAATATGTAAGTAGGCTGTTTAGGTTTTCATATTGGTAACGCCACGTAGCGCTCTGTATGAAGATCACTGGCTGTGCTGTATGCAGTCTGTGGCTGTTTGGCATTGTTGGAATATTCGGTATTGTAGTGTTGGGCAGTTGGATGTGAACAGCGCGTAGCGTTGTGCAGTTGGAGCTGAGCCGCCAGCAGTGGTGGATGTGGGGAGTGAGATGGCGGAGTTTTGAGAGCGGACGATCTGGACGTGTGTCCATCAGAAAGAGTAAATTCCTAAGACTGGATGTCATGAACTTATATATATAATTAATGACACTATTAAGGTAAATACATTGTTTGCTCTCCATCAAAATCTTTCGTTTGCTAACTATGCGGATCAGTAGTTAATGCCTTCAGTAGTTAGAATCTTTTGTTTAGCTGGCAGTATTGGCGCTCGCTGTACTGCAGTAGTTCTAATAACGAAGATTTTTGTGAGGTAAGTGATTCATGAAAGGTATAGGTTATTGTTAGTCAGGGCCATTCTTTGGTAGGGATAATAGACAGTCAGATTGAGTTGCGCTAAAAAAAACTGTGTCAGTTTAGTGTTGATCAGAACAAGTAAAGAGAGCAATTTCTGAGTACGTTCAGTTTTGCTCAGCTGTTTGAAAATCAAATAATGTAAGAAGTTTACCAGCACAGTCATTTTTTTTTTTCTAAGGGAACATTTCAAACATAAGCGCCGCCCCCGACAGGCCGCGGCCCAGTTCTACGAGAAGCTTCAAGACCAGCGACCTGAATAGAAAACTGTATTACTTCACTTGTATTAGGAATTGTATATAATGAAGAGTTTTCTTATTTCCATGTCGCCCTTTGCTTGGGACATATGTGTGTTATTGTCAAAGTTATGTATTGTCATTGTCCGTTTCGAAAAAAAAATACTTCATTAAAATGACTTGTATGAATGATGCACTCGATTCGAGAAGGCAGGTTTCCTAGACACTCCACATTCGACGACTAGGCAGGATTCAACAACCGTGTAATTGTCGTAGAGGGAACCCACTTAATTGCTACCTCGGTGATGCTGTCCTATCGCTCGTGAGCCGACTATAACACTGCGTTCAGACTCCCTTACATCTTGATAACCTACCAATGTAGCAGCACTAACCGATCTAACAACTGCGCCAGACACTTGTCTTATATTGGCGTTGCTGACCGCCTGACTGCCTGCTTACGAATCTGTGTATTTGAAGACGCATGTCTATACTCAGTATTTGCAGCTACAGGAGGTGTTACTCAGTGATACCCACTATTCACAGGGTTAACCATACCAGTTTCGTTGGTGCTTCAGTGTTGGATGGCGTGGAAGACCTACTCATCCGTGACGGGCCAAATGATGTGAGTGGCAGACACAAAAACAGGCGGAGCGGACTCACCTGGCGTTCTGCGGCCCCACAGACTTGGGCTCATAGGAGGAGCTGGCGGACACCGCCGAGTCCGGGATGCGGCCCTCCTCCATGCCGAGCGCCACGTGGCAGCGGCCAGAGGACGCTGGAACACACCACACACCTGCTCACAGCGGTACCCAACTCAAACAAGTACTCTGATATTAAGCGTGGAAGCGACAGCAAACATCTAAAGAGAGAATCACAAATAACGTCATAGCCAGCAGCAACAAGTAATGCCACAACTAAGATCTTCCTCCATGGCTACTTTGAGGTAATCTTGCCGTCTCATAAGTCTTAGTCATACTCTCCACCCTACTTCCCCTTCCTGCGACAGGTTAGCAAATCCCAGGCGCTTTGGCAAACGTTCTTCCAATCTCTCCCTTCCAGCAACGCTTTCCCACAGACCTTTCTATGCGTATTCTTTCTACTACGTCCAGATCTCGTGTGGTACCCGTGTACGTCATTACTGACACATTGTTATAGCTGTGCAGTTCTGAGTTACTTTCTCTCTATTATCTTTTCTCGCCATTCCACGTTACTTCCATACGATTAAGTGCTGTGGAAGCACAATCCCAAGAACATCCCTCCTTTTTTGTAGCAGTATTTGATACCTGGAGAGCTTTTCTGGTTGACGAGGATCTCTGTCATTTAGTTTTGATTTACGGTCACTATTACGTTTACACGATGATGTCTTTCCATGTTTTGTTCAGCCTCTCATGATTGTTGAAACAGTTGCTGTTGAAACATTCGACAAGTTGGCTCTCTTTGTTACTGATGCTGCAGCTAATCGGGCCCCCACGATCTGCCCTCTCTGGAACTCTGTAAGGTAATGGAAATGTCGTGTGGCTTGGGCCTCCCGTCGGGTAGACCGTTCGCCTGGTGCAGGTCTTTCGACTTGACGCCACTTCGGCGACTTGTGTGCCGATGAAGATGAAATGATGGTGATAAGGACAACAGAACACCCAGTTCCTGAGCGGAGAAAATATCCAACCCAGTCGGGAAACGAACCCGGGCCGGTAGGCATGACACTCCGTCGCGCTGACCACGCAGCTACCAGGGGCGAACACTCTGTTAGGTCTTTCACTGCCTCTCGACCTCGGCCTCTGAGTGCTGTACTCGTAAGCGACCTGCACTCACGCCTAGTCCTTACTGATCACGCAGAGTCCAGCGTGGCACATGCCTTACCTGTGTTATTGACCGTCAGACACAACCATCCCGTTACTACCACTGCTCACATTATTTTGCCTGTCCCCTGTAGATAAATGAAGTGTTGAAGAGTGTAGAAACTGACTTCTAACATGTTAATAACGTGTCTTCGTTTCAGTATCCTCTACGTGTGACGTACGTTTGCTGGTAGTTTGCAATACATCTTTTGTTGCGCCTTGCAGTGCTAACGAAGTACCCGCATCGGAGAGTCATCGAAGGGAAGACTGGAGAAAACACGGGGGTTGAACGGTGGACAACACTTTGGATGCTGCCCAGTGAGCGTCCCCATCGCACCCACCTCAGACTTAGTTGTAAGTTGGCACAGCGGGTACGCCTTGAAAACTGAACACAGATCAGTCGAGTAAATAGGAAGTTGTGTGGAGCTATGAAGAAAATAAGTAAAATATACAAACTGAGTAATCCATGCGCAAGATAGGCAACATCAAGGATAGTCTGAAGTCAGGAGCGCCGTGGTCACGTGGTTAGCTTGAGCAGCTGCGGAACTGGAGGTCCCTGGTTCAAGTCTTGCCTCGAGTGAAAAGTTTATTTGTTTTTATTTTCAGACAATTATTATCTGACAAACTCTTATGTTCTCATCATTTTTTTGGGAGTGATTATCACATCCATAAGGAAACGTAAATCGGTCTAGGTAGAAGAATCTTTTTAGCAATTCGCCAAGTCTACAAGTTAGGTGAGTCGACATCATATTCCTGTCATGTGACGCACATGCCGTCACCAGTGCCGTATAGAATACACCAGATGTGTTTTCCTGTGGAGGAATTGGTTGACGTATGACCTTGAGATCAAATGTTTTCAGTTCCCATTGGAGAAGCAAGTTCTTTCGGCTAGTAATCGCAGGGTTTTGGCTATCTTGACTATCTTGCGCATGGACTACTCAGTTTGTATATTTTGCTTATTTTTTTCTTAGCTCCACCCAACTTCTTCCTGTTTTCTCGATTGCTCTGTGTTCAGTTTTTCGAAGCCTATCCACTGTGCCAACTAATAACTAAATCTGAAGGGGGTGCGATGGGGAGGTTCCCTTGTGAGTGACATTAAAAACGGACACAGATAGCTGTAGAAAGAAGGATAGGACGGAGGAGAGTGGAGAGCGTCCAGTCGGCACCTTTAGTAAAACTGATGCAGGTAAGAGGGAGGAGGAGGAGATACAGGCGCGGACTCACCTTCCTGGCTGTGGGCGACGGCGGAAGCGGAGGCGACCAACAGCGCTAGTGCGGCCATTGGCCGGCAGGCGGCTCCCATGGCGGCCCGGTCCTCCTGGCTCCTGCGGTCGCTGCGGCGGCGTGGCCTGAGCTGGAGCTGGGGCTGGAGCTGGAGCGCCTTCAGCGGCGGCCGGCCGTCAGGCGGCCATGGGGGCGCCGTCGCCCGCCAGCGGTCGCCGAGCGGCAAGCGCCACCTGCAAACACACATGCCAGCGGCCGCTGCGTCACTGGCCGAGGCTTCTGTCGCCCCTGGGCTGCAGCGTGCGTGTGTACGGATACGGTGCACAGCAACCAAAGGGGGTAAAACTAGGAGATAGCAGAAGCAAAAACTTTCCAGTAAACATGGGTAAAGAAAGATAGAGACAACTGCGAATCTTGGTTACGAACCGCCACTGACTTAGGAATGCACTATTGTCGTAGTAGAAAAAGAGATTATTTCGAATATTATCTTTGAAATTAAGTGTCCATATTTCCCTCGTAATTTTTTTCCTTTCACTGGCGTTTATCCTTGTGAATCGTGTAAACTTTCTTTCCTTTCGTATCGTACTTTATGAGCTGTGGTAAAAATTGCTGTTTTGAAGAGGGTGCCGCAGCGCATAGTGTGGAGCAGTCGCCCTCCGTTTCTGGCGGTGGCGCCGCTGTGGCAGTCGCACTTTTGGTGTCTCCCTCTGGTGGGAAAGCGGAAAGGTTGTCTATTAACGTGCATTTAAGGGGCGCTATGAGCTCGCCAGTGGCACTTGGTCAGTCGGGGCGAGTCTGGTCAGTTGGTCAGCCGGGTCAGTGTGGGGCAGTCAGTGTCTGTCTGTCCGGAGTGCTAGTGTGTGTCAGGCCGCCAGTCTGCTCGAGTTTGCTCAGGCAATGGGCATTGCCGGTTGGATCGGTCGCTTGGTCGGTCGCGCACTGAGACACGAGATGACTTGTCCGTCTTGAGTGTCGGCGCATGTGAGCTCGCCACGTGAGTCCAGTGGGCCGCGCCGTATAGAGAGGGGTAGTGGCTTCGCGGCCGACACGAGAGCAACAGGAGTCAACCCACGACATGGGTCTGGCCGGCGCGAGCTGCGACGCCGTGAGACGGAAGATCGGCGCGCCTTCCTGCGTCCGTTGGAGAGGCTGGCAGCGGACGGTTCGGGAGAGCGTTTTGGGGGTGCTGCGCCAGGTCTTCTCCAGAAATCGCAGTTAATTAGAAGTTAAGTGATTCGTGATAGGTTGCTTCATTTACTTGTTAAATTCTACTTGTTTTCTCGGTCAGTCTCTCGTCTCCAGCTTGCTCGTCCGTCTCGCGTCCGCACTTGTCAGGCAGTTAGTGTCTGTCGGTCTGTCTGTCGGTCTGCCGTACGTTAATAGCTGCCTCTGTCATGTTTGTCGGATTCGATGTTACCGAATTTATTGCTTAAGGTGTAAAGGCTGAATTCCTGAAATATGTTTTTATCTTGCGTGTCATCTTGCGAGGCGGTATATGTGTAATGTAGAGCATGTTGGTACATTTTACGTAAAACTGCATTTCATGGATTTTATTTAAATGGTCTTTTTAGTATATAAAGTTTTCACCATTCCACGGTAAGAGTTCATCTAAAAACAAGTTGTACTTTCGGTGGCAAATAATTTTTAATGTGAGAGTTTTGTACCATTTCCATCATTTCTACGGGGTGCATAGTTTATGTGCTTGTGTGAATTGTTAAAACTTTTAGTTTAAAGTAATCTGGTGTGTTGCATATTTGCACCAGTGTAGTCTTTCAGAGGTTGTTGTGAGCGGTCGTGACTACGGCCGCGTCAAACGGCAGCGGCAAGGTTCTCAGGCCGAAAGCTCACACAGTCAATATTTGTTCTTTCTGCCACTGAATAAAATTGTAACTTGATATTTTGACGGCGCTTTCTGTTTATAATTTTAAATCTGTTTACAATAAAAGGGGCTTTTATGAATAAAATTTCCATTTTTGAAAGAAATTTAATTTGTTTTCATCCGTTACCCACTGGCAACTGCTTCCACGCTCACATAGTGTGCTTAAATGTGTTAATGTTCTCGATGATTAGCTAGTAAATAAAGTAAATTCTTAAGAAAATGTTTTGAAAGTAAATTCACGGTTCGGTTTAACTATGTGTGTAGCGTATTCTCTGGTACAGAACCTGGGGACCAGCGCAGCATTTGTTTTAACGACCACCGGAAACCGCCTAAAAACCACACTCAGGCTTGCTGCGTGACACCCCGGCGCGTTAACTTACCCGGGTGTGGCTCACCTCCCTGTCCCACAAGCTTGCACGCTGCTTGTTACCCTTTACGTGCAGATCGATTAAGTCTCCATCCAAAAGGACTCACACTTCACCCGTGGCCTACTTTAGCAATACGAACTAGTTCAGCACATCTAACGCTTCACTACAAACACCTGCCCATTATAGTTGGTTATAACTCGCACGTCTTAATATAACCATGGTTTGCCTTGATGGTGTAACCTGTATGTGTCCTAAGATCCGATGATGACGGCTTTAGTTTCGCCGAAACCGGTAATCGTGAAATAAAAAGAATTCCTGCGATCTTGCCTACCATTTTATTGTTGTACAAGCATCTACACTACTGGCCATTAAAATTGCTACACCAAGAAGACATGCAGATGATGAACGGGTACTCATTGGACAAATATATTATACTAGAACTGACATGTGATTACATTTTCACGCAATTTTGATGCATAGATCCTGAGAAATCAGTACCCAGAACATGCACCTCTAGCCACAGTTCATCTAGAGTAGTGACTGGCGTATTGTGACGAACCAGTTGCTCGGCCACCATTGACCAGACATTTTCAATTGGGGAGAGATCTGGAGAACGTGCTGGCCAGAGAAGCAGTCGAACATTTTCTGTATCCAGAAAGGCCCATACAGGACCTGCAACATGGGGTCGTGCATTATCCTGCTGAAATGTAGCGCTTCGCAGGGATCGAATGAAGGGTAGAGCCTAAGGTCGTAACACATTTGAAAAGTAACGTCCACTGTTCAAAGTGCTGTCAATGCGAACAAGAGGTGACCGAGACGTGTAACCAATGGCACCCCGTACAATCACGCCAGGTGATACGACAGTATGGCGATGACGGATACACGCTTCCAATGTGCGTTCACCGCGATGTCGCCAAACACGGATGCGACCATCATGAGGCTGTAAACATAAACTGGCTTCATCCGAAAAAATGACGTTTTGCCATTCGTGCACCCAGGTTCGTCGTTGAGTACACCACAGCAGGCGCTCCTGTCTGTGATGCAGTGTCAATGGTAGCCATGGTCTTCGAGCTGATAGTCCATGCTGCTGCAAACGTCGTCGAACTGTTGGTGCAGATGGTTGTTGTCTTGCAAATGTCCCCAACTGTCGACTCGGGGATCAAGACGTGGTTGCACGATCCGTTACAGCCATGCGGATAAGATGACTATCATCTCGAGTGCTAGTGATACGAGGCCGTTGGTATCCAGCACGGCGTTCCGTATTACCCTCCTGAGCGGATCAATTCGATATTCTGCTAACAGTCATTGGATCTCGTGTAAGTAGGCTGTTTAGGTTTTTTTATTGGTAACGCCGCCGCCACGTAGCTCTCTGTATAAAAATCACTGGCTGTGCCGTGTGCAGTCTGTGGCTGGTTTGCATTGTTGTCTGCCATTGTAGTGTTGGGCAGCGGCAGCTGGATGCTAACAGCGCGTAGCGTTGCGCAGTTGGAGGTGAGCCGCCAGCAGTGGTGGACGTGGGGAGAGAGATGGCGGAGTTTTGAAATTTGTAAGAATTGGTATCATGAACTGATATATATATATTATGACTATTAAGGTAAAAACATTGTTTGTTCTGTATTAAAATCTTTCATTTGCTAACTATGCCTATCAGTAGTTAGTGCCTTCAGTAGTTTGAATATTTTATTTAGCTGGCAGTAGTGGTGCTCGCTGTATTGCAGTAGCTCGAGTAACGAAGATTTTTGTGAGGTAAGTGATTTGTGAAAGGTATAGGTTAATGTTAGTCAGGGCCATTCTTTTGTAGGGATTTTTGATAGTCAGATTGCGTTGCGCCAAAACTTATTGTGTGTCAGTTTAAGCACAGTCGTGTATAAATTTTTCAAAGGGGACGTTTCACTCGACCAACGCGAGCACCAGTGTCGCGATACGATAAACCGCAATCAGGATAGGCTACAATCCGGCCTTTACCAAAGTCGGAAACGTGATGGTACGCATTTCTCCTCCTTACACGAGGCATTACAACAACGTTTCACCATGCATCGCCGGTCAGCTGCTGTTTGTTGGAAACTTTACTCATGTCAGCAAGTTGTAGGTGTCACCTCCGGCGCCAACCTTGTGTGAATTCTCTGAAAAGCTAATCATTTGCGTATCGCAGCACCTTGTTCCTGTCGGATACATTTCGCGTCTCTAACACGTCATCTTGGTGGTGTAGCAATTTTAATGGCTAGCAGTGTAGATCACTCCCATATGAGCACAATGTGCTCCCTATAAAATTTTGTTGTAAAGAGCTTCGTCTTGTAGGTGTTAACAGAAGACACCAAATTTGCGACACAAATGGGTGATGGTCACGGAAATGTTGTGGAGAACATTGAGTGGTTGTGGAGGGTGCCTTGAGGAAAAAATCGTTAATAACGTCATCCAACGACGTTGCAGAGCGCCCAAGTTACAGGTACCGGCGCCTCTCACTGGACAACACATTCGGCAGCAAAAGTGACTTTGTACGCTGAGGGACCATCGGCGAAACACCTTGCATTCAGTGATCACGACTGATGGCCACAATCGCCGGTGCAGAATGTGGTTGCTAGCTGCTGCGTAGACAGGCCTTCTCTCCCATGTACAGTTGTCTACTTAGCTGGGTGGTTATGTGCTTGCCTACGATGCAGTGGGCCAGGGCTCGATTCCTGGCCAGGTTGGAGATATTCTCTGCTCGTGGACAGTGTCTTATGTTGTACTCATCATCGTTTCATCGTCACCACCGACGCCCAAGTCACCCCCATGTCTGTCACCTGAAATTAGACTTGCACCTTGTGGCCGAAGTTCTCCAGATGGGGCCTCCTGGCCATCAATGCCACATGATCATTTCAATTTTTTCCCTGCTATAAATACGGTGCTGTGATGCCTCTCCGGATGACCGTTTCGGACATAGGTTCGACGTGCAGTTTATTTTTCTCCCCTGTACTGAAAAACATGTAAGGACTCAGGAGAAAAATAAATCGTCCGCTGAGGCAACAGAGCATCGCATTCCTAGGAGACAAGGCCTTCCTGTGCGGCAGCTAGCTTCATTTTCTCCATTGTCGACCGTGGCGGTCAGTCGCGATCACTGAATAACCAACAACACTGCGAGGCGTTCCAGCTGCAGTCCGTCAGCTTACAAAGTCACGTATGCTGCCGCAGAGGTGGCCTATTTGAAGGCGCCGGCGCCTATAACTTTGATTCTCTGTGGTTCCGTTGGACGACGCTTTCTTATCCGCGATTTGTTCCTCACGACACTCCACTCGAGGACTGCCGCAACGTTTCTGGGACATCCGTCACACGTATTTAAAACACCCACATCATTGCTCAAAATTAAACAACTCCAAAGCTGCACAACATGGCAGCCCTACGTGAGCCGTGAAGCCAGTGGAGCGAAGGTTGTGCTCCAGTTCGACGACGGCCCTTAGTACACCTCTCACCTGATACTGCTTTATGCTAATTTTGTAAATATAAGTCACAACAAACGAAATACTCTGTAATCTGGATTTGAAAATGATTGAAAGGCGAGTCCTCTTTAACCATAAACTGAATCTGATGATGATATCAAATGCACAACACACAGTAACATAATTTGCAACATTGTTCTAATGTACAGTGTAAAAACAGTTTATGAAAACTGAGAAAATCTTCACGCATAATAGTATTATCATTGTAATCTAAGGTATAAACCGCTCAGATGTACACTGGACTAACAACTAACTTTATTCCGTTGCATTCGAAGGCACATCAATCAATCAAAGCCGCTAAGACTTGCGGATATCACTGATACAATGGCAGTTGAAGGCTTAATATACACAGCCTTCTTTCTACAAACTACTATCATTAACTTTCAGAAAGCCAAAGGCTAAGCAGACGATACTCAGAATACCCCGCCAAGCATACAGCGTACTGGATATGAGTGGAATATACTCACTTAGTCAGCGAGCACATGTCTGATTCAATACAGCTTCTCTTTGCTCACATGTAATGAAGTATGATAGCTCTGATTTACGCTGAAGATGAATTCGGAAAATAAAAATTATGAGATATTGCTTTGATGGTACTCATCTGAAAATGTAATCTTTTATTTGTAACAGCAATAGTTTAGACTGCGTTCAGTTTCCTTCCCTCCGGGCGATTCTGTCACGGTGATGTGCCGCTATGTACAAGAAAGCGCCTCGAGCGAAGTACTGGGGAAATACGCGACGTGAGCAGTCCTTTGAATGTCTGTGAAAAATTGCGTGCCATGGCAGACCTGTTTGTCTTTGCTACCTATTAGGACGTTGGCACACGCAGTAGTGGTCCATACCAAATGCCAAATTGCCTCTCTCTCTCCTTCTACACTTTCCACGATCCACAGACGATTCCCTGCAGGTCTAGCGAGACTTGTACTTCCGGCAGAGAAGGTACGGCGCGGCGGAGAATTCAGCTTAACGACAACCTCAGGGCTGCCACAAAGCTTACATTTTTCAGATTCAGGGAAGTATACGGCGCGATAAACAGAGAAGCTGGCGTAACAGAATAGGACGATAAATAGTGCAGAGCTCGGAAAGTGTCGAGGCGTCGAAGCGTGCACTCCGGTAAAGATCACAGGGACGTCTTCTCTGAAACTGTCACGTGCTAGTTTCAGCATCTCACTTCTTAACCACTTAACTGTTTCTCTTTAAGCAAACCGTTTCACCCGTATCGGTCGTTTCCCTCGTTTACACACGCGTACCGATTGTCTCTACAACATTAAATTCTGTTGTTTCTTTCTGCTTATTATTGTTTTCCTGTTGACTTGTTCTGTTGTTCTCTATTTGCAGTTGTATCGTCATGGCAAATAGCTAAGACACTTGTAATTTGTTTTCCTTCTCTTGTACTGATATGATCCAATCACGCAGGCTTTGCAGACTATGCTAAAAGGCAAATCCACGTACCGTTACGCACAGAACACCACTATTTCTGACAGTTCCTGTGACACTAAGAGAATTAGCTACCGTTGATATTTTCGACCCTGTTACGAGATTTAAACGCGGTAATTCATTTGTTTTTGTAAACTCCCGCAAAAGCCCCAGGAGACTGTAGCAGCGCACTGTAGCAGCGTGTCACCAGGTAAGAATGAGTGTAAACTCACGAAAATGCGAAACTAAGGAATATTTGTCATAATTATTAGAGATATGATGAAAACGTACAGTACTTGACGAAACTGAGGTTGAAGCGGCGTTTGTTGAAACTTGCTTCCCCTCAATGTAAACGTCCCTTACACTGACCTCCCGTGAACAACAACGAGAACCCCGTCACTGAATTTCGAACAACAAGAGCAGTTTCAGCGTGTTCGGTCACACTTAGAGATTCATCCCAAGCTTTTTACTGTGGAAAACCACAACGCGTTATACCACACATCTACATGTCCAGTTATAATTCCACATCAGTGTTTCGTAGCTGTGATTTCTTCGCATTTCGTTGTACTTAACACAAATTTATGTACTTGTTATAATGTTTTTATAGGAGATTAATCCGCAAAAATTGTGTTGAAAATTTTGTTTGGAGAGACGTACAAAGTACTGTCCTGTCTTCTGTGGAGCCGGCCGAAGTGGCAGAGCGGTTCTAGGCGCTACAGTCTGGAACTGCGCGACCGCTGCGGTCGCAGGTTAGAATCCTGCCTCGGGCACGGATGTGTGTGATGTCCTTAGGTTAGTTAGGTTTAAATAGTTCGAAGACTAGGGACTGATGACCTCAGCAGTTAAGTACCATAGTGCTCAGAGCCATTGAACCATTCTTCTGTGGACAATAATTAGTTGGTACGCAATTGATATGCGGATTGTAACAAAGTGTTCGCTAGTTACATTTTTCTGACTGCATTTTGGCTGTAGGAAAAAATATGAGAAAGTTCACTGGCGCTCCGTCACACCAGTCTAATCTGGCGGTCACGTTTGCCTTGGCAGCCGCATAGTGTAACACTGCTAGGTAGATAGCAGAATACTTTCACTTTTTCTACTGCACTGTCACAGCTCATCTGCGGTTTTTTGTCCGTTACTCTAAATGTCGTGGTACTTACCCAACCATATCCCTTTCAACAATTCCCTGAGGTCTTTCTTACTTTGTAGCAGAAGAGACGTATCGCCAACGGATCTTCGTTTGATATCTCTTGCTCTTTATCCTACTCTGAATTATCCTATCCCTTTCTTTACGGGTTTCATGTCATCCATATTAGACATCAGTGGCAGTAAGCTACAATTTTTCAGAAACAGGAACTTTCATATCTTCCGCTCTTATTGACTCTTACTGTATTAACATATACTACAGTATATACAAAGTGACAAATATTGAACTACACTCCTGGAAATTGAAATAAGAACACCGTGAATTCATTGTCCCAGGAAGGGGAAACTTTATTGACACATTCCTGGGGTCAGATACATCACACTGACAGAACCACAGGCACATAGACACAGGCAACAGAGCATGTACAATGTCGGCACTAGTACAGTGTATATCCACCTTTCGCAGCAAAGCAGGCTGCTATTCTCCCATGGAGACGATCGTAGAGATGCTGGATGTAGTCCTGTGGAACGGCTTGCCATGCCATTTCCACCTGGCACCTCAGATGGACCAGCGTTCGTGCTGGACGTACAGACCGCGTGAGACGACGCTTCATCCAGTCCCAAACATGCACAATGGGGGACATATCCGGAGATCTTGCTGGCCAGGGTAGTTGACTTACACCTTCTAGAGCATGGTGGGTGGCACGGGATACATGCGGACGTGCATTGTCCTGTTGGAACAGCAAGTTCCTTTGCCGGTCTAGAAATGGTAGAACGATGGGTTCGATGACGGTTTGGATGTACCGTGCACTATTCAGTGTCCCCTCGACGATCACCAGAGGTGTACGGCCAGTGTAGGAGATCGCTCCCCACACCATGATGCCGGGTGTTGGTCCTGTGTGCCTCGGTCGTATGCAGTCCTGATTGTGGCGCTCACCTGCACGGCGCCAAACACGCATACGACCATCATTGGCACCAAGGCAGAAGCGACTCTCATCGCTGAAGACGACACGTCTCCATTCGTCGTTCCATTCACGCCTGTCGCGACACCACTGGAGGCGGGCTGCACGATGTTGGGGCGTGAGCGGAAGACGGCCTAACGGTGTGCGGGACCGTAGCCCAGCTTCATGGAGACGGTTGCGAATGGTCCTCGCCGATACCCCAGGAGCAACAGTGTCCCTAATTTGCTGGGAAGTGGCGGTGCGGTCCCCTACGGCACTGCGTAGGATCCTACGGTCTTGGCGTGCATCCGTGCGTCGCTGCGGTCCGGTCCCAGGTCGACGGGCACGTGCAGCTTCCGCCGACCACTGGCGACAACATCGATGTACTGTGGAGACCTCACGCCCCACGTGTTGAGCAACTCGGCGGTACGTCCACCCGGCCTCCCGCATGCCCACTATACGCCCTCGCTCAAAGTCCGTCAACTGCACATACAGTTCACGTCCACGCCGTCGCGGCATGCTACCAGTGTTAAAGACTGCGATGGCGCTCCGTATGCCACGGAAAACTGGCTGACACTGACGGCGGTGGTGCACAAATGCTGTGCAGCTAGCGCCATTCGACGGCCAACACCGCGGTTCCTGGTGTGTCCGCTGTGCCGTGCGTGTGATCATTGCTTGTACAGCCCTCTCGCAGTGTCCGGAGCAAGTATGGTAGGTCTGACACACCGGTGTCAATGTGTTCTTTTTTCCATTTCCAGGAGTGTATATGAAATAAAATCGTCATTACTTCTGAAGGGCCGGCCGCTGTGTCCGAGCGGTTCTAGGCTCTTAAGCCCGGATCCGCGCTGCTGCTACGGTCGTAGGTTCGAATCCTGCCTCGGGCACGAATGTGTGTGACGTCCTTAGGTTAGGTAGGTTTAAATAGTTCGAAGACTAGGGAGTGATGACCTCAGCAGTTAAGTACCATAGTGCCCAGAGCCCCTTGAAGCATTTGAACTTGTGAAGGTTCGCGTCAGGACGTTCAAACTGCACGGTTGGCCGCAGGGAGTGATGCGAACTAAAATGCGCGTTCAGCAACGAAGCCCGCCTTCGTTTGGATGCAGAGTTGGCGCATTTGAGGAACTGAGAATCTGCGTTTCGGGATCGAGATGTCGTGTGACTAGGGGCTCCCGTTCACCTCGTGCAAGTCTTTCGATTTTCGCCTTGATGGGGATGAAATGATGATGATCAGGACAACACAATAAACAGTCCCTGAGCGGAGAAAATCTCCAGCCCAGCCGGGATCGAACCCGGGCCC
Source organism: Schistocerca gregaria (assembly GCF_023897955.1). Classification (NCBI taxonomy): domain Eukaryota; kingdom Metazoa; phylum Arthropoda; class Insecta; order Orthoptera; family Acrididae; genus Schistocerca; species Schistocerca gregaria. The sequence goes on along the minus strand of NC_064923.1, from coordinate 783,295,745 downwards.
GTAGAACTGATATTCCGTCGCACTGACCACACAGATACGAGGGCGGAGAAGTCATGCAGAATTTCGCTATTAGTCTGCCGGCCGTCATCGCTAATGATGGCAGGTATATGGAACATGTCATAACCTAAAAACGAATATCTGTAGCGACGTTTACATGCTGAATAAAGTGTGTGCACGGTCTAGTTTGTACCTAATTTACGTTTTTTCATACAGTTAAGTAATTGTCGCACTGTATGATCTATCCCGCTGACGCCCGCTTCTTTTGTATCGCGCACGGAAACACGCAACACAGCACGTTGTAGTGATGTACCGCCACGAAGCACCGCCTCGGCGCCCTATCACCGCCGGTATAAATTGTCAGATAATGAAGCCGCTGCAACGGATAAGGTGTTGTAAGTACCTCTGAAATTTTCCCGTAATTGGAAACACAATCGCGCGTGGAATATTAAGTGCTCCGGCGTAGCGAAGGTTTTATAAATATTTACAGCCGATTGCTGTAAGTGATTCCCGCACCCCGAAGCCTCCGGATTCCTGATTAACGGCGTGAGACGTACCTGGCTCCCCGCCCACCCACCCCTGTCGGCGGGTAAAATAATAAGGGAGGAGCTATCAGCGGCGCATCGCCGGCGCCAGTTTTCAATTACAGTACTCGCGTCGTGTGTGTAGCGAGGTGGAGACGCCTCCGATGATAAGTTACGCGCCTCGGCGGATGACAGAGGGTTGGGGTGGGGGGGGGGGGGGGGGAGGGGGCGGGACTGGACACGCACACACACGTGATGCGTGGCCCGGGGCTGCGTAGGTACCTGCCGCACGCACCGCCAGCAGCGGCGGCTGCCGCATGCGTACCCACTGCGTGCCACCGCCAGCATCCGCGGGAAACAAGAGGCGCTGCTGTGCCGGTCTTAACGAGCCTTTGTAGTCGAGAAGTGGGAGCTCTCCCATCCCCGTACCCCACCCTTCCGACAAAGGCTGCAGCCGGTAGAACCTATCCTACTGTTGTGCCTACGTACTCCGATTTCGTAATTTAGCCACTTAAGTAACAAAGCAGAGGCCTACTCTGTGATGACTGCTGTGCTTGAGTGACCGATGGGGCGTTTTCAGTCCACATAGAGTCGTGCACAAGTTTTCGACCTCCATCAGATGCTGAGGCAGTGATTCTGATTTCCTGTTGTCCGGCCTCTAATTTTACTCTTTGATGTTGCCACCCAATGACAGATGTCGATATCTAGATCGCAATTAATTTTTATTTCACATTGCTGATGTGTTTCAAAAAATGTTCAAATTGGAGCTTAAAAGGAGCTCACACATACACTACTGGCCATTAAAATTACTACATCACAAAGATGACGTGCTACAGACGCGAAATTTAACCGACAGGAAGAAGATGCTGTAATATCCAAATTATTACCTTTTTAGAGTATTCACACAAGGTTGGCGCCGATGGCAACACCCACAAGGACATGAGGAGAGATTCAAACCGATTTCTCATACACAAACAGCAATTGACCGGAGTTGCCTGGTGAAACGTTGTTGTGATGCCTCGTGTAACGAGCAGAAATGCGTACCATCACACTTCCGAATTTGATAAACGTCGGATTGTAGCCTATCGTGATTGCGGTTTATCGTACTGCACATTGCTGCTCGCGTTGGTCGAGATCCAATGATTGTTAGCTAAATATGGAATCGGCGGGTTCAGGAGGGTAATACGGAACGCCGTGCTGGATCCAAACGGCCTCGAATCACAAGCAGTCGAGATGACAGGCATCTTGCCCGCATAGCTGTAACGGATCGTGCAGCCACGTCTCGATCCCTGAGTCAATAGATGGGGATGTTTGCAAGACAACGACCATCTGCACGAACAGTTCGACGACGTTTGCAGCAGCACGGACTATCAGCTCGGAGACCATGACTGTGGTTACCCTCGACGCTGCATCACAGGTAGTAGCGCCTGCGATGGTGTACTCAACGACGAACCTGGGTGCAGGAATGGTAAAACGTCATTTTTTCGGATGAATCCACGTTCTGTTTACATCATCATGATAGTTGCATCCGCGTTTGGTGACATCGCGGTGAACGCACATTGGAAATGTATATTCGTGATCGCTATATGGCGTATCACCCGGCGTGATGGTATGGGGTGCCATTGGTTACATATCTCGGTCACCTCTTGTTCCCATTGACGGCATTTTGAACAGTGGACGTTACATTTCAGATGTGTTACGACCCGTGGCTCTAACCTGCATTCGATACCTGCGAAACCCTATATTTCAGCAGGATAATGCACGACCGCATGTTGCAGGTCCTGGACGGGCCTTTCTGTCTAGCACATTCTCCAGATCTCTCTCCAATTGAAAAGTCTGGTCATTGGCGGCCGAGCGACTGGCTCGTCACAATACACCAATCACTACTCTTGATGAACCGTGGTATCGTGTTGGAGCTGCATGTGCAGCTGTACCTGTACCCGCCATCCAAGCTCTGTTTGACTCAATGCCCAGGCGTATGAAGGCCGTTCTTACGGCAAGAGGTGGTTGTTCTGGGTACTGATTTCTCAGGATCTATGCACCCAAATTGCGTGAAAATGTAATCACATATCAGTTTTAATATAATATGTTTGTCCAATGAATAGCGATTTATCATCTGCATTTCTTTTTGGTGTAGGAATTTTAATGGCCAGTAGTGTAATTTACGAGTACATAGTACTATGTTCTGGTGTATATCCACTGCCGGTAAAAAATTAGTACACACTTTTACACGTTCCCAATTCACTCAAAATTTATTGCATGTGGAGAACATGAAATGATTACATTTACAGATGTAAAGTACAAGCCATCCTCAGGTACGAGGCATCGGCTTATGCTGAAAGGCCCGCATTAGCACGTGGCGTAGCCTGCACGGGCGGCAGTACAGGCGGCTGACTCTGGCATCAAGTCGATCGTACAACTGGAAAATGCCGTCTCGGAGTACGTTATGTAATGTCTGCTCCACCAGTTCGCGTAGGTCTGTAAGAGTTGTGGACGACCACGTCATCTCCCTGTTGCAAGAACAGCAAAAGAACGGGTCTAACAAGATTCTGCTCGTACCGAGCGCTGGTCAGCCACTCCTCCAGAAACAACGAAGGTGGATCAGAGTTGTAGTTTATCACACCCTAGACTATAAGGCCTGTGGCAGTGCGAGTGCGTCCTGGATGAAAGCACTCTACGAGACAGCACTCACGGGATCTATCGCGCACAAGCAAACGGCCGTCACTGGCGTGCAGGCAGAATTTGCTCTCGTACCTGAACACCACGGCGCGCCATTCCGTCTTTCAAGTAATCCTCTGACGGCTCCAGTCGACGCTGTGCTGTGGCCCGAGTGGAAGGCGAGCTGGAGGTGTGCGTGAGCGTAGTTCCACCGGTAACGACTGCTACTCGACAGTTTGTGTTGAGACCTCTGCGCTGACAAGCCCTCTTGTCTGTGCTGTGGTAGCTGTACGATCTGCCACTGCTGCCCTCACAATACCCTGTGCTGAGTGGACGCCCAGAACATCGTCTGCGCGTGTGAGAATGTTCACGTGACCACTGGCACCAGCATCGTTGTACAACTCACGCAGCACGTCCAACTTGTGCGGCATTTCTCCGAAAGCACCATCCCGCGACTCGAATGGCCCCTTCCCAACCCGCTCCGCTGGCTGGAGGAAGTACGAGTGAGTCTCAGTGACACGGTTGCCTGCTCGCTCACCTCTGGACCACACTGAGCCTTCTGGTTGTGAGCGTTCCCTGTTAAACGGTGCACACAGACGGCGCTCTGGTAGCTACGCCACTACGCCATTTGCTGCTGGACGCCGTTAAAACCATTATCACTTCCCACACAATCCGCCACGCGCCATATGCAGTCGTCAAATCGAAATCGACGTCGCCTTTCCAAGTTACTACTTCTTCCGGCAGTGTGTTTATAGTTATTGCAATATACTTCATTCTCAGCGTAATCCTTTAATAAAATAAATGCACGTTTGTATTTCTTATTACGACAGTAATTTATTGCTGAACTTTACTCGACAAACACATTTTCTGCGGGCTTCACAGTAACGTATTCTGTGTTTTGTGTGTACGTCCAGTATTCTAAGTCTTTTGGTTCGGAGCCAAAACAAATTCATTGAACTACGTGAATATCATTGAATTGGAATATCCTTTTATTTAGCAATCACCGCATCTGAACCGAGAGACCATGACTGCGGGAATCAGGGCAGTCCACAGTATACCGTATCATTTTCTTCCTCTTTGGGCCTTGTCCCGCGCCAACGCGGGTTCGGCTGTGTTACTACGGATCTGGCGGTGCTACTGAAGAATGCTGAAGATTAGATGGGTAGATCACATAACTAATGAGGAAGTACTGAATAGGATTGGGGAGAAGAGAAGTTTGTGGCACAACTTGAGCAGAAGAAGGGATCGGTTTGTAGGAAATGTTCTGAGGCATCAAGGGATCACCAATTTAGTTCTGGAGGGCAGCATGGAGGGTAAAAATGATAGAGGGAGGCCAAGAGATGAACACAGTAAGCAGATTCAGAAGGATGTAGGCTGCAGTAGGTACTGGGAGATGTAGAAGCTTGCACAGGATAGTGGCATGGAGAGCTGCATCAAACCAGTCTCAGGACTGAAGACCACCACAACAACAACATACGTACAACGTCCGCTCTTAACACAAGTGACTCGATGATCACTTCTGCCTTAAGCCGTCGTCACACGGACCGTGCTGCCGAACGTCAGCGTTGGGCGTGCTGAGTTCAGCGTGCTGCTGAACGCTCAGGAACGATGCGACTTGTGCATACGGTGCGTGGACCCCAACGTGGTATACGCGATCGCAACGCACTCCAACGGCAGTTGCGGGATGTTTCTAGTTCGTAAATCATGCTGTTTGCTAAAGGGGCGCGCGTAAAATTCCCACATTAATTGTACCAAAATGCACATTTCCTCCATTGCTTATAAGCTAGTCACGTTGTTTTATATGTAATATACACAAATAAATACTTTAATGTTCATGTAGATTTTTTTAAGACGAAAAGTAAAGTACCATGTCCAATAAGTAGGATACAGGCCTATAAAAGTTCTATTGCAAACAGTGCGATACAAATTTGCAATAGTTATCCACGTAATATAAGCATTATCTCACAGTCCCCACATTTTAGTAAAACTCTAAGGTCATTCTTACTTGATAACTGTTCCTATCCAGTAGCAGAATTTTTTCAACATGTGAATTACGAAACGTAAAAAAAAGGAGCAAAAATCGTTATGCAAGTAGCGTAAGCTCTGCTGTAGATTAAGCCAATCGAACAAACTCACTCCTCAAAAAAAGGTGAACTTATATTTACAATCCAAAAACTTTGTATATACTTGTATTGAAGTAATAATAATGCGTCAGGACCTATTACGCGAATGTTAGGGGGAAAAAAACGTTTAGACATGGCGGTACGCGAACCATCGGCATTTCACGCATTTCAATAGGATTCCGTGACGCTACCGACTACGCTTTTCTTCTTCTTCTTTTTCTTAAATCTCATTTTCGTTCGTTGTATCTGTATAGCCCACACTGAGACATACCGACGATCTGGAATAGAAGGGAGAACCGATAGTGGTACTCAAGGTACCCTCCGCCACACACCGTCAGGTGGTTTGCGGAGTATGGATGTAGATGTAGATGCTCGGGGCGGACGTCGCAAGCCATCCGTTTCAGTTCTTCGTTGATCCATTAACTCAGTTCTTTTTATTACAGAGGGCAGCTAACCCTCTGACCGAACACGCTGAGTTACCGTACCGGCTATGCTAAACTGACAACTAAAGTTATACAGCAAATCTAATGAATTGCGACGTGCTAAAAGCTTTAATCGCAGCTATGTTCCTAATTGAAATTTAATTATAGCTAATTGTACCAAGAAAAATGCATTTTTGGTGGATCGTCAGTGTGTCGTTTCCTACAAGTGGCATACGCTGAAAACGCGCTAGTTACAATAATACTTTTAACACGAATGACATGTTTCTCATTATTTTTTTGCAACGAATCACACAGTTAACAATGGATTTTGGAGTCATTCTCAATTTCCTGGTGAGCAGAAGCAACATGTATACGTAAAGGCTTGAAATTAATGCCAATATGGCGCCTCCCAACTCTGTGCTGAAACGAGGTGGCGTGCATGTTACGTACGTGGTGTTGAGCCATCTCATTGGTCACCGGGCAGACGCACGCTCAGGATATGTGACCTGCTAGATATTGCCCTGCACGTTCGGGTAGACTCCCGAAAATGCTGTTCCACGCTATGATTGCTGCGCCATCTGTAAAAGGCTTAACGATTGATTTGCGCTTGCGCACTGGAGTCCGTAATCTTTTACACAGTGGGCTTTTACTGTAGTTGCCGACGCAGCCGAATTTTGGCCGCATTCCTGAGAATTTGTAAACAAGAAAAATTAATACAGAGGATATTGTCGTAAATTTTGAGTCGTGTAGTTGTTTTTGGAAAACCTGAAAGGATACGTCGCGGTACAAAACGTCCCTGTACGCAGCGGCGCCTTCATCACTCTCTGAACGACTGAAGACAGGTGAGCGGCGCGGCAAACGAGATCGTTTATATTCCGCGACACGCGCCCCGAGTGCGGACACGGGCTTTGATGGACTTCTTCCACAGCCGGTTCCCCGAGAGCGAGCTGCCATTCCGTGCAAAATGATTCGGACCGCAGTACCGGTATTGAAATTTATGCTCATTTAATGAGACAAGATTGCCGCTGTTTACGGGCAGGAGTGCCGCTGCCGTCGCGGCCATTACAAGTCGATTACTGGAAGGCAGCGGCCAGCAGTAAACATGCTAACGACAACAAGTGGTTTCCACTGCGTGCCGGTAATTACGGCGAGTTTAGCATGCCGTGCGCGTCACTCGCGCACCCGCTTGCCGTGCCGCTCTCCCTGTATTTTCTGCGAGAGACAACTCGTTATATCAAGAACGAGTGAATTTTGCGAGTGGTGACAAGTAATGACTCTCAAGGCAGCATTTACGAACCGATGAATTTCAGGCAGCAGTTTCGCAGCTGGACACAAGGTGTAGGGAGCCGTTTGTTCGTCTATTCGACAAAGAAATTGGTCAGCAGATGTCGTTATGCTACAAAATAACAACGTAAAGGTCAGCAGCTCTTCATAAAGTACAACAGGATGATGAGATAGAGAGGCGACTCGATTGGCTTCAAAAGGCATGCGTATAACGTAGGGAAGAGCTGTTTTTAATAAGATTAACATTCTATTGACACTTGCTCCTGTTTCAAAAGACTGAGCCGTGGTAAAAGTTGCTGTTTTGAAGAGCGCGCCGCAGTGTGAAGCAGTCGCCCTCCGTTTCTACCGGAGGCGCCGCTGTGGCAATTGCAGCTTTGGTATTTCCCTCTGGTGCGAAAGGGGAAAAGTTGCGTGCACACGTGCATTTAAGGGGCGCTATGAGGTCGCCAGGGAGTCAGAGTCGGGGCAATCTGTCAGTGTCGGCGAGTCTGGTCAGTTGGTCAGCCGGCTCTGTGTGGGGCAGTCAGAGTCTGTCTGTCGTCCGGAGTGCTAGCGTGTATTAGGCCGCCAGTCTGCTCGAGTTGGCTCAGGGAATGGGCATTGGCGGTTGGATCGATCGGTTGGTCGGTCGCGCACTGAGACACGACATGAGTTGTCCGCCTTGAGCGTCAGACCATGTGAGGTCCCCACGTGAGTTCTGTGGGCCGCGCCGTATAGAGAGGGGTAGTGGCTTCGCGGCCGACACGAGAGCAACAGGAGTCAACCCACGACATGAGTCTGGCCGGCGCGAGCTGCGACGCCGTGAGACGGAAGATCGGCGCGCCTTCCTGCGTCCGTTGAAGCGGCTGGCAGCGGACGGTTCGGGAGAGCGTTTTGGGGCTGCTGCGCCAGGTCTTCGCCAGAAATCGCAGTTAATTAGAAATTAAGTGATTCGTGATAGGTTGCTTCATTTACTTGTTAAATGCTACTTGTTTTCTCGGTCAGTCTCTCGTCCCCAGCTTGCTCGTCTGTCTCGCGTCCGCACTTGTCAGACAGTTAGTGTCTGTCTGTCTGTCTGTCGGTCTGCCGTACGTTAATAGCTGCCTCTGTCATGTTTGTCGGATTCGTTGTTACCGAATTTATTGCTTAAGGTGTAAAGGCTGAATTCATGAAATATGTTTTTATCTTGCGTGTCATCTTGCGAGGTGGTATATGTGTAATGTAGAGCATGTTGGTAAATTTTACGTAAAACTGCATTTCATGGATTTTATTTAAATGGTCTTTTTAGTATATAAAGTTTTCACCATTCCACCGTAAGAGTTCTTTTAAAAACAAGTTGTACTTTCGGTGGCAAGTAATTTTGTAATGTGAGTGTTTTGTATCACTTCCATCCCTCTTACGGGGTGCATAGTTTATGTGTATGTGGAGTTGTTAAAATTTTAAGTTTGAAGTAATTTGGTGTGTTGCAGATTCGCACCAGTGTAGTCTTTCAGAGGTTGTTGTGAGCGGTCGTGACTACGGCCGTGTCAAAAGGGAGCGGCAAAGTTCTAAGCCCGAAAGCTCATACTTAAAAAAAAAAACTCTGAATAAATTGTAACTTGATATTTACAATCTGCTTTCCGATTATAATTTTAAATCTGTTTTTTTTTTAAAGAAAGGGGCTTTTAGGAACAAAATTTCCATTTATTAAAAAAAATTTAATTTGTTCATTAGTTACCCATTGGCAACTACTTCCACGCCCACATAGTGTCATTAAATGTGTTAATGTTCTTGATGAATCGCTAGTAAATAAAGTAAATTCTTCAGAAAAGGTTTTGATAGTAAACCCACGCTTCAACGACATTAAAAACATACTTTTATACAAGGCATATACCGTAGAATTTAACGTCTCGTCAACACGTAAGTCATTAGTGGAGGCGCAGCAAATCTTGAGTATTTGTCATCCCACTGAACTTGGAACATTTGTTCACTACTCGTTAACAACTTTCGTTATTCCTATGTTTCCTTTCCAGAAAGCAGTTCTTCGCCGATCGAGGTCAAGATGACTGTTCCTTGATTCCATTAGATTAAGTAGTGGCTCGTACTACCGAAAGCATTTCCTTCTCCACGCGAGTTTTGTAACTGCCACAACTTCGTTCTCGCTGTCACCGTATTTTGCCGTCAAACATAGACGACGGAACATAAATATACATCTACATCTAGAGGGATACTCTGAAAAACACATCTGAGTGCCTGGCAGAGGGTTCAGCGAACCATCTCCACAATTCTCTACTATTCCCATGTCGTATAACGCGCGGAAAGAACGAGCACCTTTATCTTTCCGTACGAGCTCTGATTTGCCTTATTTTATGATGGTGATGGTTTCTACTTACGTAGGTCGGCGTCAACAAAATATTTTCTCACTCGTAAGAGAAAGCTGGTGATTGGAATTTCGTGAGAAGATTCCATCGCACCGAAAAAGGCATTTGTTTTAATGATGTCCATCCCAAATCCTGTTGATTTCAGTTACACTCTCTCCCCTATTTCGCGATAATACAAAACGTGCTGCACTTCTTTGAACTTTTTCGGTCAACTCCGTCAGTCCTATCTGGTAAGGAGCCCACACCGCGCAGCAGTATTCTAAGAGAGGACGGACAAGCCTAATGTAAGCAGTCTCTTTCCTAAGTGTCGTGCCAATAAAACGGAGTCTTTGGTTAGGCTTCACCACAACATTTTCTACGTGTTCCTTCCAATTTAAGTTGTTCGTAATTGTAATACCTAGGCATTTAGTTCAGCTTATGGCCTTTAGATTTGACTGATTTATGGTGTAACGGAAGTTAAGCGTCGTCCTTTTAGCACTCATGTGGATGGTCTCATACTTTTGATTATTTAACGTCAATTGCCAATTTTCGCACAATCCAGATATTTTTCTACATCGTTTTGCAATTTGTTTTGATCTTCTGATGACTTTACTAGTCGATAAAAGACAGCATCATATGCAGATATTCTAACAAGGCTGCTGAGATTGTCTCCGTTTACATCTGTAAGGAAGAGCATAGGGCCTGTAACGCAAACGTGCGGAACGCCAGAAATCACTTCTGTTCAAGGAACGAATTTAATGTGGCAGAGAAATGTTTTTGTCTTGTGCAACGTTGATTATACGTATCCTGTCATTAACAATGATGTTCCCAGAGTGATCGTAAAGTTTTATTTCAAGAAATATTTGTTATTACTGTTTGAATTGGGAAGAACAGTAATTGCTTAGAGATCTCAGTTAACGTTGTTTCGTGAAATTCGACTCGGGGACCTGAGGCTTATGAAACTAAGCGGTTACTCGTTCCGCTGACGATTAGCAACATAGAACCCATACAAAGTGTATTAGCAAGCCTGAAATTTTCACACTCCATCTTCTCGAAAGCGGTTGAAAGTTGCGTGTTCCTACTTACACACATCAGAGTCGTAGTCTTGCTGTGCATATAAGCAGAATCGGTGAGAGAAGTTCGTACGGCCCCCTTCTGAGTCACTAAAAGATGCGGCAGTGTACTAGGATTTGAAAATTAAAGGGAGTTTGCAGTATGTGTAGCGTATAAAGGGGTGAGCGACATGGCAAGGATGAAAAATTTTGGAAAAATAGGAACGCAAATGGAAAGCAAAGCCAAGTGCATCAAGCTTAGAGATTTCGTGCGAGTGATAGGACTTTACTGAAATAGGTATCAGGCCTATATTCGTATAGGATGGGGCCAATGAGTGCTTTGTAAGAGTAGAGTTGAATGGCGGATCGTAACCGTCATGCTCGGCTGTTGGTAGGTAACATCTGTCGGTTAGTTAGTTTGCATGTCAATGCGACATCCAAGTTTTTCCTTCTCGTATCTTTATGACGTCAGTTCAGCTTCTGTTAGGTGGTCGTCCATGTCTCCTTACTGCAAATGAATGCAACACTGGATGTCTTCTGAACTTCGTCCCATTATATACCGAGAACATCTTCATTCCACCTTGAAAATAGTCATTGTCTCATCCACAGCTCCTGGCTGTTCTCGTGCCCATTTGATTTTTTTGGAGTGCAGTGAAGCCGTCGCCTATTCACCGCTGCCTGCGGTGGGTGCAGCCGCTCGGGGCTGGAAGGCCGCTGCGCAGCGCCGGCTGCAGCTGTTGGCAGGTGTCGGCGCCAGTCAGAGCCTCGCCACCTTCGGAGGTGACCGCCTGTGCTGCACCGCTAACGCGGGCATTTCGCGACGAACCGCCGCGAACGGTTCTGGTCAAGCACGACAGCCATCTAGCTACGAAAATTACCAGACACGTTATCCGCGCGCCAGAATAGAGAGCAGTTTGTAAGTAACCTGTTTAGTAGACTTGGCCACTGTTTCTATGTTTCGATACAGTGTATCGATACCTAGAACTGTTTCAGTATTTCGGAACGGCTGTGGTTCAGATTCGATCTCGAGCCAGACACAGAAAGTGTACCTTTGTCGCAAAATAAGGCTGTTTCAGTCCACCTGTGCTTGGAACGGACTAATTGTATCGAAACAGTGATGTTTCATTCCGCTCTGTGTCGGACGAGATTCCAGCTCGACACAGGTGCTGAAACACATCATACCACTTCGTGAAACACTTTCAAGAGTGTGGAAATCTTTTTGAGAAGCAATAGCATGAAGTTTAAGATATCCTAAAATAAAGCCTCGTTTCTAGCTGACTGTCCCATTCCGAAATGGCGTAACATCTGCTTCATAAACTCTAACCAAACAATAGAACAACGCATACTATTCACATCCAAAATAATAAATATGTGAAAATCATTGAGTTAAATTACACTTTTTTTATAACATACGCTTCTCTGTTCATGTACAGTTATCATATTACGAAACGCGAGTAAGCCTACAACATTTTGAATAAAAAAAGGCGTAGAGTGACAGTTATTAGACATATACATAAATTTGATGTGGGTATAGTTGCAAGCAATCTGTTCGACGTATCACTGATAGCGTAATGGTGAACTGGAAGGGCTGGGAAGCGTGCTGAATTTATAGCAACGGTTCAAACACCTTGAAAGACCAAATTTTTCTGCTACATTTTGTTATTTATTCGAATTATTTGTGAGTCTATAGTCACTGTGCCTATTATCCACAATGATTCCCTTTGTGTGCATGGAAATTAGCAGGATGAGTATATTACCCATACTAAAGGAATGTGGGAATCCCAGTAGCATATCCGTTGTTTCTGCAGTTTGCTCCCACCTCCAGTTCCGTTCAGCTATGGCTGTCCTCAGCCAATTGAAAACTATGAAACTCACAGGAGACGAAAGCAGAGCAATAGCTGCCTGAAATACGAAACTGCCAAGACGCCTAAGAGATAGTTTCATACTTTCTGCGATATGATTAGCACTCTCGCACGTTATTTGTGTTTATATGGACATACTTATACAGTAGACATTCAAGATGATAAAATGTGTAGGTTTATTAGATTACAAAACACAAACTGTTTCACTGTTTCGAAACAGTGTATCGAAACATTAAATTGTACTGTTTCATTTGTTTCGAAACAGTTGCGTGTTTCAGTTTGCCCATCTCTACTGTTTAGTTTTTTATGTTGGTAACGCCACGTAGCGTTCTGTATGAAAATCACTGACTGTGCTGTGTGAAGTCGCTGGATGGTTGACATTGTTGGAATAGTCGCTACTGTAGTGTTGGGCAGTCGGCTGTTAACAGCAGTTCGAGTAATGAAGATTTTTGTGAGGTAAGTGATTCATGAAAGGTATAGTTTATTGTTAGTCAGGGCCATTCTTTTGTAGGGATTATTGAAAGTCAGACTGCGTTGCGCTAAAAATATTGTGTGTCAGTTTAGTGATGATCAGAATAAGTAAAGAGAGAAATGTGTGAGTACGTTCAGTTTAGCTCAGCTTTATGAAAATCAAATAACTTAGTAGCCCAGTCACTGACAAACGTTTTAAGTTCTAGCCTGCTTCAACCCGCGCATGGTAGCGGTGACCCGCGGATGCGCAGAAGGGGACACCGCAGTGCTTTCTCCTTGTTATTTGCTCATTCTTAGGTGGCTAGCGGCTTATTTCAGATTTTCGTCTTGGGATTTTCCGCGTTTTTTTCAGTAAGTAGACTTTTCATAACTGCAGAAAAAAAAGTTTCTTTGGCAGTAGAGTTTCTTTTATACTGGCTGTTTGTGAAAGCATTTTTTCTTTTGGTTACTTCGTATTCTAGAAATGAAATGGAGGAAAGAGGCGTTAAACGTCTACATTCAGGCATACAACGAGAAAAGGTGTATGTATGACATGCTGTGTCATAATAAAGTACGTCGGCAATCGTTTTTTCCCGAGTAATATGCATACATCGTTATGCGGTGATTTTCGATTTATATCGTAATGCCATAGCTTACGAAAGTTTATTTTTGATGTGATTGCATGTCTTGCTTCAGTTCAGCATCGCAGGAAAGAGAAACTGGCAGTGATGGCGAGAAAGTCCTCGCAGCTTCGACCGGTGCGACACACGTTGACTGCAAAAGTCTGAGCAGCACACTGCATTCGATTTTCCGAATTTGGAAAAAATAACACAAATGCACGTTCAGGTATTGGTCCTTTAAAGTTTTGAAATGGTGGGTTGTGTTATTCTGTGGCTGAAAGCCAGACTCTTGAAAGATTCTCCAGTCGCCAGGGAACGTAGTGTTACAACCAGCCTGCAACATAACTCTGGTACCGCGCGCCGCGGAATTCGAATCCCCGCCAGACGTCATCGTCGTCGAAGCCCCCTAGAGGTCTCTGCACCACAGCGCCGTTAAGCTGTGGCGGCGCGCGCCTGCTGGCCCGCTTTTACTGTGAGGGCGCCGCACTGGGACACGTGGTCCCAGCGGCCAATAGCGGCCACGTGCTCAGCCAGCGCCTGAGATCATCGCCTGGTGTTTCTGTGTGCCTTCCTGTTCGTGTTCCAGTGTTTCGTCGTTTTTGCTCCATCGTGCGCGTCTGTCATTTCTGTCATCTCTGTTCTGGAAGTTTTTTATTTTGGACACTGCGCCCGTGAACGGCTCCGTGCATTTTAATTTTTTATGTCTGCTGTTGTTTATCCACCATGTCTGTTTCTCGATGTCTCCTTATGTATCGTTTGTCCTATCTGTGGCCGAAGAGCGGTGTAGATTGCCGCTGCCGGCCTACGTGTATAAGGTATGAAATTAACAATAAAGAAGAAAAATAAGAAAAGCTAAGACAGCGACTCTAATCGCTGCGTGAGCCTTGACACATCGCCTCGACAACAGACAGCGTGTTTACCGTTCTTTGTTTCATTACTCTGACGCTCCGTTGCTTCTTGTGTGTTGTCGTCGTAAGGACTCTCTCCGTCGTCCGTCGTTGTTTCGGGTCCGTCCTTTCCGTTCGTTCGTTTGTTCGCGGGCCACTCTCCGTTAGGTCCCGCCGCACTTTCTCGGCGCGCCCCACGAACGTTCCAGTCGCGGTCACAACAGGTTACAACAATAAAAGGGCATGTACTGGTATTTTATCAGTGATCTATGTTGTCAGGGTAAGAAAACATATGAACATACGATGAATCGTTTCTCGCCAGTCCGTCGCCCCCCAACGCGTGGTTGGGGGAGCTCCAGACCTCACAGCAAGGGACGCTTGTGACTGCACAGTTAGGATACACCGCAGGCAAATATCGACTGCAGACACGCGCCGCCACCACATCCTCGGCGGCCGGCTCGGGACGCTCTCGAGTGCCGTCGCACGTGCACCGCACGCGTCTGCCTCTGCTCTGTGGAGGGGTGGGGGGAGAGGGTGGTTGGGGGGGGGGGGTGTGACACAGTGTGGACGCGCTCCACCGGCCGGGTTCGCCGCCGGCCCGCGTTGAGTCAGGTCGCTGCGGCTGCGGCCGCGCCGCCCATGAAATATTCATGGTGGGCGGCACGGCGCCGCCCCACGGCAGGGAGCCGCGCGCCGCCTCCCACAGTCGCTGGCAGTGGCCCGGCAGTGCCGCGTAGCGCCGAACCGACCGCTGGCGGGGCCAGCAGAGCCGGTCCGAACCATACCGAACTGCTGTGGCGGCGTACGGTCCAGCTAATGACAGCGCCTCCTGTCCCAGCCGCCATCTCGACACGTCGACTACACACTCAGCGGCGTGATCACTTCATTCCCGTCTCGGACCCGAATCTTCGACCGAACAATGAAATCGCGATACTACGGAGCGGTATCTCCTCGGAACATTAGAATGATTTCTACATCACAAGTTGCATCATGGTCACGAACTGAACAGTGACCCGAATATAGAATTAATTTCCTTCACTTCACGTCTATGGTCACACTTTTTTTTGTCATCACACTATCGGTTTCGGTCTAATGGCCATCTTCAGATCTCTTTTATAAAAACGTTCTGACATACTGAAGCGATAGTGACAGCGTCAAATGTTAAACACAAAATCAGCGCCATCATCGTCAAATATACTTAAGTAACAGCATATGTAAGAGTCATCTTGTCAGCAGCAGTAGTGTTAAAAAATTTTAAAAAAACCGAAACACTACTGCTGCTGACAAGATGACTCTTACATATGCTGTTACTTATGCATAGTTGACGATGCTGGGGCTGATTTTGTGTTTAACATTTGACGCTGCCACTATGGCTCCAGTATGTTAGGACATGTTTTTATAAAACAGATCTGAAGATGGTCATTGTAGACCGAAACCGATAGTCTGATGGAAAAAAAGTGTGGCCATAGACGTCAAGTAAAGTATAGTTCATCTCTACATCATCATTGTACATCTACATAAGACGGTTGTACAAAAATAACGCGACATACGTTTTTCCGGCCAATTTCAAGTGGAAAAAAAAACTAAATTTGTGGAACATGGTGGAACATTTCCGCTTCCAGCCCCTATGATCTCATGAATTTCCTATAGGTGATGGCGTTACACGTAGCCTTCAAAATACCTTCCATGCAGAGAGCTGTCATTGGTGGGTTTTTTTTTCGGAAGGCAAGAGCAAATGCGGTAATTGTCTGCAGCAAGGGTCATTAACACAATTAAGGCTGTTTGAATACGACACAGTAAACAGGAGAAACTGGCATTTAAATCGTTTGTGAAACATTTGTGATGGTGTCTCATGTTCAATAGCGCATTTAAATTTAAGTACAGATACTGTTATTACTCAAACTCATTGACACATACAGTACACATCTCTTAGATTTCGTAGGATGGTGGCGATTTGAAATAGAGAGCACACGACCTGAAGAGTTCCGTAATGATCAGAAATTTGACGCCAGTCGTCAGCTTATTGCGTCTTTACTATAGCTGCCCTGCCAGGGCCTCGTAATATACTAAGTTATGTGGGTTAAACGTCAGTGATGAGATCGGTGCACATGTAGCCCTAGGTTGTGCCTCGCGAGATTGCTACTGAGTGTTAAGCAAACAGTCTGGACGACCACTGGTGTAGATACTAAAGAATGACCGCTGATTTCTCTCGTCTTCGCGATCGTTGACGACAGCCGCACCTCAGTGGCAGTAGCCTCGCTCTGCAGTCAGTCTCAGATGCCGATTCTCCTAACTCTATCGATAAGAACGTCTTCTTCACTCCAGGGGTTCCTATTTGCGTTCACGCAGCACCTCCGTAATGCTCGATCAAATCCCCCCTAGTGAAATCTAGCAGCTCGCCCCTCATTTTCCTCGATTTTTTCCCTTTAATCCGTCCTCGTGCGCGTCCCAAACGCTCGGGCAACACCCAAGAATGATTCGCTCCAGTGTTCTGTGCGCCATCTCCGTCACACAAGAGCTACGCTTTCCTAGAATTCCCCAAATAAACCGAGGTCCACCATTTGCCTTCTTTTCACGCTCTTTGTATTTCATGTCACAACGTTACGCCTACATATATGTGCGTGAACAGGAGCAAATTTAGCTATTTGCCGCCCATGGGTGCAGGAAAATACTCCTGCCCCTAATTTTGTATAAATATATCACCAAAGTAACAAGTTTCTTTTCGTGGTCATGCTCCGCAGCAAGTACACAAATATTTGTTTTATAAATAAAACCCCCTTTTCTTGCTACAGCTTTATTTATTTTTCCCAGAAACCTTTCGCATTTTTCTTACTGTAAGGTGTCTTCTGTGGGACCCAGAACGATAAAATTTTATTATATTTAGATTATCAAACAGTTCACGTCACGCGTTTTTATCTAAATAAGTAATTACTTACAATTTGTCGACATCTTCGTTTCCTCTCATCTGGTCTGGAAGTCTCACTACCACTTCATTTCCGAAACAAAAGTACAATTTTATATTCTAAACTTTTTCCTTCGCAGTGTTCACGGTGTTTCCCCTTCTTCTTTGTGGTACAGTATCATTCCTTTCCAATTAGTTACAGCTATTTCTTTCAAAACTGTGGTTTTAAACACGTAAATATTGCGAGTTCATTATGTGTTTCCTATTGTTTGGTTTGTTTGCCTAAATGTTGTCAACCTACGAAGCACTCGTATATGTTGAAATCTAGCGTCTATTCATGATGTTTATATGTTTGTGTGTGTGTGTGCGTGTGTGTGTGTGTGTGTGTGTGTGTGTGTGTGTGTGATTGGTTTTGGGTGGGGGGAGGGAGGGGGAGGTGTTCTTTTGGTTTGAGTTGTAGAGTGTTGAATATGAATGTAATAGTTTCAGAGAGTGGTTGAAAACTTTGGTAGTCAGCTGATTTGAGTTCTGGTTTAAATGTTCTGTGGAGAGATTCATCGACAAGTGAGTGAATCGGCAAGAAAATTACCACATACAGAGAACCAAAGCAGAAAAGAAAACGCTGTTGAATGATCAAGTACACAATCCAAACAACTCATTGTTTACACTAATAGATAAAATAACGGAATAACACTCCAAAAGAAGACTAATAGTAACACACACATCAAAAAAGGTTTTATATCATTCCGGTTCCCAGAACTCCTGAAGAGAGACGTTGATTGGGGATATTGTATCACAGACACAATCCCTTTGCCTGTTCAGTGATGTCAATAAACCCGTCCAAAGATCGGGAGCACGTTGGCGAGGCATTCGTCTTCATGGGAGAGAATTTGCGTCCCCGTCGTGCCCATCTTGTGAATGGCTTCCTTCAAGATAACGACATCGCTCGACTAGAGTGGCCCGCATGTTCTCCAGACAGCCACGCGGGATAGCCGTGCGGCCTCCTCTGGCATGGGTGTGTGTGTTGTCCTTAGCATAAGTTAGTTTGAGTTAGATTAAGTAGTGTGTAAGCCTAGGGACGGACGACCTCAGCAGTTTTGTCCCATAGGAACTTACCACAGCGACTAATCTTCCTCTAGCATTACTTTTCCTCAACAGTAGTTGTCGATACCAGTGTTATTTCTCGAATTTTGGACAGGTCAGTATTATCTCAGCTGCTTTTCTGAAAACTTTCGTATAATTTTACACACAATACGTAATATTTCGAGCTAAAGTTTATGAGAATTAATTACTTTGTTTTCTACGTTGCAATCGATAAATACTAGCTCTGAATGTAAAGTCAAAATTATTTTTTTTTTAGAAAGACTTGAAATTACGAATTATTTGGGACACTTAAAATTTCTATTATTAATTACGCAATATAGTACTGTTTACTATGTTTATTTCTGGATTCATTTGTGAAATAATAATCCTAATTAACAGAAATTTATTTGTTAAAGAAAATTGTAAATCCTTTTGAATATGTTTATTAACGCAGAGTGAAGCAGTAGTAAGCATTCTTCTGATGCGATCGGACGCATTTTTGTATTTTCGGCGACCAATGTAAATTCGGCTTTGTTAATTCGAAAGAGTGTATGATATACTAACATGTTAACAAATATATTAACGCAACAACAAAAATTCTGCAACAATAGTGTTCAAATTTATCTAGATCAGTTCAACCATAAGGACCCAAAATGTGAGAATTTCAGCTTCAAGAATCAGACCCCTAGGGAAGAAGAACTGGAGCCAACTCTATACGAAAAGCTAAGTAAACTAGAAAATTTATTGTAATCTTCGCTCCTCTCAAGATTTTCAAACCTAGATGAGGACACGATTCTCTGCATGGCATGGCGATTAACTCTGCCATAAAGAGTCCACAAGAAAAAATTTTGACAATGAGTCTCGACAATGCATCACAGCGTGTACTAAGCTTCACAAGAGGGGTGCTGTAACACGGGCTAGTCAAGAAGATTATGTCTGTTTTTTCTTCTTTTTTCTTCTACTTGTGCCATCCCAGCCAGCCGTCGATATATATTCAATGATTCACACAATATTCATCGATCATTCGCATACAATATTTACATTGGTTGTACACATACTACTTCCATCACTATGTGCTCCCATCACTGCCACGAGTCGTTACTCCAAACGCCAATTCTGCATAGCACACATAACATTCACACCTCCAGACAACTCTACTGACGTGCGCTGCTTGCGTAGCGTAAGTTATATGAAGGTGATGGTACTGAATTACTTAACGAGTTTTTCTCTGAAGAAACTACGCTACGCCACTCAAGTGGCTGACTGTAGATGCTTAGTGCAGCCCGTGCGTAGCCGTGCCGTGCCGCTCGTAATGCCAATAAACACGAGAATGTCGAACTCACTACACTCAAATTGGGCAAAGCTTCTTACGGTGTGGTTTCTTTGTAGGAAATTCGTCGGTCACATCTCCATAGGCTTGTTGCTGTGATCTGTGAGAGTTCACGAAGAGGACAGCGAGGCGGTTGGCTCGATCTTATTCAGTCTTTTGAGGACTGAGAAAGTCGCTCGACCGAACAGTTGGTTGCTGAGATTGTCCAACGTATTGGTAGTGCAATGACCAAATTAGGCACCAGTTCCTGAACGTAGTTTTCGCGCAACAATTGTTCTTCACGTATGCTTTAAAAAGAGAATCTCATTACTCAGCCATTCTATCGAGTCCTCATTTCAATAGTTCATTGTTGCTTCGTCCTGTACTTAGGAAGTGAAAAGTGCTATAAAACACTTCCAACGGTTTTATTCTCTTCTCTGGTTCAGATATCAATCTGTCTATCATAAACAGAGATGCGTTACGATTTATTCGGTCTGGCACCCCATTTACCTTTGTTTCTGTGACACCATCTTGAGAACAGAAAACTGCCGTAATTTGCGATCACAATAACGTACAAAACACAGAGTAATGTTGCAACAACCTCCAGACTGACGCTAAAGTACTGTGACGTAATTACCGTCGCTGAGGCAACATCTGAGCTCAACTCAGCATTTTACAGTCCATTGAGTGAACAAATACAAGACGTGAATCTACATCTACATCTACATTTACACTTCGCAAGCCACCCAACGGTGTGTGGTGGAGGGCACTTTACGTGCCACTGTCATTACCTCCCTTTCCTGTTCCAGTCGCGTATGGATCGCGGGAAGAACGACTGCCGGAAAGCCTCCGTGCGCGCTCGAATCTCACTCATTTTACGTTCGTGATTTCCTCGGGATGTATAAGTAGGGGGAAGCAATATATTCGAGATCTCATCCAGAAACGCACACTCTCGAAAGCTGGACAGCAAGCTACACAGCGATGCAGAGCGCTTCACTTGCAGAGTCTGCCACTTGAGTTTGCTAAACATCTCATTAACGCTGTCACGCTTACCAAATAACCCTGTGACGAAACGCTCCGCCCTTCTTTGAATATCGGCCACCTCGACGTTAGCAAACTTATGCATAACGCTGCTGGATACACAAACCTGAGACAGAACAGAGTAGTACTGGGTGCAGCCCCGGGGACCCGCAGGGAAGTGACCACCACTGCTGGCTGCAGAGCGCAGCACGTCGGCATTGGCACCTGAGTGCAGACATTTTCATTGTAGCGCGGGAAGAAAGATAAGTGGTGGATAGATATCCAACGGAATATTATGTTAGCCTTTAGCCAGTCGGAGGAGACCATGGATTCGTTATACCAAAGTAACAAAAAAAGTATCCGTCAATAATCTCCGAAATTTTGTTAGTGGGTTTCAGGTTAACCCTGTTTACTGGCTTTAAAGAGCGGTGAGAAACAGTTAGCGCGTTTAATTCCCAATAAAATCAAGCTTTTAGGATCTGAACGGTATGCTAACGAAGCTTTTTAAATTCCTGGCGAAAGAAGCACGCACCGTAAAGTATTTCCTGCTGTTTGTTCCGCCAGGAAAAATGCGGGCAGTTACCAGCTTCCCAAGCAACGCCGCAGTAATGAAGTGACCATACAAGGCGCGGCATCCCGCGAAAGGCTCCCACGAGCCGCGCCCTTTATCTTATTACGGCACGCTATTAACTTAGTTCGACGACTCGCCGTGTTTGGCGAGGAAAATGGGTCGCTTACGTAAACGGCT
Organism: Schistocerca gregaria; assembly: GCF_023897955.1. Classification (NCBI taxonomy): domain Eukaryota; kingdom Metazoa; phylum Arthropoda; class Insecta; order Orthoptera; family Acrididae; genus Schistocerca; species Schistocerca gregaria. The sequence continues at coordinate 783,274,486 of NC_064923.1, read as the reverse complement.
AATCTACTACGACAAACCGCGGAATCACCTGCAAAAGTGAGATAGCCCGTACCAGGAGATAAATTATCTGACCTGTAATTAACCACGTCGGCGTAGTAAAGGAAATTATGTAGAAAATATGTAAATAGATGGATGTTTAAACACAACATTATTCAACTTTTTGGACGTAATTAGTGATACAGCGATCTAGTTACGTCGCTTAATTTCCATGAATTAGGACAAATGTGTCGTTTATTACACAATATTCTGCATAAATCAAGGAAAAACCACAAGATCATTGATAACTCACATTCGCCTCCCTAGCTAGCGCGCGCTAGTAGGGGGTCACTTTGGCCGGTGAGAGTGCGTGACGGAATAAATTTCCAGGAGCGGCTTTAGGCCGATTGGAGGAGGAAAGGCCAACTCCAAGAACTTGCAGTAGAATCACCAGTCAAATTCGAAACCTCTTTGCAGTGTCTCACTGAATGAGGACAGGTTGACACTGTTGACAATCACCCTTTAGTCCACTGAGGACAGCAAGATCGTCGACCTTCACGGTGCAACGACACGTGCTGCCATCGGGTTCGCCGCTTTCCAGCGTTACAGTACACGACTAGAGTAGCTATCGCCGTCATCCACGTCACATCCCCTGCTGATAAAGTGTTTGGTTCTAGGTGGGGGGGGGGGGGGGGGGGTGAGGAAGGGTTTCACTTTATTTTTACTGTCTTCCAACCCCCTCCCAACCAGTCCGCTTTCATCATCCAGAGATACCGACCTCTGTGCAGTCTAACGTTAACTTGCCATCTACCTGTTGGCCGTCCAGGGGTCGCGAAGCTTCCATCTCATTCTCATACATAAGGCTGACTACTCTGCAGCGTGCACCTGACAACACGGCTACGTTCCGGTAACAAGGTCTCTTCGTTGAAAATGCCTCGTTTTTACTAAATACGCTACCGAAGGTTGGTCGGTTCGCTCTGTCAATCCTTCATTCAAACTCTAAACACGTCTTTGTGTAGCTTGGTCAAATGTTGACCCAAATATATTTTTTCTCAGCTCTTTCATTTTCTAAGGCTAAGAGTCTGTGTTCTTCTATTTTAGTCGTAGGACCGTTGCTATACACAATGTACATAAATGACCTTGTGGATAACATCGGAAGTTCACTGAGGCTTTTTGCGGATGATACTGTGGTATAGGTTGTAACAATGGAAAACTGTACTGAAATGCAGGAGGATCTACAGCGAAATGACACATGGTGCAGGGAATGGCAATTGAATCTCAATGTAGACAAGTGTAATGTGCTGCGAATACGTAGAAAGAAAGATCCCTTATCATTTAGCTACCATAGAGCAAGTCAGCAACTGGAAGCAGTTATTTCCATAAATTATCTGGGAGTAGGCATTAGGAGTAACTTAAAATGGAATGATCGTCGGTAAAGCAGATGCCAGACTGAGATTCATTGGAAGAATCCTAAGGAAATGAAATCCGAAAACAAAGGAAGTAGGTTACAGTACGCTTGTTCGCCCACTGCTTGAATACTGCTCACCAGTGTGGGATCCGTACCAGATAGTGTTCATAGAAGAGATAGAGAAGATCCAACGGAGAGCAGCGCGCTTCGTTACAGGATCATTTAGTAATAGCGGAAGCGTTACGGAGATGACAGATAAATTCCAGTGGAAGACTCTGCAGGAGAGACGCTCAGTAGCTCGGTACGGGCTTTTGTTGAAGTTTCGAGAACATACCTTCACCGAGGAGTCAAGCAGTATATTGCTCCCTCCTACGTATATCTCGCGAAGAGACCACGAGGATAAAATCAGAGAGATTACAGCCCACACAGAGGCATACCGACAATGCTTCTTTCCACGAACAATACGAGGGCACATTATTATTACGCAGAGCGTGTGAACGAGTATCTCGGAAACGGCGAAGTTGGTCGAATGTTGACGTGCTACTGTCGCGAGCAACTACGGAAAGAGGTAGAAGGACAGCGAAACTACCAGCAGGCGCTAAATGGTTGGATGTTTACGACTCTTCACAGAACTTGGGCTTTGGAGGTTTGTCTGCTCTGTGAAGGGGGACAGATGCATGGCGTCTCTACCGATAGAGAACAATGCTGGTGCATGCACAAATTTTTCAGAGCACACCGTTCATCGTGCATTACTGAACATAGGGTTTCGGAGCAGAGCGCCCCATGTATTCACGAGTTGACCGACGACATCGTCAATTATGATGGTGCTTCGACCGTCGATTAGTGAAAACTTGCCGACTCTTCGGGTGAATCACATTTTTGCTACACCAGGCCGATGTTCGCCTCCACAAACGCCGTCATCGAGGTGAACGGCGGTTCGAAACGTACAGCGTGCCACGGACGCAGGCTGGTGGAAGCAACATTGTGCTAGGGAGACATTCTCCAGACACGCTGACAGCTGCGAACCCCCTGCTACCGTTCATGCCAGATGTCTTCCCCGACGGCGATGTCATCTTTCATCAGCGTGTCTCGTAGCCAGAACCGTACTACAGTGCTTTGAGGAGCATTAATGTTAACTCGTGCTGTTGTCTCGTCGACCACATTCGCGAGATGTAAATCCTATAGAATCTGTATGGATCGCTATCGGACGACATCACCGCGTTCCGAAATCAGCGGCCCGTCATTTACGAGAGTTACACGACCTGTGCGTAGACATATAACGCCACATACCTCCACAAACTTACCGACAAACTGTCTGATCCATTATGCGCAGAATAAGTAATGTGTTTCGTTCCGAAGATGGAGAAACAAGCCATTAAGTAAGTGGTCGTAATGTCTATATTTACACCAAGGTATTTGATGTTGGGGCTGTGCTTGAAAGAATATTTTTCTATATGAAGGTCATAAAGTTATTCCGTAGTCAATTTATCACCTGGTATTATCACGCAGTCAGTCTTTTCCCCATTGATTTTTAAACCTAATTTCATGGAGTTTCATTTTGTTTCTTGTACACAACTTCAGTTTCACCACTGTAATTTCCTATTACAACTATATCATCTGCACAGGCCAGTACACATATAGCTGCTTACCTGTCATGTTCCTATTTACTGCTCGTTTGGTTTCTCTAACTAGTTTTCCTATGACAAGGATGAAGACAAGTGGGGACAGCCCATCACGTTTAGCTTTGTTTTCAGTACAGCCCTATAACGAGCAGCAGTGTATAACTCTGCTTGTCACCTACACCATGTACATTTTGACCGGAATGATGAGTTTGTTAGAGATTTCTCATTTTGACACGATTGCTCGTGTCGTTCCTCTGCCTACTGAATTGTAGGCCTTCTGAAAGCCAACAAAAAAAGAGGTGGACGTTGTTGCAGTCCCTTACTTTTTCATTAGTGGTCTTCTTGCGAAATATGCAGTCTATTGTCCGTATGTAATTCTGGAAACTAGTTTCACAGTCCCCTGTTATGTCCTCTGTATAGAGGGTGAGTATTTGCAATGTTATATGTGAAATTGGCTTGTATTCTTCTGAAATTCCTGTTGTTTCGTTTATCCCCTGTCTTAAGCATAGTGACAATGATCGATTTATTTTATTTATCCGGTAGTTTTCATCTCGTCAAATTTCAAAAATGAAATAAAACAGTATTTCTCATGTAGTTAGTGAGCGCCACATTTCAGAAATTCTACTGGTATTCTTTCATTTCCAGCCGCTTTGCGGATTTTCAGTGGCTTCGAACTCCTGGTTATCTCTTCGTGTGTTGGACTACTTACAAAAAGTTTCAACTGTAGAAGGGAAATTATTCTCAATTTTGTTTTCCAGTCCACCGGAGTTCAATCAGCCTTCAAAATAATGCTTCCAAGCCTGTAACGTATCATCGCATCCAAGGATGATGCAACTATTGCCATCAGTTAGCCTTCTCCCGCCGAGCAGTGTGTCAGCAGTGCACACGTAGCAGCATTACTGTATTTACTAGGCCGTCTTGTATTTGAATAACCGTTTAAATTTTGTGTCGATTTGTTTGCGCTCTCAGTAGATTATTTCAGACGTTTTTTGCACAACAGTTTTTAGCATGGATAGGGACTGCAACTGCTGTGTTCGGATGCATGCTGAGTTGGCATCCCTTCTTTCCCAGCTTCAGGCAGTGTTGGCTTCGGTCACACAGCTTGAGGCTGTGGCAAATGGGTATCACTGTGGGGGTCCTGATGGGGGTTTGTCGGGGGCGGCCAGCTCGTCCCACGCATCCGCCGATCGGACTACGGCTGTGGCTGCCCGGGATGCTGCCCACATTGAGGCTGATCCCTCACCTGTGGTAGAGTGGGAGGTCGTCTCGAGGTGTGGCAGGGGGCGAAAGACATTCCGGAGGGCTGAATGGAAGGCCTCTCCAGTTTGTCTGACGAACCGGTTTCAGGCTCTGTCTCCGGCTGATACTGATCTTCGGGCAGACATGGCTGCTTGTCCTCTTCCAGAGGTTGCCCCTCAGTCTGCAAGATCCGGGTGGTCGCAGAGGGTGGGCTTACTGGTAGTTGGGAGCTCCAACGTTAGGCGCGTAATTGTGCCCCTTAGGAATATGGCTGAAAGGGAGGGCAAGAAAATTAATGTGCACTCCGTGTGCATAGCGGGGGGAGAGTCATTCCAGATGTAGAAAGGTTCCTTGCGGATGACATGAGGGGTACAGGGTGCACCCATCCGCAGGTGGTCGCTCATGTCGGCACCAATGATGTGTGTCGCTATGGTTCGGAGGAAATCCTCTCTGGCTTCCGGCGGCTAGCTGATTTGGTGAAGACTGCCAGTCTTGCTTTTGGGGGGGTGAAAGCAGAGCTCACCATCTGCACTGCAGCATCGTCGACAGAACTGACTGCGGACCTTTGGTACAGAGTGGACGATCTGAATCAGAGGCTGAGACGGTTCTGCCACCGTGTGGGCTGCAGATTCCACGACTTGTGCCATAGGGTAGTGGGGTTTCGGGTTCCGCTGGATAGGGCAGGAGTCCACTACACGCAGCAGGCTACTACACGGGTAGCAGGGGTTGTGTGGCGTGGACTGGGCGGTTTTTTAGGTTCTACATCTACATCTACATCTACATGATTACTTTGCAATTCACATTTAAGTGCTTGGCAGAGGGTTCATCGAACCACAATCATACTATCTCTCCACCATTCCTCTCCCGAACAGCGCGCGGGAAAAACGAACACCTACAACTTTCTGTTCGAGCTGGCCTCTTCTGTTAGATGGCCTCGGGCAACTACAGAAAGGGTAACAGCCTCAAAGGGTGCGGGCAAAGTCAGGTCATTCAGGGACCAAGCAGCAATCGCTATTGTAATTGTAAACTGTCGAAGCTGCGTTGGTAAAGTACAGGAACTTCAAGCGCTGATAGAAAACACCGAAGCTGAAATCGTTATAGGTACAGAAAGCTGGCTGAAGCCAGAGATAAATTCTGCCGAAATTTTTACAAAGGCACAGACGGTGTTTAGAAAGGATAGATTGCATGCAACCGGTGGTGGCGTGTTTGTCGCTGTTCGTAGTAGTTTATCTTGTAGTGAAATAGACGTGGATAGTTCCTGTGAATTATTGTGGGTGCAAGTTATACTCAACAACCGAGCTACGTTAATAATTGGCTCCTTTTACCGACTTCGCGAGTCAGCAGCATTAGTGGCAGAACGGAGGGAAAATCTGGAATACATTTCACATAAATTTACTCAGCATGTTATAGTCTTAGGTGGAGATTTCAATTTACCTGATATAGACTGGGACACTCAGATGTTTAGGACGGGTGGTAGGGACAGAGGATCGAGAGACATTATACTGAGTGAACTATCCGAAAATTACCTCGAGCAATTAAACAGAGAACCGACTCGTGGAGATAACATCTTGGACCTACTGATAACAAACAGACCCGAACTTTTCGACTCTGTAAGCGCAGAACAGGGAATTGGTGGTCATAAGGCCATTGCAGCATCCCTGAATATGGAAGCAAATGGAATATAAAAAAAGGGAGGAAGATTTACCTGTTTAGGAAGAGTAATAGGAGGCAGATTTCAGACTACCAAACAGATCAAAACGAAAATTTCTGTTCCGGCACTGACAATGTTGAGTGTTTATGCAAAAAGTTCAAGGCAATTGTAAAATGCGTTTTAGACAGGTACGTGCCGAGTAAATCTGTGAGGGATGGGAAAAACCCACCGTGGCTCAAACAACAAAGTTAGGAAACTACTGCGAAAGCTTCACTGCAAATTTAAACGCAGCCAAAACCTCTCAGACAAAAAGGAGCTAAACGATGTCAAAGTTAGCGTAAGGAGGGCTATGCGTGAGCGTTCAGTGAATTCAAAAGTAAAATTCTTTGTACGGACTTGACAGAAAATCCTAGGAAGTTCTGGTCTTACGTTAAATTAGCAAGTGGATCGAAACAGCATATCCAAACTCTCTGGCATGATAATGGCATTCAAACAGAGGATGAAACGCGTAAAGCTGAAATACTAAACACCTTTTTCCAAAGCTGTTTCACAGAGGAAGACCGCACTGCAGTTCCTTCTCTAAATCCTCGCACGAACGAAAAAATGGCTGACATCGAAATAAGTGTCCAAGGAATAGAAAAGCAACTGAAATCACTCAACAGAGGAAAGTCCACTGGACCTGACGGGATACCAATTCGATTCTACACAGAGTACGTGAAAGAACTTGCCCCCCTTCTAACAGCCGTGTACCGCAAGACTCTAGAGGAACGGAAGGTTCCAAATGATTGGAAAAGAGCACAGATAGTTCCAGTTTTCAAGACGGGTCGCCGAGTGGATGTGCAAAACCATAGACCTACATCGATCTGTCGTAGAATTTTAGAACATGCTTTTTGTTCGCTTATCATGTCATTCCTGGAAACCCAGAAGCTACTCTGTAGGAATCAACATGGATTCCGGAAACAGCGATCGTGTGAGACCCAACTCGCTTTATTTGTTCATGAGACCCAGAAAATATTAAATACAGGATCTCAGGTAGATGCCATTTTCCTTGACTTGCGGAAGGCGTTCGATACAGTTCCGCACTGTCGCCTGATAAACAAAGTAAGAGCCTACGAAATATCAGAGCAGCTGTGTGGCTGGATTGAAGAGTTTTTAGCCAACAGAACACAGCATGTTGTTCTCAATAGGGAGACGTCTACGGACGTTAAAGTAACCTCTGGCGTGCCACAGGGGAGTGTTATGGGACGATTGCTTTTCACAATATATATAAATGACCTAGTAGATAGTGTCGGAAGTTCCATGGAGCTTTTCGCGGATAGAGAGAAGTTGCAGCATTAGAAAACTGTAGCGAAATGCAGGAAGATCTGCAGCGGATGGGCACTTGTGAATACATAGAAATTAGGATTCTTTATTGTATGATTGTATGATAGCAGAACAAACACTGGAAGCAGTTACTTTGTAAAATATGGTTCAAATGGCTCTGAGCACAATGGGACTTAACATCCATGGTCATCAGTACCGTAGAACTACTAAAACCTAACTGACCTAAGGACATCACACAACACCCAGTCATCACGAGGCAAAGAAAATCCCTGACCCCGCCGGGAATCGAACCCGGGAACCCGGGCGCGGGCAGCGAGAACGCTACCGCACGACCACGAGATGCGGACTGTAAAATACCTGGAAGGATTTGAAGTGGAATTATCATATAAAATTAATTGTTGGTGCCAGGTTAAGATTCATTGGGAGAGTCCTTAGAACATGTAGTCCAATAACAAAGGAGGTGTCTTACAAAACACTCGTTCGATCTATACTTGAGTATTGCTCATCATTGTGGGATCCGTACCAGGTCGGGTTGACAGAGGAGATAGAGAAGATCCAAAGAAGTGCTGTGCGTTTCGTCGCAGGGTTATCTGGTAAACGTGATAGCGTTACGGAGATGCTTAGCAAACTGAAGTGGCAGACTCTGCAAGAGAGGCGCTCTGCATCGCGGTGTAGCTTGCTGTCCAGGTTTCGAGAGGGTGCGTTTCTGGATGAGGTATCGAATATATTGCTCCCCCCTACTTATACCCCCCGAAGAGATCACGAATGTAAAATTAGAGAGATACGAGCGCGTACGGAGGCTTTCCGTGAGTCGTTCTTCCCGCGAACCATACGCGACTGCAACAGGAAAGGAAGGTAATGACAGTGGCACGTAAAGTGCCCTTCGCCACACACTGTTGGGTGGCTTTTGGAGTATCAATGTGAGATGTAGAATAAATAAAATGTTTTAATGTAATTATAATAATTTGTTTACGTCAGCGGTTCATTCAGAGCTTGTGCTCTCATACAGCGGGAGTGAGGTCCATGACCTCTAAGACAACAATCTTTTTGACCACGTCTCGCACCCCACCCCTGTGCAAGCGTGTTACATATACACAACGAATATAAAAGCAACGGCAAACGTCGATCGCAAGGTGTCCACGACAGCAATGTCTGATTCTCTTCTCGTCATCAATCCTCACTGCTTCAGCACGAAACTTAGATTGAACGCTTACCTTTTGTGGGCTGAAGATGACGAAAGCGTCCAATAACGTGGCAAAAGCAGAACACGAGACAGTTTCCGATGAAAAATTTACTCAATGATCTGCGAACATGTGTGGTATAGAAAAAATGAATGTATCGGTATGGTGTAGGACAACCATCGTACGCAGTTGCGTATGGATCAGATGCGTATCTCAAAGAGCGAAACAGCCCGCTACTGGTGGTTTCCGTCGGTCCCGTAGGAAATGAACACCATTCTTCTCTGAGATGTTTCCTTGGGGGAAACTACGGTCTGGACCGAGGACTCCAGAAAAAAACGCCCCCTCTACGAATCCCAAACACGCTGAACAGCATATAGGTCTGAGGAAATAAATAGGGGACGCTTTCTATTTTGCTCACAGGTATTTACAGGTGTCTGGTTCTCGTCAAACTCTGACTGCTCCAAAGGAAGGAAATGCCGCACCTCTTGAAAAGTTGCTCTCAATGTCTCCAGTGGAGGGCTGGAAATAACACGTCTACCACACTCCCGGTCCTTTGAGTGCTTAACGCCAGACGGAGATGAAACGTATGCGTGTTCATCGATTCTATCACTCTTCCGACCGTCTTACTGTCTTACGCTCAAAAAGCCACTGTAAAGATGACGTCGGGAATTTTTAGTTTAGTAACTGAAGCTATTTTGTGTTCGCAGTTCGCTTGCGTAGCTGAGTGGTAACGCGTTTGTTTACCGCGTAGCGGGTCCAGGTTCGAATCCCGCCCGGGTTAGATATTTCCTCCACCCGTCGTGTGGGTGTTGTATTGTTCTCAACATTTCATCGTCATCGACACGCAGTTGGCCAGTGAGGTGTCACCTGAAATAAGACTTGCAGCCCGGTTGGGACTTCCCGGGCAATAATGTCAAACGATCCTGTCACTTCATTTTTCAGTCCGAAGTTTGGTTTGAGCATCACAGAGCTTTAAGAAGCGTGGTCCTACTGGATGTGCTATGAAGCTCCCTTCCTCCGACCTTCGCACAACCAGTTACATGACCTACAGTTAAGTTAAACTGTCGGTCATGTAACTGGTTGTGCGAAGGTCTCCAAATTACGGTGTAACTGGGCGTTTATCGCTGGCACAAATCTACATCTTCGTTTGCCAGTCACCTCCCTGTTGTCATCAGGAATGGTGCTCGAAAAGGCGGTAGTTGGTACGCCCCCGTCTGACGTCGGATCTCTCTAATTTTATCTTCATGCTCTTTCTGTCGTCTAGAGTACGCAGTATATCTGTCGACTCTTCTAGGAACGCACGAGGTGTGTAAGAAACTTAATGAAACTGATTTTTCATCTCCCAGAGTTTTTACTTATTGCGGGCCGCTGTGGCCGTGAGGTTCTACGCCCTTCAGTCCGGAAACACGCGGCTGCTACGGTCGCAGGATGTGTGTGACGTCCGTAGGTTAGTTAGATTTAAGTGGTTCTAAGTCTAGGGGACTGATGACCTCAGATACAGTGCCATACTGCTTACAGTCATTTGAACCATCTTTTTATTTATTTTTTCAAACAACAATGTTGTCACCCTCACAGTAGTTCCCTCCGGCAGCTACACACCGGCGGAGTCGTTGATCCCAGTCTTGGTAGCAGCGCTGAAAGGCTTCAACTGGTAGGGGCTTCAACAGGTCGGTCTCATTCTTTTGAATGTTCTCCAGAGCCCCAAAATGACTTCCTTTTAAGAAAGTTTACAACTTCCGGTAAATGTAAAATGTCACGAGGACTTATATCTTGTGAATAGTGGGGGCTGTGGAACAACAGGAATGCCCTTTGAGGTAACAAATTCTGTGATGGAAGTGGCCGTGTGGCATGGTGCGTTGTCATCCACTTGTCTGCAATGTCCGGTCTCACTCGATTCATCCTTTTCCTTAGCCTTTTGAGGACATCTCTGTAAAACACTTGGTTGACTATGCATCTTGGAGAAAAAAATTATTTATGCACGATACCCATATTGTCAAAAAAGCGAATCAGCACTGGCTTGATGTTAGATTTGCTGATTCGAGCTTTTTCCGGTCGAGGATACGTCTGAGTGTGCCACTCCTCGCTTTTCCGCTTTGTCTCAGGATCGTACTCAAAAATCCAGGATGCATCACTCGTGTACACACGGCTGGATCATTCGTGGCCATTGGCAGTCCTCTCAATAAGATCAACGCACACGTTTCTATGATTGTCCTTCTGCTCAGGTGTGAGGTTTTACTGCACCATTCCGGCACAAACATTTCGCATGTGCAAAACTTCAGTCAAAATTTGACGCACGGTGAGTGTGTTTAACGGAACACCCATTTCCCTCATCGTTAAAAGTCGGTCTGATTTCAAAAGAGCACGCACTCATTCGACGTTTTGGTCGGTTTCTGAAGTTCAAGACCTCCCTGGCCGACGTTCATCCTCAACACGTTCCCAGACTTATAAAATGATTTGTGCCGGGGATAAACTTGCGCTCTTGATAAGGAATGTTCCCCGTAGACCTGTTTCGTCTCTCCCAAGATGACATTCGCGGATTCCGCAAGTTGAACACAGAATTTGATGGCATAACCTTGCTCTAAATTCCGCTGTTCCATTTTCGTGCCACGTAACAAAAACACAACTGAGCAACTGGAAGGGACGACCGCACCGGTCCACGTAAGCAGGACAACGAGACCTCCTCAGACCGTTCCTACTGTTGGCATTCTCGTTACGTCTCCCGCACACCTCCCGTATTCTCGGAACTTTGACTGCAAACCACACCGAGGTGCAGAGTCTCTCTCTTGTGGCTCCTGCCATTGGAGCTGGCTGAAAATCTCCGTGACGCATCTGTGCTTACTCAAAGAACTTGTGACCAAACGCACTGCTCTCTACCTTACGCGGTACGGATCGCAAACAGGACAACAATATTCAAGTACCGGCATCGATCGAAGGAGCGTTTTGTAGCTTACCTCCTTCGTAGCACGTGTACACATCCTAAGGACTCTTGTAAGGAATCTCGTGCCTTTCCATTAAGTTGCTCCATATGCATAATTTCTGATTTTTAATGACTGCTTCCAGTGAATGTTCAGCAATCGTACAATAATGCATTAACGGATCTTTCCGGCTATGTATTCACAGTACGTTACATTAGTTAAAATTAAGCGTCAATGACCAATCTCTTTCCTAAATACAATCCTCTGCATTTTTCCTGCATTTTGTTACAATTTTTTAGCGTTACAGCTCTCGTGTGTACTCAGCCGCAAACGGCCTCTACTGGTTCATTTACATATATTATTAATAGCTATGGACTTTTGGCACACTTGTGCAACAATACTGAAAATACTTTTAGGTCTGTATTCGGTATCTGTCTTCGTTAAGCATGACATGCGGTGTCCCATTTCCTAGAAACTTTCCAAGGCAATCACACAGCTAGTCTGACTTACCGTACGGTCGTATTTTAACCACAAGGCGGCAGTGTCTAACTGTATGGAATGCCTTACGGAAGCCAAGCAACCCGGTATCTACTTGGGTGCCTGTATGTACTGCTTTTTGGATCTCGTAAATAAACAGAGTGATCTCGCATTTACAGTATCGTTGTTTACGGAATCCACATTGATTTGTACAGAGAACGTTTTCGATCTGTAGAAATGTCGTTATACGCGAGCATGAATGTTCTCAGAAATCTACAACGTACTGACGTAGATGTGTCTGATCGATAAATCTTTCTGCTGTCTGGAATATCCTGTGCACTTTTGCAATTACTGGAACGCTTCGTTGATCGACTGACCTACCCTACATTTCTGCTCGAAGGGGATCTTCACATACCGTTTTTGGGATGACACCGGTATGGCTTTCCTCTGTTGAGCGACGTGAATTGATTTACTTTTTTGGTGTTACATCTCCATGTCTATCACTTTGACGCAGTTCATTCCTCTTCAGTGAAATAATTTAGAAAAAGGAATAGGAAATTACTATTTTGGTTTCTTCTCTTTCATCTTCCACTTAGATGGCGTTGTGGTCAGGTATCTGTCTGGAAAGATGGCTTTCATCCGTTTACTGATTTGATGTAAGACAAGAAACTTGTTAGGATCTTCTGCAACGTGTGCTAGGAGAAGGAGGTAACAGAAGAACATGGAATGGGGATTAAATCCTGAGTGTTTGGATTTGTAGATTGACACTCGACCAGGCAACGAGCCACTGAGACAATTATCTTCCGTTCTGTTTTCTCATCAGCCACCACTGTCACGCCTTAGCAAAGACCTGGCCGGGAACCCGAGCACGTTCTGGTCGTAGGCAAAATCCTAGAAGTAGGTCCAAGGTTTCTGTCTTGTCAGTCGTTGACCGGTCTGACGTGGCAGTAGAATGCAGCAAGAGGAAAGAGGAAGTTTTAAAGTTTGCATTTAAGAAATCGTTCACGCAGGAGAATCGTATAAACATACTGTCATTGGATAATTTCAGAGGCTCCCGTATGGAGAACATACTTGGCGTAGAGAAACAACTAAAAGAATGAGGAAATAAGTAAGACACCAGGTCCGAATGGAACCCCAATTCGGTTTTACAAAGAGTAGTACACGACAGCCCTTACTTATCTTGCACATACGGTAAATCCGTTGCAGAGTGCAAAGCCCGAAGGGACTACATAAAAGAGTAGGTGACTCCCGTATATAAAAAGCATAGAAGAAATTACAGACCAATATCCTCAACATCGGTTTGGCGCATAATTATCGAATGTATTGCCAGGTTGAATATAATAAATTTCCCTGAGACGGGAAGGCTTCATTGCACAAACCAGCACGAGTTTAGAAAACAGCGTTCCTGCTAAACTCAGTTTGCAATGATATACTGCGAACTACGGACCCAGGAGCACACCCAGATACAATATTACTAGATTTTCGAAAAGCACTCGACATAGAGCCGCACAGCTGAGAGTATGAGCATACGTAATACGTTTCCATATGTCAGTAGCTCGATGACTTCCAAAGTAATCGAACCACTACGTTTCCGTCGACGGCAAGCGTTCGTCAGACAGAAGGGCATCGTCAATGGTACCCCTGGGAAGAGAGATAGGACCGCTGTTATTTTCTGTGTACGTGAATGATCCGACGGACAGGGTGGGCAGCAGCCTGCGGCTGTTTGCTGATGATGCTGCGGCCTACGGGAAGAGGTTTTCGTTGAGTGACTGTAGGGGGATGCAAGATGCGTTAGAGATAATATCTCGTTGGTGTGATGAATGGCAGATAGCTTTAAATGTAGAAAACTTGTAGTTAACACAGATGAGTAGAAAAACAAACCCACAGTGTTGGAATACACCATTAGTAGTGTGTTGTTTAACGCAGTCACGTCGTTTAAATATCTGGGCGTAAAGTTGCAAAGCGATATGAAATGGAACGAGCACATAAGTATTTTGGCAGGGAAGACGAATGGTCCATTTTGGTTTATTGGGAGAATGTTAGGGAAGTGTGGTTCATCTGTAAAGGAGACCCCCATATAGGACGCTGGTGCGAGCCATTCTTGAGTAATGTTCGAGTGTCTGTGATCGGCACCAAGCTGGATTAAGGGAAGACATCGAAGTAATTGAGAGGCGGGCTGCTGGATCTGCTACCGGTATGTTGGGGCAACAGGCAAGCATTATTGAAATGTTTCGGAAACTGAACTGGGAATCCCTCGAAGGAAGGCGACGCTCTTTTGGAGGAGAACTGGAATTTGAAGTTGACTGTGGAATGGTTCTACTGCCGGCAACGTACAGTTCCCGTAAGATAAGAGAACTTAGGGGTCGTATGGTGGCATATACACAGTTTCCAGAATGAGATTTTCACTCTGCAGAGGAGTGTGCGCTGATAGGAAACTTCCTGGCAGATTAAAACTGTGTGCCAGACCCACACTCGAACTCGGGACCTTTGCCTTTCGCCGGCAACTGCTGTACCATCTGAGCTACCGAAGCACGACTCACGCCACGTCCTCATAGCTTTAATTCCGCCAGTACCTCGTTTCCTACCTTCCAAACTTAACAGAAGCTCTCCTGCTAGTTCTGTAGGGTGGACAGGAGACCTTCTGTTAAGTTTGGAAGGTAGGAGACGAGGTACTGGCGGAATTAAAGCTGTGAGGACGGGGCGTGAGCCGTGCTCGGGTAGCTCAGTTGGTAGAGCACTTGCCCGCGAAAGGCAAATGTCCCGAGTTCGAGTCTCGGTCCGGCACACAGTTTTAATCTGCCAGGACGTTTCATGTACACAATTGTTTGCCTCGCTCCATCTGGGAGTGGGAACAACCAGTAGTGCTGCAGGGCTCCCTCCACCACGCACTGTACGGTGGCTTGAGGAGTATGTACGTAGATGTACACCAATTAGTGGGACGAGAAGCACCCTCCGCTACGCACTGGTAGGTGGCAGCGGAGTATTGGCGTGGATGTGTAACGTAGTCAGCTACCTGAGTACAGTAGCGCAGTTGGTGACGGTGTCGCTTGTTACTTGGGGGCCATCAGACGGTACTGACATCGGTATTTATCTGTCGTGAGTGAGGTGAGTCAGCGAGGTGGTGGGAGGAAGGTGACGAAGGCGGGAGCTGTTGCTGCTGCTGCTCGGGGACAGACTGGGATTAGAGAGCAGCGCGAAGGCGCTTATCTGTAGGAGAGGAGGTAATTTCTGGAAACAAGCGCGGCGGCGGCTGCGCCGGCAATAAAATGCAAATCAGCGGCCGGCGGGTTTTTGTGTCGGGGCGGGCAGCTGGCGGCGCGGCTTATCAGCGCCTAACGAGGCCCGGCTGGGCAGCGTCCAGAGCCGCCCTCCGACGTCCAGCCAGCAACGCGAGGTGCAGTGCGGGCGGGTAGCCCCCTCCAGGCGCCGCCCTCTGCCTCCTACACTACAGTGCGCGTCATCTACGACGCAGGACGAGTTCAGGTTCGTTCTGCGCATCTGACGTCACTAAACACAGTCAGCCAATGAACAGAGGACGACGTTGCCAGAGCTGGACTGCAGCGCAGAGCACGGACAAGTGTCTTCAGTTTTACAAGTGTTCAGTCATAAATAAAATAACAGAACAAAAGCAATGTCTTGATAACAGACTTTCTATGAAGGAAAGTACAGAAAAAGCATTCTTTATACTAACTGCTTCATATTCTATTAATTAATTGAACCAAACAAGCAATAAGCCCTCTATCTCGGGCGATAGCAAGGAGAGGTGTTTGTATCATTCTCACTAACCGCTTTTTCGCAATAAAGAACAGCGGTAATTGTTTACTTCCTGGTGTATTTCGACGAAACGTAAGTAATTCGTAGTCATGCCAACAGCGTTTGTCGGTGTTTTGCGTGATATTTTAGTCCTCTGCGAGAACTATCGAATGACGAGCTGCCTCAGCGTAATGGTTAAAGTACAGCCGGCACGGTAGCTCAGTGTGGTCGGTCAGAGAACCGGTTGGCCTCTGTAATAAAAAAACTGAGTGGAAGGATCGACCACCGAACTTGAACAGGATGTCTTGCGGCGTCCGAAACGACCAAACACAACGATCAATATCGAATAAAATGAAAAAAAACTGTATAGCTGCTAAACGAAAGGTTCTGAGTTCGAGCTTTGTTCGGTGCTTAATATTTTCTTTATTTAAAAAAATATCGAAGTGTCTTACTTCATGAATTTTATTTGTTTGAACTAAAATCGACCATACAGAAAGTATACACTATGGGCTTTTACCTCTGCAAACAATTCAAAATCTCGTGCAATGGTTTACTACATCTAACGCTGCACAATAACTGCGTTGAACATCGAAACAAAATTAAGTCATTTATGGGGGAAGATATCAGTCAAGAAGATGTGTAAAAATCAAATTTTTGGGCCAAATAGTTTTTGTGAAATCGAATGATAAAGTGTGTCAACGCAGCGCAAACACCGTGTGTCTGCACAGGCGAGCAGTGCACTCATGACAAAATCGCGCACAGCGCGAAATGCGGGGAGCACGTCTCTGTAGCAGCGAAAGGGTTAATGCGGCCGTTATGGGTTTACTTCATAAACTGCGCGCTACCCCCTAAACGTAAGTTTGCGAACTGTACTACGGCGCTGCTTCTCTTGGCGTGTACAACTGCAACGCAGCAATCTCCCACGTCTGAGCGGGCATGCGCGAACCGCCAAGATAAAAGAATTGATCGATAGTGCCTAATGTGCCAGAGGCAGGTCTCACGCTGCGAGTGATAAGGAAAGAAGACTTACGAAAAAACGAGACAGATTCACGGCAGTAGTCTACCTGGAAAAGGGTTTCCGGAATGTAATACTAAATTAAACAAAAACGAATTTTTTATACCACGTTTTTTAATCGAACTGAAAAGTACAAAATATTTTCTCCTAGTCCCATACAGACTCCTAAACCCATACAGGCAGTCGTGAAAATTTGTAATTGTGAATTTTTAATAGATTCGACAATACCTGTCAGATTACAAAAAAATTCAAATGTGTGTGAAATCTTATGGGACTTAACTACTAAGGTCATCAGTCCCTAAGCTTACACACTGTTTAACCTAAATTATCCTACGAATAAACACACACACCCGTGCCCTAGGGAGGACTCGAACCTCCGCCGGGACCAGCCGCGCAGTGCGTGACTGCAGCGAATGAGACCGCTCGGCTAATCCCCCGTGGCTGTCAGATTAAAAATGAAAAATGTAGCACGCAGGAGGTGCAGAATTCACGCGTGAGCAAGTAGGGTAATAGTGAGGAGCTGAACTATTGGTGGGTGAGTTGGAGTGCGTGCGAATGACGTGGCCGGTAGAGGCGCTGTCGCAGGGCATGCGTGCGCAGGCACGAGCTGTAGGGGACTCACGTGCCGTTCTCAACTGAAGCCCGCACGCTCACTTAAACAGAGCACGACCACGGCCACACTTGCATGGTGGCTATGCGGCGGCGCGGCTCTTTCCGTCCTTTTATGGCGGACCTGTGAACATTGTCTCAGCACGTCATCAGTACGAAAGCCGAGTGAAACCTACTGTACTTCGAGATGAACCAGGCTGCCATTAAACTCACTAATCTATGTTTCGGGAGAAACACGAAATGAAAGGTTGGAAATTTTGTCCTCAATTAATATATTCTGAAACTTAGGTGAACAAGCATCACTGCCAAGCCCGTGCTAGTCTTAACATAGTCACTCACAACCCCTTTCACTCACGTTAGCAAGTTCATGGTGTTGCATTTCCCGAAAACGTAATAGCTACAAAAACACTGATTGTTTTTGATTGAGAATGCTCGCCAAATACTAAGTCTGTCGGTACCAAATGCAGTCGCAGTTTTTAGCCACCGACCTGCTCAATACG
This sequence comes from Schistocerca gregaria, assembly GCF_023897955.1. Taxonomy (NCBI): domain Eukaryota; kingdom Metazoa; phylum Arthropoda; class Insecta; order Orthoptera; family Acrididae; genus Schistocerca; species Schistocerca gregaria. The sequence goes on along the minus strand of NC_064923.1, from coordinate 783,256,817 downwards.
CCACTCGGAATGTATGTCTTATCTCGTCACAAAATTCACTTAAAAATTCCGAAATTTCTACACACACATCGGAATAATTATGCCGTCACTTTCCAACACTTTTCATGTATGAAACACTGCTAGATCGGGCAACTTATCGTTTCCTTCGGAACTACTACTACACACATCCGAACTGTTTCATGGGTAGGCTCCCACTCTTCTCTAGAACACTCTAAGTCTTCTCTACCAGTAGAGAAAGGCGCGCGAAGAATATTGCTTTACCACTGATCACTTCACTCAACAGCCAAGAGCAAAACAACATCCTCCCGCCTCAGTCCGCACTTTCCATCAATAACCAATGGCAAAATACTAAACTTAACTACTGCACCTTTTACCAACGTAATTATCTAATATGCTCAAGTTTTGTTTATGCATAAAGTTATTTACTATTGTTATTTATACCTGAATTAACTTTCCCTTTACCATAAACTTACTTTACAAATCTATTCTACAAAAGTCCCCTTTGTCCACATCCATACTTCTTCGAAATGTTCCCACACTAAATCCTACTACATAACTCGCTAAACAATTATCTTCATATTAACCTTAAACCACACTCACGCATCATTCATACTGCTAAAACACATTTATAACATTTTACATACACACAGAGACATAATAGCACTTTATGAAAATACTAGAACAGTTTATGAAAAACATTCTATTACTTTAGTGCACTCTAGTGAGCATAATCTAAACTAAATCACAGTCCCCCTATTCAATACTGTCCTCTATCGGCTGATACATAAACTACGTGCGCGTCCAGTCTCTCGTCACCATCTGTCACTCTCCAGCTCTGAGACACATCTCCCACTTAACCCGCCTCCAAGGCAGGATCGTTATACGGCGCTACGCCTCAACTATTCAAAAAGATCTATTGTCACCTCTGCTTTGGTTAGTAGAATTACGCTGAAAACTCAGAAAAAATCGACCATTTATTTTCTTCTGACTTTTTAACCATTTATAATTTTTCAGCGAACCGTCACGAGTGGCTAATTTTGAGTAAAAGTTACATTTCTCTTGTTGTCATGTTAAAATTTGCTTATTTTGCCAAAACACAGCTGAATTTACACAATGTCACTTCACTAACATGTTTTGCAAAAGCAACTCCGTGAGAATTCTGAAGCTGCCGTTTGCTAATTGGAGAACTGAGGAACAGTACGGTCAGCAGCTCGTTGAAAGTACATCCTCGGTACAGAAATAAAGTGTAATGCCTTTACTTATGCTGCTCCAAAGCTCACAGCATTTCTCGTTTCACCAGCTATAGATGGTCGCTAATAATTACATTCTTTCGCCAGAAAATTCTGTAAATAGTGGAATAACATGTAGATAATGCACTTTTGTATAGTAAACACATGGAAAAATACTCTCGTCTTTGCGTTCTAACATCTGCCAAATTCTAATTCTAATGTCTGAAGTCGTTTATGAACTATGAGGAATGCTGTGCATATTTCATTCTGGATTTATCGCAGGCACGCGCGATTGTAAATGAGTATGCTACATCAGATCAGATTTACCATGATTGGTGGAGACAGACATCTCTAACCAAGTCTAAAGGAAAATTCAATATCATAGCCAAATTTCATACATAGGAACATATCATGCAATATGCACCAATAACAAACTCATAGTGACTCCTATTTTTAATTGCACACTTTTCCGAATTTCATAGTGTCTTACTTAAATGCGAATATTACAGTACTATGACGATTAACGAAATGATGTGCATGTCATCATAAAGCAGATACATTTTTACCGAACAGTTGCTGTAAAATCATTTGGTAAACATGGAGGGGCGTGCGCCATGATTCTGTCATGGCAGAGCGTCGCCGACCAGCCGAAAAGGGCCGAACACTGTTGGCATTCTCTTCCGAACAAGCGAATGAAATAACCCAGTATTTTGAACGAAAAATGGCCACTGTGCACCGGCCACAGTATCCTGTGTGGGCGCCGCACGTTCTTTGTTTTAAATCTTACAAGTGTTTTCATACCTACCAAAAAGTCACAATCACATATTTGCAGAACTATCCGAATCGGTTTAAGAATCTGTATGGGGCTATGAGAAGTTATTTTATACTTTTTTTGTCTGGCTTAAAAATGTAGTATATTAGAAATTCATTTTTATTCAAATAATTATTTTCTGCTTCTCAGTATACCTATCAATAATTTTTTCTTTATTAATATTGATGTCTTCATGGACAAGCAAAAAAGCAAGCCCTCTTAAGCAGTTTTGCCCACAAGGGATTCTCAACCAACTGTGAATGATCCTGACTGTCGAGAAAGATATTTCTGCTGTTGCAGTTCACAAAGGAAGACAAGACAGCATCAATATCAAAGATATAATTGTAGGAAAAATCTCTGGAGTGCAAAACTGCAAAGACTCAAATGAATAGCCTGGCAGAAGTGTTCTGTTTGCGCCTTCCCTTCTCCATTTTGGCAACGACTATCTGATCTCTGCCTTCAGATTAGAAATGCAGTCACTTTCATTCTTTCCAATTTATTCGTAGCACTTTGTAATCATAGTTTCTGGATCCCTAATAACTGACTCAAAGGATCAGCAAATTTTTGGTAGAAGTGTGTTGAAATTATAGAGACTGAGAATGTCTTTAGAGGATCTGTTTTCGAGATCTGTGTTTATGGTGTCAAAAATAAGGGTATAGACGTTCACCTTAAAATAGCTTTCCGTACTTGATAGAGCAGCGTTGGGCTTATTAACTTGTCGAGATGTGATCTTGGGTGTTTGAATGGTGCTTCCTGTATCATCTGCCAGTTTTTTCGCTTGATCATACAGCAGGCTGAATTCCGCAACCACATTTTCTCGCTTTGTTTTCAAAGTTTCCAACATTATCGTAGATACAGATGAGACTTAAATGTCTCGGGGAAAATTAGATTATAAGATCTGAAACTGAGAAAATATATGTCAAGATCTCAGTTGCTTTGCCAACATCAGTAGTTTCTTTTTGGAAAAACCTACTGAGGGGTAATGTTCAGCTGAGCACATCAGCAAGGCACGCCAGAGCTACAACAAATTTTCCATTGCTGATGCATGTAAAAGGGTCCTAGATGTTACGCTGGAGGTATCATTTGAAAAATGTGACCATTGCGAAATTTTCTCGAGGCATGACACGATTTTTTCAATGTTTTTAGAAAAGACGCTACAGACAAATGCCTTTCTACCCACTTCGGTTCACACATTGAGATTAGCTGGTATCCTGCAACCTTTATAAACACAGCACCTCTTTTTGGGGAAGCTCTAAAAAAAAAGAGACAAGCTCTCTAATGATACCAACTGAATTTCGCACTAATTGCACACCAGAGCACTTAGAAGTACGTAAGTTCATAGAATGGTTGAAACAAGGGGCTCGTTCTGCATTATTACACGATTCCTTTATTGTAGTGACTGCTCCTACAACCTCACAACTATCTGTCGTAATACCAGTAGATTAAGGCTTGCCATAATGTTTAGTACAGTTTTACCTAGTTTTGCTCCAGTCATTTGGGGATCTTTATTCTCTTCGTCGTACATGCACACATGTATATCGGAGTTAGCACGCCTAAGCATCTTCTGGTATAAACGAAAGCATTAACTCATTCGTTAAGTAATCAGCTGTTTCGAACATGGGAGTCGGGTTCATTAAAGAATCTGGAGTTTTGTGGTTTCACGATGATGTGAATGTGAAATGATAGTTGCTCCGTTTCACAGTGACATGGGCTTGACGCACGTAGTTGTCACTTGTAGATTCGGGTAATCAGGTGCAGGTGGCAACAGATATGGAAGAAAAGGAAGTTACCAAAAGAAGGGGAAAATCCAAGGAAAATATCTCTGTTTTACGCAAGTATTTGCACCTGTATTTATAACGATTATGTAAAAAAAATCACAGACATAGGTCATACTAAACGATGCACGGTCATATGTGCCCGGATCAGAATAACAAAGCGATTGAGGTCTAGCTGTTTAGTGGTAACGGCTACTGCAGCCAGTTGCAGACGACGCTCGCGATAGGTATCACACGTAAACAGTTGTGGTCCGTTTCACTGCGTCCTTTGTACCTCTGTGCGGCGAGTTCTTTTGCATTGCAGAATGTGCTGAAGTGTTCAAGAAAGATCGGCTGCTAAACGGAAAGTCCAGCGATCTGCTCGTGATTTGCGTAGTCAGACAATTGAGTTTGTGTGCTCCGTGCAGGAATATTTCGAGGAGGAGGAAAACAACTGCGCGACTCTATTGCCTCGAAAAAACGTAGCCGAAAGAACTGCAGTTGCGTTGAACATACGATAAAATACTGTCTTCAAAATTTGTAAGGAAAAATACAGAAGGGAAGATCCTGGTTCATCAAAATTGCGGACGCCCAGCAAAAGCAGGACGGAACCACCAGTAACAAACTAGGACTCTTGTCAGCAAAACGTTGTTCGTCGCCACATATGTGGATATTACGAAAGAAAACAATAACCAACTATAAAAACTGTGCGTTCCTCTTTGCAAGGCACAGTTATTCAGTGACAGCAAGACTTTTATAGTGATGGTTGTCGGAGCCCTCGGTTTCCGGTACAAAAAAATTAATGGACGGAAAATAATAATGGAGAAAGGTGACATCGTAGCGTGGTATTTTCGATTTTTAAGGAACGTCACGTTGAAGTCACGTTTGTAGAATATTTTTTTGTTGTTCTCATTTGTAGCCTTCTCTAGTTCACACCTACTCTGTAGGAATCAACGTGGCTTCCGGAAACAGCGATCGTGTGAGACCCAACTCGCTTTATTTGTTCTTGAGAACCAGAAAGTATTAGATACAGGCTCCCAGGTAGGTGCCATATTCCTTGACTTCAGGAAGGCGTTCGATACAGTTCCGCACTGTCGCCTGATAAACAAAGTGAGAGCTTACGGTATATCAGAACACCTGTGTGGCTGGATTAAAGCGTTTTTAGCAAACAGAACACAGGATGTTGTTCTGAATGGAGAGACGTCTACAGACGTTAAAGTAACCTCTGGCGTGCCACAGGGGAGCGTTGTGGGACCATTGTTTTTCACAATATATATAAATGACCTAGTAGATAGTGTCGGAAGTTCCATGTGGCTTTTCGCAGATGATGTTGCAGTATACAGAGAAGTTGCAGCATTAGAAAATTGCACATAAATGATAATATAAAATTAATTGTTGGTAAGGCGGGTACCAGGTTGAGATTCATTGGGAGAGTCCTTAGAAAATGTAGTCCATCAACAAAGGAGGTGGCTTACAAAACACTCGTTCGACCTGTACTTGAGTATTGCTCATCAGTGTGAGATCCGTACCAGGTAGGGTTGACAGAGGAGATAGAGAAGATCCAAAGAAGAGCGGCGCATTTGGTGAAAGGGTTATTTGGTAAGCGAGATATCGTTACCGAGATGTTTAGCAAACTCAAATGGCAGACTCTGCAATACAGGCGCTCTGCATCGCGGTGTAGCTTGCTGTCCAGGTTTCGGAAGGGTTCGTTTCTGGATGAGCTATCGAATATATTGCTTCCCCCTACTTATTCCTCCAGAGGAGATCACTAATGTAAAATTAGAGAGATTCGAGCGCGCACGGAGGCTTTCCGGCATTCTTTCTTCCCGCGAACCATACTCGATTGGAACAGGAAAGGGAGGCAATGACAGTGTCACGTAAAGTGCCCTCCGCCACACACTGTTGGGTGGCTTGTGAAGTATAAATGTGGATGTAGATGTAGATGTAGTTAATGATAACCGTCTCTCCTCTCTGCCTGAGTTAGAAATTCTCACTTTGGTCAAAATATGGCGCCACAGGAGTGTCCGAGTTGCTCTCCCAGGCGTCCACAATATAGTGCTCGTGGAAAGAAATTACCCACATATCAGAACCGTTTCGTCACACCTTTTAGCACATATATAAAATATAAAATTACGAGCAAATTGTTTTAAAGATGCGTGTGGACGGGACCACCATAGGTTATTAGCACAGTGCAGTGGTACTGGTCCAGCCGGCCGCTGTGGCCGAGCGATTCTAGGCACTTCAGTCCGGAACTGCGCTGCTGCTACGGTCGCAGGTTCAAATACTGCCTCGGGCATGGATGTTGATGCCGTCGTTAAGTCAAGTCAGGTTTAAGTAGTTGTAAGTCTAGGGTACTGATGACCTCAGATGTTAAGTCCCATAGTGCTTAGAGCCATTTGGTACTGGTCCCTCATTTACTGGCAAATGTAACGTAGAAATGCGGCATTAATTCACAAGAGATAAATGGTTTTATTTAATAATTTGATGAAGAATAAACAGCCTATATGAGGTAGTTTTTTAAAATGTACTTATTATTTTCGGGCGAACCTAAGACGCGCGGACTCTGTCGTCCTCTAGTATTCTCGATCTCTTTATAGTTTAATTGAGCGGAAACCAGTGACTACAAGTAAAAGAGTTACCTAAACTGCATTTTGTTGATAAAAAGTCCGGTAATATCATAAGCTATAAGTGAAAAAGTTATTTTGGTATCTCGGTCAAACACAACGTTGCGATGTCATTTGGTGAGCCCGCAGCTGCCGTTTGTTCAGAGGCGAGATGAATCTCTCTGCCTACGGCACATCGGAAGATACGGGAGACCGCGCAGCCTGGGCCAGCCGATGCCTGCAGCAGCTGCTGCAGATTCCCTCGCAGCAGCCGCTGCTGCAGCGCCAGCGCAAGAAGAGCTGTCCGTCGATACGAGTTTCTTGCGGAGCTCCGCTTTAAGCTCACCGACACGAGTCAAAGGAGCCGCGACGCACACCACCACGGGTGCTATACACGCATCTGTTTGCTCTTTCAATGAGCGGCTAAAACCGTTACTCGAATTAATTTATAACATTACCCTCTGTGATTACGAGAATGCGACTTTATATTCTGAATCTGACAATCACGAGCTTTAAATGTTACGTAAAATTGTATATTGGACTCTCTCTTTGACGGTAACGTTATAAGGCCAAATTTATATACCTTTGGTGTAATCTGGGTTATTTTTGTAAAACTCTACAAAGATAATAACAATGTTAACTTCCATTTACATCAAAACTGAAAAATAACTGCGGCGCACAGCTTGGAAGCAGTTTGTTTGGTATTTTGCTGACAGTGAAAAGAAACTAAGTTTCCTTTCTGAATAATTTAACTCAGAGAGGTTATCGGACTTTGAAACGAATAAATGACTGCATGTGCTAATGAATGTAATACGCAAATATTAATTCCACAATGCTTCTAATGGACATTCCGTCTACACCCACAAATCAGACTCTCATTTAACAATAAAGCTCAGCGACTCCGATCAAGGAAGACCTAATCCGCAATAAGACCTAATCGTCTACGAGTCTTAACCACAAAAGACGTTTTTTAAGTTCGTCCATTAAATTTATAATGGTTTCATATACATTGGCATCTACGTTTATACAAAATATACTAACAACAAGACTCACATATTGCTGCCTTTTGCCGGTTAGTGTGGCCGAGCGGCTCTAGGCGCTACAATCTGGAACCGCACGACCGCTACGGTCGCAGGTTCGAATCCTGCCTCGGACCTGGATGTGTGTGATGTCCTTAGGTTAGTTAGGTTTAAGTAGTTATAAGTTGTAGGGGACTGATGACCTCAGACGTTAAGCCCCATAGTGCTCAGAGCCATTTGAACATTTGCTGTCTTTTACAGACAACATATTTTCAGAAAAATTAAATATTATTTTTACTGTGCGTACTTGAAGGCGTCATTCATTCGGATTAAAGGGGGAAAGAAATCTGTAAATACAGATGTGACGTCTCAAATTCGCGGAAAAAAGAAAAGATACGACATTTCACTGGTAGTTCCTGTAGCATATACTGAAATCGATTAAAGTACGTGCACTGAGCAACGGTACTACATTGATATTTTTATGGTCAAAATAGTCTTAGGTCAGAACGGCACATATAAGCGGAGAATATGTAAATCCTATTTACCTTTTGAAAATCATAGAGGTTATTCGTGACTCAACTGTTGTTCACTCTAATGGGATCGTACGAGACAAGCCTAAATTGGTGGCAAGGTGATCGAAACGTCAAATAATTGTTTCAGAAACAGAAGAGAACAAAGGGTTAAAAAGGGAGATACTGAAAATAATTAGACTTTTGTGCTGCAAAAAAAAACTTTATTCTATTTTCGGTTTATGGAAATGGTGATAAAAATATTTTTAGAAACAACTGCAATCCGCAGTACATCTACATCGATATAGAAACTTCTGCAGCCACCGTACAGCGTGTAGCGGGGGGCACCCTGAACGACTGCTCGAAAATAGAGCGAGGGGAAGACGACTGTCTGTATGCCTCCGTATGAGCCCTAATCCCTCCTGCTCAATCTGCGTGGTCCTTACGCGCAATGCTTATTGGCGGCTGTGAGAAAACGTCGGCGAATCGCACGCTGACCGACCCCTCTCCAGGACGACAACGCGACAGCAGCGGCCCCTACGTGAATCGGACATAAGCGCCGCAACAGACTGGCGACGACCCAGATGAATAGCAGCTTCAAGACTAGCGCGTTCTGTAGCAGCGTCAGCTCTAGTCACTTCGCTTGTAATTTCTAATGCAGCACAGACTTGAGATTGTTTCAAACAATCCTGTTGGAAGAACATCCACAACTGAGCATTATAGCAGAGGCTGAAAATGTCGCTTCAGTTGTAAACTATTTTAGTTTCACACGACCGGTTTCGGACTGTTGTTAGCCCATCCTCAGGTGTCGTAGCTGTGCTGTGCTCCCCGAACGCTGCGTGTACTAGACGCAGTGTGCCGCCTATGTGTGGCGCTCGGGGAGCACAGCATAGCTACGACACCTGAGGATGGGCTTATGACAGTCCGAAATTGGTAGCGTGAAAATAAACTAATTCACGACTGAAGCGGTATTTTCAACCTTTGTTGAACAAGATTAATTACTTCGTATGTTGCTCTTTGCTTGTGACACATCTGTGCAACTGCAAAGTATTGTAACTGTTCATTTTGTAATAAAACTCATTAATACGATTCATCTTATTGTTTGTCTAGTGATCTGAGAGGGCAGGCTTCCTAGACACCACAGTCATGAAAGTCAACTGTATTCACGTCTGGAAACCTTTATTCATCAGTCGCGATGTGGCACATACGCAATGGATAAAAGGAAGAACGTAGCCGACGGGAGGTTGATCAGTTCGCGGCTATCACAAACTCTGATGGTTAATTCCTTTCGCTGGTGCATTAAGAAAATACCAAACGGCAACCAATCCTGACGCAACGACTCGTGTAGGTTGGCCATACTGTTTAGATATCATCCGTGACAACTGAGATGATATTCTCGACGAAAACAGCGTAATTCGAGTGTAATCAATGGATAGGAAACGGAAGGGGAAAGAGATACGAAAGAAATAATGACTTTCAGCCGCACAGTGGATTCCAGAAGTGCAACGGGGAGAATTAAAATTTGTGTCGGATTGGGACTCGAACCCGAATGCTCTGGTGTTCTAGAACGGTTGTGTTCACCGTCTCGGCCATCCGGACACGTTTTCCGTCAGATCCAAGCAACGACCGGGAATCTGGCAGTTTCAATATGACGGGAAGCGCGTCCGTATGCCCAGGGACGTTAAGGCAACCTTTCTAGCGAAGTGGAACATCCTGTTTCGAGTCCCACGGGGGCACAAATTTTCGGCTCTCGCCGTTGCATCACCGCAATGACCCGTGGGCCTCATTGTTTTCTTCCTATATCTTTCCCATTCTGTTTACTCTCCATTCCTTTCCTACAGACACGTCCGACAAAACAGACATCACTCATATCTCTAAATCCTGACAATACCTAAGTACTACCGACAACATGACTCGTGCATGTGATGTTATTTATATGTATTTATTTTGTGTTCCGTGGGACCAAATTAACGACAAGTCTCAATGGTCATGGAACGAGTCAATACAGGAAATTATAACTCGATAGCAGAAACACATGAAATGAAATATAAAAAACATATTCAGGCGACAAGTCCTAAGTTTAAATAAAGAAAATCAACAATGTAACACTGGAATTTGCTTAATTTTTTAGCTTTTCGACAGAATAGAAGGAGTGAGCCATGAGGAAACTCTTCAGTTTCGACTTAAAAGAGTTTGGGCTACTGCTAAGATTTTTGAGCTCTTGTGGTAGCTTATTGAAAATGGATGCAGCAGAATACTGCACTCCTTTCTGCACAAGAGTCAAGGAAGTGCATTCCACTTGCAGATTTGATTTCTGCGTAGTATTAACTGAGTGAAAGCTGCTAACGATGCTGGTACTGATTCCGTATTTAACATTTGACGATGCCACTATGGCTGCAGTAGATTAAGACTTTGGTTTTATGAAATAGATATGATGATGGTTATTAAAGACCGAAAGCGGTAATCTCGTAACAAAAGGTTTGTGACCATAGACGTAAATTAAAGGATACTTATTACATATAGGGGTCACTGTTTTTTCGCGGCGATGCCGCAGCTTGTGAAAGGAAATACCTAAGTATTTCAGTAATGTTTAAAGCCATAGATTGTGTGTTCCAGGTGACATGATCAATTGCTCCTGAGTGTTCCCCGTGTCGTCGCTGTGTTAGACCGGTGTCAGTGTCAACTGCCGTGTCAGAAAACAAGGCAAAAGACGACGCGCTAAACGAAAATACTGTCCAATAACTCGCCGTGTCCGCTTGAGGAAGCTGTAGACCCGTTTCCGAGTTGTTAAAACATAACCATACGTCCTCAGATTGCACAACATTTCGTAGAGAGACCCTCCTGAAATGTCAGGTGGGCCTCAACCCGCATGTATCTCACGCAAGGGTGATTCATTTGATCACGTGACAGATTCTTATAATCTGAAGCTCTCTGTGTCTCTTCGACCACGTAATCCGACTACTTTCGGCAGAAATGAGCAGCCCACAACTGAACTCGGAATGTTGCGGCATTTTTTAGATAAATAAATATGCTGAAATATTCGACAAATTTCTTTGATAAGGACGTGGCGCTAAAAAGATTATACTGTCATCAAATTTTTCGTCAAACTTCAAGACAGCGGCCAACAAGAACTTGTCATTATGCGCTGCAGATACTTGTACCACAATTGCACTATATGTATATCAATTTGGAATAGAAGTGGCGGAAGGAAAGGAAACATACTTGGATGAAACCGTGGGTTTTAAATCTAGATAATAAAAGCATTCAGAAAAACATGTTACGAAAGCCACAAGTGGATTACGTCAAATCTTATATCGATACTCACGAATGGAAGGTGGTGCTTTTCATTATTTACTCAGTAAAGTGGCAACTAATATTACAAATCAGTATACTCACTTGAGTAGTGTTGTATGTACAAATGACGGGTGCACCGTAACACTGCGATTTCTTGCTACCCGACAGAGCTACTCTAACTTACTATACAGCGCTCGAATTATACAATGGAGATAACCGAAAATAATTCTAGGAACGTGTGAAGTGGTTTATAAAGCGCTATATGGGCATTAAGAACTATTTTTATTTTTGAATAATTTAATTATCAGAATAAAGTGTTCCACCAACTACAAAATTAATAAAAAGTACGAAACAAACGAAGCAGTTTTTAACTTGTGGCATCAAGAACTACAAGTTGGTGTATAAAAGTATTTTCTTTTATTTACAGGTGAGCCATAATGGACCGTGAAGTAGATGTCAGGCTGCGACAACGGTCGGTGATGGAGTTCCTCTTCAAGCCCGGCGATGACTCTTCCACATCGATTCACAGGAAGTTGCTCTCTGTTCATGGGGAGGCCACAGTGGATCGCAGCAGTATCCAGCGGTGGTTGCAGAGGCTTAAAGAAGGTGACTTCTCTCTACTGGACAATCCACGATGCGGTAGACCACCGACGGCAGTCAGTGATGTGAATAAGGAGACCGATGTGTGACGACACGACTGCTTGCTGAAATGACTCGTTTGTCGATGCGTAGTGTGGTATCACCGGTACAGTCACTAGGGAACAGAAAAATCTGTGCACGTTGGGTGCCTAGATTATTGACAAGCGAAATGGAAACAATGAGGAAGAATGTGTGCTAGGGTCTCATGAACACAAATGGATCTGAGCACTATGGGACTTAACATCTGTGTTCATCAGTCCCCTAGAACTTAGAACTACTTAAACCTAACTAACTTAAGTACACTACACACATCGATGCCCGAGGCAGGATTCGAACCTGCGACCGTAGCAGTCGCGCGGTTCCGGACTGAAGCGCATAGAACCGCTCGGCCACCGCGGCCGGCTTTTACCAAAGTGTTTGTACATCATGGAAAGGACGTTGGGCCAGCCGCGTCACAGCTAATGAATGCTACATTGAGTAGGCTCAACGTATAGGTAAATGTTCCAAGTATGTTCACAAAAACTTTCATTCTGCTCCTGGAAAAATAAAAAAAATTAGAGACGACTGTGCAAATGTTTTTGGACGCCGTTTGTAAACAAACTAAAATGGAGAGCTAAGAACGAAATTTCTGTTTTAGTGCGTGTCGTCCTGTATTCCCGCTCGCTGAAAAGCTGTCTTGTAGAGGTGGACGGCTGCAGCTGTGACTGCGGACCTGAAGTCGCCTGCGGCTTCTCCCACCTGACCATCGGCACACGATTAATAGCGTGCGTCATGCCCACTGTTCAGCCCCCACCCGAGCTAAAGCAAAGCTATTAAAAGGAGTCGAAGGAACACACAAACTAAACTTTGCCATCACAGACGTCAAATAGCTGTAGCGATGACAGCGCTCAGAGTGGTTAAATTCCGCATTGCAGTGAATGAAGATTTGATCATATTTCTTTGACGGTAGGCGAGATTTGATAAAGTTCCTATTACACTATCAATTTTCTCTGACAAAAATTTCTGACATATCAACTTTGAGACAGAAATATGACAGCGTGATACCGGCCTAAGAGGATAGAGACTGACGTACTTCGTGCCTCGCTCAGTCCTGACTCTCGGCTGAGCCAGTCGACTTTGTCTTCCGACCGCTGTCCTGGTAGTCTCAGATATCTCCAAACCACGGCAAACCATAAGAGCCGTATGCGAGGAACCACCTCTTAACATCCCTGCAATGACGCTGCGGTGTACCACATCCGTGGTAACCAGTCGAATGTTTCCGCGCTCAACCTTGTACCACGTTCAAATAATAGCCTGAAGCAGTTGTCGAGATGCCAGCTATATTTTTTACCTTTTTTTTTACCGATTTGCTTCTGTTGAATGTGTAACTCTAATTGCTTAATGATAAGCAAAAAAAAAGTTAAGATTCCCCGTTCTGGCCCTAGACGGACCATTCTAGCTCTACCAATCGCCTTGTTAACCTCAGCCACTGGCGTCATCGTTTACAGTATGGAGGCAACATGTTCAACACAAGAGTTGTACCTGTCGCTGCCCGTTTTCTTACAAGGCCGACCGGGGTGGCCGAGCGGTTCTAGGCGCTTCAGTGTGTAACCGCGCGACCGCTACGGTCGCAGGTTCGAATCCTGCATCAGGCATGGATGTGTGTGATGTCCTTCGGTTAGTTAGGTTTAAGTAGTTTTAAGTTCTACGGGACTGATGACCTCAGAAGTTAAGTCCCATAATTCTCAGAGCCATTTGAACCATTTCTTACAAGGGAAACAAACTCTCCGTCGCAACCCCCTCAGATTTTGTGGTAAGAGGGCCAAGTGGACAGACCGTAAAAAAACTGAACGCACATCAAGAGTGAAACGGGAAGAAGGTGTACTAGACTGAAAAAAAAGAAAAAGCAAAGTAGTGAACGGTCCAAAAAGAAGAAGTGCAATATAGAGCAGCCGTGGATACAAGGCGTGTCGTGGTTAATACGGCGCGGTACTCAGCGTGTTCGGCCAAGGGTTAGCAAACCTCTGTAATAAAAAACTGAGTTAATGGATCAACGATGAACTTGAACAAGCGCCTTAGGACGTCCGACTCGAACGAATACAACGAACAATAAGGAACGAAATTAGATGCAAAAAGGTGGTCACGGTGTTGGACTGACAAGTGGGCGAGCCGTGTTCAAATCTCCTACATGTTAACTTTTTTCACTCTTCGCTCTATATGAATTTGTATCTGGTGCAACGTCCGTTTTTAACAGAGACGGAAGGGGTACCTATAACGACAGTTGATTTGGTACAACTACTCTTTTAGCAGCCGAAAGGGACTGGCTTTCGAATGGGAACCGCAAACGTTTGATGACAAGGCGACAAGTCAACCGAATCCTCCGACGGAAAACACGTCCGTTGTGTCATACGCGGCACTGTCATATAATACGACTTTCTTATCCACGTACCTAGTTTGTACGCCACGTGAGTGAGTGAGATATGCCTCCTTGCGCGATATAGGTGTTCGTATGAGTGTGAATCTGATCACTCCAAAGGAATAATGAAAACATAAGTCACATAAGCTGCAACAAATGATCGCAACAGTTTCATAATCATACAGTTTCTCTGTGATCTCTCAAGACATATGCTTTTAACGTTTTTGAAATTGCGTTCCATCTTGGAAGTCTTGAATCTTGAATTCGTTCGTTCCAACATGGTTCACACACATTTGTTTGTTATTTTCATTTCTGTGAGACGTCTATGTAGTATCTCGCCTGCTCTCACTATTCATCACATTTACTTGCGACGGCAACCTATTCTTACCGCGACTCGTATGCTACAGCCAATGCTACAGTATGACAACTGCCAAGACTACAGAAAGAGAACAAATATGTGAATGACCGGTCGGACAGTTCATAACGTTGTGGCAGTGTGGCACGAGAGAGCTTTGCACAAAGGTCGTCCGCTTGAGAGTCCAACACCGTAACAACTTAACCAGAACGCCACGGTTGTTCAAATGCGATAAAAAATGCACGTGGTAAACTTGGACCATTCACTGTTCCTATTTTGCTTTTTTTCACAGTCCATTACACCTTCTTCCTGCTTTCATGCTCTGTCTGTGTTCAGTTTTTGACAAGCCATCCACTGGGCCATCTTACCACTGAAATCTTAGGGGGGTGCGATGGGGAGTTTCCCTCGTTAGCACCTCTCCTTATCGGTCAGGCAGCTCCTCAACTGCCCACACGAGATTGACTGCACTCGTTACCAGACCTCCCGCCGAGTAAAAGTCCCTGGAAGTACGACGAATCGAACCTGGGTCAACCACGTTGGCAGTCGGCCGCGCTGTACGATCAGCTACGGAGGTGTACACTGGAAAGAAGTCTGTCCTCTTTTGAGTGCTGTTCCCAAAACAAAACAAGTTCTTCCGTTCGAACAACAACAGTACATTATTGTCTAAAACACTCGAGTTATCGACGCAAGGAATAAGCAACAGGGCCCGCCTGCTTAGCCACGTGGTAACGTCTTCACCTCCCATGCAAGCGGGCCCGGTTTCGAATCCCGGCAGGGCTGGAGATTTTATCTCGGGGACTGGGTGTTCTGTTGCGCTCATCATCATTTCATCCTCGTCGCCGGCGCGCAAGTCGCCCAGTGTGGCTTCGAATGAAATAAGACTTGCACTTCCCCGGATAGGGGCCATCTGGCCAACGATGTCACACGCTTGTTTCGTAAGCAGTAGAACAGTGAAGTGGTCTTTTTGCGCACTGACAACACAGGTTCAAAAGTATTCGTATCAGTATGTCGCTTGAAAGGTCGTTTACAATAAGAATACACTACGTAAGAGCTTTGAGCCACGTAATGTAGTCCCCACTCCACAAGCTGCACGATCTCAGCAGCTACCAACTGTCACGAAAGCGGGCTGTTCTGATGACTCTGGCATGCCAAGCTTTAAACGTACGGGATTGCCCCAGTAAATAACCTGCCTAGGTCATGGATTAAGAAACGCATGTTCAAATACCAGAAATCACATTGAGAAACGTCCGTCTTATACGTACAACTGGCGGTAATTATAACTAACCGCCGGATAGCAAAACAAGGAAAGTTTCAAGTGGGGGCTTTTTAGTGACACGAGTGTTCTGATTCGTCACCACGACGCAACGTTAGGTACTTGTAGTCGTTGTGTTTTAAACTGTTAACGGTCTGAGCAAGGAAGACAGCTGAGAAACAGCAAACAGCACATATAGGGGCTCGTGGCCACTAGTTGCGTGTTTAGGAGTTTCTGCACAATGGTGATATCATGGGGCAAAAATTGGGACCGAAGCTGCCAAGTTCAAACTCGATGAAGACGGCAGACGTTGTGGCAGGTTTCGTGCAAAGTCAACCTTCCCGGGAAACAGAATGGCGGCAAATTCTTCTGTTCTTCTTGTGGGTGGAGCGTGCCTAAATAACAGTTGGGTCGGCAACGTGTTGGGACTCAGTGCCGCGTGGTTCTCTGGAACTAATCGCCGAAGAAAGGACAACGGTTCCCGAGGCGGAACAAGAGGCCACTTGTGGTCGGACAGTGTTAGAGAGGAGACGTCTGCACGAACAATGAGCCCTTGCTTCTAGCGCGCGGTCCCTGACTGAGGTCACTGTCGCCGCAGCAGCCCACGTTACGCTACGAGAGAAGGTAAGACGTCACGGCGTAGCAGAACTCTGACGAAACTCTTCGTTTTTCACCCACGCTCATCGGAGTTCTGTGTGATCATTATAACCTGTGTATTGAAAAGTATTAAGAGTACGATGGATCATCAGAAAATAAGGTTACGAGGCCGATATTCTTGGAGCTTCGTCTGTTACAAAGAAATTAGTAGTGTGCGGTAGTTCTGAGAAAAGATGTTGTCAGTTGTGCACAGTTCCTGCCAGCCACCACCTAGGTAAACGCAAACGGAGACACTTTTGCAAGACTGGTCTCGATTTCTGTGGGCGAGACATGTAACCGCGGTTTGACATTCACCGCCATCTGGTGGAGATTTACGCAGAGAGATTGCAATGTCCGGTCAGTATGTAGCAGAATGGTATCGAAAGTGTGCGGCCGGTGGAGGAAACGTTACAGACGAGATTCACAGTGGCCGACCCAGCACGGCATCAACAGACTGGCACACATCTGACGTGTAGGAACTACTTGGAGACAACAGTACGATTATGTTACAGGATATGGCGCTAGAATTGGGAAGAGGTGAAGCACCTCGACGCGGCTGAACACACAACGAGAGGACTTTTACTAGGGGGATATGTTCAAACTCAAACCACGAAGCGACATGTACCTACATCGATATGGAACTAAGTCCAAAAATAAACTAATGTACGTACTTTTAGTTGGTTGTATTGAGTGTATGAAATAAAATGTACACGCTACCGCCGCGCGGGGTTAGCCGAGCAGTCTCAGGCGCTGCAGTCATGGACTGTGTGGCTGGTCCCGGCGGAGGTTCGAGTCCTCCCACGGGCATCGGTGTTTGTGTTTGTCCTTTGGATAATTTAGGTGTAGTGTGTAAGCTTAGGGACTGATGACCTTAGCAGTTAAGTCCCATAAGATTTCACACACATTTTTGTACACGCTCCCCTGCAGGGTTTGTATTCTCCATTTCTGGTCACCCGTCGAATATGCAGTTTTTACCAGGATTGCTTTGTTTATGAATTCTTTTGAACATCCAGCCGAAATAGCAGACTGTCTGTTACTATCCCCACTCACACTGCAAGTTTGCAATCGATCCACGGCGACAATATTGTTGTCCGGCAGTGCAGTAGCAGCGAACCTATCCTCTTTGGTAAAGAGCGTTATTATTTCCGTTACTGTCCGCCGTTACCCCTTCAGAGGAATCGAATAGTCACATTAATGTACCAACCGTATTTTATACATCTACTGGTGACTCGGTCGGCTTCCCAAAGGTAGAATTAAGCATCTACGGTCAGACGACTTGAAAGGCGTAGCGTACTTTGTTTGGGTGCCGCGGATAAAGTTATTCAGAGGACATCGTCAAGTAACTGAATACCATCACTTTCATATGACTTAAGGGATCGAAGCAGAGCACAATAGATAAATTGTCAGGAGGCATGAACGGTGTGTGTTCCATAGAGCATTCGGGTTCCGAGTGTCATCGCATGGCAGTGATGGGAGCGCATCACGATATGAGTTATATGTTTCACAACTAACATAGTTCCCTATTGTGCCGTGATCGGATGGATTTCGCATTAAAACCCAACGTGTCGTCCCAATCTGCGGAGAAATTCTTTAAGTGAGGTCATAGTCACTTTTTCCGATTCACACCCTGGCTCTCTACTGACTGAGCAAATTTCCGCTTACCCATGCTTCCGCTGCTGCAAAGGAGGTTTTGGATTCGCAATTTATTTACACTATGCAATTGATCGAAACTATTGTATTCAAATCGATTTCACTTCGGCGACTTGCATGTTCCTAACAGGTACCTAAAAGGGAAAAGGGGAACTGCACTGCACCGCAAATCTGAGCCACTTTTCGTTTCTGACGAACCTGCACGGGATTGAGAGGTGCGTGCTGGGTTAAAAGGCAGAGGGAAAGAAGTGACCCAGCCGCTGTTCCTTTTCTAGCCAGGCACATTACCGCTAGATGACAACTCCAGGTTCAAATAGTGTGACGCTTTCCGCTGTTTCAAGAACTGCTCCTGTTCCCAATTACGGCGTCTTATTGCTAGGCGGCAATTGAGTCGCTTTCACAACTAAACTCTAATTCATATCTATTCAGAGAATTTGTACGAAATGGTCATAAATTACACACGAAGACTTTCCTCGTGAGCCAGTGTATCAGTGTAACCGAATCAAAATGCCTACAGCAGTTTCTGAGATCGCCCTGTACAAACAGACGGCCGAGGAGGCGATTTCAGTTTATACAGCAGAGAGAGGCTATTTCAGCTAGCCGCGTATGTTATCAGCAATTAATTGAGCTCAGGTGACAGCCGAGGAATGTGGAAGGGACAGGGAGGGGAGGGGGGGGGGGTTGGGAGGAGCTACTTCGAGAGCCTGTGTTACCCGTCCAGGGCGCGACGGAAGTTGTCTTGTGTTCGAGGCGTGGTGATTGCCACAAGGACAGGGCAACACAACGTGCTTAGTGCAGAATATGCTTTCTGCTGAGCTTCCCGAAAGCATGAACGCGGATGAAAAACTATTGTTCAGACCGCCAGCGTTTATATAATGCATCACATCACGTAACACCTGATTTTATTTACAAGATCATCATATTCTTGTTTATGGATCTACTGTATGTATGTATCACACAAACACAATTAAGCCTCCTACACCACTGGCCATTAAAATTACTACACCATGAAGATGACGTGCTACAGCCGCGAAATTTAACCGACAGGAAGAAGATGCTGTGATATGCAAATGATTAGCTTTTCAGAGCATACACACAAGGTTGACGCCGATGGCGATACCTACGACATGCTGACATGAGGAAAGTTTCCATCCGATTTCTCATACACAAACAGCAGTTGACGGCGTTGCCTGGTGAAACGTTGTTGTGATGCCTCGTGTAACGAGGAGAAATGCGTACCATCACGTTTCCGACTTTGATAAAGGTCGGATTGTAGCCTATCGGGATTGCAGTTTATCGTATCGCGACATTGCTGCTCGCGTTGGTCGACATCCAGTGACTGTTAGCAGAATATGGAATCGGTGGGTTCAGGAGGTTAATACGGAACGCCGTGCTGGATCCCAACGGCCTCGTCGGGATGACAGGGATCTCATCCGCATGGCTGTAACGGATCGTGCAGCCACGTCTCGATCACTGAGACAACATATGGGGCGTTTGCGAGACAACAACCATCTGCACGAACAGTTCGACGACGTTTGCAGCAGCATGGACTATCAGCTCGGAGACCGTGGCTGCGGTTACCCTTGACGTTGCATCCCAGACAGGAGCGCCTTCGATGGTGTACTCAACGACGAACCTGGGTGGAAGAAGGGCAAAACCTCATTTTTCTGATGAATCGAGATCCAGTTTACAGCATCATGATGGTCGCATCCGTGTTTGGCGACATCGCGGTGAGCGCACATTGGAAGCGTGTATTCGTCATCGCCATACTGGCGTATCACCCGGCGTGACGGTATGGGGTGCCATTGGTTACATATCTCGGTCACCTCTTGTTCGCATTGACGGCACTCTGAACAGTGGACGCTACGTTTCAGATGTGTTACGATCCGTCGCTCTACCCTTCATTCGATCCCTGCGAAACCCTACATTTCAGCAGGATATTGCACGACCGCATGTTGCAGGTCCTGTACGGGACTTTTTGGATACAGAAAATGTTCGACTGCTGCCCTGGCCAGCACATTCTCCAGATCTCTCACCAATTGAAAACGTTTGGTAAATGGTGGCCGAGCAACTGGCTTGTCACATTACGCCAGTCACTACTCTTGATGAACTGTGGTACGGTGTTGAAGCTGCATGGGCAGCTGTACCTGTAAGCGCCATCCAAGCTCTGTGCGACTCAATGCCCAGGCGTATCAAGGGCGTTATTACGGCCAGAGGTGGTTGTTCTGGCTACTGATTTCTCAGGATCTGTGAACCCAAATTGCGTGAAAATGTAATCACATGCCAGTTCTAGTATAATATATTTGTCCAATGAATACCCATTTGTCATCTGCATTTCTTCTTTATGTAGCAATTGTAATGGCCAGTAGTACAGATGTCCAACGGACGCTCTGTTCCAATCCGTAACGTGTAATTCGTCATCTTATTCTATACCTGCTACGACTTAAAGTGAAGCGCCGGCACGTCAGTCGGGAACTAGGGAGCAGAGAGGGCTGCTGAGAAGTCGTCAGCCAATCGCGCGCTGACCGACCCCTCTCCAGGACGACAACGCGACATCAGCGGCCTCCATGAGAACATAAGCGCTGCGCCCGACTGGATGCGGGCACAGTTCTACAGAAGCTGCACGACGAGCGACCTGAACAGAAGAGTCAACTGTATTACTTTACTTGTATTAGGAACTGTATATGCTGAAGAGGTTTCTTATTTGCATATAGCCCTTTGCTTGCGACACTTCTGTGTTACTGTCAGATTGTTCATTTCACAATAAAATTGATTAATACGATTTGTTTGAATGTCGTCCAACCATCCGAGAAAGCAGACAAAGTGGACCCCATGTATTTGACGTCAAGGCAGGATTCAACGATGTCAATTTTGAAATTCCTGTATAATTTAATTTATTGCTTTTTTGCTGTATTGCTTTTTTGCAATATCTTTCCATCAGTGCTGATGCAGAAGACATGATCAGACGTTATAAAGATGAGTTTTTTCAGACCTAAATAAGATCAAAAAGCCGATTTGAAAATACTGTCTGCATCTCTACAGCAAGTGATGATTCCCTCAGCATTTGAAAACGTTAGCTTCCACATACGTGCTTTAGGCTACTTTTAATTCCCCATATAACAATATCACCAGTAATGTAAATATCGAACGTGGAAGCTTGGATTATATCGTTTCATCAGCACCATTTTTAAAAAAGCTGCGTAACTTAAATCTACATTTTCTTGGTTTTCCTGTTCTCACTCGGTCAGCCGTAAGAAAAGAAATAAAACGAGAATCTTCTCCCTCTCTAAATCTAGCCAGCTACGTCTAAGCGATGAAGCAACGTATTCAGTATTCGACTACTCAGAAGGAGGTCACAGTGATTGCCCTCCATAGGGAGAATGATGAGTGTTACGAATCCGATAATCCCAAGGATTTTTCCTTGGTGGGTCTAAGCTACTTGAGAAAAGTTGCTGTTCAAACGAGGAGTAGGAACACCGATTTCGAAAATCCGACCTAAATCGCCCGAAGAGCAATACGCTCGCGACGTGCTCCTCTATATTGTCGTCCGTTCTGAGGCCATAGGCAGACGTTTGGTGCAACAATCAGTCGACGACTCGCGTCCATGCAGGGGGGCAGGCGATGGGGGGCAGGCGGTGGGGGGCAGGCAGGGGGGGCACGTCGAGATAAGTTCTAACAGTGGCAACATTTAACATTTTAGAAAGCACTCTGTAAATGGAGCAAAGCAGCAGTCGGTATAAATGATAAAAATCAAGTAAAAACAGTCTCGATCGCGTTTTAGGAATAACGAACATAAATATCGATCGCGATTTCGGATCTATATTCGTTATTCTGAAAACGCGATCGAGACTTGTTTTATTTGATTTTTAATTTCAACATTTGTCTTAACTGGCGAATTGCATGGTAGCCTGCGTTTTGAAGTGAAACACCTGTAGTTGAGGACTCGAAACAACATCCTCCTTAAGCTATGCGGAACTACCTGCGGATCTTCAGCAACCACCCTGCAATCTTGAGCTCTGGGCTTGGTGTACTCAAGTGATGAGTATTGTGCACCGTTTGGATGAACAGCCATCATATAAGGCTTGTTGATACCTAGCTGAATACGACAATGCGGATAATATCTGGCGCAATCAGATCTATAGTACTCCAGTTTATTCGCTTCACTGTCAACCGGGAATTCTGACCTACTCGTTCTTAGCGATCTGCCACTTTTAAATTGTAAGAGACTGAAATCACGCCATACAGCTCTGTGCGATGCTGCTGACATGGTTGCTAAGGATTTCAAACCTCTTGCAGAATGGAAAGGTCGGTGGGAAGCAGTAACAGATGTGCACCTGCAAAACATCTTCTCGAGTGCTACACTCCCAAGTGGACTCGACCTATTGCGGAAAACCTGGACTACTCTCAGCAGAATCCGTGCCGGCCATGGCCGATGCAGGGATTCTCTCTTCCAGTGGAAGAAGCTGCCCGATCCAGCCTGTGACTGCACGGCTCCATACCAGACTGTTCACCACATTGTCAGTGAATGCACGATCGGAGCCTGTCACGGCGCCAAAGAGGACTTCCTGCTAGCAACTCCAGATGCAGTGCGCTGTATTGAAGGACTGGATATTCCGTTGGAAAGACAAACTTAAGTTTCTTGTGTGTCAAGATGTACATATGTATATGTAATTTAATTTCATGATGTGTCTGTATTAGCCATACGGTAAATAACCTGAAGCCGGCGTTATGAAGTTATTTTATTATATTGCAACCAGTTTCGGCGATAGTCTATTAAATATCGGGCATGCACCCTCGCAGTTAAAATTTTCTTCGCTGGTATTTCGGCCGCGTATCGCCCGGCCATCTTCAGAGTGTCGCAATACTGGCGACAGGGTACCACGTGCAGCCTCAGAGTAACTCGCAGGCGCGTACCACCGCCGTGGAATATACAGGGTGTTACAAAATGGTACGGCCGAACTTTCAGGAAACAATGCTCACACACAAATAAAGAATAGATCATATGTGGACATGTGTCCGGAAACGCTTACTTTCCATGTTAGAGTTCATTTTAGTTTCGTCAGTATGTACTGTACTTCCTCGATTCACCGCAATGATTTCATACGGGATACTCTACCTGTGCTGCTAGAACATGTGCCTTTACAAGTACGACACAACATGTGGTTCGTGCACGATGGAGCTCCTGCACATTTCAGTCGAAGTGTTCGTACGCTTCTCAACAACAGATTCGGTGACCGATGGATTGGTAGAGGCGGACCAATTCCATGGCCTGCACGCTCTCCTGACCTCAACCCTCTTGACTTTCATTTATGGGGGCATTTGAAAGCTCGTGTCTACGCAACCCCGGTACCAAATGTAGAGACTCTTCTTGCTCGTATTGTGGACGGCTGTGATACAATACGCCATTCTCCAGGGCTGCAT